>NC_057853.1:47496499-48119960 GCF_015237465.2 Chelonia mydas
ACCCCCATTAAATGTCTCTTTTCAGGAGCCAGCGTTCAGCGCTTGGTTCAGTTACTTTCCTTCCTGCAGGACCCAGTCTCGCTCCCTGCAGTGGTGTCCTCAGCTCAACTGCAGCTGCTCAGGCTTCTGTCCTGCCTGGTGCCCCCAGCCCCACCTAGCTAGAGTGTTACAGGCACCCACTCAAGCTCCTTTGAAGTCCCACACGTGCAGGGGTGGCAGGTTTGTAGAAATTTTGACGGTGCCCAGAGCCCGCCTGCCCAAGACTTTGGGAGGGAGTTTGGGTGGGGGGAGGAGATCTGGGGTGCAGGCTGCAGGGAGGGGCCGGCAGCCATGTGGAGGAAGCAGGCAGGAAGCCACTCGGCTCCCCTGCGCTGCCGGTGGTGAGTGGTGGTCCCGGGCTGTTTTTAATGGCCTGGGGGACGCGCGGGGGTGGGGTGCCCGGGGGTGGAAGGCGGGGCCGAGGGAGAGACCCGGCCTCACACAGTGTCGGAGCCAGGCCACGGGCCCGTAGAACTCACCGTCCATGCACACGCAGCACAGTGTAGTGGGGCAAATTGGACAGGGCCAGTGATCCAGGGCTTCCAGGCCCTTAAGTTGTAAGAAGGGTGCAGGAAAAACCAGGGGCCAAATGCTGTTAATCCACGACAGGGCCCGTGATCCCGACTGGGCTGGGGCACCTCGCAGGGACGTGTCAGGGAGACTGGCCTATCCCATCAGAGGGTGACAGTAACACCTTTGCTGGGGGTAGCAGTGAGGAACCCCAAGGAAATGGGGACAGAACAGATGACAAAAGACACCTGGTGCCAGAGGCTGTCTCTCTAGCAGGCTGCTTTGGCAAGTCATTAGTGGGTCAGGCATGGAACCCAGGCGACCTAGAGCCACTAGAGACCACTTTGACCGTGGGCCTTGTGTGTACAAAGAGAGCGCTACCTCCTTGAGCGGAGAGTGAAAAGCCTTCACACACTCCGCCCCAGGTGTTACCTATCAGCTCTGTGTTCCTGGGGAACCGGGGCACAGTACCCAGCCTGTCTGACTCACAAAAGACCTTCCCCCCCACCACAGCCTCTGCTTGAACCAAAACCAATCCGAAGAAAGACTTACAAAAAGCAATGAAAAGGCAGTGGGAGACACACCTAAACCTCTGGGATAAAGGTGACAGGATTAAAGAAAATCCCCTAGCCTCATTTGCATCGGAGATGGGACAGGGAGGCATCTCCATTAGCATATAGAATAGAGAACAGAGATTCCAAGGCAAGAACCACAGGGAACTCTGGGACCAGAAAAGCAGGGAAGCACTGCATGAGGGATCTCTGCTCCAGATGTTAAGGAACCCACGCCTGCACACACCCAGCTCAGTAGTTATCAGACCAATTCTAGTAATAAATCCTTTATTGGTATCCAAAATAATGAAGCTCCCTAATTGCATTGTGATCTCCCGCCAAGGAACATTACCCATAGCCAGGAATGATCAGTTCCCATTGTCTAGCCTGAACAAAACAACTTTGAGCCATCAGTTTACTCATAAACAAATCTAGTGTTCTCCCTACCCATGCTCAAGAGTTCTGATGCCTGGATCCAAAATCTGTATTAGTTCCATGGGGACTTCATCTTCTTCTGACTGATTGTGCTGGGGGTCTCTGCCTGTCTCCAGCACTCCGGACCTCAGCTATCACCACCACCTGGCACCCCCGATTGATTCAAGCGTTACGGAGTGGTGAGAACCCAGGTCTCGGTCTCTCTCGGTATAGCCTTCTGACCCTGACTTGTGTGATCAGTTCTAGTTTTCTAAACCTGACTTTTATAATCAAGTTTAAGTTAGATTTAATATTATAACTGTTTTGTTTGTTTGGCTCCTCTATGGTTATTACCTGGCAATAAAGAACTTTCATGGTTAAGCTGGTTGCTTCTCTCTTTCTCTCTCCCTTGTGGGTGTTTTTTGGCTTCCTCATTTGCTCTGCAGCAACGCTCCTCCTACCTAAGCTAAAAGATCCCTGCAGCGCCCAAAAATCCTGTGGGGTTTGCTCATCAAGTGGGTCACTACCAGAACAATTGTGACGTGAAAGTGGGGATAGGGACATGCTGAACCTGGGACATACAAGTGTGGCAGATTGAAAGTGCTGCTCGACCCAGTCTGCGCAGGCATACTCTATTCTGGAGCGGTGCCCATGGCATATGAGGGTGACAGCTTGGAGGTGCTATTCCACGCACCTGCTGAGTCAATGGACATATAAGGGCTCAGCTTGGGAGTGCTGATTAACCTGGTCCTCTGTTAATGTGTGTGTGTGTTCGTCTGATTCTGGGGCTGGAAGAACCCAGCCCTGGGGAACCTAGGTCCTGCAGGAGAGCTCCACTGGGAGGGAACTTGCAGCAGGGAGAAGTCGCCGTATGAGAACACAAGTGACACAAGAAGTACATTGATAGAATTACAGACACCACCACCCCCCGCCCCCAGAAGAGTAACCCTAATAAACGAGCTTACCCCAAAGTAACGGGTAAATCTGGTAACAGGGCATCAGCGGATTGCTCTGGCCTAGTCTGGTTCTGTCTTGGCTGGAGGTGTCCACCTGACTCCAGCTCACTATCTCTTTAACTGGCACTGGATCAACCTTCCTTCCCCATTCTGAACCATGCTCCATATCAAAGGTGAAGTGCTGGCAGGCCTGCTGTAGGAGGGAACTGTGCAGGAAGCCGGCCCTTCCCGCTGTGATGAGGGGATGGTGTAAGGGCAGGTGAGAATCAGGGCCAGTGGGTGTAAATTGATGCAGCTCCATTGTTCTCACTGCAGATTGTCTATGGGACTCCAGGGGAGCTGCTCCAATTTACTCTGGCTGGGGATCTGACTTGTAGTGCACAGAGGAAATGTCTGACAGAGATTACCTCTCCTTTTACCCCGGAAGTGATCGAGGCTCCTCTCCCCACTGGGGTGGGTGGCCCCCTCTTGCTCAGTGCTGGGAGGGGTTCCTTGGTGAAGCAATCCTAGCTCTGATCATGAACAGCCACCTACCCTTTCTCTAAACGCTGCCCAGGCTCCGAACGCCTCTCCCTGGATTTGTCCAGCAGCCGGCCCGAAGGACTAAGCCTTCTTTGTTTGGCCAGGTGGCTCCATTCCAAGGGAAAGGGCACCATAACCCGAGCTGGCCTCTCAAGCACTCAGCTGGCCTGTGGGAATGCCATCATCTTCCCACAATAGGGGCTGTTGTGGGAACATCCACTCATGGGCTGTAACCCCGGCTCCAACATCAGCAGGCCCTCCAGAGTCTGAGGGGACAGAAAGGTCTCAGGTGACCACAAGGAGGCCTTTGACCCTGACAGCATAATCTTAAGAACACAAAAACATAAGAAAATCAATACTGGGTCAGAGCAAAGGTCCATCTAGCCCAGTATCCTGTCTTCCGACAGGGGCCAATGACAGGTTCCCCTAGAGGAAACGAACAGAACAGGTAATCATCAAGTGATCCATCCCCTGTTGCCCATTCCCAGCTTCCTTCCGGCTTAGCTGGGTGTGCTCTCCTGTGTCCTGGTCCCTTCTCATTACACTCAACACTGCCCCATCATCCCTCTTCTTAAATACCCTCACTGGCCCTTCCTCACTTACTAGAAGCTACTCTCCAGCCTCTGATCTCCTGTCCCTCAACAAACATCTGGTGATGGTGGTCTCCTCCCATCTCTCTCATCCCCTAAGACACTCAGATACCACGTGAGACCCTAGCACTGAGCTTGTCCTTCTCCAGGTGGCTGCACACCTGCTTCTCTCCAGTCTGGCTCCTTCTCATCCTCATCGGTCACTCTTTTCTGTCTCTAAGGTGCCACAAGTACTCCTTTTCTTTTCTTCTTGTGGGTCTTCAGCAGGAAGCCTGTCTCCCCAGCACTCCCCCTTCTCAGTATGAGCCCTGTCTCTCTGACCATCTTCTCCACTTCACTATGGAGCAGCTCTGGGCTCTGTCCTTGGTCACCTTCTCTTCTGTCTAACCCAGGGCACCAGTGTTAGCTCCAGCCTGGGACAGAGCTGCTAGAGTGGAGAGTTTTGTGGGGAAAGGCATTTGCAAACACCGTTGCAGATCCCGAATTGTGTTTCCTGGCATCAATATTTGCACCACTGTCCCATGCTGCTGCCAGACAGCTCCCTCACTCCAGGACATCCATTGCACCTTCTCTGGCTTCCAGACATTCCAGCAGCCTCTGCCTTCATTTACAGTGCTGTCCTCTTCCCTGCAGTGTACCTCAGCTTCACGTCAGCCTCCTTGCAAGGGAGCCATTGGAGAACCTGGACACAGGCAATTCCAGGCAAGGGGCCAGCAGGAGGCCCTGGGCGGAACCAAACTCCTGGGAATGGAGGCATCACGCAGGAATCACTATAGGCCTGGTCCTCCCGTTGAAGCCAATGGACATTGAGGGCTCTTGGCAACTTGCAGGATTAGCCCCTATATAGTGTGAACACTTGGCTCGTCTTAGCCCACACCCTTTGGTTCTGGGGAAACTGAGGCACAGAGCAGCGATGGGTCTTGCCCAAGAACTCAAGGGTGGAGCTGGGAAGAGAATTCAAGTCTTCCTGCTCACAGGATTTAAGGCCCAAAGCAGCACAGGGTAGCACTGCCATCTGGCACAGTGCACAGGAAGGGCATTTGCCTGTACTCTGGGGGTGGTTTCTCAGCCGAGATCTCGTCTCCCTCACTGTGCTCCCTCGCCCATATTTGCACTGACTTGTGCTGCTCTTTCCTTATTAATCCCTTTCACTCCAGTGTGCCCATCTGGTTTCCAAATCCCGACTTCAAGAGCCAAGAGGATCAGGGCTAAAATATGACTTACCGGGGAAAATGGGCAGGGGGGACAGTAGAAAGGATGGGCTGCCTTGTCTCTCACTGAATGTTACACAATCAAACAGGGGAATGCTTGGAAAATGAAGAATGGAAAGATTCCTGGGCAGCTCCGGAGAATGTTCTGCTTCCATCTCCTCCTGTACACTAGGGAGCCCTCACCTGGCCTTTGTACTTGGAGAAGCTGCCAGCCCCTGCTCACCTGAGATCATCATTGTCTGCTTGTGACATGACAGTCATCTCCCCACCAACCAACTGTGATGTCACCAGCAGAGCAGAATGAGTGAAATTCACAGATACAAAGAAGCCGCCACCAGGTGGGTGCCCCTGGAGATAGAATCATAGAATATCAGGGTTGGAAGGGACCTCAGGAGGTCATCTAGTCCAACCCCCTGCTCAAAGCAGGACCAATCCCCAACTAAATCATCCCAGCCAGGCTTTGTCAAGCCTGACCTTAAGAACCTCTAAGGAAGGAGATTCCACCACCTCCCTAGGTAACCCATTCCAGTGCTTCACCACCCTCCTAGTGAAAAAGTTTTTCCTAATATCCAACCTAAACCTCCCCCACTGCAACTTGAAACCATTACTCCTTGTTCTGTCATCTGCTACCACTGAGAACAGTCTAGATCCATCCTCTTTGGAACCCCCTTTCAGGTAGTTGAAAGCAGCTATCAAATCCCCCCTCATTCTTCTCTTCTGCAGACTAAATAATCCCAGTTCCCTCAGCCTCTCCTCATAAATCATGTACTCCAGCCCCCTAATAATTTTTGTTGCCCTCTACTGGAGTCTTTCCAATTTTTCCACATACTTCTTGCAGTGTGGGGCCCAAAACTGGACATGGTACTCCAGATGAGGCCCGAGTTTGCTCTGGTGTCTGTGATCAAAATTTCACCACCCCCAATGCTGCAAATCTGCTGTGTTCTGCCTCCAAAGCAGCTGCCGTTCCGTGGTATATGTGAGAAACTTATAAAGCACTAGGGTATGCATCGCATTCAGGTCTCAGTCCTTATCTTCAAGGCACTCCATGGCTGGGCCCAGACCCAGCGCATTAAAAAGTCCGAAGTTCTGCAGTGGGGACAGCTCTCTGCTCCTCAGGAACACTGGAGCTTTCTATCGTCCAGGTGAAGCTTGTCTGTGCTGGAGACAGAGCATCCTCAGGGATCAGTCGCAGACTGGAAAGAACTCCCCCAGAACAAAGGACCATCGCTGTGCACCCCAAGTGCTGGGTGACCTCCTCTGACCTGCCTTCTCTGCACTAAACCCAGGGCAGCGTGTACGTATAAAACAAACCCTACCAAAACAACCCCCTCCACCCCGCACACAATTCTCCCCATGGAGATAAGAGAGAATGAACCCCACGGGACAGATATCAATCACATTGCTTAATGCACTGCCTGAAGGCTCAGATACTGCAGAGATGAGAGCGGGATACGCGCCCTGTTAGAATAGACTAGCAAGGTGCTGCCACCGTATCACTCTTCTCCCACGGGCCGGTGGGTTCCCAGCTCCAGCATTCAGATCAGTGGAGTGACTGTGTAAACCCTCCCATGCTGCTGGGCCCAGGCTGTGATGCCACAGTGCCAGGGACCAAACCTGTGACAAAGCCTTATGCTGCCACCTATTGGTCAGTCCATGACAGCGCTTCTGCCAACTTTGTGCATTGCAACTTTTCTTTTGGCTTCTATTCCTGGGGCTTGATGCTTCCATGAAGCTGAACCTGCTGAGGGCCTCTGGGCAGGTCCTCAGCAGCAGCATGCTGGACCAAGACACTGGAGAAGGTCCTGTAATCTCCAGGAGCTCATGGCAGTCAGGAATCCCAGCCCTGCCGTAAGGTTTGCTTTTCTACTGGGAGATGAACCCAGCACAAAGCCCATCATCCCATAGTGCTGGTCTTTGATGAGCTGCATCCCTCCACCCAACAGGTCCTGTCCTGGGGTGAGACAGGATCCTAGGTCCCATCTAAACCCCATGCTAAGGCTATTTCCTGCCCCTGCACCTGGAGCCCCCGTGGCTTTTTTGGTAAATAAAAAGACAAGTGAAAACAGGGGTGATCTGGGCATTTGGAGGGAGAGCAGGCATCCTAACAAACACAGTGGCACCTCTGACTGTGCCCATCCTTCACCATGCTGGGCCTGAGGCAGGCCGTGTCCACATCTCGCTGCTTCTCCTCTGTGGCCTAAATCGAGCCTTCCCTCCCTGCCTCATTAAAACACCGATCCAGGCCCTCATCAACTCACTCTCGGCTGCCTCCCACTCTCTGGCCTCCTGACACCCACCTTGCCTCACTCAGAGCCAGGCAAAATGCAGCCATCATGATCATTCCCCCAGTTCATGACCCAGGTTCCATCCCCCGTCTCTGTGAATCCTGCCACTGGCTCGCCTGCTCCTCAGCTTTTCATCTTCACCCTTCACATCCTCTCTCACAGCTCTGGTCTCCTGTCACATCACCCCTGTGCTCTGCCAACAGTGCCAGCCCTGATCCCCCAGTGTGGCCCCCTTCTCTCCCAACTGTCTTTGTGCTTCCTTCTGTGATGTGGCACCCCATAATGCTTTATAGAAATATACTTATGAGTGTAAATATGACATAACTGGAACATGTTTTATGCCAGATATGCCATGTAACATATCTTTGCAAAGGTTATGTTCTTCTGCATGTATTCATCCTATCTGTATGCATGTATCATTTTTGTATTCAAAGTTATGAATATTGGCTATGTACTTGTTTGATTTTAAGTAGCCTCAGTGAAGCATTTGGTCAGCTTCTTGAGAAAAGACTATTCTCAGTAAATGCCCAATCAAGATACACTTAAGCTGACTTTGATAGACTTTGATAGATGCCAATCCACATCTGAGCTTTCCTGGGAGCTTTCCTGTAGAACTAAGTCATGCATGGACATGTGACTTGCCCAGGTGACTCCAAAACTCCATCTTGTAGAGGGGATTCTACACAGGGGGAGGGAGGGGAGGGAGGGGTCCCCACCCACAGGAGAGAAACTATATAAAGCCCTGGGAGACCCCTCCATTTTGTCCTCACCTGTCTCAAGAGGTAGCCTCTCCACCCCAAAGGATACCTGAAAGAAACTGGAACAAAGGACAGTAACTACAGGGGTGTGAATAATTGCTGGACCCAGACTAGAAGGAGCCTAGTCTGTAAAAGAAGCTTACTGGAACATCTCTGAGGGTGAGATTTCATCTGTGATCACTTTCCTACTGTATTAGGCTTAGACTTATGTGTTTTATCTTATTTTGCTTGGTAATTCACTTTGTTCTGTCTGTTATTACTTGGAACCACTTAAATCCTACTTTTTGTATTTAATAAAATCACTTTTTATTTATTAATTAACCCAGAGTAGGTATTAATACCTGTGGGGGTGGGAGGGGGGGGGGCAAACAGCTGTGCATATCTCTCTATCAGTGTTATAGAGGGCGAACAATTTATGAGTTTATGCAGGGTAAAATGGATTTATTCTGGCTTTAGATCCCATTGGGAGCTGGGCATCGGAGTGCTGGAGGCAGGAGCACTTCTTAACTGTTTTCAGTTAAGCTTGCAGCTTTTGGGGGACGTGGTTCAGACCTGGGTCTGTGTTGCAGCAGGCTAGCGTGTCTGGCTCAAACCAGGCAGGGTTCTGGAGTCCCAAGCTGGCAGGGAAAACAGGCTAAGAGGTAGTCTCAGCACATCAGTTGGCAGTCCCAAGGGGGTTTCTGTGACTCAACCCGTTACACCTTCCTCAAGACCTCTGCTGCCTCCTTCACATCCCTCCTCAAGACCCACTTCTGCCGGGAGGTGTAAAAGGAGTCAGCTCCCTATCGACTGGGTCAGCAGCATTGGCTGGTAGGTCAAAGTGCCCCGAACATGGCTCGGTGTGATCTCCTCACCATCACCCTCACTGCCCCCCCCCACTCTCCTGTTTTGTGTCACACTCACCCCTTCCCCCTTGTCATAAGTTACAGGGTAAGCTCTTCCCGCCAGGCACTGTTTCTTTCTGTGTCTGTGCAGCCTGAGCACAGTGGCACCTTGACCCTGAGGGCAGCCCCTGGGTGGTGCTCTCATGAAGGTAACACCGTCACTCTCCTTCCCTGTCCTGTGTTTCAAGCCCCACCTTCCTGCTCTCAGCCATTAGGCACGACACCTGTGCTCACCCCCCAGTGCTGGCTGCCAACCAGTAGAACCACAGGGGTTGGCTTAGCCCTAAATCACCAGGCTGGTATTTTCAAAGGGGCCTAAGGATTTCAAGGGGTGCCCAAAATCCCAGCCGGGGGTCCCAGCTTGAGACCTGCCACTTTCCCTGTGTGGCCCTGTGGCATGCAATAATTGTGTCACTGGAGCTGGCCTGTGCCCTAGACCGAAAGGGCAAGTGCCTGTGCCCTGGGCCTCCTGCACAGCTGAGGGGCCAGGCTCATTAGCTCAAGCTGTAGCAGCTCATGGTTCTTAGCTCTGGGGGTGACTGGTTCAGTCCCTGGTGTGTTGACCCAGATGGTGGCCATCATGCTGGCAACAGAGGTGTCCCTCTAGAACCCTCCCAAGGCTGGCTCTCTGAGGCTTGGGTGGGGATGCTGGGGGGAGCATTTATTGTATTTGCTGGCTGGAAGGGTTTCTGGAGGGATCGGGCTGTACTGTTCTATGTGTTTTGCTACCCAGCAAGACACTGTGGGGACGGGGGGAGGTGATGTTCTTTCATGCTTGGGGAGGCTTTTGGAAGGAGAACCTTTGAACTCTAAGTGACACAAGGTACATGGGTGAGCATACTGTTGTACCTGAACAACCTTAACTCTGTCCTCTAGTGAAGTCATGCAGTTATAGAGGGGTGGCAGAAACACTGTGGGTGAGGTGGGGACTGGTTTGCTGTTTAGAGCTGTTCTGAGTGCTCTAAAATTAACATGTGTAAGTAGATTATATTGCCATTTGCTGTGTCTCCTGGGGATCTGGGGCAGGGTCAGTGGTCCAAATCTGAGATCATTTGATGAATGGGCTCCCAATGCACAGTTCCCCCTTGAAAATCACATGAGATCAAAATGTGATGGTTCTTACTACTTTTTCTTTTATTTTTCTGTTTTCACACACAGGTAGGGATCAAACTATGCCCTGGGGCTCCCCAAACTGGTGTCACCCTCACAGGGCTGCACCTGCTGCCCCTTTGGGAAGGTATGAAGGGGATGACTCACTGCTGGCACCTTCTTGTGGCCAGGCGTGGCATGGCATGGCCTCTCTTTCCTTGCTGGCTGTCTTCTGCTGGTTGCTGCTCTGCCTCTGCAGTGGCCTGCCTCTTCCTGTGACCTGGTCCTCTGGGCTGGTCAGTTCCCCCTCCGGGGTAGTCTATGAACAAAAAGAAAGGGGAATTAACACAAACCAATGGAGTCAGTAAGAGAGAGGGGGGAATGACTCCCCCTCAGGCTGCATCAGGATCTGGCCCTCCCTTCCTTCCTTCAGGGAGGAGCCTTCAGGCCGGGGTCATCAGGGTGGCTCCTGCCTGCAGTCAGCCCTTTCCTCTGTTCTCTTCCCTGGTCTGCCCTCAGGTGAGCTCCTTGGCTCTCCTTTTAACTCCTCCTCCAGTCTGGCCATGCCCCACAGGTGTGGCGGGGCAGAGCTACCTGAGCCTGGAGCAGCTCCTTACCCCCTTGTTGTCCCATGTGGGGTTTACATACCCAATCACAGGAAGCAATATTTAGAAAGATATTCAGGATAAAAGCTGGATCTACAATATGGCTTGAACCAAACTGATGAGCCCGAGGAAGACATTTGCACCAGTGTAGCTGGACTGGGGGTCTGATGGGAGCCAGAGTTTTTGCTAACAGGCCTCTGTCAGAGTGGAAGAAAGATTCTCTGTGACAAGCTGTGGCCCTTGAACCCAAGTGGCACATGCAGACTATAAGTTCCTGTCCTGCCCTGGCCAACTTTCTGAGTGTGCACACGAGGTGCACTCTGCCAGCAGAGGTTCCTTTTGGAAGCTCTGCCCTGAGAGTGAAGCTTCTGGCTTAATAACTGATATTTCCACGCACACACTCAGATTTACTTTAGAATGATTGCCAAGGGAAGATGAAAGACTCTAGCAAGCAGCAGTAGAAGGCCAATGCACTCATGCCCCGTGCCCCTCACCCATTTCCTCAGCAACGGGACTGAGTGAGAAGCAAACACCTGGGACTTTTTCATCAATGTCAGCATAATGAAAGGGGTTGCTGAGTCTCAAGAAAGGCACCCATAACAGACTAAGGACTGGCTTGAGTCAGCATTGACTAATTCGGGGCCTGCGTACTGTTGTCAGTCACAATAATAATAATAAATGCAGAAAACAACTTTCTGCAATAATTCATCCAATTGACACAAACCAAATGTTCCCGTCTCTCAATTTCACCCCCAAGCACTGGAGTTTCTGTGAAAAAGGGGAAGAAAGAAACATCAGACACTGGAAAAATGTTAGTCACATGGAGCTTCTTAAGAAGGTTAGAGCAAAGCTCAAATTCTATTTTGTCACGCAAACTGCTATAGAGAAACCAAGCAGCTGACAGGCAGAATTTTTGTAGACCTTTCATATCCCTGTCAAAGGATATGCAGAACTGCTGCTTAGCCAGTCAGTCCCCAGCCTGTAGCGGTGCAAGGAATTCTTCTTCCTTCCTGCACTTGTCCTTGTTGAACCTCATCAGATTTCTCTTAGCCCAATCTTCCAATTTGTCCAGATCACTCTGGACACTATCTCTACCCTCCAGCGTATCTACCTCTCGTCCCAGCTTAGTGTCATCTGTGAACTTGCTGAGGGTGCAATTCATCCCATCATCCAGATCATTAATAAAGATGTTGAACAAAACTGGCCGCAGGACTGACACCTGGGGCACTACGGTTGATACTGGCTGACAACTAGACGTTGAACCATTGATCACTACCCCTTGAGCCTGACAATCTAGCCAGCTTTCTATCCACCTTATAGTCCATTCATCCAATCCATACTTCTTTAACTTGCTGGCAAGAATACTGTGGGAGACCGTATCAGAAGCTTTGCTAAAGTCAAGATACATCCCATCCACCGCTTTCCCATATCCACAG
Source organism: Chelonia mydas (assembly GCF_015237465.2). NCBI lineage: Eukaryota > Metazoa > Chordata > Testudines > Cheloniidae > Chelonia > Chelonia mydas. The sequence continues at coordinate 47,508,350 of NC_057853.1, forward strand.
AGCCAGTTATTTTATCATAGAAGGCAATCAGATTGGTCAGACATGACTTGATTTGGTGAATCCATGTGACTGTTCCTGATCACCTTCCTCTCCTCGAAGTGCTTCAAAATGGATTCCTTGGGGACCTGCTCCATGATTTTGCCACTGACGAAAGTGCGGTCGACCAGTCTGTAGTTCCCTGGGTTCTCTTTCTTCCCTTTTTTAAATATGGGCACTATATTTGCCTTTTTCCAATCGTCCGGGACCTCCCCCGATCACCATGAGTTTTCAAAGATAATGGCCAATGGCTCTGCAATCACACCTGTATTTTAAAGAATCCTTATTGAGGTTACAGGGACAAACCATCCCGATGTGTAGAAAGAATAGTAAACATGGCAGACCAGCTTGGCTTAACAGTGAAATCCGTGCTGATCTCAAACACGAAAAAGAAGCGTACAAGAAGTGGAAGATTGGACAAATGACCAGGGAAGAGTATAAAAATATTGCTCGGGCATGCAGGAGTGAAATAAGGAAGGCCAAATCACACCTGGAGTTGCAGCTTGCAAGAGATGTTAGGAGTAACAAGAAGGATTTCTTCAGGTATGTTAGCAACAAGAAGAAAGTCAAGGAAAGTGTGGGCCCCTTAATGAATGAAGGAGGCAACCTAGTGACAGAGGAGGTGGAAAAAGCTAATGTACTCAATGCTTTTATTGCCTCTGTCTTCACGAACAAGGTCAGCTCCCAGACTGCTGCACTGGGCAGCGCAGCATGAGGAGGAGGTGACCAGCCCTCTGTGAAGAAAGAAGTGGTTCGGGACAATTTAGAAAAACTGGACAAGCACAAATCCATGGGGCCGGATGCGCTGCATCCAAGAGTGCTAAAGGAATTGGCGGATGTGATTGCAGAGCCATTGGCCATTATCTTTGAAAACTCATGGCGATCCGGGGAAGTCCTGGACGACTGGAAAAAGGCTAATGTAGTGCCCATCTTTAAAAAAGGGAAGGAGGAGGATCCTGGGAACTACAGGCCAATCAGCTTCATCTCAGTCCCTGGAAAAATCATGGAGCAGGTCCTCAAGGAATCAATTCTGAAGCACTTAGAGGAGAGGAAAGTGATCAGGAACAGTCAGCATGGATTCACCAGGGGCAAGTCATGCCTGACTAATCTAATTGCCTTCTATGATGACATAACTGGCTCTGTGGATGAGGGGAAAGCAGTGGACGTGTTGTTCCTTGACTTTTGCAAAGCTTTTGACACGGTCTCCCACAGTATTCTTGCCAGCAAGTTAAAGAAGTATGGGCTGGATGAATGGACTATAAGATGGATAGAAAGCTGGCTAGATCATCGGGCTCAACGGGTAGTGATCAATGGCTCCATATCTAGTTGGCAGCCGGTATCAAGTGGAGTGCCCCAAGGGTCGGTTCTCGGGCCGGTTTTGTTCAATATCTTCATTAATGATCTGGAGGATGGTGTGGATTGCAACCTCAGCAAGTTTGCAGATGACACTAAACTGGGAGGAGAGGTAGATATGCTGGAGGGTAGGGATAGGATACAGAGGGACCTAGACAAATTGTAGGATTGGGCCAAAGGAAATCTGATGAGGTTCAACAAGGACAAGTGCAGAGTCCTGCACTTAGGATGGAAGAATCCCATGCACCGCTAAAGACTAGGGACCAAACGGGTAGGCAGCAGTTCTGCAGAAAAGGACCTAGGCGTTACAGTGGACAAGAAGCTGGATATGAATCAACAGTGTGCCATTGTTGCCAAGAAGGCCAATGGCATTTTGGGATGTATAAGTAGGAGCATTGCCAGCAGATCGAGGGAAGTGATTGTTCCCCTGTATTCGACTTTGGTGGGGCCTCATCTGAAGTACTGTGTCCAGTTTTGGGTCCCACACTACAAGAAGGATGTGGAAAAATTGGAAAACGTCCAGCGGAGGGCAACAAAAATGATTAGGGGACTGGAACACATGACTTATGAGGAGAGGCTGAGGGAACTGGGATTGTTTAGTCTGCAGAAGAGAAGAATGAGGGGGGATTTGATAGCTGCTTTCAGCTACCTGAAAGGGGGTTCCAAAGAGGATGGATCTAGACTGTTCTCAGTGGTAGCAGATGACAGAACAAGGAGTAATGGTCTCAAGTTGCAGTGGGGGAGGTTTAGGTTGGATATTAGGAAAAACTTTTTCACTAGGAGGGTGGTGAAGCACTGGAATGGGTTACCTAGGGAGGTAGTGGAATCTCCATCCTTAGAGGTTTTTAAGGCCCGGCTTGACAAAGCCCTGGCTGGGATGATTTAGCGGGGGTTGGTCCTGCTTTGAGCAGGGGGTTGGACTACATGACCTCCTGAGGTCCCTTCCAAACCTGATATTCCATGATTCTATGATTCTAAGTGGCTGAACTGTTCTGATGGAAACGTTCCACAAAAATTCAGCCTGAAGCAGACACCCAGCATGGAAAATTCCAGTCCAAGGGATTCAAGTTTGTTAAAGTTATAAGCCACTTCATCTTATAACGGAAGTGTTGGCCAAAGTTAATAACAGGCAGTGCTAGCAGCCCTACCTACAATTCATGCATTTATATGAAAGGTTCCACACACAAAATAATTTTGTTTTTTCCATAATGTAAAAGACTCCACAGTGACATTCCTTCACTCCCTTACAAAGCAAATCAACATATCATAATAACAGATGACATGAAAAATAATTTCAGTAAAATGAAAAAATGCTCTGACGAGGTATCGGAGATCGTTCCACACTCTCTGTGCTCTGAGTCTCCCCTCTCCTCTTCTTACTCTCTCCTGTTTCCTAGTCTCTGGAGCGACTGTCCCTTACTCACCCTCTGGCTGCATCTATCCCAACTTCCCACTTCTCCCTGGGAGAGCTAAGTTTCTCTGGTGGATTACAAGCGAGTTTTTTGTCACAAGTCCACAACACTAGCTTAAAAAAAAATACAAAAACTAAACTTCAGAAAGAACCTTTTCCTCATTATTTTCTCTGATCCTTTCCCCAGAAACGGATTTTTCATAGTGGAGACATCTCAGACCATTTTTTTAAAGTTTAGTTGAAAGTCAACTACCAATTTCATGGCTTGTTGCCATTATATGGACGAATCTGCATTAATCTAAGTTCCAAGGTAACAATTACATTAAACAGGAATGAAGGGTGACAGTGTGTGTTTCGGTGACATACAGGTGGAAAAGCATTGCAGAGACATTGCAATTACCTCCAAAAAAGGGGTTACAAAGTCAGGATGATGAGATCAGGTATGCAAAACAACTGATTTTTTAAATGGGTATCGGGTGCCTCGATCCCTTTGTAAAGGACTCCATTGTGCTGTACAAACACAGAACCATAAAAATGGATTGATTTAAATCAAAGTGATTTAAATCACTGATTGTAACCATGATTTAAATCAGCAAACAGGAAATCTCAATTTAAATAATCAATTTTAATTTTGTTTTGCAGTTGTACATTCTAGTTATTTTTCTAAAGAAAGGTTAATTCTCATTGGTTGATAACTATTAAAACATGTTGATTTGCAACTAAATGTAGTTTTTACACTAAATTTGGTGCTTTGTTTTGCTAACTATACACACACGCACACATTTATTTGAGTAATTATAATTATATTTATTCAGAGTCTTCATTGTTTTACATGTTTATTGTTAGAAAATAGTGAATGGTGCATTTTTTATTTACTATATAGTGATTAATGTTTTCCTTGTGATTTGTGTCAAACTCTATTTGGCTGGAAATTCAAATTCAGTTACAAGCGCACATAACCAGCATTTTAATTTATTTATATTTAATTTGTTGAATGAAACTATCTTAAATGTAATGGATACATAAGAAAAAAACGTTATCAGAAAGCTTTTCAAAACACATTTTCCATTTAAAACTATCTGATTTATTAAACAAAGGAAGTATTCTCTGTAGTAAGTGAACTGAACGGATTGTTTCTGATCACCATGGCCTTCCAGATTTTAGAACTAGTAGATCTCATCCTCTCACACCTCATTTTTATTAATAGAAAAGAACAAGTTTTTCTGCTTTTTCAACTTGTATTAGTTTCTTAACTTTGAACGAAACAGTCACTATACTGAACTAATTGAATCAACTGAAATGAAGAAAATATTCTCTCTCAACCTTCAGGGGAAGCTACTCATGTCAAAGCTGGTTTAGCATTTCAGCAAACTTTGGTTCCAGGTGTTTAGCCAGTGACTTAAACTAGTTTAGTGATCTGACTTTTTAAAAAACTTGGCAGCAAACATGTACTGCTTAATATTGTTTGTTTTATTTAAATTCAAGTATTTCAATATATTATAGTAAGTTTCGGCCTTACCATAGGATTGTTATTAATTCAAATTTAATTTTAAATAGGTACTTTTAAAAATATACTTAATTTACATTTAAAAATCCAATATAACTTAATTTTTTTAAAATTCATTTTATGTTTATCTACTCTGGAACAACAAATATAGCCCCTACATTAAAAAGTATTTATCTTGTCCATTTTGTGGTCATTCTGGGGCTTGGGGTATTTTTTCCCTCCTTGGCCAATTGTAACTGGCCACCTTAGTCATGTGATGTGTTTTTTCTGCGGAAAAGGTCCTAGGGGTTACAGTGGATGAGAAGCTGGATATGAGTCAGCAGTGTGCCCTTGTTGCCAAGAAGGCCAATGGCATTTTGGGATGTATAAGTAGGGGCATAGCGAGCAGATCGAGGGACGTGATCGTTCCCCTCTATTCGACATTGGTGAGGCCTCATCTGGAGTACTGTGTCCAGTTTTGGGCCCCACACTACAAGAAGGATGTGGATAAATTGGAGAGAGTCCAGCGAAGGGCAACAAAAATGATTAGGGGTCTGGAACACATGACTTATGAGGAGAGGCTGAGGGAACTGGGATTGTTTAGTCTGCAGAAGAGAAGAATGAGGGGGGATTTGATAGCTGCTTTCAACTACCTGAGAGGTGGTTCCAGAGAGGATGGTTCTAGACTATTCTCAGTGGTAGAAGAGGACAGGACAAGGAGTAATGGTCTCAAGTTGCAGTGGGGAAGGTTTAGGTTGGATATTAGGAAAAACTTTTTCACTAAGAGGGTGGTGAAACACTGGAATGCGTTACCTAGGGAGGTGGTAGAATCTCCTTCCTTGGAAGTTTTTAAGGTCAGGCTTGACAAAGCCTTGGCTGGGATGATTTGATTGGGGATTGGTCCTGCTTTGAGCAGGGGGTTGGACTAGATGACCTCCTGAGGTCCCTTCCAACCCTGATATTCTATGATTCTATGATCATGTTTTTCACAATGAAAATTTTGATTTTTAAAACTGAAAATATTCTTTGGACAATCTGGCCATAGGTGTCACAATAGGAGCAACGGACTTTTGAAACACTGGCATTACCTGTGAGTGCTGAGGACTTCACAGCCCAGTCCAACGTACTCTCCTGGTGCTTCTACTCTTCCATGAAACAAGTGCTGTGTTTGCCACAGGGATGTGAATCAATGGCGAATGAGGATGGGAAGTGGCCCACCCATCTGTGAATGGGAGGGGAGAGGTCCGCAACACTCTCCCTTTCTGTTAAGGGGTTCATGGGATGGAGATCTAGGGGGATCACAGGATGAAGGAGTTTAAGATCCCCTGTCGTACAGCATAGGACTGGGAGTTCTGAGATATGTTTCTTTTCTCTGGCTCTGCCACTGTCAGGAATCAGAGCCTGCAGCTAAGCCAGGCTACAGACAACCTAACAAGCACCACTGTCCTATAATCAGCTGCCTGATGGGCTAAACCACCTGATTGGAGGGAAGAGTCAGCAGACCAGCTCTCAAGCCCAGCAGCAGCAGTTCAGGGCTGCTCAAAGCATTTGCCCATGTCTGCCATAGCTCCTGTCCAGCTCCTTCTCTCACTCCAGGTAACTCCAGCAGACCCCTGGCTCTGACTCTGTCTGTGACCCTTGACTCTGTCATCTGACTCCAGCTCTGATTCTGGGCTCTGATTTCTTGCTACTGACTCCTGCTCCAACCACTAGGCATGACTATTTATGGTCTGGTCACTGACAGCCACTGATCCATTGTATGATTTTAGATAAGTCATTTTGCCTCTCTGTGGCTCAGTTTCCCTGCTTGAAGATGCTTAACCACCTCTGTATAGTGCTCCAAATCCCTCCCATGAAAGGTGTTTTAAGTGCAGGTTGTTATTACTAGACAGTAAGAGTAAGAACAAAACAAAAGCTTCATGCTTCTGTCCATTTGGCACAATCAAAGAGAGGATAACTCAATTACCCTGTCCCTCAGTACAGTACATTGGATTAAATTTGCTCCCCACTTCTCAGACTTATGTAAGTCAGCGGTCTGACCATGTTTGTAAGATTTCAGTGCAGATTTAATTTACTGAGGTACTGTTTTTATGACTGCATGCAACTGAGAGTGCATTAAGAGATCTCCTCAGGTGGACTCTCCTGCATGAGCCATCTGACTTGGAGAAAATTTCTCAAGCTTGAGCACGAACAGAAGAGCTTCATCTTTACAAGGAATGGATATGAAGTGACTGAAGGTTCTCAAGGATGGATATCAGGATGGTAGTGTTAGGAATCTGCTGAAATAGACAAGAGTGTTGGAGGGAAACATGGGGTGTACAGACCCCACACCACACAAGGGGTTAAGAGCAGCTTGCTGCACCTGCGGGGCATGCCAGTCTTGAAGGGGGAGCCTTAAAAAGGGAGAGGCTTAGCTAGAGAGGGCCCAGCCTGGGGAGGTGGATAGAGAAGCTGGCGTTGCTCTGCATTTCTGTTAATTTAGTTTCCTTGCCTTTGTTGCTGTCAGGGTTCCCTCCCCACTCTGAGCTCTAGGGTACAGATGTGGGGACCCGCATGAAAGACCCCCTAAGCTTATTTCTACAAGCTTAGGTTAAAACTTCCCCAAGGCACAAATTCTTTGCCCTTGGAGGGTACGCTGCCACCACAGAATGATTTAACAAAGAATCAGGGAAAAGACCACTTGGAGTTCCTATTCCCCCAAAATATCCCCCCCAAGCCCTTACCCCCCCTTTCCTGGGGAGGCTTGAGAATAATATCCTAATCAATTGGTTACAAAGTGATCACAGACCCAAACCCCTGGGTCTTAGGACAATAGAGAAATCAGTCAGGTTCTTAAAAGAAGGATTTTATTTAAAAAAAAAAAAGGGTAAAAATCACCTCTGTAAAATCAGGATGGAAAATAACTTTACAGGGTAACAAAAGATTCAAAAACACAGCAGAACTTCCTCCAGGCTTAGTTTCAAAGTTACAAAAAGCAGGAATAAACCTCCCTCCAGCAAAGGAATAATTCACAAGAAAAAAAAAAAAGATAATCTAACATACCTTGCCTGGCTTTTACTTACAATTTTTGTAATAGAAGAGACTTTTAGGATGGTTTATAGGAGAAGGAGTTTTCTGACCTGATGCTTCTCTGCTTCCCAAGAGAACACACAAAACAAAGCCTTCCCCCTCCCCGCCCTCAAGATTTGAAAGTATCTTCTTTCCCCATTGGTCCTTTTGGCCAGGAGCCAACCAGGTTATTTGTGCTTCTTAACCCCTTACAGGTAAGGAGGAATTCTAGGCTACCCTTAGCTGTATGGTTATGACAGTTGCCTTGAGAACTGGTACTAGGGGCTGTCCCCCACGGAGGAGGTGGGCCAACGTAGAACATAAGAACAGCCATACTGGGTCAGACCAATGGTCTATCGAGCCCAGTATCCTGACTTCTGACAGTGGCCAGCGTTACTATATAGGCCTGTATATTCGCCTGAGATAGAATTTTGGGTTTCGTTTGCCAGCTGACTTATGATATTCTTATATCTTTACTAATATGTGTGAACAAAGAACAAAGATGCTGTGTGTTGCTTCTGCCCAACCAGATGGGTTCGTTAGTATAACGAGAAAAGAAAAGAGGTAGAGCTAAAGTGGTGCTGGGCATAGTGGGAGTTTAATATACGACTGCCTCAACTCCCATCTCAAGGCAAGCTCAAGCAGCCACTCAGCAGTGGCAAGGGGGGACGCGGGTGGGAGGCATAAGAAACACCAAAAGTCAAAGAAAAGCTTGGCCTTGGCCAGAACACAACCTCACTCCTTACCCCTCCCATGGGATACAAAAGAGGTGGTACTGATGCCCCCAGACTCAAGACCCTCCAAAATGGAACATGACCATAAATTGTAAGAGGTGGGACCAAGGACATGCACTACAGGTATAATTATGGCTGCTAAGGAGAGAGGATCTGGAACACTGGTGTAAAGCTCTGTGGCATCAGAAAGCTATGGATATGCTTGCTTGAAACTAACCCCAATAAACATCTCATTGCCTACACTTCAGACTTCTGGTCTTCTGCTTTCTGTCTGTGTGACAAGAACTGATTGCTTTAGTGAGTTCTCGGTGGGCGAAATTTAACATTCCGTGGCCACGGTAGAAATGAAAAATTATACACTCCAGGTAATGGAAACTTTTAAAAATTTGTTGAATACCTAGCTTTGTTTGATCCAGTCATGAAGGAGCATCTTCGTAAAATAACTGATCATGAAACACAGGTTCATTACTTAGGAAAAAATATGCAGAATGAACTGATTCAAATCCTAGCAAATGCCACTAAAAAGAAAATTGTAGAAGCTGCCCATTCTGCAAAATACTTTTCAATAATACTGGACTGTACTCCAGATGTGAGTCATGTTGAACAAATGATGATCATTCATTTTGTGGATATGGAAAATCTGCAGATGAAGATAATCCTGAAGTGCTCATAAAGGAACATTTTTTGGGTTTCGTGCCACTGAAGGGGACGACTGGAGCATTTATGACTGAAACTATTCTACAAGAGCTTGAAATAATGTCATTATCTGTTGAAAAGTTACATGGCCAAGGCTATGATAATGGGAGTAATATGAAGGGTAAAGACAATGGTGTGCAAAGGAGAGTGATGGAAATCAATCCTAGGGCCTTTTTCGTTCCTTGCAGTGCGCATTCTCTGAATTTGATTGTCAATGATGCTGCTAGGTGCTGTGTGGAGACAAGCAGTTTCTTTGACCTGGTGCAACGTGTTTATGTGTTTTTCTCAGGCTCAACATGTTGGAGATTCTGAGTAACCATGTGAATTCTCTAACTGAAACCACTTGACCAGACAAGATGGGAGAGTAGCATTGATGTCTGAAGCCTATTCGCTATGAACTTGGAAACATTTATGATGCCCTAACTGAAATTTCTGATGACCTTTATTGGATCATCTGGCAATACGGCACGTTCAGATGCAGAAGCTCTTGCAAATGGCCTTTCCAAGTTCAAATTTGTGACTTCACTCATTTTGTGGTATAATATGCTTTTTGAGATTAACCTTACTAGCAAGCAGCTTCAGGAAAAGAACTTGAACATGCATTCTGCTATTCAAAAACTGCAGCAAACTAAAAATATTCTGGAGGAATTCAGAAGTGATGAAGGGTTTGAAAGAACACTGGTAGATTCTCTCGAGCTTGCTGAAAAAATAGACTGACAGATTTTGAACCAGAGCCAGTTCACATTCGGCAAAAGAAACAGCAGTTTTCATATGAAGGACGAGACACACCCATTCAAAACCCAAAACAAAGGTTCAAAGTGAATTACTGCTTCACAGTCGTTGATACTGTTATTCACTTGGTTGATGAAAGATTTCAACAGATGCAGCAGCTAGAGTCAGTATTTGGCTTTCTATATGATATCCACAGCTTGCAAAAGAAAACAGCAAAACAGATAAGAGAATTTTTTGTATAAAACTGGAGTCGGCATTGACTTATGAAAATTCAAAAGACATTAATGCTACAGATTTGCGTAGTGAGCTTCAGGCTTTTTCAAGACGACTTAAGAAACGTTCCACTCCTGAAGAAGAAGTACTGAAGTTTGTTTGTGAAAATAAACTCAGACAGTTTTCCAAACATTTTTATAGCTCTAAGCATTCTTTTAATGTTACCAGTTTCCGTGGCTAGTGGGGAAAGTTAAAATTGATGAAAGTTAAAATTGATGAAAACATCTGCGTTCGACAATGGTGCAAGAGAGACTTGTTGGACTTGCCACAATGTCAATAGAGCATGAAATAGCTGGAAAACTGGATCTAAAAGAACTAGTGACTAAATTTTCAAAACTTAAAGCAAGAAAACTCATGTTTTAAGAGTACAGAGTGTTTTTTATTTGGAATGTTTTGTAAATACAGGTTAACGTTCATTGAAGAGTTTTCTTATTTCTTTCTATATTGGATGTGGTGGTAATGGCAGTTAAAGCAAGATAGCGTAATGGATGATTTTGGATTTGTAATAAACATAACTAACATTTTTAATGCATTTTTATATGAAATTGAACTGAAATATCATCTAGCTGTTGCGTACAAATCTATTCTGAAAATTTTGTGTCTCTATTTTATCTGATCTCAGAAACATTGGTTGGACAGATGGACAAACTGAATAATTAAGCCTCTGTTTAAAACAAAAATGCTTAAAAAACATTAAAAGGAAAAAAGGGGCAAAATGTTTCCCAGTTTACTAAAAAACTCAGCCTAGATCTGCCCTTGGGGTTTGGGGGTGGGATGTGCCGATTGCATGGTTTGCGTAGAGTGCCAGTTGCTGGCAGCTAGTCTAGGGTCATCCCTGTCAGCAGGACATCTTGTAAACAGACTTCCTGTGTTGATAACTGCATGTGTCCTCTGGGATTCATGCATAGCTTGGATTTATGAGGCTTACTTGATTAGTATAAGTCTTTGTCTATACTGGCAAGTGAAAGACAAAACATTTGTTGTTCAGAGGTGTTAAAAAAAAAAAATCACACACATACACACACCCTGAAAGACAAGTGTTTTGCAGACGACAAGCGCTGGTGTGAGCAGTGCTTTGTCAGCAGAAGTGCTGTCAGTCAGAGTCAGGGGATCTCCCGCACTCCCCTCAGGCAGGGAGAGACAGTCAGGGATCACTCATATTCCCTCAGGCAGAGCTGTCCTTTCTCATCCTCTGTCTGACTGCCTTAGTCAGCCTTCCATCTCCCTGGGTTTGCCCAATCCGAAGTCTTAACACACTCGGCAAGGTGAGCATCCCATCTTTCGTCTAGCTGTCAGACCCATTAACCTGGGCTATGTCTGTAACCAGTTACCCAGTCATGATCAAACAAATAAGGGTTTCACCAAATATTCACAAAAATCAGACAGAGATCTCCCTTGTGCTTTATAACAATATCATGTATTTTTGTGCCATACAGCCTTTCAAAGTGCAACTTATGAATTGCACGGTAAATGAGATAGGGCTCTGCAGGGTCTTGTATAGGGATAACTTTCATGGACTAATACAGATGACCTCACAGTGCTAGAGGATGCAATAATAAATGCGCACTGTACGTGCCCATGTTATGAGAGATTGTTGCGATACATGGGCACTAGGGGGCAGAGTCACACCAACCTTAATGACAGGTTTCAGAGTAGCAGCCGTGTTAATCTGTATCTGCAAAAAGAAAAGGAGTACTTGTGGCACCTTAGAGACTAACAACCTTTTACCAACCTTAATGTTGACCTTTTCTTATCTTTGAGTGTAAACGTAATGTTCTTTCCCCACAGCGTTGTTGATACAATTATTATGTGTTATTTTTTCACTGAGATAATCTATTGGGCTGGAATTTCATTTCAAGCCTTTAATGCCACTCCAGCAACATTGGGTTGGAACATCTCCCTGTAGAATTTGCCCAGCGGGCGAACTGCATAAGTTTGGCATAGACAGCCCTAAGTATGGGCAAAGGGGGTCATGTCAGGGGAAAGAAGAGTGTGTGCTCCCACTGTTCTCTGCAAGGCTGCTGTAAGTTAGATCAGGGGCTGCACTAACCAAAATTCAGGAGGCTCAAAGGGGAGGTAACACCAAACTTTGTCCCAGCTCAGTCCAGTACCATCTGCAGTGCCCTCCTGGCAGGAGCAGTGCAGAATCTGACCGGTTGCCTCACCGGCAGACCCCCTGGCTGGATAAAATGCAAATGGCTTAACAATTCTGCAGCACGTATTGACTTTCCAGAGACAAATGTGCCCGATTTGTATTTCCACACATCAGCAGAAGCTTTGATTTAATTACCTTTTATGCTTTTCTTTCTGGAAGGCAAGTGTATCATTTAGCTATTTCGTATTCCTGTGGGTTGGGATTGAGGAGCATCAGGACTGAACCCAGAATTGATATAGTAAGGGGCTGTGGGTCAGCAGTGACTTGTGTCACTGCGACGGTTTTTGGAGTTAACCGAGGTGAATCACTACCGCCTGTTTACAGTGTGAGAGAGTCTCGTCTGTGCCCACTGAGGGAAATCCTTCTAACTGTGCCAGCCAATGGCAGCACAAGCGCTCCGCTCTGGGCTCTGCAAGCCCCATTCTTTCCCAATGCTGGCTACCAATTAGCATGCCCCTCTTGTTACACTCGAGTGCCCAGCCCCTTGTCTCCTGGACACCCAGAATGTACACCGATCTGCTGCTCCGTGAAAGCAGGGAACGCCAGTTTATGGGCTGCACCTCAGTTTAACCCTCTCCTTAGCACAAGGCAGGGCAATAAAACCAAACTGCAGCTTAGTTAACAAAGCTTGAGTTAAAGAGCCAAACAAAAGCAAGTAAAAGGATTTGGAAACATAAGGTTACAGGTAAAAGAAAAACATACGAAGCAGTCTTGAGCCTGTATTTATTAATAAGGTTCCTGTCCAGTCTAATAAGGTATTTCTCACCCAATGGTTACTCCGTGCAGTGCTTGTCCAGTCAAGAGAACTGGGATCCACTTTTCATAAGACACTCCCGCTGGCAGAATGTCACTGCCATCATGGATCTCTTCTTGTGCCCTTTCTTCTTCTCTTATCCAGTCCCAAGTGTTTTGTCTCTTTTCATAAAAAGGGCATTTTATTAATGTCAGCTCAGCCCTGAGGGTCCCTGTAACCGGGCGCAGACTCACCGGCAGTGCCTCCTGCTGGTTGTCCTTGGGAATTAGTGTCCAGGGTGCCCTCTCAGGCTGGTGTCTTGCCTTGCTGCTGGCTCCCATGTCCCTCCCAGGACCCTGGTGCCCCTTTCACTGGGTGCTGCCCTCTGGCAGTACCCCACAGTTCTGGGTCTCCCCCTCCCACAGGAACCCCCCACCCACTATCCCTACCTCGCCTCAGTCGTAGGCTCCTGCCAGTCACCAGCTAGCCCCCACTCCCTGGGGCAGACTGCAGTATGAGCCACTCATCACCAGACAAGGTTGGGTTTGGACCTGCTGCCTCTGCCTACCCATGGCTGCCCCTGCAACCCCCGTACCTAATAGGCCTTCCCAGGCCTGCAGCCTGGGGCTTTCCTAGACCAGAGCTCCCCTGCTCCCTTGGCCTTTCCCCAGCCCTGCTCCAAACTAAGTCCTCTATTCAGGTCTCTGCTGCCAGGTCCTTCCCTCTCAGAGCTAGAGAGAGAGTGCTCTTCTGCTCCTGGCTTCCCTGGCTTTTATAAGGCCAACTGGGTCTGTTTGGGGCTTGGCCCCCAGCTGCGGCTGCTCTGCCAATCAGCCCAGCTCTTCCCCTGCCCCAGCCCTCTCCCAGGGCTATCTTAAACCCCTCTGGGCCCGAGCGGGTGTCCAGCCCGCTACAGTCCCCTCTTCAGTCTGTTCTTCAGGTTCATTTCTTTGGAAATATCAGGCCTGTATGTAAATACAGGGCTGGGCTGGGTCAAAAGATGCTGATTGCGCTCACTCTTGATTGAGTATGAGACAGTCCCCCAACCCCCAGTGTTTCACCTCCAACAGTTTTGGAACAAAATATTCTACGTTTTACCTCTCTCTTAAAGTGGCAGAATAGAAACATCTTGCACTAACCATGTTGACCAGCCAGTTCTTAGCTCTCAGTAGAGAACCCACACAACCCACCCTTCGGTGAAATATCAAGAAGATGGTCACACAGAGGTGCAACATATCTGCCTGGCCATGCCTGTCACAAATGTTTGTGACATTCTGACTGTCACACCTACAAAACCATTAACACTGACCATCTTCAAAAACAAAATCTTTTAGTTAAAATAAGCCAGAAGGCCCGAGACTTATGGGTTCTTTCCATCTCCCCATTTGAAGCTAGCCATGCTGTCTTTCTGCCAACCATTGTGTTCATAACTCCAGGGACTGAGAAGCAAACATGCTGTCAGTGGTGTTTAGCAAATGGGCTGGTCTGCTTTTACACCGCAACACCAGAGCTAAAGGCTTCTGCAGTGGGATGACACGTCTGGGAAAGACAGTGTTAAAGCCCTGCAGATCCTGATTGGGAGGCAGCTGGGTTTTTAGCCTCATGTTCAGGTGTCAGTGAAAGGACATTAGGGTGTTTAGATTTTCTCAATTTTTTCCTTATGTGACTTCTATAAACTCTTCTGTGTGAATCTTTCCTGCTTGAGGTTCTCCTCCAACTCCTGGGTCCTACCCTCATCCCTGCTTTTTGTCTCCCTCTAGAGGCTAGACCAGGAATAGTGGTTTGAATGATTTCCTGATCCTAAAAACATTTTCAAAATATAAAAAACTTTCCCATTCCAAATCAGTATGAAAAGTCAAAATCTTGAAAATTTTCATGAAATTCCAAAAAAAATTTCAGTTTGGATCAGTCAGAACATGATGTTTCTATTTCAACCATTTTCAATGTATTTTTTAAACTATAATTTAAGTTTGTAAAGAAAATGACTCTGAACAAGATAACTAGGATTTTTCATTTAGAAAATGTCAAAATATGTTTTAACATTTCAAAACATTTTTTCTGAAATTATTTTTTGTTGAAAAATTCTTCAAAACTGACCCTTTCCCACAAAAAATGCCCATTTTGACGAATCTGCATTTTCCAACAGAAATAACATTTAATCGAAACATTCCTGAGCAGCTCTGTTTGAGTCCGCTCCTGCGAGAGCCTGGAGTAGAATCTAGGACCACTGGGGACAGTTAGTGCTGCTGATGTTGCTGCCTCACCATTGGAAGCTTAGACGGGATGAAGCTTATCCTGTGAAGTTAGGCTCTGCAGGAAATACCACCCAGCAAAGCCTGACTCACAACGACTCCCAGCTCATCGTGGCTTCCTGGTTTAAATACTAGCATCAGCCAATCAGTGGGATGGGATTGGCTGCCACTCAGGCCCTGCCGGGCAGTATTTCCTACAGAGCCTGGCTTGGCTTGACAGGATCCTCCAGCAGAAGCCTAGATTGTGCTTCCGGTGGTGATGTAGCAGCACCAGTATCCCCCAAGCCCAACAGTCCAGGGGTCTACTTTTGCAGTTTCTTACAATGTCTGGCTCTGAGTCAATGGCCATAGGCCCAGGTATTTAGGTGCCTAATGCCCATTGATTTCAATGGAAGTTAGGTGCCTCAATACCTTCTAAAATGCATCCCATGGTACTTTAGCTCAAGCAATCACACCTCATGCTTTCAGAGCCAGAGGTCCCAGGTTCATTCCCTGCAGGTGATGTGACCTGGGGCGTTCATTACACGTGTACCGCGCAAAGGGGCACAGGTCTGGTTGCCCTCTAGGTGCCCCAAAGAATAAAGGATTAGCAATAATGGTGCAATGTATATGCAGACTGGCAGGTGTTGTAAGAGCTCTACCCTAGCCCCCAAAGCCCTGATTTAATCCAAGGCGTGTTCTGTGGGAAGGCTCATTGCCTGGCCAGGCAGGCATAGCATGGGTGATTCTTGCAAGCTCAGCCAATGCCCTCCCAGGCCTGCCCTGGCACTTCCCTGTCATTCCAGCACTTACTGAGCCGAAACTGGCAGTGCTGGCACAGGTAGCTCTTGTGCAAGCTGCCTCCATGCAGCTCTGCCAGCATAGTACCAGTCCTGACCCACAATACCCCTGTCATTTTAGTTGACTGGGTCTTGGTCTTGGTTTTCCATCGGTCCTTTGCGCTTGGTTTGACTGCCTGACAAACAGATGTATAAATAGCATGAAGCTCACAACATTCGCCAGTTCTACAAAGCTCTTGATCTTCCTCTGGTCAGAATTTGTTGTTTATTTATCACCTGAAAACCATCATCTCAACAACCCATTTGCCCTTTGTGTAGGGTATGTGTTTACGGAGGGGAGGAATTTGGCTTTTCTGCAACTCTTTTCCTTCTGCAGAGACACCTCAAAGCACAAGCAAACACGGATACTCTTCAGCAGGCTGTTTTGGCTCTGATGAGGAACTGGCTCATGCCCAGACCTTGGGAGCCTAAATCTCCATTAAACACAAATGTAGATCCGAACTTAAGGTCAGGCCTGTCTCTAGCCATTTCTCCTCTCCAGATCCAGGCATTTGCAGGGGCGGGGGTCACTCTGCATTTTCTCCGAGCAGCACCTGACCCAGAATTTTGCGTTGAGAAGAGGTGAATCAGTGAAAGGATGAATGGACCAGGACGATCTATGAATGGTATGATTATCGGATCATAAGTGTGATTTGAGTCTAGGACCATCAATACAAAATGTGTGAGCTCCTATTGTTTGAATGAAAGGGGCAACTCATCTAGCTGTCAGCTGTAGTAGACTGTTATCCTCATATGTGGGCCAGCCAGTGGAGGGAGATAAAGACCAACATTTGTGCTTGTGTGGGTAACACTGCAGTTTGCCCTAGCACTTTTCAAAAAGTGCCAGGGGATCTTTAGCTTCCAAGGGAGTGGTCAGCAAAGATGGGCAGTAGAGAGCATCACTTTGCAGGGGTCACAGCTCCAAGGCCCTGCCTGCTGCTGGGGCTTAAACCCTAGTGTGCTGAGCCTGGGCAAATACTGTAACAAATCTGTGAATCCCGTCTCTGTTGCCAGGATCCCACCAGTTACTCTTGGGATTGGGAACCTTTGCAGCACTAGTGACTGTGACACAGACAAACAGTTCTTGTGGCACACGAGGGCCGTGGAGTTTTTATAGCATGTTGGGGGTCCTCAGAAAGGAAAAGGTTGAGAACCCCTGTCCTAAAGGTTCCCTAGTTCTCTTTAACATAGTTAAAGCACTATGTTAAAGCACACTGCCAAAGTCTACACAAACCAACTAATGCATAACACTTTAGAGTGCTTTAGAAGTCACGCCCAGAAGAAAGTATCAGAGGGGTAGCCGTGTTAGTCTGGATGTGTAAAAGCGGCAAAGAGTCCTGTGGCACCTTATAGACTAACAGACGTATTGGAGCATAAGCTTTCATTGGTGAATACCCACTTCATCAGACGTGCATCTGACGAAGTGGTTATTCACCCACGAAAGCTCATGCTCCAATACGTCTGTTAGTCTATAAAGGTGCCACAGGACTCTTTGCCGCTTTTACCCGGAAGAAAGCATCACCCCACCCTACAGATAAGCCCTAAGCCAAAGCAGGAAGTACCTTAGCAGTAGAGTGGCACTCCAGGAATGGTGACATTTACCTTAGTAATATGTAAGTTTCATATTCAAATCAAACAGAGGTGTCAGGCATTCAAGTTGTCCAGCATTTCTCTGCCACAAAATGAAAATGGCTATGTGCTTTCAATAGTAATGAAATGTGTGCCTCAGAATTTCGTGAGAACATGGACAAATGTTGTAAGTAATTTAACAAACAGCGAAGTGGGGGAAGTGGGCATGTTTGAGTTAGGTGATATGAGGCAAAGTTGTTACATGTACGTACATTCCTATTTGACAATGTACGTGTTTTGCATTTTGTAGTGTTCATATGTTTGTTGCCTAATACTTTCTTCTAGCAGTCACTGGTGTGTCACACGATTTCACTAATTACATCTGTGTGATGCCCCAGACTTTCAGGTTATATATAAATGAAATGTCAAATAAAAATAATACAAATACATTAAAAGATAAAATAATTGGTCTAAAATAAAAATACGATTTCAAAATTGAAAAAGAATGGTTTATTTATTGACTCAAAGGAAAATGTGGTCAGAAAATTTGTTTCGTAGCACATTTCAACCCTTCAATTTTTCATTCCGATTTGGAATGGGAAAAATGGGAAAATGTCTCAATTTCGCATGGAACGGAAACGCCAAGTCTTGCCTCATTCTACATTGGAAATTGTTTATATTTAAAAAATCTTTGTGTGTAGAACAGTTGTGGGGTTTTGTCACTGTGACATTTTGGTTTCCAGAAAAATGATAAAAGAAAATAATGAGGAAAAGGTCTTATTTGTTTAAAAAAGAACCCTCTGATGCCACTTAATAACAATACAATTATGATTAAGGCATTTTAATGTTTGTGGCACCAGCTTAGATTATAAAACTGGAAGGGGTCCATTGTGATCATCTAGTCTGATCTAGTATAAAACAGGCCCACAGGACTTCCCTGAATTCCCATTTGAACTAGAACAGATCTTTAGAAAATAGAATAGAATAGATCTTTAGAAAAAATCCAATCTTCATTTAAAAATTTAAATGATTTTTAAAAAATTACTTAAAATATAAGATACTATTTCCCTCATAGAATCATTACATAGCAAAGTTAAAGTTGTTTGGGTTCCTTAACTGTGTATTTCTTACTTAATATGTCTGGGTTTCTTATAACAACCTGAGTGGCAAAAAAAGGGGAAAATCTAATATGCCTTTTTTTAAAAAAAAAGTTTTTTGTGTCCACCCTAAACACTAACATGACTTAATCCTCATTGTATGGTTATTACTTGACATCAGTTCAGGGAAGAGTTAAGATTATTTGGGTGCTTTAACTGTGCATTTCTTACCCTAACATGTTTGGATTTCTTTTAAGTTTAACCATAACTGTGAATTTTCTGGATTTGTAAAGACTAGTTTGGAGATAATTATGATCTCCTTGTGATGGATTTCACCCTAAATTACTGATATGTACTCTCACTCTTAACTCTGTCTTAATGTAGTTTTTGTGTGGGAATTTCCTTGGTACTTTTATCTTAAAAATTTTACACATAACACTAACCAGAAGCTCAAAGCGAATGCTCCCATTTCTGATGGTTTGCTTTCTGCCTTACTTCTCTCCTCCAAATTCGCCCTCCGTTTTGCACCTCCCTACCTTCCCGTGTGCACCCCACCAACCCACCCCAAATTCTTCCTCCTGGTGTTACCTTGTATGCACATACATATACCCTAGTTCCCCCCGAGATACGCCTGGAATCCCTGAGAGCTAGAGCCATGACTCCCAGGGCTTCTGGTGTAGGTTGGGCACAGGAGTGCATCTTACACGTGCCTAATTCCTGCAATGCATCAGCACTTAGACCAGAATCCAGCAGAAGTGCAAACCTACGGACCCCCATCCTACCTCTCCATCCATATACCAGACATATACAGCTCCCATCTTTGTAGTATCTGGACAGCTCCCATTCTCTAATGTATTTATCGTCACATGCTGCTGGGAAGTTGTGATGTTACACCCCATATTCTTCCTAGAAATATGGTTATGTTATGAATGTGGCCTAACTCAGATATATTTTATGCAAGATGGGTCTTGTAAGTTATCATTGGAAAGGTTATGATTTACTGAATGTGATTATCCAATTTGTATGCATGTATCATTTCTGTATCTAAAGCGGGGTGAGCAAAATTTTTGGCCCGAGGGTCACATCTGGCTATGGAAATTGTATGGCAGGCCATGAATGCTCAAGAAATTGGGGTTGGGGTGCGGGAGGGGGGAAGGGCTCTGGCTTGGGGTGGTGGCTCCAGGTTGGGGCCAGAAATGAGGAGTTCAAGGTGTGGGAGAGGGCTCCGGGCTGGGGCTGAGGGGTGGAGTGCAGTGGGGGGGGGGGGTGAGGGCTCCAGCTGGGGGTGCGGGCTCTGGCGTGGGGCTGAGAATGACGGGTTTGGAGTGTAGGAGGGTGCTCTGGGCTGTGACCAAAGGGTTCAGAGGGTGGGAGGGGGATCAGGGATGGGGCAGGGGGTTGGGGTGTGGGGAGGTGGCTCAGGGGTGCAGGCTCTGGGAGCTGCTTACCTCAAGTGGCTCCCAGAAGCAGCAGCATGTTGCTCCTACGCAGAGGCACAGCCAGGCGGCTCTGCTGCATGCTGCCCCATCTGCAGACGCTGCCCCTGCAGCTCCCATTGGATGGGTTCCCGGCCAATGGGAGCTGCAGGGGTGGCGCTTGAGGCAGGGGCAGCAAAGGGGATGTGCACATGAGTGCTGGGTGAATCCTCTCACACAGAGCTGACTTCAGTCTGTTGTCTGCAGCTGGGTATGGCCCTACCTGTGTGTGTGTGTGCTGCAAGAGGCCGGAGAGCCTGATTCAGCAAGACAGGGTAAAGGGAGCCCAAGCTGGCGGAACAGAGTCTTTGGGTTAAGTTTAGAAGCGAGAGCAACAAGGGTGATGTTGTGGTGGGAGTGTGCTATAGACCCCCGGACCAGGAGGATGAGGTAGACAAGGCTTTCTTTGGACAATTAACTGAAGTTTCCAGAACACAGGCCCTGGTTCTAAAGGGGGACTTCAATCACCCTGACATCTGCTGGGAGAGCAATACAGCAGTGCACAGACAATCCAGGACGTTTTTGGAGAGTGTTGGGGACAACTTCCTGGTGCACCTACTGGAGGAACCAGCTAGGGGCCATGCTCCTCTTGACCTGCTGTTCACAAACAGGGAAGAATTGGTAGGGGAAGTAGAAGTGGGTGGCAACCTGGGCAGCCGTGACCATGAGATGGTTGAGTTCAGGATCCTGACAAAAGGAAGAAAGCAGAGTAGCAAAATACGGACCCTGGACTTCAGAAAAGCAGACTGACTCCCTCAGGGAACTGATGGGCTGGATCCCCTGGGAGGCTAATATGAGGGGAAAGGAGTCCAGAAGAGTTCGCTGTATTTTAAAGAAGCCTTACTGAGGGCGCAGGAACAAACCATCCTGATGTGCAGAAAGAATAGAAAATATGGCAGGCGACCAGCGCGGCTTAACAGTGAAATCTTCAGTGAGCTTAAACACAAAAAGGAAGCTTACAAGAAGTGGAAATTTGGACAGATGACTAGGGAGGAGTATAAAAATATTCCTCGAGCATGCAGGGGTGTAATCAGGAAGGCCAAAACACAACTGCAGTTGCAGCTAGCAAGGGATGTGAAGGGTAACAAAAAGGGTTTCTACAGGTATATTAGCAACAAGAAGAAGGTCAGGGAAAGTGTGAGACCCTTACTGAATGGGGGAGGCAACCTAGTGACAGATGATGTGGAAAAAGCTGAAGTACTCAATGCTTTTTTTGCCTCAGTCTTCACAGACAAGGTCAGCTCCCACACTGCTGTCCTGGGCAGCACAGTATGGGGAGGAGCCTTCACAGTGGTGAAAGAACAGGTTAAGGACTATTTAGAAAAGCTGGACATGCACAAGTCCATGAGTCCAGATCTAATGAATCCGAGGGTGCTGAGGAAGTTAACGGATGTGATTGCAGAGCCATTGGCCATTATCTTTGAAAACTCATGGTGATCGGAGAAGGTCCTGGACGATTGGAAAAAGGCAAATATAGTTCTTATCTTTAAAAAAGGGAAGAAGGAGAATCTGGGGAACTACAGATGGGTCAGCCTCACCTCAGTCCCTGGAAAAATCATGGAGCAGGTATTCAAGGAAACCATTTTGAAGCACTTGGAGGAGAGGAAGGTGATCAGGAACAGTCAATATGACTTCATCAAGGGCAAGTCATGCCTGACCAACCTGATTGCCTTCAATGATAAAATAACTGGCTCTGTGGATGAGGGGAAAGCAGTGGACATGTTGTTCCTTGACTTTAGCAAAGCTTTTGATACGGTCTCCCACAGTATTCTTACCAGCAAGTTAAAAAGTATGGATTGGATGAATGGACTATAAGGTGGTTAGAAAGCTGGCTAGATTGTCGGGCTCAATGGGTAGTGATCAATGGCTCCATGTCTAGCTGGCAGCCGGTGTTAAGCAGAGTGCCCCAAGGATTGGTCCTGGGGCCGGTTTCGTTCAACATCTTTATTAATTATCTGGATGATGGGATAGTCTTGCACCTTCAGCAAGTTCACAGATGACATTAAGATGGGGGGAGAGGTAGATACGCTGGAGGGTAGGGATAGGGTCCAGAGTGACATAGACAAATTGGAAGATTGGGCCAAAAAAAATCTGATGAGGTTCGACAAGTGCTGAGTCCTGCACTTAGGACAGAAGAATCCCATGCACCGCTACAGGCTGGGAATCGACTGGCTAAGTGGCAGTTCTGCAGAAAAGGACCTAGTGATAACAGTGGATGAGAAGCTGGATATGAGTCAGCAGTGTGCCCTTGTTGCCAAGAAGGCTAACAGCATATTGGGCTGCATTAGTAGGAGCATTGCCAGCAGATCGAGGGAAGTGATTATTTCCCTCTATTCGGCACTGGTGAAGCCACACCTAGAGTATTGCGTCCAGTTTTGGTCCCCCCACTACTGAAGGGATGTGGACAAATTGGAGAGTCCAGCGGAGGGCAACAAATATGATCAGGGGGCTGGAGCACATGACTTACGAGGAGAGGCTGAGGGAACTGGGCTTGTTTAGTCTGCAGAAGAGAAGAGTGAGGGGGGATTTGAAGCAGCCTTCAACTCCCTGAAGGAGGGTTCCAAAGAAGATGGAGCTCGGCTGTCTTCAGTGGTGGCAGATGACAGAACAAGGAGAAATGGTCTCAAGTTGCAGTGGTCTAGGTTGGATATTAGGAAACACTATTTCACTAGGAGGGTGTTGAAGCACTGGAATGGGTTACCTAGGGAGGTGGTGGAATCTCCATCCTTAGAGGTTTTTAAGGCCCGGCTTGACAAAGCCCTGGCTGGGATGATTTAGTTGGGATTGGTCCTGCTTTGAGTAGGGGATTGGACTAGATGACCTCTGAGGTCTCTTCCAACCCTGATATTCTATGATTCTATGATTCTATCCGTGGATATAACAAATATATCACAACAAATCCATGGTAGCACTGGGATCAGAATGCAGGACTTCAGGTCCTCTAGCCAATATACTCCACTCTTTCCACATGGCCTGGGAATGGAAAAAGCCCTTTTGTGACTAACCTGGAGCACAGTTTGTCCCTCTGTCAGGTTGTGAATTTTAATCACCAGTTTTTATTAAGTCCTGGCAAGCTGCCACTCTGAACTCTGTTTCTGAACAACACAGGAGGCGTCTTATGCCAGAGAAAGGGAGCGCAGAGATCACTGGGTTGGCTGGTCCCCAGGCTTTGCCCAGCACAGAATGGGGAAAGAACATCAGCTATGCTTTAGCAGGTGGGAGCTGGGAGAAGCTGGAAGTTGCAGCCTGAAATCCAAGCAGGGATCATGATCCGAGCCCTGAGCCAAACCCAAACAAGTGCCAGGCTCCAGAGCAGTCACCTTGCCTGAAGGAAGGTGATGCAAAGCAGTAGAGCTGTTCTCAGTCAGTGCAGCAGCTGGGAGCTGGCAGATGTGGGGTGCGCAGGGTGGGTCCGATGTGAAGTGAGGGGGCAGAGTACAGAGGCAGGTGGAGATGCTGGCGGGCAGGGGGTTGAAGGTGATAGTCTTTCCTCCCATCCTGTTTCAGATGCGTGCCCCTCACACAGCAGGAAGCAAAGCTGCCCAGGCCCTAAGGGGGGTTAATGGATGGAGATGGTGCTGTGTGGGTGCTGTAAGGGCAAGCTCCTGGGCAGGGCTGGCTCTAGGTTTTTTGCGGCCCCAAGCTCCGATAGTGCAACTGCCCAAGCAAAAAAACTGTGTGGGTGCTGTCCTGTCAAGATTGGGAACATTTTAAAAAGCGTCTCAGTGATTTAGGACCCCAAGTGCCATTTTCAAAAGTCACCTGCACCCACATCCTCAAAGGTATTTAGGCACCTAACACCTATTAAAATCAAAGGGAATTAGGTGCCTAAATACCTCTGAGGATCTGTGCCGCAGGTCCTTGGGGGCATGGGACTTAGCTCCTAGGCGTTAGGTCACTTCTGAGACTTGGACTGAAGCTCCTAAATCACGCCTGTGCTTTTGAACGTGTCCCCCATTGTATCACAGTCCTTGATTCAGTTAACTGCTCTCCCTCACATTGATTGTCATTGGCCTGTCCTCCCAATACCATCACCTTTCTCCCACCTCTCCTCCCCCCACCATTGCTGGGATGGGTCTGACCCTAAATGCAAGAACTCTCAGACTTTTTTAGCTCAAAACAGAGCTGTGAAGGGTGCAATTTGACCTCTGAATTGGGCACAACCAACCCCAAGATCCAAACTCCTCAAAGTTCTGGAGGGAGAGACACTGGGAGCTGGAGCAGCTTGAGTCCTTCTCTGTCAATAGTGTATCCTATTCTATTCTCTGTTGGTTCTTATACTGTGCTCATCCTCGTAGTAGCTGAGTGCCTTCCAGTCATGCTTTAAAGCAACGTGACTAATATCTGCCACATGTTTGTAGGCTCCGTGCTCCTTTCTCGAGGGCTCTAGGGTTCATCTGTAGCTTTTGGTTAAGTGAGAGAGTTACGTCGCCAGGGTGCATGCCTGGGAAATGCTAGTCCCAGTCAGTACAGTCCTGGTGATGGCATTTTGAATTTGGCATTCACTTCTAGGCACCTCAGAACCAGAGAGATCTGGAAACATTGGCAGGGAGTCTGAAGGTACAGCTACGTTATAGAAAAAACTCCATGGCAGTTGGGCTTAGAGCATGGGTCAACTGACCACAGCAGGAATGTCTACACTGCTATTTTTAGCCCCATAGCATGAGCCCCACGAGCTCAAGTCAGATGACCAGGGATCTGAGACTCGTTGTCATGTGGCTTTTTTCCAGTGTAAATGGATCCTGAAAAGAGCAGCAACCTGATTAAATGAGTAGTAGAGGGTGAGTCAGGAAGAATAGCCCAGGGGTTAGGGCTGTAACTGGAGTTGTGGGAGACCTGCATTCAATTCCCTACTCTGCCACAGATTTCCCATGTGACCTCAAACAAGTCTCCCTGGGCCTCAATTTCCCCATCTGTAAAATGGTGATCAAAATATTCACTTCCTTTGTAAAGTGCTTTGAGATCTCCTGATGATAACAGCTAGGGAGTATTATTCTATACCTCATGGGCTCTGGCCTCATTTGCACTTTGGTAATCTAGAGTAACTCCAACACAGTCAGTGGAAAGCCTTCAGCTTGACATGGGTGTAGCTGGGAGCCGAATCTTGTCCCAGGCATGGACCTGTCATGTTTCAGTCCAGACTATTTTCCTCCTTTTAGCTGTTGATTATTTTTTAAAATATCTATTTACTTAACAGGATGAGATGAACAGCCCGTCTGGATCAAGGACAGTGTCCCCTGCTAGCGGATTGGTAGCCAATTGCTACCAAGTTCTTAGGGGAGGGAAGGGGGCAGAGTCCTGCAGCTTCCCATTGATCAGTTACCAATGATGGGGGGCTTTCACAATGTATGGTGGCAGAGTTGGGGACACTCATTCTGATAAGGTGGAACTGGGATGTGGATGGCCGCTGCTCTATTCTTTCGCCACCCTGTCTGCTCGGAATGTGTATGCGTGTGTGTCCCAGCTCGAGGGCCGGATGTCAGAGCAGACCCTCGTGACGCGCTGTGTTCCCAGGTATAATAGTTTGCTGGATCACAGTTGTTTCTCTCTAGTGCAAAGTGTGTTACCAAATCAGATGACAAAGGACATTCTGACTGGGCCCCCCAGGGCTTTGCTTGCACAACTGCTTGGAAAGGGTCCTAGAGAGGAAGACAAGTCTGGCCTATGTTGATACACACTGCGAGGACTGAGCCGGGCAGGAAAGATCACCCCCTATCCCCCATCAGTTTCAGTCCTGGCCCCAGGGTGCACTGTAGGGTCTAGCAGATGGCCCCAAAGGGACCCCCACCCCACCATTGGCTGGAGCAGGAAACATGCTGAGTTTTCATAGTTTCATAGTCCAAAAGGGACCATCAGATCATCTCATCTGACCTCCTGTCACTAAGTTTCACCCAGACACTTGTATGCACCCAACTTGAGTGAGACTAAGTACTCGGAAGCAAGGTTTACAGAAACCTCTGCTAGCGTTGGGCAGGCGACACTAACACTGCCTGGCTAAAGAAAATAGATCACCTCCCTTGGGGGACTGGGTGGCTTCAGTGGACTGGGAAGCCCAGCCTCCCACTTCCATTGGAGGTCACTGGTTTGACTCCAACCCAGCAACACTAGCTGCCTCAAGCATCCCCCCCCCCCCCCCCCCCCGACTGGTTGTTTGGTGGCAAGCGTGTGCTGAGATGGTGACCTTGCCATGTCGGTCTCCATATCACAAAAGCTGCAAGTGTGGCTCATTGGTAAGTAGCCCCAGGCCTGGCTGGGCTGCAGATCCTGAGCGTCCGCTCCCGCTCAGAGGCAAATTGGTGACAGGGATGGTTGCCCTGCAACTGCCCGAGTTGTATGCGTCCTCAGAGCGCAGAGGCCTCCCTTCTCCCGGGATGGCATTCTGGCCCTTCTCCGCCTCATGCCAGTCACTCACTTCCTTTTGTGTCCTTCCTGTTTAATTCATTTGACTTGGGAGGCATAATAGATGCTTTGTCCTCCCTCCACCCTGTGATTGGATCCCGACAGCTTGGTTTCTATGCCCCGTTCTGCTCCCAGGACTGCCAGTCACCCCAGCTGGAGGATGCGGCATGTGAAGGCAGATCACAGGACTCGTAGTACCACCATGGGCTGGAGCTGAGCTGTTCCCACAGGGAGGTGATGCCACCATGTAATTCCGGCCATAAAGCGAACCAGAGCCCAACCCTGGAGAGGCAGATTGAACAGCGTGGGTACAATGGCTCTTACTCACAAAGCTTGAGCGAGAGAGCCCTGACACTCTGATCTAGACCTGAATCTCCCCAAAATCTGGGTCAGAGCTGGGAGTTTGATCGGGGACCTTCTCTAGTATAGCTGGACTATAAGAAAGTCAGTCATGTGGCTACAGAACGGAGCTAGACAGTAGCAAGCTCTACACACACATTGCAGAAGCTCTATGGCATGCAGGATGCCCAGATGGACAGTGTACTGCAGAGAGGAGCACAGTATAGATGCGTTGGAGGGGTGGGTGGGTGGATGGATGTGGTAGCTACTGATCTAGTTCAGATCCATAAATTCTATAGGTTTGAAAGGATCCGATTTTTATTAATAAACGTCAGTAAACTTCAATTTCATGGTACACACGCACAAACAATCAAAAAGTATTTCCACTGATAATAACAGAAATTTACCAATAGGCAAAGTAAGAAAAACCCTGCTTAAGAATGATTTCAAGTTCGATTTAAGGATATTTACTTTGTCTATTGTGACATGGGAAGTGACAATTTGTGTTTTAATGGTTAAAAAGCTTTATCTTTCTGAATCTGAGAATCTATTGTCAGTAACTAATTATTGTCTGACTCCGCTGTCGTCTGACCCCCATAATTTCCTGCCGCTGAAAATTTAAATTGATGAAAATAAAATTAAAAAATGCTTAAAATCTGTAATTTTGAGCAACTGTGAAAACGGAAGTAGATATAAATCTGAAAAAAATGTTTACAAATAAACACTGATATTATCAAGTGAAATTTTTTTAAAAAACTGAATTCTTCCAGGCCTATGTGTAATGTAGTATGATGGGGAAGTCTACCTCACTAAGGATAGTGGAGCCTACCGGACAGCTCACCCCAGTCACTAGGCAATATTGGTGGAGAAGAAGCAGTCCAGGGAATAAGCTGTGCTTGGGAGAAAGTCTGTTACTGTTTTTTCAAAGGTTTGGAACTGGGAGACTTGTAGAGTGGGCGGGGCAAGGCTCCCCCCTCACCCAACCAATTGGGAATGAGCTAGGAGAAGAGGCCTGTATATATTCTGCAGCTTCCCTCAGATCAGAGAGACACCAGCTGGAGAAGGCTGCCTGCTGAGGTTGGAGGCTGGTCGGAGACAAGGAGCAGGTGAAGAAGGATCTGGTTGGAAGCTGCAGCTGGCCTGGGGTAGCGAGCACAGCCCAGCAAGGGGAGCTGTGGGCCTCAGGCCCCAAGGAGGGAGACCCAAGCCCCAAGGAGGGTGTTAGGACCCCTGGGCCTAAAGAGGAGCCTTTTGGGGAAGCTGTATGAACTCAGTGAATTAGTGAGTTAGGCCTCTGGAGAAGGGAAATAGTGGTTAGAGTCTCTGAACCCCAGTAGAAGGTGTGGAGGGAAGTGTGCCTGCAGGGCCTTTCCTGGTCAGCAGACGGTGCTACTGGCAGGCATGGCCGATGACATTGAGCTAGGCAGATGAATGGACAGCTGTCCCTATAGTCAGGCCCGTCCATGGGATTGGCATTATCTAACAGAGAGACGCTGCCCCCTCTGCAGCCATAGGTCTCCGGATGACTACATTCAACCTGGGTGAGGAGATTGCAGCCACCAGGGCAGGCTGACAACGACAGAACTTTCACAGGAGCTGGACCCAGACTGTGAAACTCACTGCAACAAGAGAGAAGAGCTCATGGGCTTCACAGTGCTCAGAACTAAATGCAAAGCTCATTTCCTTCACAGCCCTGATTGAGGTCCCCTGCTGGAGTCTCATCAGGCTGCTGTTTGGATGGGTGTGAAGAGTAACAAGAAGGGTTTCTACAGGTATGTTAGCAACAAGAAAAAGGTCAGGGAACGTGTGGGCCCCTTACTGAATGGGGGCGGTAACCTATTGACAGATGTTGTGGAAAAAGCCAAAGTACTCAAGTCTTTTTTTGCCTTGGTCTTTACAGACAAGGTCAGCTCCCAGACTGCTGCACAGGGCAGCACAGTGTGGGGAGGAGGTGAGCAGCCCTCAGTGGTGAAAGAACAGGTTAAGGACTATTTAGAAAAGCTGGACATGCACAAGTCCATGAGTCCAGATCTAATGCATCCGAGGGTGCTGAGGAAGTTAGCTGATGTGACTGCAGAGCCATTGGCCATTATCTTTGAAAACTCGCGACAATCGGGGGAGGTCCCGAACGATTGGAAAAAGGCAAATATAGTGCCCACATTTAAAAAAGGGAACAAGGAAAATCTGGGGAACTACAGACCGGTCAGCCTCACCTCAGTCCCTGGAAAAATTATGGAGCAGGTCCTCAAGGAAACCATTTTGAAGCACTTGGAGGAGAGGAAGGTGATCAGGAACAGTCAACATGGATTCACCAAGGGCAAGTCATGCCTGACCAACCTGATTGCCTTCTATGAGGAGATAAGTGGCTTTGTGGATATGGGGAAAGCAGTGGACATGATATATCTTGACTTTAGGGAAGCTTTTGGTACTGTCTCCCGCGGTATTCTTGCCAGCAAGTTAGAAAAGTATGGATTAGATGTATGGACTATAAGGTGGATAGAAAGCTGCCAGATTGTCGGGCTCAGCGGGTAGTGATCAATGGCTCCATGTCTAGTTGGCAGCTGATATCAAGCGGAGTGCCCCAAGGGTCGGTCCTGAGGCCAGTCTTGTTCAACATCTTCATTAATGATCTGGATGATGGGATAGTCTTGCACCCTCAGCAACTTTGCATATGACACTAAGCTGTGGGGAGAGGTAGATACACTGGAGGATAGGGAGAGGGTCCAGAGTGACCTAGACAAATTGGACGATTGGGCTAAAAGAAATCTGATGAGGTTCAACAAGGACAAGTGCAGACTCCTGCACTTAGGACGGAAGAATCCCATGCACCGCTACAGGCTGGGGACCGACTGGCTAAGCGGCAGTTCTGCAGAAAAGAACCTGCGGATTACAGTGGACGAGAAGCTTGATATGAGTCAACAGTGTGTCCTCGTTGCCAAGAAGGCTAACAGCATATTGGGCTGCATTAGTAGGAGCATTGCCAGCAGATCGAGGGACGTGATTATTCCCCTCTATTCGGCACTGGTGAGGCCACATCTGGAGTATTGCATCCAGTTTAGGGTCCCCTCTACAGAAAGAATGTGGACAAATTGGAGAGAGTCCAGTGAAGGGCAATGAAGATGATTAGGGGGTTGGGGTACATGACTTATGAGGAGAGGCTGAGGGAACTGGGCTTATTTAGTCTGCAGAAGAGAACAGTAGAGTGAGGGGTGATTTGATAGCAGCCTTCAGCTACCTGAAGGAGGGTTCCAAAGAGGATGGAGCACGGCTGTTTTCAGTGGTGGCAGATGACAGAACAAGGAGCAATGGTCTCAAGTTGCAGTGGGGGAGGTCTAGGTTGGATATAAGGAAACACTATTTTACCAGGAGGGTGTTGAAGCACTGGAATGGGTTACCTAGGGAGGTGGTGGAATCTCCATCCTTAGAGGTTTTTAAGGTCAGGCTTGACAAAGCCCTGGCTGGGATGATTTAGTTGGGGATTGGTCCTGCTTTGAGCAGGGGTTTGGACTAGATGACCTCCTGAGGTCTCTTGCAACCGTCATCTTCTATGATTCTATGATGCCAACATTGAATCTGTGATTTTAGCTCCTCTTCTAGGTAAGCTCTAGGCACGCTCTTTCTTTGGCCTTTAGGCTCACTCCCTGGGGATGGATTCTCTGGTACCCCTTTCAAAAGTGGGACCCTCAGTCCAGCTGCACAGGACCAGTGCTGAGCCCCCAGTAGTTTAAGCATCTCTGTTCACTGAGCTTTATCCAGGTGACCAGTCAGCTTATAGCTTAACTTTTCAGGGACACGTGACAGTTGAACAAAATAATGTACAGACTTTGCAAAGGGATTTCTAAAACAATTGCTCTTTACTTTAAACTGCACAAGAGATCTACAGATCTAGGCAAAACAGTAAGCATCTGTGTATGCCATCCCTGCCTCAGTTTCCTCACCACTCGTGAGCCTTCTTTGGGATTTGGATCAAGGCCCTTTAGGGTTCCAAGAACTGCTGTTACCCCAAACAGTTAGAGGTTTCCTTTAGCTCAGAGAGGCCTGTGTTGTAGGAGCCAAGCACCACGGTTCTGGTCCTGACCCCCCATGTGCATGCAATTGCTATAATAACTGCATCTGCGCATGGAGTCACTACAAAGTGCAGCAGGGTTCTTAGCTGCCCCGGCCTTCTCTTCCCTTCCCTGCTGGTGCTCAGAGAAGCCTCTTGAATCTCAAAGGAAACTTTTAAAGCCTCTCAACTGACCAGAGCGATTCCCCACTCTCACCAGGAGGAAAACATTGCCACCGTGGGAATGCTGAGCATTACTCATGAGCTGAGATCAGGGTCCCATTGTACCACGAGCTGAAAATGTGTGTGGAAAGAGTCAAAGGGCTTAACATTGAACAAGACAGGACAGATGAAGGACAAGATTATTAGCCCCATTTTACAGATGGGAACTGAGGTGCAGGGACTGGCCTGAAGGGAGGATGTGAAAGGGAGTGAACCCACATTCCCAGTCCAATGCCTTAGCCACTAGACCATCCTTCTCCTCTGCCATTGCATTTAGCGGAAAGGTTAATGTCTGCATATTCCCGTAAATCACCTCCCCGCCCCCAGGCATCAACCCAGCAGAACTGTCTATGAGCAGACCCTTCAGGAGGTTTTGCTTGGGACCAAGCCCCCCTCTCTCTGGCCCCGATCTGCCATCTCTCTGTGAAGACAACCCCCACCGGGCACATGTATGGTGCACAGTCTATTGGCTTGGGCATGCAGCGCCAGCCTGCAGATTGCATGGGAGCAGCGAGCACATGGCATGGGCTCTGACATTTTTCCCCTCTGGTGCACACACAGCCCCAGCTCCCCCAGCCATCTGCAACCCCCTGGCAGACTCCCCTCCAGCTGAGGTTGGCAGCACGTGCTGCTCTTGGGACTCCTCCAGAGCCTGTCTGCTCTGGCGTTTGTCCTCCCCACCCCACAGCACCTGGCCTGGGAGAATCTGGAAAAATTACACAGCCAAGGCTCTTGCGCAGGGGCAGCTTGTTCAGTCACAAGGTCTCCTCCTTTCCTGCACTCCCTGTCTGCCCATGCTCCAGCTCCATTGTCTAAACATTAACTATCTGTGTCTGCGGCTCATATCTGGGACCTGGCATCCCGGCCAGGCATTTGGCTGCAGGTCCAGTTTGGTGCATGACCTGTCCTGGCGAGGATCCTATCTTCACTGGGGGCCCTCCAAGGGCTCGCATTGCTCCCTCTCCCCAGTGTGTTTCAGAGGCGGTCATGCAGTGTCTCTGCATGGGGAGGCCATCTGATTGCATCACACTGGGAGGACAGGATGGCATCACCAGGCCCCATGGGTCACATGCAAATAGCACAAGCGGGAACACGTGTCCTCTTTCACCCTTCCTGGAGCCATCTCCTGGCTTATCACTCTGCAGAGCCCCTCCCCTATCTCCAGATAACACCCATTAGTGTCCTAAAAGGAAGCAGACATAGCGGTTGCAAGGGTAGCTCCTCCAGTGCGAGTCTTTTCTCCTGCTCTAGAGGCTGGTCCATGGAAGATGATAAGAGTCTACTACAGCTGCCAGCTAATGGAGCTGCTCCTGTCGCTCATGCTTTTAGGGGT
Organism: Chelonia mydas; assembly: GCF_015237465.2. Classification (NCBI taxonomy): domain Eukaryota; kingdom Metazoa; phylum Chordata; order Testudines; family Cheloniidae; genus Chelonia; species Chelonia mydas. The sequence continues at coordinate 47,540,556 of NC_057853.1, forward strand.
GTAGGTCCGGGGTTCAAACCCTGTTCTCAGTGCCCAGGGGCGGCGAGTTATATCTCCACGTGGTGCCTTAGCACCAGCAATATGCAGAGCCCAGGAGCCCAGCTCCACCAATATTTGGGGCCGGGTGTCCCCACCTGCTGCCCCCCCTCCCGCGCCTCCCCCGGGCCCCTCTTGCTGCGCCTGGCCTCCCATGGGCTTCCCCGAGCCCTGGAGCAGAGCATCTCTGCGTCTTCCGTGCAGCCTCCCTGCAGCAACTGCTGCCGCAGGGTCCAAGCACCCCCCATCTCCACTGTCAGGGCACACTGACTGAGCCTGCCCTTCCAGCTCAGACCCTTCCCTTTTCCGGCAGGACCCTCTACCAGCACAGGGGGCCCCCCCACCCACAGTCACTGCTCCTGCCCCATGCTGGGCAAGGAGGCAGCCCCACCCCTCAACCCCAGTGAGGCTACAGTCAGGGACAACAGCAGGGGAAGAGGCACACGCAGCACCCCCCGGCACCCACCACGGGGGAGGCGAGGGAGATTCCTGGACCTGAGAGGGCCCCAAGGAGCACATGCAGTGACAGTGGTGGGGGTGAGTGTGCTGCTGGGGGTGCGGGAAAGGGGGGCTCCTCCCCCAGAGCTCGCTGCTGCCGGCAGAGAAAGGGCTGGGGGGGAGTCCTCCTCTCTGGCCCCTGTCTCGGAGCAGCCTGCCTGCACCCCAAATTCATCCCCAGCCCTGCCCCACCCCAGAGCCCACACCCCCAGCCAGAGCTTTCACCCCCCCACCACACCCTCAACCCTCTGCCCTAGCCCTGAGCCCCACCAACACCACAAACCCCTCATCTCCAGCCCCAGCCAGAGCCCTCATCCCCCGCACCCTAACCCTCTGCCTGAGCCCCCTCCAACACCACAAACCCCTCATCTCCAGCCCCAGCCAGAGCCCTCATCCCCCCAAACCCCAACTCTCTGCCCCAGCCCTGAGCCTCTCTAACCCTGCGAGCCCCCCAGCCAGAGCCCTCACCCCCCACACTCCTAATCTCACCCGAGCCCCTCCCACATCCCCAAACCCCTCATTCCCAGCCCAAGACAGAGCCCTCACCCCCTACACCCCTACTCTTGCCCTGAGCCCCTCCCATATCCCAAACCCCTCATCTGCAGCCACACCCCACAGCCCTCACCCCTGCATCCCCTCCCTCTGCACCCCCTCCAATCCCCAAACTCCCTCCCAGAACCTGCACACCCTCCCGCTGCACCCCTTCCCATCCCCAAACTCCCTCTCAGAGCCTGCATCCTGCACCCCAATCCCCTGCCCCAGCTTAGGACCTGCACCCCAGACTTCCTCCCCCACCCAAACTCCCTCCCAGATCCTTGGGCAGGTAGGGGGTGGAGCTTGGGGAGGCGGAGTTTGGGCAGGGGCGGGTTCTGGGCACCACCAAAATTTCTACAAACCTGCCACCCCTGTCAGTGCCGGCTGGCTAAGCTGTCCAAAGCCAAGAGAAGCAGAATATTAGGGGAGATCAAGCTGGGATGAAATGCTGGTGCTCCCTTCCAGTCCAGCATGTTGCGGATCTGCCCCCCGAGCAGCTCTCCTGTTTCAGTGGCTTTGCGGGGCAAGGGTAAGAGGAGTCAGTTTTCAGTTCCTGGAATCCTGCCTGTGTTATTTGCATGTGACCCATGGGGCCCAGTGATGCCACCCCCCAACACCGCCGCCAGTGTGATGCAAGCAGATGGGCTCCCCCTGCAGAGACACTGCATGGCCACCTCTGACACACACCGGGGGGGGGGGGGAGGAGAGGCGCTAGCCCTCCCTGGAGGGGCCCCCCGGGGGCTTGCCAGACACCCCCATGAAGATGGGATCCTCGCCAGGACAGGCCATGCACCAAACTGGACAAAATGGGAGAAGACACAAGCTCTTTGGGGAGGGGGCCTAGCTGTGGGGTGTCTGTCAGCCCACATTTCTCACACAGCCCTAGTCCCTTAGAAGCTCTACCCCAGTAACAAGCAGACTGATCCCACGCCCCCCAGGACAAAACCGGTCTCCCCTCCCCACCCCCCAGGGGTAACTAGCACCAGCTGCCTCCCCCAAGCTGCTGCTCCGCCCCCTCTTTAATGCACTATGCCCCTCCCTGTTTCACCCTGCCTGGCCTGCACCGTGAGAGAGCACAGAGTCTACAAGCAGAACTATCCGTTGGCTTGACAATCAGACGTTTATCCTTGCACACACCAGGCCAGCACTGTAGCCACTAGGCCATCCTTCCTCCATGCTGTCACCTGCCAAGGAGCCACAACAGCACAAGTGCTCAAGGAGGTTAGCGGAAGGAGCCAGAGGAAGCAGCAGGATCATCTTGTCCTGGAAAACTTGAGTAGGCTCCGTGCTCCTTTTGCTCAGGAGCATTAATGCTCCGATTTCTCCTTTGAGCCATTTCAAGAAATCACAATAGACACAGGCCATGCTGGCTTTCTCCTGCCCCTTTTAAACGAGTCCTGCCGTCAGTCCCGATTGCTCAGCAATCCTTCTCTCACCAGCTTCACTCAGCCGCTAATTGCCCCAGACCCCTTTTATTGGTCCCACGTTAGGGATTTGGTTTCTCTCATCACAGCTGGAAGAAGAGGAGCGATTCCTGATTTGGGGGGCTGGGGAAAGGGCTCGGCCAATGCGCCCTTTGCTGATATTGACTGGAGATCCAGCTGCGGATTGTATCCAGATACTCAAAGATCTGCGGGTTGTATCTGGGATACTCAGAGCGAAGATCAGAGGGTCACACAGGTCCCGGATCAGAGCTTTTCCTAGAACCACCCCCTCCTCCTGAGGAGTCTGCAATCAGATCTCCTCCTCCGCTCCACGCCTGCCTCCCTGTGCTTACACACATAACCATCTTACTCCGCTTTGTGAGATGCCCTGAATGGCCGCGTTGTGAGTGACAGTCTGTTCCGGGCTTGTGTCAGGGAGCAGGGCGAGACGGTAAATTTCATTATTCTGTCCCTCATGTGATGGATTAATTCAGCTCCATGTGACACAGCCTGGGCAAGCTGGGGGAAAACAGCACCTTTGGCTCTCAGGGCTAAAGGAAGGGACAGTATTTGACACCCAAGAACGGGGGAAGGGAGAGAGAGGTGAGCCTCACACCTCAAATGGTGTCAACCTGGGGGGTGGACTGACTGCTTAGTAGGGACCCTGCTGATGTGCATTAATAAGCTGCTAATGTACTTTGAGCCAGCCCTGTTTCAAAGAGGACACGATCAAAGCGCTCTGACGAACTGTTAAGATGCGTCAGCCTGGTGCATGTAGACAGTTAGATCCTAGTAGGCTAGAGGGGATTGAATCATATCTGGGCTTGCTGCAGTCTAACTGTTCGCACAGATAAGCCTGCAAGCTCCAGCAATTATGCGTTCAAGTATCAGAGGGGTAGCCGTGTTAGTCTGTATCCACAAAAACAACAAGGAGTCCGGTGGCACCTTAAAGATGAACAGATTTATTTGGGCATAAGCTTTCATGGGTAAAAAACCCACTTCTTCAGTCTCCAGGCATCTGAAGAAGTGGAGTTTTTTACCCACAAAAGCTTATGCCCAAATAAATCTGTTAGTCTTTAAGGTGCCACCGGACTCCTTAATTATGCATTGTTCACTAATAAAAATAACACATCAGGAGAAGCACAGTGCAGGTAATGCCTCATGCCTGGCATGCTGCTGTAACCCTTAACTCTGCCCCCTGGGAGACCAAAACAGCCAACCCTGTGCTCTACAGAAGCGGGAAACGAAAGGAGGAGATACATGAGGCATCACCATCTCCCATCGCTGTTTGGCCCTGCTGGGCTAGTGGGTTCAGTAAAGCAGGTAGAGACGATTCAAAGCCAGCGAGGCTCATGGTGACTGTAGACAGACCTCCCTTCGTCCTGGCCCAGTTGGTGGGACCAGCCTCCCCTCACCCACCCTCAGCCCCCACAGGGAAAATCTCATGGGCCACCGCCGCTGGGTAAATGGCCTAGCTCCAGTGAAACCTTTAAACTAGGTTCACGGGGGGAAGAGACCAAAGCCCTGAGGTAAGTGGGGACGTGGGATACCGGGAGGAAGCACAAGCAGGAGAGCGTGAAAGGGGAGGGCTCCTGCCTCATACTAAGAAAGCAGGACAAACAGCAAGTTATCTCAAGTGCCTATACACAAATGCAAGAAGCCTGGGAAACAAACAGGGAGAACTGGAAGTCCTGACACAGTCAAGGAATTATGATGTGATTGGAATAACAGAGACTTAGTGGGATAACTCACATGACTGGAGTACTGTCATGGATGGATATAACTGTTCAGGAAGGACAGGCAGGGCAGAAAAGGTTGGGGAGTTGCACTATATGTAAGGGAGCAGTATGACTGCTTAGAGCTCCGGTATGAAACTGTAGAAAAACCTGAGAGTCTCTGGATTAAGTTTAGAAGCGTGATCAACAAGGGTGATGTCGTGGTGGGAGTCTGCTGTAGACCACCGGACCAGGGGGATGAGGTGGACGAGGCTTTCTTCCGGCAACTAATGGAAGTTACTAGATCGCAGGCCCTGGTTCTCATGGGAGACTTCAATCACCCTGATATCTGCTGGGAGAGCAATAGAGCGGTGCACAGACAATCCAGGAAGTTTTTGGAAAGTGTAGGGGACAATTTCCTGGTGCAAGTGCTGGAGAAACCAACTAGGGGCAGAGCTCTTCTTGACCTGCTGCCCACAAACCGGGAAGAATCAGTAGGGGAAGAAAAAGTAGATGGGAACCTGGGAGGCAGTAACCATGAGATGGTCGAGTTCAGGATCCTGACACAAGGAAGAAAGGAGAGCAGCAGAATACAGACACTGGACTTTGGAAAAGCAGAATTTGACTCCCTCAGGGAGCTGATGGGCGGGATCCCCTAGGAGAATAACATGAGGGGGAAAGGAGTCCAGGGGATCTGGCTGTATTTTAAAGAATCCTTATTGAGGTTACAGGGACAAATCATCCCGATGTGTAGAAAGGATAGTAAATATGGCAGGCGACCAGCTTGGCTTAACAGTGAAATCCTTGCTGATCTTAAACACAAAAAAGAAGCTTACAAGAAGTGGAAGATTGGACAAATGACCAGGGAAGAGTATAAAAATATTGCTCGGGCATGCAGGAGTGAAATCAGGAAGGCCAAATCACACTTGGAGTTGCAGCTAGCAAGAGATGTTAAGAGTAACAAGAAGGGTTTCTTCAGGTATGTTAGCAACAAGAAGAAAGTCAAGGGAAGTGTGGGTCCCTTATTGAATGAGGGAGGCAACCTAGTGACAGAGGAGGTGGAAAAAGCTAATGTACTCAATGCTTTTTTTGCCTCTGTCTTCACGAACAAGGTCAGCTCCCAGACTGCTGCACTGGGCAGCACAGCATGGGGAGGAGGTGACCAGCCCTCTGTGGAGAAAGAAGTGGTTCGGGACTATTTAGAAAAGCTGGATGAGCACAAGTCCATGGGGCCGGATGTGCTGCATTTGAGAGTGCTAAACGAGTTGGCGGATGTGATTGCAAAAGCCATTGGCCATTATCTTTGAAAACTCATGGCGATCGGGGGAAGTCCCGGATGACTGGAAAAAGGCCAATGTAGTGCCCATCTTTAAAAAAGGGAAGGAGGAGGATCCTGGAAACTACAGGCCAGTCAGCCTCACCTCAGTCCCTGGAAAAATCATGGAGCAGGTCCTCAAGGAATCAATTCTGAAGCACTTAGAGGAGAGGAAAGTGATCAGGAACAGTCAGCATGGATTCATCAAGGGCAAGTCATGTCTGACTAATCTAATTGCCTTCTATGACGAGATAACTGGCTCTGTGGATGAGGGGAAAGCTGTGGACATGTTGTTCCTTGACTTTAGCAAAGCTTTTGATACGGTCTCCCACAGTATTCTTGCCAGCAAGTTAAAGTAGTATGGGCTGGATGAACGGACTATAAGGTGGATAGAAAGTTGGCTAGATTGTCGGGCTCAACGGGTAGTGATCAACGGCTCCATGTCTAGTTGGCAGCCGGTATCAAGTGGAGTGCCCCAAGGGTCAGTTCTTGGGCCAGTTTTGTTCAGTATCTTCATTAATGATCTGGAGGATGGTATGGATTGCACCCTAAGCAAGTTTGCAGATGACACTAAACTGGGAGGAGAGGTAGATACGCTGGAGGGTAGGGATAGGATACAGAGGGACCTAGACAGATTAGAGGATTGGGCCAAAAGAAATCTGATGAGGTTCAACAAGGACAAGTGCAGAGTCCTGCACTTAGGAAGGAAGAATCCCATGCACCGCTACAGACTAGGGACCGAAAGGCTAGGGAGCAGTTCTGCAGAAAAGGACCTAGGGGTTACAGTGGACAAGAAGCTGGATATGAGTCAACAGTGTGCCCTTTCTGCCAAGAAGGGCAATGACATTTTGGGATGTATAAGTAGGGGCATTGCCAGCAGATCGAGGGAAGTGATTGTTCCCCTCCATTCGAGATTGGTGAGGCCTCATCTGGAGTACCGTGTCCAGTTTTGGGCCCCACACTACAAGAAGGATGTGGAAAAATTGGAAAGAGTCTAGCGGAGGGCAACAAAAATGATTAGGGGACTGGAACACATGACTTATGAGGAGAGGCTGAGGGAATTGGGATTGTTTAGTCTGCGGAAGAGAAGAATGAGGGGGGATTTGATAGCTGCTTTCAACTACCTGAAAGGGGGTTCCAAAGAGGATGGATCTAGACTGTTCTCAGTGGTAGCAGATGACAGAATGAGGAGTAATGGTCTCAAGTGGCAGTGGGGGAGGTTTAGGTTGGATATTAGGAAAAACTTTTCCACAAGAAGGGTGGTGAAACACTGGAATGCGTTACCTAGGGAGGTGGTGGAATCTCCTTCTTTGAGATTTTTAAGGTCAGGCTTGACAAAGCCCTGGCTGGGATGATTTAGTTGGGGATTGGTCCTGCTTTGAGCAGGGGGTTGGACTAGATGACCTCCTGAGGTCCCTTCCAACCCTGATATTCTATGCTTCTAAATCCATCTATCCCAGCTTGGGATCTGGTCCCATGCAGCCAATCTCCTGAGGTGAAGATTTGGCCCTTCGATGCTGGATGCTGTAGATACAGGTGGATAGCTAATCCAAGCTGAGTGCTCCGTTTTTTTATTAGCAGTATGGGTTATTTTTTGTTTTCCCCTCACTAGGCGACTGTGACATGTCTCTGCAGAGAAAGCTGCAAAAAGCTAATTAACTCAGCCTTCCCTAGCTCCCCATCAGTTAACAATGCACCCTTGTTTAAGAGCCATGGGCTGTTAACCACTAGTAGAGGGGAGGAGTGGCTCTTCCCTATAACACTAGCTGAGACAGTGAAAGGGTGAAACCACCCCTATTAAGCAGGGAAAGAAGGGCTGGATTGACTGGTCGGAGCTGAGGGAGGGCTGCATGCTGAGGGGCTACAGACTGTGAGGCAACAGGACAGACTGGTAGGAAGGGCTGTGCCCAGCCAAAACCTGCAGTGTATGAGTGGACTTTGATTTAACGCTGGGGACTTTGATTTAAACCTGGAAGGGAGGAATTTTGTGGCTTAGCCAGAGGGTGATGACCCCTCCTATGAGACCTAGAGCTGCCTACAAGCCTGTGAACCCTTGCTCAGAGGAGAAACAGAGGCCCCACTGTAACGATGCTGCCTTTGGTTGGACACTTCTGAGAGTATCAATTCAGGACAAATTGCTTAGAGCAGGGCAGTTACAGCCCAAGGTTTATTTGTAAAAAGAAAGAAATATAGATGAGAGCTAGAATTGGTTAAATGGAATCAATTACATACAGTAATGGCAAAGTTCTTGGTTCAGGCTTGTAGCAGGGTTGAAATAAACTGCAGGTTCAAATCACATCTCTAGAGCATATTCACAGCTGGGATGGGTCATTCAGTCCTTTGTTCAGAACTTCAGTTTGTAGCAAGGTTCCTCCAGAGGACAGAAGCAGGACTGAAGACAAGATGGAGACTAGAGTAGCTGCTAGATCAACTGGAAGTAGCAGCTTTCCAAAGTAGCCAGGTGAGTCCTTAACAGGGTGGCCTTCTCTTGGCTGCAGTGTGAAATCAAGGCATAACTTGAGTTTTGCCCGTAACCCAGCTTCTGTCCACACATGAAACCTCTAGTCTGAGTTAAATGGTGTTTTAAACTCAGGCTTGCTAGGCTTTCAGGGGAGTGGGCTGAACTCATGTGCTGCTGTACTAAAGCTAGTAATGTAGCGAGGCTGCAGCTACAGGCTACGGCTGGACTCACACAGATCGTTAGTCCCTGATCCCACAGATGCTGACTTCTGTTTTTGCCTGTGGGTGCTTTTGAAGAGGTGGGGGGGCACACTCTGCCAGTTTGGGGGGGAGGCTATTTTCAGCATGTTTATAATTTTTCATATTCTAGTTTTTGAATATGTATCTGTCATTGGTATCTTAATTTAATCATTATTCAAATAGTAACAAATGACATAATTAAATGATCATGAATTACAGTTTATTACAATCATTGCACTCACCCAAAGGCTGTCTTCACTAATGTCCCTGTTGAAAAAATATTATATCTCACTGTGGCTTACTGGATGAAATTGTCAGCCATATTACTTACATCTAGTTCCCTGGTCTGGTCTTGATGCACATTAAGGACAGCTACATAATTCAGTCGCGTCTGTTCCGATGGTGGTATAAAGAAAAGGAGGACTTGTGGCACCTTAGAGACTAACAAATTTATTTGTTATAGTAGTCTAATAATTCCACCTTCTGGTTTCACTGTGCGCCATGTATGTGCTCCTGCCCCCTACTGGTGCCATTGTAAAATATCCATTGGAAGTTACTTTGCTTTAAACCGACATCTTTAATAACACTTACCACATAAAAACCCACTGTGGCTTGTGGGTGCTGAGCACCCCTTATTTTTTTTCAGTGGATGGTTGAGCCCCACAGCACCCATGGAGTCAGCACCTACGGATCCCATCACTGTGTAGCTTCACAGTCGTGGCACTCTCGCTCGAGCCAGGCTAACTCAAGGGGCGTAACTCCGGCTGGCTGTTGGCAGAAGGTGATGTTGGCAAATGAGTCAGTTCTTGAGTTTCCAGAGCAAAACTACCCTGTGTAAAGGCTGCCATGGCCAGAGGGTCACCAACCCTCCAGGACTGTCCTGGAGTCTCCAGGAATTAAAGATTGTATCATGAAAAAACTTGCAGGAATACGTCCAACTGAAATTGGCAACCCTATTGTCACATGGCAGTTGGAGATGCTATTTCTGGTAAGTCAGATACCCTCTCCCAGGAGAATCTCCCTCTGATAAATTTGTCAGTTTCATGTTTTCTCTGACAAGCTTCTACTGTGCTGTACATACAGGGAATGTGGTGGTATTTTCTGTACCTTGGCCTTTAGGACCAGCCTCCTAATCCTTTCTGTAGTGTCAATCTAGAGATCATGTTCTAGATGTCTCTTATTTTATGCTTTTCTCTGTGTTCTGTAAAATTGTCAATAAAATCTATTTGCTTTAAGTCCCTGGTTCTCATCCTTTCCCATAGTGGGCCCCTGCCATTCCCATCAAGACAGAACCTCCCTTTCCCTGAGCAGTATGGGACAAACTGGCCGGTCATGGCCCAGACATGTCCTCCAACTCTGGACAAGCTCTACAGTGGCAGAGTTACTTTGTTTTTGCCTTTTGCCACTCTGGCACTTTTCTGAAGTTGAGGTGTTTTAAAAATCTACAGAGCTCAGAAGAAGGAAAAGGAAGATAGGGATTAACAGATTCCTAGGTTCCAAGGCCAGGAGGGACCATTGTGATCACCTAGTTTGATCTCCTGGTGAACACAGGCCAGAGAAGAGCCCCCCCCGGCAGTACTTTAAAAAAAGTAATCTTGATTTTAAAAGTTGCCAGTGATGGAAAATCCACCACAAACTTTGGTAAAAGGTTCCAAGGGTTAATTACGCTCCCTGCTAAAAATTTATACCTTATTTCCAGTCTGAATTTGTCTAGCTTCAACTTCCAGCCATTGGATCGTGTTAGACCTTCCTCCGCTCAACTGACAAGTTCATTATCCAATATTTGTTCTCCATGGGGGTGCTATAAACTGTGATCAAGTCACCCCTTAGCCTTCTCTTTGTTAAACTAAATAGACTCAGGGAGCTCAGTCTATCACTATAAAACAGGTTTGCTGAATCCTTTAATCATTCTCATGGCTCTTCTCTGAACCCGCATCCAATTTATCAACATCCTTCTTGAATTGTGGGCACCAGAACTAGGCACAGGATTTCAGCAGAGGACACACCCATGCCAAACACAGAGGTAACATAATCTCTCTGCTCCTACCTGAGATTCCCTTGTTAACGCGTCCCAGGATCACATTAGCTCTCTTGGCCATAGTGTCGCACTGGGAGCTTATGTGCAGCTGATTATCCACCACAACCCCCAAGTTTTTTTCAGAGTCCCCTATCCTGTAAGTATGGCCCACGCTCTTTGTTCTTAAATATATACATTTTGCTGTATTAAAGCACACATTGTTTGCTTGCACCCAGCTTACCACACAATCCAGATCACTCTGTATCTGATGACCTGTTCTCATCATTATTTTTGAGTCATCTGCAAACTTTAACAGTGATTCTAAGTTGAACACCTTATAGAAGCCTAAGTATTTTATGCCAACACTATTACCTTTATCAACCAAACTTGTACTCGGATTGAAAAAAGATAGTTTGACAGGATCTATTTTCCATAAACCCATGTTGATTGGCATTAATTATATTGCCCTCTTAATTCTTTATCAATCAAGTCTCATATCAGCTGTTCCATTATCTTGCCTGGGAACAATGTCAGACTGACAGGCCTATAATTACCTGGGTCATCCTGTTTACTCTTTAACTATTGGCAAATTTTGCTCTTCCCACCTTCTGGGCCTTCCCCAGTGTTCCAAGACTTACTGAAAATCAACATTAAAGGTCCAGTGAGCTCCTCTGGCAGCTATTTTAAAACTCTTGGTTGCAAAGTATTTGGACCTGCTGATTTAAATGCTGATTAAAAATGTCTAACTTTAGTAGCAGCTGTTTTACATCCTCCTGATATCCTAGTGAAATGGAAAGAGTGTTATCCTATTATATGATTGCATCATCTGTTTTCCCCCAAATACAGAACAGAAATATTTATTGAAGACTTCTGTCTCTTCTGCATTATAATTTGATAATTCTACCATTGCTCATGGTTAGGATTCTTTTTGCTCCTAATATATAGTGGCAGAGCTCTGACCTTGTCCCCTGGATCCTGTGCTTCTAGGCATTTTATGCTAGCCTCAGTGGCTCACTGCAACCCTCCACGTAGCCCTTCTCTCTCTCTCTAGGGCCAGGGTTACAGTCTACTGAGCCCTTTTCATCATAAGCCAGCAAGGAGGTTGGTGAGAGAACTCCCATAATCTCTATTATCCCTAGGGGCTTATTTCAGAACAGTTTAGCCTCCTGTCCTGACAGGGGCCTGTCTTCCCCTCCCAGGAGGTGTTTCTGTAGCGGCAGCTTGCGGGGAACCCAGGCCCATCCTCTACCCTGGGTTCCAGCCCAGGGACCCTAATGGTAGCAGCTGTTGGCAGCCAACCTTTCACTGCTAGAGTTGCTACATTTCCTTGGGCCACTTCCCCACAGCTCTCCTGCTTCTCTCTTCTTCACCCTTACCTTAGGGCTCCCTTACCAATAGCTTGCGAGCACCTTCATTGACCAGCCCTTCAACTAGACTTCCTCTCCTTGGCTCTCCTCAGCCTGACCAGAGTGAGCCCTTTTATAGTATCAGAAGGGCCTTAATTAGAATCAGGTGTTCACATTACCTTAATGGCCTCGCCTAACTCTTTGCAAGTTAATTGGAGTCAGGTGTTCTCATTAGCCTGGAGCAGCCCCTGCTCTGGTCAGTCAGAGAAAGGAACCCTGTTCAGCCAGTGGCCAATAGACGCGTCTTTGGCTCCTCTGCTGAACCCGTCTGGCCTGGAGGGAGGAGGGAGACTGCTGCTCCTGCTGGGCTGTGGGTCCTTGCTGCTGCCGCCACTGCCCCTGATCCAGCTGCTCCCCTGGCCGGGCCGGACACCACCCACCCCCCTTCTCCGCTACCTGGTTGCTGGCTAGCTGCTGGATGCCCCCACCCACCCTTGGGTGCTGTTGCTACTGTTCCAACTGCAGCCCCTTGGTGGGGGGGGCTGCTGGCCTGCTCCCCAGAGGGGGGGAGTGAGGGACCCCTACCCCAGCCGTTGCCGCTAGTGTGGATACCACCATCACCACCACCTGTGAGGGGTCCTCTCTGCCTGCCTGGCCACCGGGCTGCTGCCTAGAGCTGCTGCTGCCTTTGCTGCTGCCTGAGAGCTGCCGGACCCCGAAGGAGGAGGGGACGAGGCCATCTGCTGCTGGGGGAGCGCACACGGACTCTGTAGACCACTGTGGAGGGGGCTTGAAAGCTGAGTAACTTTTGGACTGTGCTCTTGTGGTGGGGGTGCTGACTGTGTTTGTGGGGACACAGGGGGTGTGGAGTGGAGCCTGCCCCCTAGTCCATCAGTGTGTCCCCCCCGCACCACCACCGTCGGCGCTGCCCCCTCCACCACCCCCAGTGGACACTCACCATCTGCCTCAAGCTCCTGCTTCTGGGACTCCGCCGCTTGCTTGGCCTGCCACGCCCTTTCACCACCTTTGGGGCCTGCAGCAGCAGCCAGCCCGCATTGACTCTTCTGCAAGCGCATGTGGGGGCACGTGTCCCCCACCCCATCCTGGACTGACCCCCTTCAGCAGCCCCCAGCTTTGTCCCTGGCTCCCTGCCCCATTTTTCCCCTTGCAGCCCTTTTGCCCTCCCCTTTACCCCAGCACCTCGCTGGCTTCAGTTTGTTTGCCTGCCCCGCCCTTCTCCCTCTGCAGCCTTTGCTTGTTTGCCCCGCCCTTGCCTCTGAAGTCAGCCCCTAGGTTCCCTGTCCTGCCTCCAGCCTGGTTCCCCCCCCCACCATGTGATACCCCTGCCCTGATTGGCCCCTTATTCAGTGCGCCCATGCCCCCTCCCATGCGCTTGTGCCCTTCCCCTGTTTGAGTTTGCCCTGATCTCACTGCACTCCCCGAATGTTATGATCCCCCTCCCCTAGTGCAGCTAGAGGACCCGGTTTTCTACTCTGAGTCGATGACTGTCCCCCACAAGCCCTCGAAAGCCCCCCCATCCAGGCCATCCCCTTTGGCGCCCTCCTCCCCTGCCTGCAGCCTAGCGGGGAGGAGTGGTTGACCTGCCTCCCCTTTCCCCTCCTCTTTCTGGTGTCCTTTCCTCCCTCCCCGCTCGTTATGGTGGGGGATACGACGGGTGGGGCCCCTCCAGCAGCCCTAGATACCCCTCCCCCGCCTGCCCCTCCGTCACCCGCCAAAGCCGCTAACTCATCCGCCGCTGCCGAACCACCTGTCACCGCCCCCGCCGGGGCGCCGGCAGCAGCGGGCACCGGGGTGACCTCCGTTGCTGCCACGTCCCTCCCCCCCTTAGATTCTGGGGGAGCCCCCCCCAGCTGGCGGGAAGGGCCAGGGTAGGAAGAAGGGGAAGGGCCCTGCCAAAAAGTCCAGGCCCTCCATGGCAGGGACTGCCCTCATTGCCGCGGCCCCGCCACCGGCCGCGGCCTCCCACCCCGCTGCTCCTTCCACCAGCTCTGCGGGTGTCCCTCCCCCGGCCCCCAGGGCGTACGCCCAGGTGGTGGCAGCCCCCCCGCCCACTGTTACGTCATCTCTCCCGCCCGCCGCCTCCGCTACCAGCTATAGCGGCCGGGGCCCATTTCCCACCATGACCAGGAAACACGGCGTCTGTTGACTCCTGGTGCCCGCCTCGCCCCACATGGAGACCTACGTGCGGGCGTTGGCGATGGTGGTGGGGCCCACGGCCATTGTGGCGGCCTCCAAAATGTACGGGAAGGTAGTCTTCTTCCTGGCATCGGAGGCCGCTGCCCAGGAGGCGGTGGAGAAGGGCCTGGCGGTGGGGGGCGTGTTCATCCCCCTCGAGCCGCTGGACGACCTGGGCGTCCGCCTGGTTCTGACTTCCGTCCCTCCCTTCCTTCCCTGTTACCTGCCCTCTCTACCCTGGGGAAGCCCATTTCTGTTTTGAGCCCTCTCTCCTTGGGCTGCAAGGACCCCGCCCTCCGCCACGTCCTCTCGTTCCGCCGGCAAGTGCAGCTGCAACTGTCACCGGCAGCACGTGACGGAGAGGCGCTTGAGGGGTCCTTTTTGATCCCCTACCAGGGGACCCACTACCGGGTGCACTATTCCACGGGGGAGGCCCGGTGCTACCTCTGACGGGCGATGGGGCACGTCCGGAGGGACTGCCCCTTGGCCCGGCAAGGAGAGGCATCCGGGACCCCAAGCCCCGGCAGGGCGCTGTCCCCGTCATCGCCGGCACCCCTGGCTGCCCGGCGCCCGAAGCCGCCCCTCCTCCCACTCGGTCCATCACTGCTCCCGCTCGGGCCCAAGGGGCGCCCCCCCCAGCACACCCAGATGAGCGGGAGAGCCCCTCCTCTGCTGCCTACAATTCGGCGGGGCCCCCAGAGGAGGGTGCGGCAGGGATACCGCCAAGCGTGGGAGAGGGCCTGCCCCAGGGGGACTCTTTCCTCCCTTATTCTGCCCCACCGCTGCCTCCCATGGTCCCTGAGCCATCGATCTTGCCCCCTGACCCGACCCCTGTTAGCCAGCCCCCCGATGATGCCATGGAGGGCTGGGCCCTAGTCCAGGGGAAGCGGGGCAAACGGAAGGCTCGAGCTCTGCTCCTTTCCACCGATGTGGAAGACCAGAAGGGGGGCGCCGATGCCGAGCCTTCTGCCTTGCCTGCGGGCGCATACCATCCCCTGGTGCCAGCTGGGGAAAACGTGGCAACACGGGAGGGCAGTAAGATCCGTCTCTTGGAGTCCCTTCCCTCCAAGGACCCCGATGTAGCCCCACCTGCCCCGTTACCATCCGGAGCCCCTGTGAGCCTCGGGGCGAGTGTCGCTTCAGGAACTAGCGGGGAGACCTCCGGGGTGGCGGAAGGAGAGCTCCCCTCCATTTATGAGGAGATCGAGGCCCTGGGTCTGACCCCAGTTACCTAGGGGGAGGACGACCCTCTGCTAGCGGGCCTCGATCTGAGCAACCTCACCCTGGCCCCGCCTTCCCCATGCCCCCTTCCCCTAACCGCTACCTTTGCTCCCGCCTTCGAGGGTTCCCAGGGCTCCTCCATCTGCCTGGCCGTGGGTGGCACCCCGCTGTTAGCCGCTGAGTCCACCGAGGCGACCGCTGGTGCGCTGCGACTGGGACCCGAGCCCCACGGGTTGCCCCTCGAGGGCGTGGGGCGACTGACCTCCTTCCCGGGCGGGGACCCCACCGACGGTGCTGTGACTACTATGCCGGCCGTGGTGCCAGAGCCCAGCATCATGGAGGGCCCCCTGCCCCATCCCCATCTCCCAGAGCCTGATCGAGAGGGGCCATTTTCCAACGGCTTGGCTCCTGGGGCCCAGGATCCTACCTTTGCCCCTCTCCCTGGCTCTGCACCCAACCCTTGCCTTGTCCTTACTCTGGATCCCTGCCCTGCCCCTGATGTCAACCCCGCCCCTGTTCCCCCCACTTCCCGTGCTATCATTGCCGCCCCTGGGGCCGTCATCTCCTCGCTCCTAGAGGATAGCCCCCAGGGAGCGGCTTCTGTATTCCCCAGTCCCGAGTCACTAGGGGCTGCTATCTTCCCTCCGCTGCCCCCAATCGAGCAAGGGTTTGAGGGGGACTGCGTGGCGCCAGCCCATCGGGCGCCACGTCGGGGGTCTGCCCCTTGCCTGCCCGTTTCGGTGGGCCACGGGGCTGTGTCAGTAATCCCTCCGGAGGACAGCCGGGGGCTAGTGGCCCCGGCCCCCCATACGCTGTGGAAGGAGATGCGGGAGTTCCTCGAGGACGTCCGGGGCTCCCGTAATAAGGTGCAGCTCGCCCTGCAGCGATGGGGGGATTTCCATCTCATCCTCCGGGCCACGAGGGCCCTCATGGGGGAGGGTAAAAGGACCGGGAAGCAGGCTGCCACGACTTACCAGCGGGTCCGCCTCTTCCGTGACTCCCTAATTACCTACGGGGTAGGCCACGGATTGTTGTGCGGCCCGTTGGGAACCGCGAGAGTCCCTGCCGGTGAGGATCCCCCCCAGCCCTCCTCATGGAACCCCTTACCATCGTCACGTTAAACACCCGGGGCTGTAGGATGGGTCTCCGCAGGTGCCAGGTGCTCTCCTTCCTTCGGGAGGGGGGGTACTCTGTGATTTTCCTGCAGGAGACCCATACGGATCCGGCCGCTGAAGCTAGCTGGCGGCTGGAATGGGGGGACAGGGTCTACTTTAGCCATCTCACAGTTCGTACAGCTGGAGTGGCGACCCTGTTCTCCCCCGACCTACGGCCCGAGGTGCTGGGGGTCGCCGAGGCTGTGCCGGGCCGCCTGCTGCACCTCCGGGTCCGTTTGGAGGGGCTCGTGGTCAATCTGGTCAATGTCTATGCCCCGACATCGGGCCCGGAGCGGCTGCGTTTCTTTCAGCAGGCGTCCGCCTTCCTCAGCACTTTGGATCCTCACGAGTGCCTGGTCCTGGGCGGGGACTTTAATACGACCCTCGAGGAGTGGGACCGCTCGGGGACCGAGCAGTGCCCGGCCGCCGCGGACGTCCTCCGGGAGATAGTCGACCATCACTCCCTGGTGGAAGTCTGGCGCGACCACCACCCGGACGACGTCTCGACGTTCACTTTTGTCCGGGTGGAGGCCCGTCGGTCGCGCTACTCCCGGTTGGACCGCATCTATTTATCACGTTTCCATCTTTCACAGGCCCACTGCTCCAGCATCTGGCCGGCCCCATTCTCCGATCATCACCTGGCCACCGTGACGGTCTCTCTCTGTGCAGAGAGCCCGGGGCCAGCCTATTGGCATTTTAATAACAGCTTGTTGGAGGACATAGCTTCGTGGCGTCCTTCCGGGAGTTCTGGTTGGCCTGGCGAGGGCAGCGGCGTGCCTTTCCCTCGGCGCGGCGGTGGTGGGACCTAGGGAAGGTGCACGCCTGGCTCTTCTGCCGTGACTACACCCAGGGCGCCAGCTGACGGAGGGATGCGGCGATAGGGCAGTTGGAACGGGAGGTCTTAGAGCTGGAGAGGCGGCTGGCCGCCAGCCCCGAGGATCCATCCCTCTGCGGGGCGTGCTGGGAGAAGCGGGAGGAGCTTCGGGCCCTCGAGGACCATCGGGCCCGGGGTGCTTTTGTTCGATCCCGCATCCGCCTCCTTCGGGAGATGGATCGCGGCTCCCGCTTCTTCTACGCCCTGGAGAAAAAGAGGGGAGCCAAGAAGCATGTCACCTGCCTCCTCGTAGAGGACAGCACCCCCCTCACGGATCTGGCAGAGATGTGCGGGAGGGCCAGGGCCTTCTACGCAGGCCTTTTCTCCCCGGATCCGACCGATCCTAACGCTTGCAGAGTGCTCTGGGACGAACTCCCGACGGTCAGCGCGGGCGACCGAGACCAGCTAGAGCTGCCTCTCACTCTGGCCGAGTTCTCGGAAGCCCTCCGCCGCATGCCCACCAATAAATCTCCAGGCATGGATGGGCTGACTGTGGAGTTCTACCACGCGTTCTGGGACATCCTCGGCCCAGACTTAGTTACTGTCTGGGCCGAGTCGTTGCAGAGCGGGGTCCTCCCTCTTTCGTGCAGGCGAGCCATGCTCGCCTTATTGCCAAAGAAGGGGGACCTCCGCGATTTATGAAATTGGCGTCCCGTCTCGCTCCTCAGCACAGACTACAAGGTCGTAGCGAAAGCCATCTCACTGCGGCTAGGGTCCGTGCTGGCGGACGTGATCCACCCAGACCAGACCTACGCCGTCCCAGGCTGCACCATCTTCGACAATCTGTATCTGGTCCGGGACCTCTTGGAACTCGGGTGTAGGGACGGTCTGTCGTTCGCCCTCCTGTCCCTGGATCAGGAGAAGGCGTTCGACAGGGTGGATCACGGGTATCTCCTGGGCACTCTGCGAGCGTTTGGCTTGGGACCCCAGTTTGTGGGTTTTCTCCAGGTGCTGTACGCCTCCGCAGAGTGTCTGGTCAGGCTCAACTGGACCCTGACCGAACCGGTCAGCTTCGGGCGAGGAGTACGGCAGGGGTGCCCCCTCTCGGGCCAACTGTACGCTCTGGCGATCGAGCCCTTCCTCTGTCTCCTCCGCAGGAGGTTGACGGGGTTGGCGCTACGGGAGCCGGAGCTGCGGCTGGTCCTGTCGGCATACGCCGACGATGTACTCCTCGTGGTCCAGGACCCGGGCTACATGGCGCGGGTGGAGGCTTGCCAGGCTGTGTACTCGGCAGCCTCCTCCGCCCGGGTCAACTGGGTCAAGAGCTCTGGCTTGGTGGTAGGGGACTGGCGGCAGGTGAGCTCCCTCCCACCCGTGCTTCAAGCCATCCGGTGGAGCGCGGGTCCGCTGCTCTACCTCGGCGTTTACCTTTCTGCCACGCATCCGTCTCCGCCGGAGAACTGGCACGGTTTAGAGGGCAGGGTGGTAGAGCGGCTCCGGAGATGGACAGGACTACTCCGGTGTCTGTCCTTTCGAGGGCGGGCACTGGTGCTCAATCAACTATTCCTGTCCATGCTCTGGTACCGGCTCAACACCCTGGTTCCGGCCCCGGATTTCCTGGCCAACCTCCGGAAATTGATTCTGGAGTTCTTCTGGTCAGGACTGCACTGGGTCTCTGCAGGGGTTCTCCATCTACCCCTGGAGGAGGGAGGGCAGGGCCTGAAGTGTCTCCGCCCTCAGGTCCATGTCTTCCGCCTCCAGGCCCTGCAGAGGCTCCTTTTATGGTGCAGGTAATCCGGCGTGGAGCGTACTGGCGCATGCCTTCCTGCGCCGCTTCCGAGGGCTCCGATATGACCGGCAGCTCCTTTATCTCCATCCGAGGGGTCTTCCGCGAGACCTCTCCGGGCTGCCGGTCTTCTACCAGGACCTCCTCTGGACCTGGAAACTGTTCACAGTGACCAGGTCCGTGGCGGTCTCCGTGGGGGAAGATCTCCTCGCGGAGCCCCTGCTACACAACCCCCAGCTCCGTGTGCAGGTGGCGGAGTCCCCCTCGGTATGCCAGAGGTTGGTCCTGGCAGAAGTCACCAGAGTCGTAGACCTCCTGGACTACGACCGGGGAGACTGGCTGGATCCCCTGACGCTCGCTCAGCGCATGGGGCTCTGCAGACCTCGTACTGCCCTGCGCGTACTTCAGGAGGTGAGGGCCGCTTTGCCGCCCGCTGCTCGGGTTTACCTCGACCGGGTCCTGCGAGAGGGCGCGCCCAGCCCACCCTCCACCCCAGGCCCTCCGGACCTTTTCATCGGGCCCCTGCCCTGTGGACCCGACCGACCCCCCCGCCCCTTCACCGTGAGCCGGCTATGCGAGCTGCAGCCAGTCCAGTTCCAGACCGCGCCAAAATAACATCTCTACAGGCTCGTGCTCCACACCCTTCATGTCCTCATCCTCGCGTCCTGCCCTGACACAAAGTGGCGGGACCTCCTGCCACCTTTAGAGGGTGAGGAGCCCCGGTGGGCCAGCCTCTATTCCACCTTAGTCCCGAGGCCCGCCGGGGATATCAGTTGGCGGCTCCTTCACGGGGCCGTGAGCACGGGCGTGTACTTGGCGCGGTTCACCCCAATCCCGGACACCTGCCCCTTTTGCGGCATGAGAGAAATCCTGGCGCACGTCTACTTGGAGTGCGCCAGGTTGCAGCCCCTATTCCGGCTCCTCACGAATATTTTGTTAAGGTTTTGGTTGCACTTTTCTCCTCACCTCCTTATCTATGCACTCCCTGTCCGTGGCCCCACTAAGTCGCGGGACCTCCTGGTCAACCTCCTCCTGGCCCTGGCTAAAGTGGCCATCTATAAAACCAGGGTGAGGAGGTTGGCCGATGGAGTCTCCTGCGACTGCGGGGCCTATTTCCGATCCTCCGTCCGTTCACGCCTCCGGGCAGAGTTCCTCTGGGCGACGTCCACTGACTCCCTTGACGCCTTTGAGGAGCGGTGGGCGCTGTCCGGGGTTCTCTGCTCGGTGTCCCCGTCCGGTTCCCTTCGTTTGACCCTTTGACCGCACTCCCGTCCCTGTTGTTCATTAGTTGTCCTCCCTTAAGCTGGGGTGGGGGGATCATTTAGCAGTGGGCGGGCTTCGCCCACCCTCTTCCTAGATCCCAATAAGGACTACTTTGTTGTATCCAACCAGCCTGGGTCTATCAAAATACATAAAAAGTCCTCCTTATTGTCCCTAACTCTGCTGACCAGAGATTTCTGCTTGTGTCCCTTTACTTCCCGTATCAATTTTCTACAGTTCCTAACTTACTATCAACTTCCTCTTTTTGCCGTTTGCTATATACGTTTATTTTTATATTGTATAGCTGCCTTCACTTTGCCTCTAAATCAGATCTCTCTTTAACCAATACAGCCTTCTTCCTCAGTTGTGGCTTGTGGGGCTTTTAAACAATTCCCATTTCATTGACATTTTTCTGATTAAATTCTCCCAGCTGATTTGGCTCAAAATAGGTTTCAGCTTTTTGAAATTGACCCTTTTAAAGAACCAAGTTTATAGTTACTGGTCTGGACTTTTTGAACATTTAAAATGTTATCAAATCCTGATCACTTGTACCTACGTTACCAGAACAAGGAGCAATGGTCTCAAGTTGCGGTGGGGGAGGTTTAGGTTGTATATTAGGAAAAACTTTTTCACTAGGAGGGTGGTGGTGGAATCTCCTTCCTTTGAGCTTTTTAAGGTCAGGCTTGACAAAGCCCTGGCTGGGATGATTTAGTTGGGGATTGGTCCTGCTGAGGTCCCTTCCAGCCCTGATATTCTATGATTCTATAATGAACTTTAAATTCTGTGATCAGTTCCGCTTTATCTGTCAAGATGAGGTGTAATAGAGATTTCCCCCATGCTGCATGCAACACTTTGAGTTAGGAAATGGTCAGAGTATTTAGAAATCCCAAGGATGTTTTAGCAGTGGCAGCATGAGCCCTCCAGTGTGTGTCACTAAGATTCAAGTCCCCCATGATCACACAGCTTTCCCCCCTATACGTTATAGATAGGTGCGCACGGAGGCAGTCATTCTGTCCCTTAGTGTGATTTGATGGTCTGTAGCTGTGATGTTATTAATATAACCTGTGACCGTATATATCATTGTTGCAACCACTGTTATATATTGCAGCAAAAATTGTATAAAGGTTGTTGTGTAAGGTGTCTATGGAAAGGTTATGATTTGCTAATTATGATTATGCTATCTGTGTGTGTATATCATTTTTGTAGTTGAAGTTATGAATATTGGCTATGTATTTATGTGGGGGGAGGGATAGCTCAGAGGTTTGAGCATTGGCCTGCTAAACCCAGGGTTGTGAGTTCAATCCTTGAGGGGGCCATTTAGGGATCTGGGGCAAAAATTGGGGATTGGTTCTGCTTTGAGAAGGGGGTTGGACTAGATGACCTCCTGAGGTCCCTTCCAACCCTGATATTCTATGATTTGTATATCAATGTGTTTTGATTCTGAAGTAGCCTTAGTAAAGCATTTGATCAGCTTCTTGAGAGAGGAATGTGCAAATTAAGTGCCCAAGCAAGAAACACTTAATGGACAATGGACCTTGGGAGACTCCAATCCACATAAGAAGTCTTCCTGGGAACATTCAAGATAGCATGTGGGCAATGGCTGCTACCTGTAAAGAACTGAGTCATGCATGGACATGTGATTTGCCCACGTGACTCCAGACTCCATTTTGCTGTAATTTTCCACAGGAAGAACAAAGAGGTGTTCTTACACCTGGAAGAGACTATAAAAGGAAGCTGCCTCATCTCCATCTTGTCTTCAATCCTGCTTCTGACCTTTGGAGGAACTTTGTGACAAACTGAAGCTTTGAACAAAGGACTGAATGACCCATCCTAGCTGTGGATGTACTCCAGAGACTTGATTTGAGCCTGCAGTTTATTCTATCACTGCTACAAGCCTGAACCAAGAACTTTGCCATTACTGTATGTAACTGAATTCATTTAACCAATTCTAGCTCTCATCTATATCTTTTTCCTTTTATGAATAAACCTTTAGATTTTAGATTCTAGAGGATTGGCAACAGCATAATTTGTGGGTAAGATCTAACTTGTATATTGACCTGGGTCTGGGACTTGGTCTTTTGGGGTATTTTTTTCTTTTACTGGGGTATTGTTTTCATTACCATTCGTCCCCATAACCAGTGGCACTGGTGGTGATACTAGGAAACTGGAGTGTCTAAGGGAATTGCTTGTGTGACTTGTGGTTAGCCAGTGGGGTAAAACCAAAGTCTTTTCTGTTTGGCTGGTTTGGTTTGCCTTGGTGTGCAAAAGAACCCCAGCCTTAGGTGTAACTGCTCAGGTTTAAGCAATTTGTCCTGAATTGGCACTCTCAGTTGGCTCCCACCAAAGCCAGCATCGTTACAGTAGCAGACATCAACTAATCGCCCATCTTCTGCTTTATCTATAAAGACATTGATCCATAAGCATTCAAGATCATTTTCTGCTAAGTGATCAGCGACTCAGAAACAGGTCATGCCATTTTTGACATAATTCTGCTCTCCCACCCCTTTTGCCCTCTTGATCCTTCCTAAATAGGCTGTAACCATGAATTGTAAAATTCCAGTCATGGGAATCATCCCACCAGGTTCCAATAATACCAACAAAAGCGAATTTATGCTCGTAAATTCCAGTTCCTCTTGTTTGTCACCCAGGCTCCTACCATTTGTGTCTAAGCAACTAAAGAATTTCTTCTCTGCATGTCCTTTGGTGTCTCGATTTATTCTCAACATCACGATTTTGTGCTAAGTGTTCTTATCTTCCCTCTTTTTTTTTTTTTACCCGTCCCCCTTTTGTTATTAGTTTAATGCCCTCCTGTCCCTAAGAAAATGGGTCCCCCTTCTACTGAGGTGGAGGCTGTCATAAATATAAAGGAAAGGGTAACCACCTTTCTATAAAATCCCTATAAAATAGTACTATAAAATCCCTCCTGGCTGGAGGCAAAACCCTTTCACCTGTAAAGGGTTAAGAAGCGACGGTAACCTCGCTGGCACCAGACCCAAAATGACCAATGAGGGGACAAGATACTTTCAAATCTGGAGGGGGGCGGGGAACAAAGTGTCTGTCTGTCTGTGTGATGCTTTTGCCGGGAACAGATCAGAAATGCAAGCCTTCCAACTCCTGTTAAGTTAGTAAGTAATCTAGGTAGAAAATGCATTAATCTTATTTTGTTTAATGGCTGATAAAATAAGCTGTTCTGGAGGGAATGTATATTCCTGTTTTTGTGTCTTTTTGTAACTTAAAGTTTTGCCTAGAGGGATTCTCTATGTTTTGAATCTGATTACCCTGTAAGGTATTTACCATCCTGATTTTACAGAGGTGATTCTTTTACCTTTTCTTTAATTAAAATTTCTTCTTTTAAGAACCTGATCGATTTTTCATTGTTCTTACGATCCAAGGTTTGGGTCTGTGTTCACCTGTACAAACTGGTGAGGATTATTATCAAGCCTTCCCCAGGAAAGGGGGTGTAGGGCTTGGGGGGATATTTTGGGGGAAGACGTCTCCAAGTGGGTTCTTTCCCTGTTCTTTGTTTAAAACGCTTGGTGGTGGCAGTATATTGTTCAAGGACAAGGCAAAGTTTGTACCTTGGGGAAGTTTTTAACCTAAGCTGGTAAGAATAAGCTTAGGGGGTCTTTCATGCAGGTCCCCACATCTGTACCCTAGAGTTCAGAGTAGGGAAGGAAACTTGACAGAGGCCATCCAAACTATATGGCCCTCCCTCCCCACAGAAGTTGGACCAATGTTGTGCAAAACCTAGGGTTACCACCCGGGTCTCCTGGACAGAGCCTCTGAGCTTCCTTTCCCTGTCGGGGCGGATTTCTCAAATAACAGGCAACGTCTGGGGTTTTTACAGAGCAGACAAGCTGCAGCTCAGAAAGAGCCCCAACTGGTCCCTCTCCTGCACCCGCAGCTGATTGGTGCAATCCCCTGCAAACCACAGCTGCCTGATCGCACCCACCCAGGCCCCAGCTCTGAGCCCTGGGATGGGAGTCTCGCAGGGAGGCACTGACTGACGACGGTCGCTGTGTCCTGGGCTTTCACTAGCCACCCTGCCACCATGAGAGCGACACGGCCTCCCACCTCCAATTAATACCCCCTCTAGTTCCCCCAACTGTACCCTCCTTCCCTGTCCCCTCTAGCTCTCCCCTCCCCCACAATGTCCTCTTTTTGGAAATCTGAAATATGGTAAATCTCTACCTAGCCAGCGGTTCGCTTCTGAAATCTGCTGCATTCTGTCTTCCTTTGTTTAACCTGCTCTTTAACACCTCTGATGCTGGGGATTGCAGTGAACCTGCAGTGAACACGGCATTGTATTGCAGTGAACCTGCAGTGAACACGGCATTGTATTGCAGTGAAGAGAGGAACCAAAAATCCACAATTAAAAAAAATCTTTTTTCAATAACCGACATGAACATTTCAATTAGAACTGAAAATGTTCATTTTGTTTTGAAATTCCCCATTGACCAATTCAATCGCACTTGACACTGTCCCTGTGAAAATTTCCATTTCTGATTAAATCTTTTTTTTCTTTCTTTCTTTCTTTTTTTTTTTTTAAGGGAACACTTTTCAGACAACAAATTTGGAGCAGTTCTAGTGTGTTCCCCAGGGAAGGCTTCCAGATCTGTTTGAGGCCTGATTTATTTATTTATTTTTAATCAATTTCCTTTTGCTAACCTTCATGCCCTGTTACTCTGATTGCCTACAGATGAGGGGGAATTGCATGTGCTAAATGACCAGCTATGCATCCAGCTACTTGCATGTGATGTATCTGATATCTGAATGCAGTCACAGTAATTCCACATACATATTCACAACGGCATTGCTCTGTTGTTGCACTCAGGTAACACTAGAGCAATGTGGGAGTAGATCAGAACCTAGTTGTGCAATTGCATGGACGTTTCTTTACACGCAATACAGAAAAACAGGTGCTCGGGGTCTAATCCTGCCCCCACCCAGGGGTCAAATCAGCAGTGAGGTCACAATTAGACTCCTTGTGTTACAGAAATACAGGAATCCTCATTGCAAAGAGACCAGTCTCCTTCCCTTTCCTTCCCCAAATTAGAAAGTGTTTCAAAATAGGGGGGAAATGCCAACATTAGGCCATTTTTTCCCCTTGTTCCTCAGATCCTACCTTCCCTGACCCCAAACCGGCCTCATTGCCACTGCCCATGACATATGTGGGAGGTTAGTGATTTAGTGAAGAGATAAACCCAGAGCCTCCAGGGCCAGCGATCAGTGTTTGTTTCTGCCTTGTGTAAAGTTAATTGGTTTAGATTTTCCAGGAACAAATGAGAGAAACCCATTCCCAGCGTGCAAAGCTCATGGCTGCTTTCTGATTAATTATAATTGCAAATAATGTTTTGAAATTGCATTAACCAATTATTCGTTGTTGTTGTTGAGCTTGCCCCATCATAGGATAGCTGGGAGCACACACAATGATATAAACAATACTCTAGGGCAAACAACATGGCTATAAAATAAACTGGTTTCTCACCCCCTCATGGCAGCCATTTCTGAAAGTAAATATCCTGCTGGCTTGAAAAACGCATGTCCTAGAATTTGACCATGAGTGAAGAGCTAAAGTGATCAAATACATCACCCACTAGGCTGTAAAGGCTGCCAGAGTTGGGATGTGGCAGATCTGAGCCATTGCAATGTATCCTAATGGAAAGGGCAGTGGACTAGACCTCAGGAGATCCAGGTTCACATCTTACCTTTGCCACTGGACTGCTGCATAACCTTGGGCAAGTCATTTCCCTTGCATTGTACCTCAGTTTCCCCATCTGTAACATGGGGGTACCGATACTGACCTCCTTATGAAGTGTTTTGAGATTGATTGATGGTAAAAATTAGGTGTTATTGTTAACAATGAATCCCATCAAGAGAAACAATCTCACCCATTGTGCAAGCCTTTGACTTTTTTCCACCCCTAATTCAACCAGAACTTTCCACAACCCTTGTCCCATGATCCTTTCTGCAAGGACCATGAAATTAGAGTTGCAGCAAGCAAATGGAGCTGGTGTTTGGGTGGTGGGCAGGGAAGGCTGCTGATTCTCGGCTGGACAGTTGGATAACGTGAATCAGCATTAAACGGCATTTCCAAGACTCTACAACTGTGGGTCTCACGTCAGGAAAATGAAACTGACCATGTCCTTCGCAGCCTGGCCTCGTGGTGGTCATGCTTAATTCCAAATACGCACTCACTCCACATGCGTATAGATCTTCCAGATGGCAATAGATGATACTCGTAACACTCCCAAAAGTGACACAAGAGTGTGCGTGACAGCCTCGCACAGACTGTCAAAAACCAGGGCACAACCCCCAAATCAGCTGTGAGCGCTAAACCTAGATTTCACAAACAATGTGCAAACTCCTCAGGCACTTGAACAGCCTTAACATGGAGTCACCGCCAGCCCCTGGGGTTCTCTGGTCTGTCTTGCTGCCCAGGTGAATGTACCTCTCTGTTCAATGGCTCCCTACACCAAGAATCACAGCAATATTCATGGTACTTCTGATCCCAAAGGACCAGTCACTTACCCCAGGTCAATTGCCCTTTAGGTCTCACACCGAAGATAACCAATCCTATAGTAAATGTAGCCAATCCTATAGTAAAGTACATGAAGATTTATTAAATAGGAAAAGGGAATATGAGCTTCTATAATCAGAAAGCTCTATTTGTCCTTTAGTGCTAACCCAGACTAGACATCCTGGGATTTCTTGCTCAAGCCTAGAATCACCTGGCCCTTCACCACTCCCAAGTCCAAGCAGCATAGAGATACCTAGTACTTTTGTTTGGGGTTTTTATCCCCCTCCTGCCTTTTGCTCTGAACTGCAAACTCAGCTGATGGGAGTCCACTTTCATGACGCATCTTCATGGGGAGCAGAACACAACAACAATAACAGACTTTAGTCCTTTTATTGACAATTCCTAATCCCACAATGGGGCGTTACCCGTTGTAAGAACAGACGACAGCCCATCTGGTATCAGTGGGTCTCCTCTTTTTGGAAGGGGTAAATCAATGTTTGTAGAAGAACAGCTCTTCACACTAATTAATGTCGCTTTCCGGTATGATGATACAGAAGTTCACAATACAACCGCTCTGGTATTTGATTACAGTGTGAAGCACAGATATTACCAGCAAGATTAACGCAGGCAGTAACTGAAAAGCATCCAATAGAGTCTAACCATAAAACACTTTCTTAGAATTCTTACACTTGCAGGTTGATGTTGATAAAATAACTAAATCTGTCTGTGAGACATGGGAACCTTGACACAAGCTGGCACTGGTCTGCCAGTGTCACTGTACTTTTCCTCCTTTTGAACATGTTTTGGTGGGCAGCAGAGCTGGTGGAAAGTTTTTCATCCAAACATAGCTATCGGCGGTCCAATGGCTCTTTGATCACAATGAACGCGCTCTCTGCAAATTTTCACTTGGTCAAAAATGTCATTTTTGGTTACAAACAGAGAATTAAAAGGGGGCATTAATAAAAATTAATCAGAGGGCATTTGAGTTCCAGCAGAGCCAGGTCCCTCACTGCTATAGAGGGGATCTCTGGGCAGATCAAACAATCTAGTGGGGCGGGGGGGACAGTTGTTTCTTTGTCACAATATGAATTTATTCCTGCATTGCAGCAATAAAAACTTTGTTTCTTCCACACACAGGGCTCCTGATTAAGTGATTTCCTGTCCCTGATGTGAGAGCGATTAGATTGTTGTGAGAACAAGGACACACGCACACATACCCCACTTCTGTGGAAAGCCCCTGCGCATGCAGTTTGTGTAGGGGAAACAGAACCTGCCCCACCAACTGATGGACAGCCTGCCCATTCTGCTCTCAGCTGAAATAGGAGATCTTGGTTTGTCCCTGTACTGGGGCATGTCACCCTTTGCTCCGTGTGAGTGTGAATGCACCCCTGTATTCACACCCTGCACACAACTGTAATAATCTTTGTACAAAACATGCCTTGTAAAAACTAAGAACTCGCTGGTCAATCCTATCAAAGGATAAAAGGTGTGTAGCAACATTCTATGTAAAGTTATGAGCACAAGCTGAAATCCTGACTGAAGTATGTTTACCAGACAAGTGTGGGGGGAGGGGAGAGTAAATCTGTTTCTCGGGTGTCATCAAGTGGCCATTCTTTGGGAGGGAAGTGGGGCAGGAACAAACAGAGCTGCAGTTTAGCAAACAGCATGGAATCTCTTTCACCTAGAGATGCCTTGTCTCTGTCCTCCATGCTGCAATGAACTTTGTCTAGGGCTAACCCTCAGGAAACTGCATTGCAAAGGGTGACTGGACTACAAAAGTGAGGGGGCAAAACACCCCAAGGTGTCTTTCCCTCTCCCTCTTTTACCTAAGACGACAAAAGAAACAGGTTTTGGACTTTGGGAGCAGATCCTGGCCTGAGAATGTTCCTGGGAACATGGGGTAAGGGATTCCACCTTGAACCAAGGCTAGCTTGTCAAGTTTTAGCACTAGGATGCTAAAACCTGCCCGTTCAAGGGTCCCTTCCCCAAAGCCGTGTTCACCAAGTCTTGCTCCAGCCCATTCCTGTCTGCCTCCTACACTCCCCTGCAGCTTCAACTGGGTCCAGGCTTCTCCTTCCCTTTGCTAATCACTGCAAACTAGCTGACTGTTCACTGCCCAGAGGTGGCTGCATTTCAATGCTTGGTCAGCAATCCTGGTCTCCAGGAGATATGGGCTCTTTGGCATGTGCCATGCCAGGCAGGTGCTAGAGAAATGCAAGAGATTATTCTCACTGGCTGGTTCTGTCCATAGCTAGGGCTCAGATGTCCCCCACAAAGCCCCTAATCCTGGATCTTGCCTGTAACCCAGCAGTGAGCCCAAGCCTTGCTCCTACCTCTGGTGTAGTCCATGGAAGTCTTCCTGTTGCTCTGGGGACAGCTGGCCCAAGCTCTGGTTCAGGCAAAGTCCAACTGGGCAGGATTATAAAGACTGATCATTGCCTTTGCTCTGTAAGGTTGTTCTCTGGACTGGGGGGAGTCACTGCTACCACAATTTCTTAAACACCAGGAGATTTAAAGATTTCATAGAATCATAGAATATCAGGGTTGGAAGGGACCTCAGCAGGATCAATCCCCAACTAAATCACCCCAGCCAGGGCTTTGTCAAGCCTGACCTTAAAAATCTCAAAGGAAGGAGAGTCCACCACCTCCCTAGGTAACCCATTCCAATGCTTCACCACCCTCCTAGTGAAAAAGTTTTTCCTAATATCCAATCTAAACCTCCCCCACTGCAACTTGAGACCATTAGTCCTTGTCCTTGTTTGCTACCACTGAGAACAGTCTAGATTCATCCTCTTTGGAACCCCCTTTCAGGTAGTTAAAAGCAGCTATCAACCCTCCCCCCCTCATTTAATCCATTTTGGGTCCTTTCCAATCCCCCCCTTTAGGCGTCACGTTCTCTAGCTCATTTCCACAGCCATGAGGGCCAGAAGTTTATAAAAACATCAACTGAGATTGTGACCTAATCCCAGGACTCCAGGAGCTGGAGCTTTGAGAAAAATACCAAATATTGCAAGACACACCATAAAAATCATGGTCATATATGCTGTGAATTTGCCTGCTTGGACCCAACAAACACATTGATTCTGAGTTTGCTCCGGTCTGTATCAGGAGCACTGCAATGAAAGTCTTGTGGTGTAAACCAGTGCAAGATCAGGACAGAATCAGCAAGCTCCTACCTCAGGAGCTTCTCTGAGGAGAATCAGAAAATCATTAGCTTTTGAGCCCATAGAAATTACCTCACCACAGATAGGGACTGAGCCCCCGGAGATTTGGGGACTGGCCCAAGGTCACCCAGGCAACCTGTGGAAGAACTGGGGACAGAACTCAGATCTCCTGAGTCCCTGTCCAGAGACCTGAGGAACAGGTGTTCCTGGCATTCCTGTAGTGACTCCCTGCCTTTCCTCCAGGGGCTGTCAGCAGTTCCTCATTAGCTTCTCCATCTACTCTAGATTGAACGCTCCGGGGCAGGGATCCTGGCCTTAATGGTTTTCACAGCAGAAGCAAAGACCCAGGAATGCCACAATCCCCAGGGGCCTCGGTTGGTTTAGATTCCAGAGTGAGTGTCCACAGAGTCAAATGTGCTGTCACATGCTGGGGCCGATGCTCCAACGTGCTTCCTGCAGCTGGGATGGTCCTGCGGTGTTTGGGTTGAGCTCTGTTGCATGGCCTGGAGCTGACCGCCAGCCACTCACTGCTGCTCCAGGCTCTGCCCTCTACTCATGCTGGACGGCTAGAAATACCACACTGCTCCCAGCCCTCAGTGATTGATTGCTGGAGGGTGAAGGGGCTCTGTCCTAACAGCAGGTGTGTAAGAAGCACAGCTGGCCTGATGCCGCCAGGACTGGGATGGGGGACCTGTTCCAGTTGCAAACAGCTGTTCTGTTCAGCCACATTTGGGCCCCTGACTATTCACGGTAGGTGCAACTAGAGCTGGGCAAAATGTTTTGCCTGAAACCTATTTGGTGGCACCAAAACCATTTGCAGCTCTGGGTCAAATTGTTTGTTTAGCGGGGGAAATCTAAATAAATTGAAATGTTTGGATTTCAGTTAGAAACGACTTTTCCTTTCAAAATGTCCTTGCATTTTTTGCTTTAAATCCAAGAATGTTTAAAAAGTGGTGGAAATGGAAACAAAACACTACACTCGCCCCAAAATGAAACTCGCAATTTTGAAATGTCAGAAACGAACCAACTAGAATCACATGAGTCATAAAACCAGCTCTCGCTCTCTGCAAAGGTCGTGTCCTGATGGCAGTTCAGAATAAACCACAGCACCTGCCCGCTCTTGGCTGGGCTTAAAGATTGTGTGCGTGCCCCGTGCAAGCGTGAGCATGAGTGTGTGTGAAAGAAAATAGAATACATGCAGGAAATTGTTCTGGACCATGTGCAGGACAAATTGCATTTCCAAGGGCAGATTTTTTCTTACCTTCCACTTAATTTTTCCCCCCCATTTTTTAACTTCTCTAAAAGATTAATGTTTCTTCCAACTCCCCTCTGAGATTTACTGGAAGGAGCGACGGTCCTGTGATACCAGAAACACTCTACTTTCTTTCCTCATTATGAAAAAGACCACTGCAGCTATATTTATATGTATTTATATCTGCCACATGCTCTACTTAATATGCAGACCCTGAATCTGCCCCCCTTTTAACTTCTCGGTGCTGTGAAATACACAGACCCTGCACGGGAGAGGGGAACTGGAACCAGATCTTACCCTGTCCCTGAAGTCAGATATCAATGGGAAACTCCCGCTGTGGGTACTGATCAACCTCCACGTGTCAGTGTCATTGATCTGCTTCCAGATGTTTCTGTCTTGGTAGGAAGATGTAGAACTGCAGGTGCCTATGCACGCACTGTGCACCTCTCTGCAGGGAAGAACCTGTCAAACTGGGGAAATCCTCTGCTGACTAACTGCCCCTCTCCAATTTCCCACCTCCTGAGGAAGGGCAGCCAGTGAGTGCTGATGCATGCACTAAGGGACAGTAGCTTCTCTTAGCACATGGAGCAGGCTCCTCTTCCCATTTTGCTCTGCAGCAAAGGGCAGGGAATGGGGCTAGGTAAATTATGGGAAAACAATCTAATGAAAATTTTTTTGAGGTTTCCATTGTCAAATGGGACAACTTTTTGTGAAATATATTTTTCAAAAATTCCAATTTTGGGAAATGTCAGATTTGTATTTTTGAGATTGCAACTTTTCACTTTTTTCCTACTTTCCCTCTTTTTTTACCAGAGTGCACCAGAATGCATGACAAAAAGGTGTCTTTTCCTTTTTCCAATCTCACTTCCCAAAACTGCCTCACCTTTGAGTCTGTTTCACGTTGGCTGTCCTATAACTCTTCCAAAGTTGAGGAAGTTTTGGAAAGGGAGAGTGGCAAAGGGGGAAAGCATAAAACAAAACCCTTGACATCTTCTATTGTGTTCTGTGTCAAAAGAGCAAAAAAGGAAAGAAGAAAAGGGAAAAAAATCAATTTCAAAATTAAATTTTGAATTTTTCATTTTGACCCCAAAAGGACAGTTTTGCAAACAGAGTATTTTACAAAAGATGTAGGGTTTTTTAAAAAAGTTTCCAACTAAAAATGTTAACCAGCTCTAGGTGGATGTGATACATTAATACAAAGCCCCTCAAATATATTGCAGGGGGTTGATATATCTGTAACTCACTGCCCTGGGGTTACTCTCAGAACCAGCTGAGGTGCAGAGTTACTTTAGGGAGAAGCTAATGCTAATTAATTAACAATCAGGGACAATGTTCCCTCTAATTTTTGACAGGCCGTGTGCGCAAAAAATTTCTTCTGTGCAAATTGTTGTGCGTGCAGTGTTTTGCTGTGTGCGCGGGGTTTAGGATCTGTGTGTGCATGCACCCGCGCACAGCTTAGAGGGAACAGTGATCAGGGAGTATTTATGCAACTTCCACGAAGGGGGCGGTGTTGCAGGATGTTGTCAAGACTGCTGCTCCGTAGTGCCTGGACTGCCTCCCCAGAGACTCCCTCCTAACCAAGCTAGCTAGCCGATCGCTCCTCTGTCTCCTCGTGTTTTGGCAGCTGCCACTCAAAAGGATTTACTTGTGTGACTCGGGCTCGCAGTGACACATAGACATGCATGGCTGTGCTGACTGTGCATGGCCATGGCTTGTAGCACAGCACTGGATGTGACTGCTGTCTTATTAAATGTCCCATGCTTCAGTGTGTTTGCTGGGAGGATTTGCTGATTGGGTGGCTGTTTTCAGGCCTCTCTCTTTTTTTAACCCCTTCCCTATGTCAGAGTACATGGGTTGCTGTATTCTCCTGACTCATGCACTGTTGATTTGTGCAACCCGGGCCCGGGCTGTGCTTGGAATTGTGGCATCAGAGGGGTTCAAAACCCTGGACTGGAGTCTTATCTCTTTCAAACTGGAACTTCCCACAAATGGCGCCTGTGGGGTGGCTCAGATCTGCCTTTGTAACCTGCCCTGAACTTCCAAAAGCTCAGGCAGGCCTGGCCTTTAGTCCTTCAGGGTATCAGCAGTTCAGGAGTTACCTCCACGTGCTGCTGTTAGGAATTAACAGTCAGTGTGGCTCTTCTGCCAAAAAGCAGCAAAACAAGGCCAGCGGGAACAGGAGAAGTGCTATTGTGGGGCACAAGGGCAGCTCATGTGACAGCAACTTACTGAATATTTAACATCTTACTATTTGGGTGTATTAGGAACAGGCCGGCTCAGTTGAGCTCAGCTACAGAGTAAAAAGGGATGCAGCAGGTGGCTGCTATTTGTAGGATCCCTGGGACCTGGGACCCGGGACCCAGAGCAGTGGGTGGGCCTGGGTCCTCCCCACTAGACACTAGGGAAGTGGCTTAAGCCCTGAGCAAGGAAGTAGCTCTGGGAAGGGGCTGAAGACCCAGAAGAGGGTCAGCATTTGTTGGATACCCCACCAGAAAGGGAGTGAACTGAACTATAAAGAGTGACTCAGCTGGAGAGCTGGGGTCAGCTAAGGCTTGCCAGGAGGCGAAGAATCTCCAGTCAGGAAGCCCTAGGGGCACTGCTCCGTTCCAGAGCAGGGACCGTTTGAGAGCTAGCAGAGAAGGGGCTGAGGACTAAGCCTAGGGAGGGCTGCAGGAAGACACCAAGCGAGGGTACTGTGATAGGTCCTGTTGGACTTGTATCCTGGAAGGGGTTTGTTTATTCACATACAGACTGTATGTGACTTGGCCAGCGGGCTGAGTTGCAAAGATCCACTTGACGAGGCTGGTAGCCGGCGGGTGGCACCGAGAGCAACGGTAAACTGAAAAAGATCAGGTGCGTGTGTAAGGGGACTGTTGCCCCCTTACTAACATTCAGTGGGGGTGTTTTAGTTGCTAGCTCCCAGTACTCAAAGGGGAAGGGTCGATGGGGAATCAGGACCCTGAGACTGACAGCCCCCAGGAACAATGGGGAGAGGTCAATGCTCCAGGTCAGCCTGAATGACAGGGCGGGCAGGCTAATCAGGGAGTCAGGAGGCCAGGGTGGGTCCTGTCCTCCGTGTGAGCTGGATTTGCCTGAGACAGACAGAGTGGGGCAGAGCTAAGGAGAAAGCAGGGGCCCAAGCTGAGCTGGGGAGCAGAGCCATGCCAGTTCCAGAGGCACCAGAAAAGCAGCCCAGAGAGAGCAGACCCTGTCTTCGGAGCAGAGCTGCAGCCCCAAAGCCAGAGGCACAGCCCAGAGCGAGCAGACTTGCCCTGGGAGGAGAGCTGCAGCAACCAGAGCCAGACGGGCCAGAAAAGCAGCCCCGGAAGCAGGTCAGTGCTGGGAGCAGAGTCACAGAAGCAGCCTGCAGAGCAGACCTGACCTGGGAGCAGAGCTGCAGCAACCAGAGGCAGAGGGGCCAAAGAAGCAGCCCAGGGAGCTGGAGGCAGAGCAGCAGCAGTGCAGAGACAGAGTGGTGCAGCTGGGGCTGGAGCAGTCTGGAGCTGGGTGCGGTGAGCAGCTGGGGAGAGCGAGGGGGACCCTGGGCAGCGGGCCCAGCACCGGGAGACGCCTCAGCCAAGAGGCTCTGCAGGCCAGGCTTGGATCGTAACCCCGACAAGGCGGGGGCAACACTGGGAAGAAGGGTCCTACCACTTAGAGCCTGAGAGCGTGTGGCCACCACCAAAGCAAGTGTCCAACCCACAGCATCCCTGCAGCACAGCCAGGGCCTGAGACGAAGGCCTGGGACTTACAAGGAACAGACTGTGAACGGCCCTGACATTCCAGAGACACTGTTTGTGATGTTCCCTGCCACAGGTTGATGTGTTTCCTTTGACCTTTCCCATTTTCCCTTATTCTTTTTAAAATTAATTGTTGATTAAACAACTTGCATTTGCTTTAACTTGTATGTAATGGTCAGTGGGTCAGAGAAGTGCCTAGTGCAGAGAGAGTACCCTGGAGTGGGGACACCCTAGCCCCTGTCCTAGGTGACCACAGCAGGGTTGGGGGTCGAACCCCCCAGGACTCCTGGGCCCAGCCTTGTTGGGGTTATGGGGACTCTGCCAGACAGGAGAGTGGAAGGGGAGTCCTCAAGGGCTGGGAGGCCACTGGGTAAAGGAAGTGGGAGCGAGGACTCAGATCCTTTCGCTAGCCCACTTCACTGGGGTAGTACAGAAGCCAGGGAGGTTCCCCACAATAGCGGGACTATTCCCCCGCTTATACATGCACATATCCAATAGAGGTTTCAGCATAGCAGCCGTGTTAGTTTGTATTCGCAAAAAGAAAAGGAGTACTTGTGGCACTTTAGAGACTAACAAATTTATTTGAGCCTAAGCTTTTGTGAGCTACAGCTCACTTCATCGGATGCATTCAATAGAGGGCACTCGTGAGAGGCAAGTGGGCCCAGCAGAGGGAGGAGGAAAATAAAAACAAATACATCTTTAAAAAGTCTAGAAATAGCATCTCTAATACATAAGTGTAAGCACAGTCAGGATGAGCTCCACCCTTGACATCTGGTGGTGAGGTGTGCCAAGTTGTGGAAAAGAACTTCAGGGGCGGATCTCATTTGCATAGGCACACCCACCCCGCCTAGAATGAGGCCATAGCTGCCCAAATGGTCACTTTGGCTGCTGTGGGATCCCCAGTGTCTCTGTTATTGGGGCAGGAAGAATAAATTGTTATTACCCTGATTATGGGAATCAAGGACAGTGGAACTGTACTTGGCCTTTTGTTATGATGGAGGGACTCGCCATCAACTAAGTAGCAGTCGCTAGGAAAGGGACATGGGTTCCAAAACTCTGTGAATAGAGAGAGGCTGGGGACAGGTATTAATACTTGGTAGCATGGGCCCCTTGGTGAGGGCCTTACATGCTAATTGCCCTTCCTCCTCTTTCCATTGTGGAATATCAGAGCTAATTTTGATTCTATTAGGAGTCTAGTTACAGGCTGCTGAGCTGAATTCACTTTGAGCTAATGGTGCACCAGCACTGAGGCTCCCCTACTACAAGCTGGAATCACTGAGTGTTGTGTTAAGTAGTGGGGGAGCCTGAAGCTATATGGTGGAGCAGTTTGTGGGATGGCTGGCAGAGCATTGCAGTTTGCAGGACGGCTAGCGGGGTGGCCACAGAGCATTGTAGTTTGTGGAATGGCGAGCGGAGCGGCTGGTGGAGCGGAGCAGTTTGTTGGATGCCTAGAGCAGCTCATGGGGTGGCTGGCAGAGCAGAGCCCCATGGAGAGGTGGGGCCATCAGCTTTGGACCACGTAAGGTGCCCCTTAGCCCCCCTCCCCTGCCCCATCTCCATCCAGGTTGGGAGGTAAAACTCTGCAGATAAACTTTTGGACTCTGGGGCTGCCCTGACCAAGGACAGAGATTTTTGGGTCGTTGGACTTTTGGGACTTTGGGTGATTTTGGGTTGCTGGGCTCAAGAACCAAAGGGAAAGGACATGCCCCAATTTGCTTGGGGTGGGTTTTGCTCATGGGTTGTGTTATGAATCCTGTTGGTGGTGTTTCCCCAACATAATGCTACATTGTTTCTCTCTGTTATTAAAAGGCTTTTTGCTACACTCAGACTCTGTGCTTGTGAGAGGGGAAGTATTGCCTCTAGGAGGCGCCCAGCGGGGGTGGTATATATTTGTCCCAGGTCACTGGGTGGGGGCTCGATCCGGTTTTGCATTGTGTTATTGGAATGGAACCCCTAGATACTGAACCCGACCCTTGTTGCTGCCAACTCTGACAGGCAGAAGGGTTACATTTTTGGGGGCACGTCCGGGATCCCTGGGTCAGTACCCCTTGCAAGCACCTGTTGAGTGATCCACTACATTGGGAAACAATTTATATTTTGTTTGTGCTTATATTTTGAGGAAATTACTGTTTGTATAATGGCTAATATGTCAGGTTTGTTGGGCCCCGGCTCAGCAGCTTCTAGCTCAGAGGCTGCAGCCTCGGCCGATAATTGGACAAAAGCTCTGGGACAAACATTGGAAAAGGTTGTGCTGTCCCATGCTGCATCAAACTCTTGTCGCAAGTTAAGGTTATTTGCTGGGGAGGAGGAGTTTGAACCCTGGTTGGAGCATACCACTGAAATGCTGCAAGAGTGGGCCGTACCAGATGCAGAAAAGCGAAGATGCCTCGTAGAGAGCCTTGGTGGCCCAGCATTAGATGTGATTCGCACCCTGAAGCTCATTGACCCTGGGGTCAGTGTGAAGGACTGCCTAGAGGCCCTTGAACACACCTTTGGGAGCGTAGAGGGCCCTGAAGACAGCTACTGTAAGTTCCTTAATTCCCGACAGCAAAAGGGTGAGAAGGCTTCAGCCTACATACAGAGACTGGAGAGACTGCTTCAGAGAGCTGTCATGAGGGGAGCAGTGACTGCTGAGCAGATGGATCAGACCAGACTGGCTCAAATTGTAAGAGGAACTCAGTATCAGAACCCGATTCTACTTCATCTCCAGCTAAGAGAACGACGGGAACATCCCCCAAGTTACTCCCAGCTGATAAAAGAGGTCAGAGAGGAGGAAGAAAGGCAGGCTGCCAGTGAGTTTTGGGAAGCCCAAACATCGGATCCAGCCAGCACAACACCACTGCAAACGGCCAGTGTACTGATGGTGAGCACCAGAGAGGAACTTGCCCAACAAATGCAGGTCCTGACAGAAAGGATAGCTGAGCTGCAAAGCACCGTTGACCGAGTTAAGACTTCCAGGAATAAGGAGCCTCAAACTGTGGCGATTGAGAAGCCTGCACTTAGAGCCACCATCCCACCCAGGCGAAGGGGGAAAGGTCAATTCTTCTGCTACCAGTGTGGTCAGGATGGACACAGTGCTGCCAAGTGCCGTAATGAAGAAAACACCTCCTTAGTGTATGGAAAGCTGAGGATCAGTTGGGAGAGATCCGGTAGCTGCCAGAGGGTCTGGGGACGGGGACCCCCCAGGCCTGCAGGATTTGAAGATTCCCCCAGAAAAGACTGTCCAGCTGGGATCCCCACAGGACTGATAGGGCCTTGAGCAGAGGTCACGGCGAGGATTGAAGGGGTGGAATGTAAAGCAGTGCTTGACACTGGATCTCAAGTGACTATTATATTTCAGTCATTCTACCAACAGATGCTT
The DNA here is from genome assembly GCF_015237465.2 of Chelonia mydas. NCBI lineage: Eukaryota > Metazoa > Chordata > Testudines > Cheloniidae > Chelonia > Chelonia mydas. The sequence goes on from NC_057853.1 coordinate 47,578,609, forward strand.
AGGCACCTGCCTATACAGCCACTGACTGGCCTTGGCCTGTGTGGCCTCAGCATGGATGAATACCCCTACCAAGGCTATGTCATAGTGCACCTGGAATTCCCAGAGGAGGTTGCTGGGGTAAGAGAAGAGGTAGACACAGCTGCCTTAATATGCCCTGACCCTAAAGGGACCTCTGATGTGTCTGTGCTGGTAGGGACCAACTCCAGTCTCTTCAAGGTACTCGCAGATTACTGCAGAAGGCGGGCTGGGGACCAGTACTTGAATACCCTGATGATCCATACGCTTTGTGCTGAAGCCTATAGGAAAATTGAGAGCGCTAAAAGGGACACATCTGAGCTACCACTTGGGGCACTGAAGTACGCGGGCACGACCCCCTTAGTAGTGCCTGCAAGGACGGACAAGAAGTGCTTGTCATGAGTACCTGGCTGAAAGGCAGTAAAGGGATGTTAGCAATGATAGCGCAACCGATGGGAGGAGAGCTCCCTGAAGGAGTGCTGGTCCCCAGTGGAGTCATAACTCTACCTGTTGAAGCCCAGGAAAGGGTGACTATACTGATTGCTAATGAAACGAGTCATGATGTTGTTGTGAAGCAAGGACAAAAGATAGCAGACCTCTTTGAGCCTGAGTCGATTGTAAAACCCCAGTGTGAAACTCAAGTTCCGACAATAGACCCAGCAAAGTTTGACTCTGGAGATTCACCAGTGTCCAAGGAGTGGAAAGATCGCCTGAGGAAGAAACTTTGTGAAAGATCCAAGGTGTTCTCACTGCATGAGTGGGATGTGGGATGTGCAAAAGGAGTAGAGCACAATATCAGACTACATGACTCTCGACCTTTCAGGGAAAGATCTAGGAAGATTGCTCTCTCTGAGATGGAAGATGTGCGACATCATCTTCAGGAGCTGGCTGCGAATGGCATCATTACAGAGTCCAGCAGCCCACACGCCTCACCCATTGTGGTAGTCCGTAAAAAGAATGGGAAAATCCGGATGTGTATTGACTACCGCACCCTAAACAGCTGTACTGTGGTTGACCAGTACACTATGCCTCGAGTCCAAGATGCCTTAGACTGTTTACTGGGAAGCCAGTGGTTCTCTGTGTTGGATTTTCGAAGTGGATACTACCAGATCCCTCTGGGAGAAGAAGATAAGGAAAAGACAGCCTTCATCTGCCCATTAGGGTTTTATCAGTTTGAACGCATGCCCCAAGGGATTTCTGGAGCACCTGCCACCTTTCAACATCTCATAGAGAAAGTGTGGGAGGCATGAATTTACTGCAAGTGTTAGTTTATTTGGATGACCTGACTGTGTTTGGAAGAACCTTAGAGGAGCATGAAGAAAGACTTCTTAAAGTGCTTGGTAGATTGGAGGATTATGGTCTGAAGCTTTCAGTTGACAAATGCCAGTTCTGCAGAACCTCAGTGAAGTATATGGGTCACATCGTGTCCCAAGAGGGTGTGAGTACTGATCCCGATAAAATAGAAGCAGTCACTACATGGCCATGTCCAGGTAACTACAGAGAACTCAAGACCTTTCTTGGATTTAGTGGCTACTACCGCAGATTTGTGAAAAACTATGCTACGATTGTAAAGCCTCTGAATGATCTTACCAGGGGACACCAGTCCAGCAAAAACAAATCTAAGACCAAGAATAAGGGGAGGTCCCCAAAGCCTCCTGTGCAGAGACACTATGGCCCCTTTGAACCATTTGGGCCACGGTGGGATGAGAGATGTGAAAGGGCTTTTCGAGAAATCATTACTTGCCTAACTCATGCTCCAGTCCTAGTTTTTGCTGACCCAAGCAAACCATTTATCCTACATACTGATGCCAGTTTGGAGGGTCTGGGAGCAGTCCTGTACCAGGAAGTGGAAGGCAAATGTAAACCTGTAGCCTTTGCCAGCCGAGGATTGTCTGATAGTGAAACTCGCTATCCCAGCCACAAGCTGGAATTCTTGGCCTTGAAATGGGCCATCACTGAGAAATTTCGAGACTACTTGTATGGTGCTCAGTTCCAGGTGTGGACAGACAACAATCCACTGACTTATGTGTTAACAAGTGCTAAGCTGGATGCTACAGGGCAGAGATGGGTGGCCGCCTTGGCTAGCTATGAGTTCAGCATTCAATACCAATCAGGGAGAAGCAATGTAGATGCAGATGCCTTGTCCAGGCATCCGCAGGCTCCAGAAGTTGCTGTACCCACAGATGGAGTGAGAGCTATTTGCAGTGTGAGTCGCCGAGAGCCAGAGGCCCGTGAGAGCCTTCAGGGATGTGTTGCAGAAGCTTTGGGCCTGCCCCCTGAATGCATACCTCCTGCTTCAGTGAACTATATTGCATTAGACTAATCTCCCTTGCCCATGCTCAATGCAGCTGACTGGCAAGAAGCCCAGCGGCAGGATATTGACATTAGTGATACGCTACTTGCCAAAAGGGAGGGGCGAAGCCCAGCTGCGGTTGTCCCACCTAACCCAGAGGGTAAACTACTATTGAGAGAATGGACCAAACTAAAACTGATTTAGGGAGTGCTACACCGAATGACCACCTACCCTTTACAAAATCAACGAGCTCAGCTAGTACTGCCAAAAGAGTACAGAGCCCTGGCCATGAGGGCCCTGCATGACTTTGGACATTTAGGGATGGAGAGGACCCTGGAACTTATTCGTAGTAGGTTCTATTGGCCCCGAATGGCTGAAGATGTTCGCAGGAAATGTGAGACTTGTGCTCGATGTGTTCAAAGGAAAACTCTGCCCATGAGGGCAGCATATCTCAAGAACATGACCAGCACCAAACCTTTGGAACTGGTATGCATTGATTTCTTGTCTGTAGAGGTAGACAAGAGGAATGTTGGAAACATTCTAGTAGTGACTGACCATTTTACACGGTATGAACAGGCATATCCCACACATGATCAGAGGGCCACCACCGTAGCTCGAGTATTGTGGGACAAATATTTCTCAGTCTATGGATTCCCGGCTTGGATACACTCTGATCGGGGCGGGATTTTGAGAGTCACCTTCTGAAGGAGGTGCTGAAGATAGCAGGAATTAAAAAGTCTAGGACAAAGCCTTATCACCCCCAAGGTGATCCTCAGCCAGAGAGGTTCAACCGAGCCCTCCTAGATATGTTGGGAACTTTGCAACCAGAGCAGAAGGCAACCTGGAGCCAGCATGTCACATTTCTGGTGCATGGCTACAATGCCACAAAGAACGATGCTACGGGAGTCACCCCATATCTCCTGATGTTTGGGCGAGAACCAAGATTACCCATAGACTTGTGCTTTGGTGTATCAGAGGATGGAGATAGCTATGAAACTCATCAGCAATATGTATCCCGACTAAGAGAAAAGCTGCGGGATGCTTATCACTTAGCTACTGCTGCGGCTCGGAAGAACGCAGACCGCAACAAACATCGATATGATGCTAGAGGGTGTTTGCAGGAGCTCCAGCCGGGGGACAGAGTCCTGCTGCGAAATTTGGGTATTGCTGGCAAACACAAGATAGCTGACAGATGGAAGGCAACACCTTACTTGGTGATGGAAAAGCTGGGAGACCTGCCGGTCTACAAGATCAAACCTGAAGAGGGTACAGGGCAAATAAAGACAGTGCACAGAAACCTTTTGCTCCCTGTGGGGGAATTAGTAAGTACCTCTTATGAGATGGGCTATAACAGGGCAACCAGGCAGGATAAAGGTGCTAGACCGAAGCCACCATCCAACATGGAGAGCCGGCCCCCTGCAGCTAACCTACCCCCATGCAGCACATCTGAGAGCGAGTCTGAGGAGGAAGACACAACCCTGGTATATCCTGGAATGGAGACAAGATTTCAGTCTCGATCAGCTGAACCAAACGAGAGTTCCCCCTCTTCCGCCCTAAACCCCATGGTGGAATTATTTAGGCCCATTTCTGACACCTCTGTGCTGCTGATGGGACCCCCGTGTGATGACACGCACAGGTTATTGGACAGTGGAGACACACAGGTAGAGGATGTCCTGGGCACCTTGGACCCCCCAGCGTTAGAACTAGGAGTGCAGGGGCCTACGCCAGTAGCCGAGGGACCCTCGAAGGAAACCCCTCCGTCCATCACTCAAGAGGATGTTCCTCCTACCATGGCAACAGAGATTCTCAATAGATGAGACAGGGTGATAAGACCAGTAAAATGGCTAACTTGTGATGCACTTGGGGTGACTAGTGAGGAGCCAATACATTTAGCACACAGGCTTGTGGAAGCTAAAGTGGGCTTCCTGAGGCCCTTTGGAGGAAACCAACGAGTTGGTATAAAGGGAGCGTGATTTGTCGGGATGACAAATTCTCGGCTTGGGGGAGGATGTAAGCAGAGTCAGGATGACCTCCACCCTGACATCTGATGGTGAGGTGTGCCAAGTTGTGGAAAAGAACTTCAGGGGCGGATCTCATTTGCATAGGCACACCCACCCCGCCTAGAATGAGGCCATAGCTGCCCAAATGGTCACTTTGGCTGCTGTGGGATCCCCAGTGTCTCTGTTATTGGGGCAGGAAGAATAAATTGTTATTACCCTGATTATGGGAATCAAGGACAGTGGAACTGTACTTGGCCTTTTGTTATGATGGAGGGACTCACCATCAGCTAAGTAGCACTCGCTAGGCAAGGGACATGGGTTCCAAAACTCTGTGAACAGAGAGGGGCTGGGGACAGGTATTAATATTTGGTGGCATGGGCCCCTTGGTAAGGGCCTTACATGCTAATTGCACTTTCTCCTTTCTCCACTGTGGAATATCAGAGCTAATTTTGATTCCCTTAGGAGTCTAGTTACAAGCTACTGAGCTGAATTTACTTTGGGCTAATGGTGTACCAGCACTGAGGCTCCCCTACTACAAGCTGAAATCACAAAAGAGCTGAAATCACTGAGTATTGTGTTAAGTAGTGGGGGAGCCTGAAGCTATATGGTGGAGCAGTTTGCAGGACGGCGAGCGGAGCCGCTGCAGAGCACTGTAGTTTGCGGGATGGCGAGCGGAGCGGCTGGTGGAGCAGAGCATTGCAGTTTGAAGGACGGCGAGCGGAGCGGAGCGGCTGGTGGAGCAGAGCAGTTTGCGGGACTGCGAGCAGAGCGGAGCGGCTGGTGAAGCGGAGCAGTTTGTCGGATGCCTAGAGCAGCTCATGGGGCGGCTGGCAGAGCAGAGCCCCCATGGAGAGGTGGGGCCATCAGCTTTGGACCACGTAACCCCCTCCCCCCCCCCATCTCCACCCAGGTTGGGAGGTAAAACTCTGCAGATAAACTTTTGAACTCTGGGGCTGCCCTGACCAAGGACAGAGACTTTTGAGTTGTTGGACTTTTGGGACTTTGGGTGATTTTGGGTTGCTGGGCTCAAGAACCAAAGGGAAAGGACATGCCCCAATTTGCTTGGGGTGGGTTTTGCTCATGGGTTGTGTTATGAATCCTGTTGGTGGTGTTTCCCCAACATAATGCCACATTGTTTCTCTCTGTTATTAAAAGGCTTTTTTGCTACACTCAGACTATGTGCTTGCGAGAGGGGAAGTATTGCCTCTAGGAGGCGCCCAGCGGGGATGGTATATATTTGTCCCAGGTCACCGGGTGGGGGCTCGATCTGGTTTTGCATTGTGTTATTGGAATGGAACCCCTAGATACTGAACCCAGCCCTTGTTGCTGCCAACTCTGACAGGCAGAAGAACATAAGAACATCCCAAATTTAAAGCTCAATATCCCAGAACTAGAATCAAATGTTAGAAGCCAAAGATTTCAGACGTGAAATCAGTTGCCAGCCCAGGGCTGGTGCAATTCTGGGGAAAACTATCACATCTGGGAAGGAAGGAAATGTCTCTCTAACAGGGTGATTAAAAAAACAAACCAACAACCCTCCCCACCCCCCAGCTCCTTGGGGCTGATCAAGGTCTTGGAATGTTAGAATAAATGCAGGGGAGGTGGGCAGCGTACAGGCAAGGCTGAGGAGTGTATGATCTATGCAACATCTTGCATGGTGTGTGTAGCACATGCCAAATAATGACATTAAGGTTGCAGTGTTAGGAAATGGAACAATTCTGGCCTGAGGTGGTAGAAATTCATGCTCTTAGATCCAGAGGTTCTAGCTTCAGTTCCTACTGAGGCTTTGTAACATGCGGCATTAGGCTACCCCTGCAAGGTGGGTTATTGGCAGGGTCTGACCCTACGATCTTTATATCCAGACCTCTACTGCTTGAGCTATAGGAGTAACTGATTGCAGTAGTAGGCTGTTATCTTCTATATTTATCAGTCACCATAGAAGACTGCAACACACATTTTGCTGATGGTTCACCCAAGTGTCCGCTGGACAGCGGTAGAATGATGACAGGTAGGATTCCTGGGTTCTTTTCCTGGGTCTGGAGGGCAGTGTTTGGCTATAGACAGCACAACCAAGCACACAGATTTGGCACTGGGTCCCAGAGCAACCCAGAATCTGGAAGGCAGAAGGATGTTATAAACCACCTTTTGCCTCTCTGTCTTAAGAGGCGAAGCATGGAGCATGGCCCCTGGTTCCTAGTCCCTGGTCTACCAGACGTGGCCTTGTGCAACCTAATCTGTAAAATGGAGGGGCTGATACATGCCTTCCTCCTACAGGAGAGGGGTGAGGCCTTACTCAGTGACAAGCTGTGTACTTCACAGCCCTTAACACCAGTCAGCTGAAGAGATGGGATGAGACCTCATGGTGGCCTTTTGTCCCCCAGCCCCCCTCTCATTCCCCTTGTCCAACTGCTATTGCTCTAGCCTGTTTTGAACTAGAGCTGTGGGAGAATTAGATGGCATGCTCAGCGTGGATGAAAGAGTCATATAGTTTTAGCAACCAGCCTCCACTGAGGTGGACAAATAGTGATTTTCAGACACTTATGGGCAAATCTGGGTGAATTTCACCAAGACCTCTTTGACACCAAGACCATCCTGCTGCCAAATCTGGAATTCCTGTTCCAAAGCTTGGGGATGCTACAGCTCTTCGACAAGTTGGGGGGGAAATCTGTTGGCAAAACAACTTCATTTTCCCCCATGGCATTCTCAGAAATGGCTGGGCCATTTTTGCTGAAACATAAAGAACCTCTATATTTTGTCAGCCAGAAAGAAAGACCCGGCATGGAACATTTCAGCCCAAATACATCATTCTGGCAAATCCATAAGCAACTGAAAACAGGATCTTGTAATGAGAAGTGTCAAGCAACCTTAACTACAGGGCGCTTTGCTGTTAGCGGCTGTGTCGGGGGGAGCTGCCCCACTCCCGCAGAACAGGGGTTAAAAGCAGCCCTGGAGAGGGCTGCGGCTGGGAAAAGCTAGGCTGACTGGGGAAGCAGCTACAGCTGTGGCCAGCTCAATCAGGGCCCAGCTGGCCCTGAGAAGAGGGCTGGGGACCAGGAGCTGGAGGAGTCTCACTCTAGCCCTGGAGTGGGAAGGGCTCACTGCCTGGCAGCAGGGTACCCGAAGTGGAGCAGTGCTGGGGAAGGGCAAAGGGAGCTGGGGAGCTCCAGCCTGGTAAAACCCCGGGCTGCAGGCTTTGTTTAAGGGCAAAAGGTAGTGGGGCTGCAGAGGGGCAGCCCAGGGATAGGCAAAGGCAGCAGGTCCTACTCCCTTGCCGGTGGTGAGTGGTTTACAGACTGCAAGCTGCCCGAGTGAGCGGGGGCTAGATAATGACTGGCAGTAGCCACTGCAGCAAGGTGGGGATAGAGGGTTGGGGGTTCCCCTGGGTGGGGAGACCCAGACTGTGGGTTACCGCTGGGGGCAGAACCCCGAGGTAAAGGGGCACCGGGGTCTGGGAGGGACACGGGGCCTGAGGCAGGCGAGACACCAGTCAGGAGGAGGCGCTCCATATGCTGGAGAGCTAATTCCCGAGATGACCAGTAGGAGGTGCCGCGCCAGTGAGCGTTCGCTTCGCTACAGGCTCTGCCTATAATTAATCATTCTGTGCACCCCTTCCAGCTTCTGGAACCAATGAGGCAGGGGTCCTACAGAAAACAGATGCCTTCACTATACTCCTAGGTTCTTCCTATGCGCTGAGTGAGATAGAGGTTCTCTGGAAAATAATGCCATGTGATCATGTAAATAAACACTGTGTCATAATGCACGCACGGGGGGAGGGGGTGAATTAAAGCTGGATGGGCCATCTTCATTCTGGCATTTCCTAACTTTGGGGTGCTTGACTCTGCAACCTTAACATCCTGCTACTGCAGCTATGTTGTATAGTGGGGTAGTCAATAGGCAGACCACAGGCCTAATCCAGACCCCCCAGACCTTTTGAATGGACTGCAAAGGTCAAATGGGGTGAAGCTGTGCCAGCTCCCCAACGCAGGGCCCCCTGCCGCAGGGGGTGGGCGGCTGGGCTGAGCTGTGGGGCACAGTGTGTCCCCAGGTGGCTGCTTGTGCACCCTGCTGCTCCTCCAGCTCTGTCCTCCACTGGCCAGCAGCAGTAAAATCCTTGCTGATCTTAAACACAAAAAAGAAGCTTACAAGAAGTGGAAGATTGGACAAATGACGAGGGAGGAGTATAAAAATATTGCTCGGCCATGCAGGAGTGAAATCAGGAAGGCCAAATCACACCTGGAGTTGCAGCTAGCAAGAGATGTTAAGAGTAACAAGAAGGGTTTCTTCAGGTATGTTAGCAACAAGAAGAAAGTCAAGGGAAGTGTGGGCCCCTTATTGAATGAGGGAGGCAACCTAGTGACAGAGGAGGTGGAAAAAGCTAATGTACTCAATGCTTTTATTGCCTCTGTCTTCACGAACAAGGTCAGCTCCCAGACTACTGCACTGGGCAGCACAGCATGGGGAGGAGGTGACCAGCCCTCTGTGGAGAAAGAAGTGGTTTGGGACTATTTAGAAAAGCTGGACGAGCACAAGTCCATGGGGCCGGTTGCACTGCATCCGAGGGTGCTAAAGGAGTTGGTGGATGTGATTGCAGAGCCATTGGCCATTATCTCTGAAAACTCATGGCAATCGGGGGAGGTCCTGGATGAATGGAAAAAGGCTAATGTAGTGCCCATCTTTAAAAAAGAGAAGGAGGAGGATCCAGGTAACTACAGGCCAGTCAGCCTCACCTCAGTCCCTGGACAATCATGGAGCAGGTGCTCAAGGAATCAATTTTGAAGCACTTAGAGGAGAGGAAAGTGATCAGGAACAGTCAGCATGGATTCACCAAGGGCAAGTCATTCCTGACTAACCTAATTGCCTTCTACTGCCTTCTATGGCTCTGTGGATGTGGGGAAAACAGTGGATGTATTATCCCTTGACTTTAGCAAAGCTTTTGATACAGTCTTCCACAATATTCTTGCCAGCAAGTTAAAGAAGTGTGGGCTGGATGAATGGACTATAAGGTGGATAGAAAGTTGGCCAGATCATCGGGCTCAAAGTGTAGTGATCAATGGCTCGATGTCTAGTTGGCAGCCGGTATCAAGTGGAGTGCCCCAAGGGTCGGTCATGGGGACGGTTTTGTTCAATATCTTCATTAATGATCTGGAGGATATTGTGGATTACACCCTCCGCAAGTTTGCAGATGACACTAAACTGGGAGGAGAGATAGATAAGCTGGAGGGTAGGGATAGGATACAGAGGGACCTAGACAAATTAGAGGATTGGGCCAAAAGAAATCTGATGAGGTTCAACAAGGACAAGTGCAGAGTCCTGCATTTAGGATGGAAGAATCCCATGCGCTGCTACAGACTAGGGACTGAGCGGCTAGGCAGCAGTTCTGCAGAAAAGGACCTAGGGGTGACAGTGGACGAGAAGCTGGATATGAGTCAACAGTGTGCCCTTGCTGCCAAGAAGTCTAACGGCATTTTGGGATGTATAAGTAGGGGCATTGCCAGCAGATCGAGGGACGTGATCGTTCCCTTCTATTCGGCATTGGTGAGGCCTCATCTGGAGTACTGTGTCCAGTTTTGGGCCCCACACTACAAGAAGGATGTGGAAAAATTGGAAAGAATCCAGCGAAGGGCAACAAAAATTATTATGTGGCTGGAGCACATGACTTATGAGGAGAGGCTGAGGGAACTGGGATTCTTTAGTCTGTGGAAGAGAAGAATGAGGGGGGATTTGATAGCTGCTTTCAACTACCTGAAAGGGGGTTCCAAAGAGGATGGCTCTAGACTGTTCTCAGTGGTAGCAGATGACAGAACAAGGAGTAATGGTCTCAAGTTACAGTGGGGGAGGTTTCGGTTGGATATTAGGAAAAACTTTTTCACTAGGAGAGTGAAAGCACTGGAATGGGTTACCTAGGGAAGTGGTAGACTCTTCTTCCTTTGAGATTTTTAAGGTCAGGCTTGACAAAGCCCTGCCTGGGATGATTTAGTCGGGGATCGGGGGTTTGAGCAGGGGGGTTGGACTAGATGACCTCCTGAGGTCCCTTCCAACCTTGATATTCTATGATTCTATGAGTACAAGGATGGGACGAGTGGGCCATGTGGGCGAACGAGCAGGCTCTGGCATCCAGGCTCAGTGAGTGGGGTGGCGGGAGCCTCTGTGGGCAGCGAGCTGGGTGGGAGGCAATTGGAAGCTTGGGGGAGCTGAGCTGCCTGGCCTACCCGTAAGCAAAGCTACCATGCACCTCTTGGCTAGGCTGCCTGCCCTGCTATGGGGCCTCAGAGCGCAACAGGGAGGGGTGACAGGGCCAGACCCCAGCTCCCTGCCCTGGGGTGGGGGAGAGGCCTGCAGAGAGGCGCTGACTGATGGGCTGGCACTGCATTCCAGGCCTGTGCCAGCTGCCCTGACACCATCACACGGAGTCCGACACTGCCCCCACCGTCAGAATGAGACCACAGGTACCACCGCCAGCACCCACAAATATCCCAGCCAGTACACACACTCCCCTCCAGCCCCCCGCAAATACCCTCTCCAGTTCTCTCTGCCCTCCTGGCAGTGTTCTCTTGAAATACGGTAACCCTAAGATGGGGAGAGGGGCAATCGAGAGGTTTGGGGAGGGGAGGAAGGTGGTGGGCAATCGGGGTATTACATGCCTATGATAATTTTATTTGACAAAACCAAAGATAATACTCTTTGTAAACCCAAAACAAATTCAAAACGTAAACCAGTTGTCTAAAAGTGTTTTAATGCCAATATTTGCATCTATTTGACATTTTATCCATGTACTTTCTCAGAGTCTCAGATGTAATGTATTATACCTTTCTTGGAGGTTATTTTAGGTTATACGGTGTTTTGATTTTAGTTTTCATTTAATGTACCAAACCTATAAGCAGTAGGTCCTGGGTGTATTACACAGCATTGTGTGTTTTTGAACAGGGGCACGTGCAGTGTGAAAAATGTTTCCCTGGAGTCTGTACCTTGACTGGACCTTGACCAAGAAATCTGGACATTGACAAAAAATAATTGACTATCCCTGTTGCATATAATGTGCACATGCAGTGGTTGCCATCTAAAAGTCAACATATACTACAGGTCAGGTGCAACAGATTCTTCCTAAAAGTGGGGGCCTGCCCCCATCACTCCATGGCTCCGCCCCTGCCCCTCCACTTCCCCCCAAGACCCCGCTGCCTAGCCAAGCCAGAAGCTGGAGCTGGGCTGGGGACCTGGGATCCTCCACCTGCCCAGCATGGGGGGGAGGTGAGAGTAGCGCCTGGCCCATTTCCCTGCCCCTGGGTTCCCTGCCCAGGGCAGGCAGAGGGTCTGCAGCTCCACACAGCTGCCTGCGCAGATCTTACCATGGCCCAGCTCCGGCTTCCGTCCTGGCCTGGGGGTGAGGCCTTGGGGGCCAAAGAGGCACAGCTGGGCCACGGTAAGAGCTGCACGGTCAGCTGTGGGGAACCGCTGACCCTCCATCTCCCTGGGTGGGAGGTCCGGGGGGTGCGGACATGAGCCGTGGGCAGATGGAGGGTCTGTGGTTCCCCACAACTGCCCAGGGTCCCCAGGCCACTCTTACCCAGGCCGGGTTTCAGATTAGCTTCCAGCCTGGCTGGGGGCAGAGCCTTGGGGAAAAGGAGGGGCAGGGGCTGGGCCTGTGGTGAAAAATGGACTGGCCAGGCCCATCCACTTTCAAAAGTGGTTCTGCAGTCGTTTCGTATTCTCCATATAGGGAGAATCTGTGGGAATGTGCGGCAGCTGCTGGAAATGTTGACTTGTTAATAGCAATCGCTGGCTAGATTAATTTAACTACTGACACCCAGGGCAGCACTGGAGAGGAATTAAGGGAAAGTCAATGCCCAGATGATTTTACAGCCTAAAAACCTATTTCTGCACATCCTTGCTCACACAAATAGCCCCAATGATTTAACCAGGATTTATAGAATTAGCCCTTGTGTCCAATAGCACTATGCATTTCTCTAGATAGGCGTGTTTGCTGCCATCAAGGAGCCAAGCAAGTGAATTTGGTGCCCGCTATAGTTAGAGCTTCAGGGCTTAGATTAAAAGAACCAAAATAGATCTGGGGCATTTAATCCAGAGGTTATTCCTGGGGCTTTGGGTACGTGCCTATTTGGGATTAAAATCTGCAGAGGGGATCCTACAATCATCTGGATTTTAAAAATGGCTGAACTACCCCCATATAGCCAGGCCAAGGGAGAGGTTCTTAGGGAAGGGAAATGTCTGATCTTAGTGTGTGGCAGAAAAGCACATGGCAAGTCATTCTGTAAAGCAGGGGAGAAAGAGGCAGCTTCATTCGTTGCTTGGGGAAAAAGCTGGCAGGACCCAGGAATGAAATCAGAAGAGCTGGGCTGGTGGTGATGAGCAGAGCTCTACCCTTGCTGTCCCTCTTGCTGTCCCTCTCTAATCCTGCTATGTGTGTGTGTGTGTGTGTGTGTACACATCTCTTCAAGCCCTGGAGAAAAAAGGGTCGGCTGTGACGCTGGCCCAGAAGCCACACAGATTGGAAGCTGCGATGGGGGCGGGTCTGGGGTGCTTTAATCCTGCCTCCACTGGGATTACTGGGTAACACGGTCCTGTAATCTGCACAGTAGCTCTGAGCACGCAGAGCTATCTCCCAGCAGAGGAAATCGGCAAGTTGCCCCCGCTTTCCCCAGCGCAGAACAGAGCAGCCAGTGTTTGGGGGCGTAGAGGGAAGAAGCAGGTAAGTGCCAGCAAACTTGTCTTCTGTTTTCTCACACTGGCTGTGTTTTTCTTTTTCCTTTCTCTTGAAATTGCTTCCTATAAACCTGCTTTATAATTTTTTTTAAATGTGCAAAACTCTTCGATTTCCAAACCACCCTGAAACTGTGAGAACTCTTCCAGCCAAGCCAGGCTCATCTCTCCTGATCTATTCCAGCTGTTCTAATCTAACCTGTCCTGGTCTAAATACTGCCACTCTTTCTACTCTCGGTAATACCTGCGTGGGATGGGGTTAGAGCTTTTGACGTATGTGCAAGGGGGTTAGGAATAGCGTATGTGCCGAACACTGATATTTGTGCACTATGTGGAGGGCGAATTGTAGGTCCAGGGAAGCTGTCTTTATCTTCCACTTCCCACTCCCCCTCGCCCCCGATTCTTTATTTTTACCTCTTCTGTAGTCTCTCTCTGGCTTTCTCCTAAAACTCTTTTAAACTGCCCTGATGGTTTTATTGCCAGGGTCAACAGCCCCATGATATTATAAACACTCACATTGCTTTCCTCACTTGCAAAAAGACAGCTGCAGGACTATATAATAAATAGTATAATTCACCATGTGCTCATCTTAACATACAGATCCTAGCTCTCTTTCAATGTTGTGAACTATACAAGCCAATGCATGTGGGCCAAACCTGAAGCTACAGCAAAGTTTGTAGGTGACAAGAGCTGGAGTTCTGGTGTGGGTCTTGTTTGGGTTTTTTCACTCTTAACTCCTTGTGATCTATAAAAATGTGTGAAGCATCAGAAAGGAGCCGGTGCTAAGCCGGGTTTGCTGCATTGGAACATAGTGCCCTACCTTTGGGCAAAGTCTTGGAAAGTGCCTTATGCTGTGTGAGCTGGGTGGGCCAGCTGTTGCCAATGATCGCTGGGTTGCACGCATTTAAAAAAAACACACCTTTTTTCCGCTTTAATTTTTAATTGGGCATGGGAGTTACATGTCTCCTAGCTCTGGGAACTGTTGCAGCCTAGATCAGGTGTCATTGCTCTGGACTGAGGCAGGAGGTTTCCGGTCAGCACACTACTTGAGAACACCAGGTTCTTGCACATTGCACCGGGAGACAGAGAGAGTCTTTGGCATTCGATTTCACCAGCAGCAGCAGCATGTGTGTCCCAGCTGCATGTCACTTGGTGGGCTCTCTGCATTCGGGGTATTGAGGTGTGGCTGTCAGGACTCTGGGCAGGCTCAGAGGGGGTCACTGTGTGCAGCAGGCTGGATGTAATTTGACTGTCGGAGCTGGCTCAGTGCGGGTGCTGTGGCCCAGGCTGTCTCTGGGGAGCAGGTGGGACGTGCCTGGATTTGCCTTGCCCTGAGCAGGGTATTTATAGATCCTGGTTGCTCAAGGAGCCATCAGATGGCTAGGGGGAGGCAGGGGTGGCACATTGCATTCCCCTTCTGCCCACATGCTCCAACTGCCAACCAACCACTTTTCATCACTGTGTCCACTTCTAACTCCACCCTTCACCCAGCCAGTGATTTGCATAGCCATGCCCATTAGGCTTGATTAGAGGGGGGCACCAGGGAGAGCTTGCCCCGTCCCCACTTTTAGCCCGCCAGGGGAACGGGGTGCCTAGTACAGGAGAGGCTGGGTGGAGCCAGGCGGGAGCAGTGCTAGGTGTGCTTGGATTGCTGGAGGTGGGGTCTCCCATCCCCAGTGACCAAGCCAGGCCCGTTCGATGATCATTCACATTTTCCAGCTGACCCCCCGATATGCAGCCAGCTCTGGGGTAAAGCAGCAGCCAACAGCTGAGGAAGAAGGGGTGATTTTGGCTCCAGGCGCCGAGGCAAGTGCCTGCTCTTCAGGGAAGGGCTGGGGGATCCCACACTGATCGGAGAGGGCCTTGTTTGGTCTAAAATCCTTCCCCAGGTGTGGGGAACAGCGCAGTGGGGCTGGTCCCCTGCTGCCTTCCCCCTTGGGCCGACGTGGGTGTGAGAGACTCCCACGCTGCTCTGGGGGTGCGGCGCAGCACTCGCGTCAGACTGCATGCCAGCAGATCAGCATGGCAGCATCTCGCACTTGCATCCCACGGTTGAGAATGGCTACATCAGGGGAGGCCAACCCAGGACCGGGGCATAGGGGTGGGGGTGGTGGTGGGGGTCAGCAGTCAGTTCCAGTGACTTCAGAGAGCTCCAGCTTGGGGCCAGATGGCTGAGTCTGATGGACTCAGGCCTCTGGCTCCAGGGTGTGTGTGTGTTTCACAGCCAGGGGAGCGGCCCCTTTGGGTAGGGGGCTATCAGATCTGCTCTGTAGCCAGGGTCACCTCCCCTCTCACCGCTCAGAAGAGGGTCGGGCTGGCCACACCACAAAGACAGGTGTCTGTTGTCCTGCTGGGCCAGGGGCTACCACAACCACAGGTCCCGTAAGGGGAGCCTGCGCCGGAGCAAGCCGGAGCTAGGTCTAGTGCACAGGCCGTGCGTTCACATGCTCAGCCCCAAACAAGGACCCCTTGTTTCCAGCTGGAGACAATTAAAGGGCCATTGCTGGGGCAGGGGGTGTCTAACTACTTTACTCGGCTCTTCCCATGCCGCCCTTCATCTGAGTCTCTCGGGGCCTCCTGGTGCTCATGTGTGACCACACATCCACCTTTGCACTCGGGTTGGGCAGCCCCATCTCAAAGGTGAGAGGAGTCCCTGCGAGGTGCCAGAGCCAAGCCTGCTCCCATCCCAGACCAAGAAAGGAACCCAGGAATCCGGGCCCCCAACGCTTGCTTCTAACCACCAGACCCAGCTTGCCTCCCGTAGTTGGGACTAGCACCCAGACTCCCAGTCTCCTGTGCTGGTCACTAGACCCCACTCCCCTGTGACAGCTGGGATTTTTTAGACCAGGAATCAAGCTGCTCTATCCCCTGCTTTAACCGCCTGACCACAACCAATTGCCCTGTAACTCTGCCCCCTGGCCTGCTGTGGTACAGAGCCTGGGGCAGGTGGGGACACCTTTAATCAGCTCTGCCCTTCCCTTTCCCTGCTCCATCCCAGAGCTGCTGCAGCAGCTGCTGGCCAGCCTGGCTGAAGGCAACGATTTGGGGCCCAGAGCTGGGAGTTCAGAGCTGCTGGGGTTTCAGCTGTATCTACACCCACTGGCTGCGGCTGTATCAAATAAACATGCTACACCAGGGCCTTTCTTTGGTGGATTTGTCGGGAGTGAAGCGCTGGGGTCCCACAAAGTTTGTTTTCTCAGTAAACCATTCTCCAGGCTGAGTAATAGCCAGCATGGTGGGGAGCTGGGGACCTGGCGCCCGCTCACCTAGGCTGGCCCTGGCACGCTGGGGGCATGTGAGGTTTGGCTGCCACCCATGTGCCCCCTGCCGCGCAGTGCTGCTGACACAGAGATTTGCTAACAGTCGGGTCCTTCGTGTTCACCCTAAGGTCCCCTTCACATTCCACCAGGGGAATGTCAGTCGGGCCCCGGTTCCAGGGGAAATGCCTAAACCAAACAGTGTTCTAACCCCCACCTCCCCTCGTTTGTTATCACTTCCCTGAAAGGGCTGCATGTCTGCATCTGTCACCTGCATTCCGGTCGCCTCTGGGATACTGGAATGAGGCCCACGCCCCACTGTGCAGGTGCTGTATACACACACACACACACACGTAGCCCTAGCCCCACCCAACTTAGGCTAGCTAGGCAAAGGGTGGGAGGGGAAACAGAGGCACAGCAGGGGGCATTCACCCAGTAGGGCAAGGGGAGAACCCACATGTCTAGGATCAGCCATCCAGGGCAGAAGGCTGACCTAGTGGTTAGGACAGGTTCCGTTCTGGGCTTGGCTCCAAACTTGGGCCTTGTCTACATTAGATCTAAGGTAGCGTGTTAGCTAACACATGCTACCAAGTCTAGCCTAGACAATGGCAGTGGGCCGTTAGCATGTGTTCAGCTGGTTCGATTAAAATCCAGGCCTCCCCCAGGAATGGACAGGACTGGCTGAGATCACATCCAGGGGCTGATGTCTTTCCTAGCTTCCTCCAATGTACAGCCTGTCTGAGGGAAATGGCCTGGAGACCCCAATGGCTGGGGCGGATCCAGTCCCGTGACACCCCTGAGGGGTGGTGCCCTGGTCCAGGCCTGCTGGCGTCCACAGTGGGCTCATTTCTCCAAACCCCGACGGAGCAGTTTGCATCTAGCCTCGAACCCAGCAAAGAGCCACAGGAGCTGATCCGAGTGGTGGGCCTCAGGCTCAGCCCCTGCTGGCCTAGCCTTTTATTATTGTAGCCCCAGACATGGCCCAGGCCCCCACTGGGCCAGGCTCTGTACAGACAGAGCACAAAGAGCTGGCAGCGTCAGTGCTAAGCTGGGCCACTTGCCTGAGACCAATCATCTGAGTTAAAGGGTTAGGCGCCTAAATCCGTATGTCCAGGGCATGTTACACACCCCGGTCTGCAGAAGCGGGGTCTGCGCCAGCCCCAGCTCCGGAGCCTGGCTTCTCTAGTGCAGGATCCAGAGGGCCCCAGTCCGAACCCCACTACGCTGGCCAGCAGCTGTCACACAGGCACCTACGGGAGTCGCTTGTGGCTCAGGAGTTGAGCACCCACTGCTAGCAATGGCAAAACTCCCTCTAAGTGCAGGCCCAGGCTAGGTCAGATCTCACCCCTTTCCCCGAGGCAGCAAGTGAGCTCCCTGCTGGCCATTTGCATCCCCTGCAGCAGGCTCCATCCCTACCCACTCTGCAGCGGGTTACCTACCCGCCTGGCCTGGCCCTGGCTGGTCAAGGCTGCCTGTGATATTGACAGCTGATGCAGGCTCCTTCCTCCTGCTCAGTCACGTTCAGGGGAAGGAGCTAGTGTTGTTGGAGCATGAGTCTGGGTCTTGGGGGCAGCCCCCGCCTGCGGGAGGTTTCCTAGGACAGCATCTGACAGCTGGTGGCTCCTGCTTTGCAAGTATCCCATGAGTTCGTGTCACCCCGGCTGAGGTTACTGGGGGGTGGCTTCAGGGGTAGGCACCACATAGCCCCCCAGAGTCCCCTGGGCATGGGGAGGAGGTGCTGGGGTGGCCCCAGCTGTCCCAGGTGCTGGAACGCCATGGCTGTCTTTGCAGCTCTCCTAAGAAGGCAGTTGCCATCTGTCCATGTTCTCCCAGGCCCTCCTTCCCTCATCCTCGCACGTCCAAGTCCCGCTCAGAACCAGGCTGCGTCATCGACTAACACAGCTTCCTGCCCTGTTGGGTGGGTTTAGTGCCACGGGGAGGAGTGGCGCTAGGTTAGTGGGGGCTGGCGCTTAGAGCAGGGGGATCTGGTGCCCAGGCTGCCAGGGTTCAATTTTCCACTCTGCCACTGACTCACCATGTGATCGTAGACCAGTTGCACAGAATCATAGATTATCAGGGTTGGAAGGGACCTCAGGAGGTCATCTAGTCCAAACACCTGCTCAAAGCAGGACCAGTCCCCAATTTTTGCCTCAGATCTCTAAATGGACCCCTCAAGAATTGAACTCACAACCCTGGGTTTAGCAGGCCAATGCTCAAACCACTGAGCTATCCCTCCTCTCCTCTGCTGTGCCTCAGTTTCCCTATCTATAACATGGGGTCATGGCTTCTCCTGCCTTTACTAGTGGCCCACAGCCTACCTGGCTGGTACTGTGATCCTGGGCATGGGCTGGAGGGAGCGTTCCTGTCGGACCCCTGCCTGGGTGGGCCCAGGCACGGACGCGTCACAGCAGGTTACCCCTCTCCTAGCTTGTATCCCTGCAAAGCTGGGAGGGTCTCGGAGGGCTCTTCTTCCCTGGGAGATTGGGGCATGGCCCAGGGCTGGTTCTGGATGCCAGCTCCAGTGAATCCCATTGCTGGGGTGGGTAGGGTTAGGACCTGCACCCATGGCAGTGTCTGGCTGGAGTGTGACACGTGCCATGGAATGGGGGGGCTCTGCCCTGCTTCTAAATAGGCCAGTGTGGCAAGGTGCCAAGGGAGCTCCAGTGGCTGGGAGACCCAGTGGCTGGGAGACCCGGCTCGTCGGCCGGAACGGGTGTGGGGATGCACGGGAGCACCATGGCCTGGCTGGGCACTGAGGGGTTGAATCCACCCCCAACACGCCTGTTCCACTTTCAGGCTTTCCGCGACGCTAGGAGCAAAGCCCTGGTGGGTTTGCCCACGCAGGTGTTTTGCGGCTCACTGCACCACGTACGAACCCAGTGCGCTGGGCTGGCCTCGTCTCTTGTTCAGTAGCTGCAGCCACGAGTGCACGTCCCTGCTCATCAGCGCGCCCCTCGCTGATTATCCAGAGCAGCTGTGAGCTCTTTTGCGGCTCCCCCTCACTAGGATTAGATTTCCTCTCCAAGGGCAGCTCAGGACACGGGGAGTGAGGCTGTGCATCCAGCCCTTTCCCAGGCGGGGGGCCGGTCCTTGGCCAAGCAGGGGAAAGGTTGGGATGCTGGCCCCGAACGAAACTCAGTGGCTGCGAATGGGTTGGCTATTAATCCCCTGGTGGGGAAGCTGAGCAGAGACATCCAGTGCCATGGCAGGGTGAGGGGGGCTAGGAGCCAGGACTCCTGGGTTCTCTCCCCAGCTCTGGGAGGGGAGTTAGTGGTTAGAGCGTGGGGGGGGGCTGGGAGCCAGGACTCCTGGGTTCTCTCCCAGCTCTGCTACTGGCTCACTGTGAGACTGGATGTTGCACACTCCAGTGGAGGTGAACGGGCTGAGCCCTTTGGTCAGGCAAAGCTCTGCAGCGTTCTCTGCATCAGGGCTTGGGGCCCGTAGCTGTGGAAGCTGCTTGGGGCAGGGACTATATCTTGGTGTGCGCCTTGCACAGTGCTGAGTGCACAGTAGCGGTAAAAGCCCCTCCCTGCTGCACGGTTCAGTGGAACAGCTCCACGGGATGGGGAGGCGTGGGTAGTGGGCGCTTGGGGGAAGCGCGGTGCACCCTTCTGGGGACGGGCCTGTTAGTTCAAGTGGCGCCTGTGTTCCGTGTCCCCCTCCGTGCCCAGCCCCCAGAGGAGATGGAGCTGTCACAGCTCACGCTGTAGCAGCTCCTCCTTTGCGCTCTGGAGATCCCAGGGTGCTGGCCAGGTGGGTGGCTGTCGCCCAGAGGCAGGGTGGTGGCTGATCAGGGAATGAGGTGAGCTGGTTCTGCCACCGACTCCATTACACCTTGGGCAAGAAACACACAGGCTCAGCTCCCTGTCTGGGCAAGGGGGCGCAGAGCACTGCCTGGCTCCCAGGGATCCGGGGCAGACAGGGTGCTAAGAGATGCTGCGGTGCTGAGAGAGTAACACGCCCAAGGTAGAGGAGGGGAGAGTTCCACCCACAGTGGAATAGGGGGAAGAATTTTGTCTGCACTGAACAGCTGTTTGCAATTGGAGAAACCATTCCCCAACCCAGCTGTGGGTCACCGTGCTTCTTACATGCCTAGTTTTGAGACCAAAGGTCCGTCCCTCCGTCCCCTCCGGATCAGTCACCAAGGGCCGGGAGCAGCAGAATCTTCCCAGCCCCATCGGCCTAGTGGAGGGCAGAGAGCCTGGCCCAGAGTGGCAGTGACTGGCTCGGGGCTGGCTCCAGGCCACTCAACCACACAGAACAACCGACATGTGGGCAGGATGATCCGGTGGCAGGGAACGCGTGAGACCGTCAGACCCAGCGCGTGTGGCAGTCACGTCCGACTCTTTGTCCTCACTGACTGGAGACCAACTCAGGCACAGTGGCTGGGGAAGGGCTGAGATGGGGGCGTTCCTGGGTCTTCGTTTCTGCTCTGAGGATGTATTGCAACCTACTCAAGCCAGGATCCCAGCCCCGGGCATTCAGTCTAGATTAGCTGGAGAAGTTAATGGGGGACTGCTGACAGCCCCTGGAGGAAAGGCGCCAGGAACCCCATGTGCTCATAGCTCTGGACAGGGACTCTGCAGACCTAGGTTCTGGCCCCAGCTCTGCCACAGGCTCCCTGTGTGATGTTGGGCCATGTACTGGCATCAGTGCCCATCTATGCATGTGGTTATAGCCCCTCTGGTCTCCCAGCCTTTGGAGCATGGTGCAGCATCATGGCGCCGGGGCAGCTGGATGCTGATGGGGGCCTGTAATGCTACTGTAATGAAATAGTGATCAAGGGCCCCGGGGGGAAGGGAGCTCTGCATGATTTATAGAGGAGTTGGGCTTGACTGGCGTTGACAGGGCTGGCTCTGATTCCCGCACGGCAGCTGCTGCACCACCCTGGCTCTGCAGCCTGCATGTGCTGCCAAGCTAGAGACCAGATTCCACCGGCAAAGCAGCATTTACCTTCTCCCTCCTGCAGGGGGCACGGGTATCTCGCCTCCCACCATGCCTGAGGGCCCGTGGGTGCCAAGGGGTGAGGGGGAGCTCCGTCCCATGGGCCAGCAGGGGGCGGGATGTCAGTGGGAAGAGGGGGACACTTTGCTAGAGAAATCTTGTTGGGGACAGGGGCTGCAATTTGCCCTGGAGCAGTGGGACGAGGGCAAAGTTCATGCCCCAGCTAGACCCCACTGAAGCCCTAGTTTGAGGAGAAAGGTGGGAGCCAGGCCTCAGCTGGTCCCTCTGCCCGGACTGGATTGCACCCAAGCATGTGGGCGAGGGCAGAGGGAGTAACCCGAGCAGCTGACAAACAGATTCAAGTCTTGGAAGACAAGAGAAAACCAGCGGGGGACGGCAGAGTCACTGGGGAGCCAGGAACGCAGGCAAAGGGATGAGTGTCCCAGTGCCTGCTGGAATGCGGAAGTGGATCTCTGAGCTGGATCCCCAGCAGGGGGAGGCATTAGGATGTATAGATGCCAGGCAGGCTGCCCGGTGGATTGTGGCCCCAGGAGCAGAAGAGGCCTAAGGTACCAGTGTCGGCCAGCTGAGCCGTAGTCCCAGTGCTATTTATCAAGGGCTCTGCTAACACTGAAGTCTAACCAGAGCAGAGCAGAGCCACTCATGAAGGCCTGGAGTGCCCTGGGCCCAGCCTCTGAGCAGCTTCCCCTGTGGGGTTGGCCCCAGCGCCAGGGAGCTGGCAGCACTAGGCTTCTCCACGGGGAGCTGTGGTCTCTTCCAGGCAAAGGCTCGAGCTGTCTGTGTGCACTGAGTGCCGGGGACCCCTGCTGCTCCAGCATGCCACAAGGAGGCTTTCTGCATGAACCGGGCCATAGCGGGGATCTAATTACTACAGCCTGAATGCTCAGAGTTCCCTCTCTCTTCTCACCTAAGAAGCTCCTGTGGGAGGTGTGAAGGGTTTCCCCCGGGGTGTCACTTGGAACTGGGGTACCACTGAGCCCTCTGACCCGCCAGCCTGGGCTCCCTCTCACACTGTGCTGTTGTGACAAGCTGCAGAGCCGCTCCCGGTCCTACACTTCCACCAGCATTCACACAAGTAGGGACACACCCAGCTGCAGTTACATGCTGGGTCTCTGACCAGCCCCTGCATGAAGCAACAATAGAAAGGCTACAGCCAAGATAACTCCCAGCTCCCCAGGCACACGCCCCACCCCCTCTGGAGCATAAACCCAAAATTATATCATCTTTTGCTGCACAGGGAACTGTGCAGCATAAGCTCTTAGAGTTCACCTCACCCTCAATGTGGAGGGGAATATGCAGCAACCCCCAGAGCTAAGATTCCCAAGGACTTCACTCCAAATTTATTGGTTTAGATTAAAGCATAAAATAAAGTTTATTAACTACAAAAGATAGATTTTAGGTGATTATAAGTGATAGCAAACAGATCAAAGCAGATTACCTAGTAAATAAACAAAACACAAACTAAGATTAACATACTAGAAAGATAGGATAGAATTATGTTGCTTACCCTGAGAGATGGTACAAGCAGGTTTCAGATTCTTAAGTGACAAGCTGCACTTGCTTTACAGCTTGGAATCCCCAGGTCTTTCAAACACAGGCTAGAAATCCCTTTAGCCTGGGTCCAGCACTTCCCCCAGTTCAGTCTTTGTTCCTCAGGTGTTTCCAGGAGTCCTCATGTGGGGAATGAAGAACAACAGATGATGTCACTCCCTGCCTTATATAGCTTTAGCATATGGCAGGAACCCTTTGTCCCAAAAAGTCAATTTGTGGAAAAACACTGACATCCCAAGATGGAGTCCAGAGTCATGTGGTCTCATCACATGTCCTTGCTGAGTCATAGCAGCCATTACTTACAGACTGGAGCATTCTCAGGAAGGTTCACCAGGCCAGGGATAAGTTTCTCCTAAGGCCTATTGTTTTTCTTAATGGCCCATTACCCTGAATAGGCCCTTCGCCACCATCTATCTAGACTGGAAGTTCCTGCCTAGTGGGCGTTACCCAGGTGTAACTACATGTGGAAGACAGATACATAGTCAATATTCATAACTTCAGATACAAATAATACATGCATACAAATAGGATAATTATATTCAGCAAATCATAACTTTTCCAATGACATCTTACATGACCCTATAAAATGCACCATAATTATGCCATAATCATATCATAATAATATTGCTATGAAGAATATGGGGTGCGGTGTCACAGCAGTGGGCAAAACAGCCTTGCTGATTCAGTGTCCTCCATCCTCATCTTGTGCTGATTTCACACCATGGCTGTCATGGCGCTGACTCCTGATTCACACCAGAGTGAGCTTGGAATCGGCCTATTTGTTGGCTGGGGTCTAAGTGGGTAAAGCAGCTGCCTGACTCCCCTGATTTTATGGCACATCTTGTGATATTTGGTGTTTCTTTTCCTCAAAGCCCCAGCTCCTGGAGTGCTGGGATTAGGTCAGACTCTCAGCTGGTGTTTTTATAAGTCAGTAAGAGTCTGGCCCTCGTGGAGAAGAGCTAGAGAACGTGACCCCTAAAGGGTCAAAACTGGAAGGAGAATGGAAAGGGCCCAAAATGGATTAAATCTTTAAATTTATTGGCATTTAAGCCAATCTTGTGACTGTGGGAACAGAGATTCCCCCTCTCCTCCCATCCAGATAACAACCTTTCAGAGCAAAGGCACTGATCAGTGTTTATGCTACTGCCCCGCTGGACTTTGGCTGAATCAGAGCCCAGCCCAGCTGCCCCCAGAGCGATGGGAAGACTCCCATTGACTGCACCAGAGGTGGGAGCAGGACTTTGGCTCCCTGCTGGGTTACAGGCAAGACCCAGGATTAGGGGCTTTGTGGGGGCCAGCTGAGCCCTAGCTATGGACAGAACCAGCCAGTGAGGATAATCTCTTGCATTTCTCTAGCACCTGCCTGGCACAGCACATCTCAAAGAGCCCATAGCTCCTGGAGACCAGGATTGCTGACCCAGCATTGAAATGCAGCCACTTCTGGGCAGTGACCCGTCAGCTGGTTTGCAGCGCTCAGCAACACAGCTTGGCAGTCTAGGAAGAGAAGGAGAAGCATGGTCCCACTTGAAGCTGCAGGGAGTGTAGGAGGCAGACAGGAATGGCCGAATGGGCGGGGCGAGCCAATGGGGCTGCAGCCACACAGAACTGCGGTTACAAATCCCAGTTCAGGAGGAACACACAGATTCCATCCCCTGTGTCTGCCAGGGGCTGAATGAGCTGGGGAAGAGGGGCTGCCCAGCAGTTGGAGGGGGCGGGTTTTGCATTTACACTGGCTTCCTGCAGCAGGTATGTGTGTCTGGGGGAGGGAGGGAGTGCAGCTCTCCCCCTCGGTATTGTCACGCCAATCTAATTGCTCGCACATCAGACAGGAAATCACTTGATTTGGAGCTTTGGTTGTAGATGAGACAACATTTATTGCTACCACTTAGGAAAATTCTTCCTACATTCTACCAAAGATGCGAGACCACCACCTCACTTGTCTGGTCCACGCCAAGGTTACCATTGAAACTCAGATGCCCTGCGATCAGTTTTTATTCACTGTTTCCTTTTCGTTCCCGTTCTGTTTCTGTGGCCTTCAGGTGCCCAGGGATCATTAATAAGCACTGGCATTTTTCAGCACAGATCTCAGAGTGCTTCTCGCAGGCGGCCAGGCCCATTATATCCATTTTACAGATGGAGAAACTGAGGCACATAGGTGAAATTATTTGCCCAGGGTCACCCACCTGGCCAGTACAGAACCAGGAAGAGAACACAGCTTTCTGAGCCTCTGGCCACTCTGCCACGCTCCCTTTGGCTGGCTTGTCTCTAACCCTAACACATCTGCTCAGGGGACTAAGGATCCCCTCCCCCTTGTGCAATCACATTAGGGTGGCAGCACTAGGGGAAAGCAGGGCTGTGACCGCTACTCCCTTGCTGCCAGCCATTGTCCCAGGATACGGCCAGTAGTGCCCTGGTTCCACCCCCTCTAATTAGCTCCCCAGGACCACAAGGGGGAGCCCACGGTAGATGGGTGTCTCAGGAGTACAGCGCCTCCTAGTGCGCTGACTGCGAGCACTGCACCTGCACTCTGCCACTAACGGCAAAATGTAACGGCCTTCAGTAGCAATAAGGTGCATGCGGCAGGTGTTAGAGCCTCGAGGTTAAACGGCTGGGCTGTCTAGGCCATGAGGTCAGATGCTCCAAAGCTTATCTCTTGGCTTTTCCACATCCATGTAGCTGGAGATTCATTCTCAGGCCACTTTGATGGGAAAAGAAATGGAATATTAGCAAAGAAGCCAAGGTAGAAAACTGACCACTAGGAACATGGGGCTCTCTAGAGCGGCTCAGAGCCCAGATTGGTCTAGGACACTGACACTCTGACCTGTCTCCAATGGGGGCCAGCGCCAGCTGCTGCAGAGGAAGGTGCAAGAGACCCCCTTGTGACAGCTATGGAAGAATCAGTTTCTTCCTGACCCCATTAGTTAGAAGTTGGCCTGAAGCATGAAGCTCTGCTTGTGATCTGCAGGTGCGACTCCAGCGCCTGGAGCCAGCCGGCTGAGGGGCCTCAGTTGTTTCTTGTAGAAATGACTTAAGTGCCTGCCTAACTCCAGGTGAGGCGAACGATCCCTTTAGGGCACTCAGGTGGACACTCCAGTTCAGTTCGCCCCTCTGCCGACTGAGAAGGGGTTTGACCAGGGACCTCTGCCTTCAAGGCTCTAGAGTTTGGGCTACGGAGCGAGTCTAGGGTTGCTAGTGTCCGGTTTTCAACTGGAACACCCAGTCGAAAAGAGATCCTGGTGGCTCCGGTCAGCACTGCTGACTAGGCTGTTAAAAGTCCAGTTGGCGGCTCAGTGGGGAGCGGCCAGCATGTCCCTCTGGCTCCAAGGTGGAGGGGCGGCCAGGGGGGCTCCATGCTCTGCCCCCACCTGCAGGTGCTGCCCCAAGCACTGGCTCTGCAGCTCCCATTGGCTGGGAACTGTGGCCAATGGGCGCTGCGGGAGCAGAGCCTGCGGGGGGGGGGGCGGTGTGCGGAGCCCCCTGGCTGCCTCTCCGCTAGGAGCCAGAAGGACATGTCGCTGCTTCCCGGGAGCTGCCTGAGGTCAGTGCCACCTGGAGCCCGCACTGCAATTATCTCTCTGGCTCCAGTGTGGACAGACCTTCAGCCTCTCTCTCTTTCTGTCATCTCCTCTTGGTTCCTAGCAGCTTAGCTCTAACCTGGCCAGCATGGGACCCCCGGCCTATCCCCCACTCCCTCTCCCTAGCCAGCCCGCTACCTCCCCATCCCATGGGCTCCTGCCCCGTGCTCCACCAACCTGATGCTGCTTCCTCCATGATGTTTCTCAGACCCGGTCTTCCGTTTGGGTCCCAATGTCTGCTCTCCCATCTGGACGCCACCCCTCCTTCCCTCATGCCCATCTTCCCGTGGTCTGTCCACATCACCCGCTCCATGCCACCACTGGCTCCCACCATCTCATCTTGCCCTGCTGGCCCCTTGCCTCTGCCCGTGCTGCCAGCCTCACCCCTGCCTGCTGTCTCACCAGTGTCTCCAGGCTCCCTCTCCCACTCGGAGCTTTGAAAAGGTTCCCCGGAGCGCTGTCACTGAACTGATCCATAAAGCTCCAACCCTCGTCTCCTCCGGCCCCCTTGTCAGGACCCACCGCTGCCACCCCACTCACAAGAACTCAGATGGAGGTGAGGCTGCAAGGCAGCTGCGCAGGAGATCGGCGGGCAGCCAGCCACAGCTTTATGGTAACTAAGTGTTTTGTTTGGGAATTGGAAAACATGATCACAATATTTGGGGTCAGGAAGGAATTCTCCCCCGGGTCAGATTGGCAGAGATCCTGGGGGTTTTTGCCTTCCTCTTCAACATGGGTCACTTGCAGGTTTAAACTAGAGTAAGTGGTAGATTCTCTGTCACTTGAAGTCTTTAAATCATGACTTGAGGACTTCAGTAACTCAGCCAGAGGTTAGGGGTCTGTTATAGGAGTGGGTGGGTGAGATTCTGTGGCCCGCAACGTGCAGGAGGTCAGACTAGATGATCATGATGGTCCCATCTGGCCTGAAAGTCTTTGAGTCTCTGAGAAACATTGGGTCTTTTATTTGGAGGTAAAAACTCAGCTGGGGATATGAGATTATTTTGGTTTGGTTTTGACTGTAATCGTTCCAGTTAGCACTCTTCAGCAGTAAATCTCAAAACACTTTACAAAGGAGGTTGGTGTTGTTATCCCCATTTTACAGATGTGGAAACTGAGGTATGGGGTGGGGACATGACTTGCCCAAGGTCAGCCAGCAGGCCCTTGGCAGAGCCAGGGATGAGAACCTGGTCTCCTGAGTCCCAGTCCAGTGCTCTGTCCACGAGGGCATGCTGCCTCCCTGCTGTAGACCACTTTTCTGCCATGTGAAATCAACTCTCTGCTCAATTTCTGACACACAAACTCATCCTATTTGATTGGGGCTGATTTGGCATCTCTGTGAGTTCTTCATTGTGGGGCTCATGCAGTGGTGCTGGAATACTTTTAATAGTGGGGGTGCTGAAAGCCAGCCCCCTTACCCCTGTCTGTGCCCCCCAGCCCCTCCCCAGCTGGGGCCAGGAGCAGGGCCATGTCTCCAGGAGTGGGAGACCCGTACAGGAGTAAGGGGGCTGAGGCTGGGGCCACAGCTAGGGGCAGCAATAGGGCCGGCAGCCGGGACCCTGCGTGCCAGGACACTGCATAAAAACCTGGGAGTGCTGCAGCACCCCCCACGCCCCTAGTTCCCATGCCTATGGGCTCGGGGTGTTTATCCAGTCGGCTAAGAGGCTCGTAGAACCAGTAATCGTCCCGAGTCGTGCTGTCTGAGCTCATGACATTCGCAAGCCAGTCTAGCTGTGGTAGGCGGGATTGGCAACCTGCAGCCACCTGACAGATCATGAGATTGGTGGAAAAATCATGAGACTTTTTAAAATCATGTTTTTACATTCTTATTTTTCCCTTTTGGTTCTGAGCCCTTCAGGGGCAGGGGTCACGACTTTGCGCTTTTGCTCTGTAGCTGTGAAGGCTAGAAATATTTCCAACAAAGAAAACAGAGATTTCCTCAGAACGAGAATAACAAGAAGTAACGGGCTTGATCTGCAGCAAGGGCAATTTAGGTTTGATATTAGGAAAAACTTTCTAACTTTCAGGGCCGTTCAGCTGTGGAACAGGCGTCCGAGGGCGGTTGTGGAATCCCCATCACTGAAGGTTTTTAAGAGCAGTCGGACAAGCCCCTGCCTGGGCTGGTCTGGGGTGACTTGGTCCTGCCTCAGCGCGGGCGGCTGGACTTGACACATTTCTAGGATTCTTTAATTGCATGACTCTGGGAGCTGGGGCTTTAAGAAAACCATACCAAGTAGCATGACTTGGGATCAAATCCTGAGAGTTTGCAGAACTGAGTGGGCCAAGATTTCCAAACTGGGGTCCCTAAACTTCAACCCTGAGGGGGTGAATATTTCAAAACTCCATAAGTCCCACTGAAGGGCAAAGTAATTAGGCATGTGAAGGCTTTTTGCTCTAGATCCAAAGGTAGGCATCCTCAATGTCTTGCTTTTCAGAAGCCCTGAAAGTTAGAAAGTTTTTCCTAATATCAAACCTAAATTGCCCTTGCTGCAGATCAAGCCCATTGCTTCTTGTTATTCTCGTTCTGAGGAAATCTCCATTTTCTTTTTTGGAAATATTTCTAGCCTAGAGCCTCAGAGGTATTTCGGCCCCCACCTCACTAACTGTGCCCGTTTAACTCAGTGTCCGTTTAGCATGGTTGAAAATTGGGCCTCTTGCCTGGGTGTCTAAACCTGGATTTTGGATTTTACCCAACTTTCGGAAGTCAACAATCAGCCATATTTTTTCCACCTGTCGGAAGCATTGTCTGGTGGTTAGAGCACTGGGCGAATCTGAACTCCTGGGTTCTTCCTGGCTCTGGGTGGGGACTGCGGCCCATGGGTGAGAGTGCAGGACTGAGAGTCAGGGCTCTTGGGTCCTAGTGCAGGCTCTGGGAGGGAGTGTCAGCTAGTGGTTAGAGTAGGGGGGCTGGGAGCCAGAACTCCCGGGTTCTATTCCTTGCTGCTTGCATGACCTCAGGCAAGTTCTGTTCAGCTCTCTGGGCCTTGCTGAGCTTCCGCCCAGCCACCTCCTTATGCCAGCGACAAGTAGGCACAATGCAGCCTCCCAGCCTGCCCGTTTCGGGAGACTGAGGCAGGCAGCAATAACTCCCAAGCAAAGCAGTGGCAGAGACAAGAATAGAACCCAGGCGTCTTGGCTGCTAATGTCCTGGGCTCACCGCATGCCCACACTGCCTGCCTGGGTGATCTGCAGCATGCCATGGTCAAGCCAGGGCAGGTAATGAGAAGCCTGTTGCGGGCATTTCCTGGACTCCACTGACCATGTAGGCCAGCGCGTGGGTACCTGGCCAGCCGCACGCAGCCCCAGCAGCTGGGCAAGTGCCTGGTGCTAAAGCCGGATTACTGCCATTAATGTTTCTGCTTCCAGGGACCCAGGGCAGGCGGATTACCAGGGATTCAGCTGTGATGAGAAGGGAGATGAGTGAGTGGTTCTCCCTCCGCAAAGCTGCCCCTCCCCCTGAGCTCTGCCAGCCTCCAGGCAAGGGACCAGCCAGGGGCAATAGCATAGCTTGGCCAGCAGCAGCTACCACCGGGGCCAAACACTCCATCAGCTGCTTCTCTGCACCCTCCTGGTCCAGATAGAGAGGCTGAGGGGCACTGTCACCAAAAGTCAGATGCTGCCTGTACTCCGTGCCGCCTGTACCCCGTGCCGTCCTCCCCTGCCCATGCTCCTGCAAGGTAAAAACTACACCACCTTGTCTTCTCTAGGCTTTCCTAGCCTCCACAGTGTAAAAACAGCCCTGGATTGGGCAGCAAGGAGGTGGCCTCTGTGTGTGTTATATCTTGTGTACATGCCACAGGCTGCACGGGTTTAGCTTAAATCAGTTCTCAAAGTAGTGCAACTCCCCCTTCCTCCCTCCCTCCCCATGTAGATGCTCTTGTTTCAGGTGAGCTGAAACCAGTTCCTGGCCAATTGCAGCTAAACTGCGATCAGCCTGGTTTAAACTGAAATCAGAGGCTGCACCCAGCTCTTTGCACCGACCAAAAACCACCCCTGAAGCGAAGGTGCTGTGTGTGTAGACAAAGCCTGGGTGGGTGCGTCTCTGTCTGTCTGCGCAGGGCTGGAGGCGACTGTCCTGTGCTACTTACTAGCTGAGCAACCAAAAGCTGCTCTCTGGGATCCAGCGACTCCTGCTCCAGCTGACAGCCCTGCCGGGTTCCAAGGGATGGGAGCAAAGCCGCAGCAGCCCAGCAAAGCTCCTCCGAGTTTTGTTGCTGCTCTCCGGCTGCTGAGGCAATGCCAGCGCCTGTGTTAGTGGGAGCAAGGCCCAGCCCAGCCGGCCCAGCACTGCAGTGGTTCTTGGGAGATGCCCGTGCCCAGCTGCTCGCTGGCGGTGAAAGAGCAGGGAAGGTGCTGAGCCAGCGGCCCAGAAGGTTGGGCTTGTATAGAAAGCCGGGGGTTAAGAAACACAGCCCTGATTAGCTTTGGGGTCCTTCTTCCTTGCCACTTCCAGCGCACTTTACTGGGGGAGGGGCAGGTACCACCACCGGAGCTGTGGAGCAGGGCGGGGGCTTGGCCACAGGCTGCAGCACAGCCAGGAAGAACCCAGGTGTCCTGGCTAGCGGCTTGGTGCCCTAGCCCCTGGCCCCTGCCCCTCCGCAGCAAGGAGCCCAGGCTGAGCATCATATCAGTATCAAGGGTTCTTTTAAAGCCAGCGACGAGGGTGGGATTTAAATATTCCAGCCGCACTCTTGCCCGCCCTTCGATGATAGAGCACCTTCCCAAGGTGGGCCAGTGCCATCACCCCCATTTCATAGAAGGGGAAACTGAGACACAGAGGGGGCCACGATTCTCCCACGGTCCCCTGATTCCTAGCTTGGTGCTCTCTCCGCTAGGCCACAGCCTCCCCTCTGCTTGAAGTGGGGGTTCCTTTGATAGCCTGAGGGAAAGACAGGGTGGTCTGGCACTGGCCTGGCACTGCTGTGCCCAGTGAGGCTGCCGTCATCCCAGCCTGGCCTGGGCACCCTGGCAAGACCCACTGCCCTCAAGAGCCAGAGCCCTGAGCCTCGGGCTCCGCTCCCCCTTTGCTCCCACTACCTCCCAGCTGAGGCAGGTCCCATTGAAGCATGAGGCAGTCACACCTGGGGGGAGATTTAGGCCACACCTCCTCACCCCAAATGACCCTTTCCGATGAGATCCCCAATCAACCCCCTTGTCCTGGCTCCTGGGCTGAGGCTGTCTCTGCCCATCAGATGGTGCAGCGCTGCCAAGCAGATCACTGAGCCCTGCCAGGGCTTAGGGCAATTCATGGCTTTGTTTGTGAAATCTCCACTGCCAGAAGCCACGCAGCCTTTGCCAACAGCGGCCTGTGAATCAGGGCTGCCCAGAGCAGGGCCTCTCCCCTCGGGGGTGTGACTGGTGAGTAACAGCCCACGTGATGTACTCTTAGGGGGCCGGGAACCCTAGGGAGATGGGGAGCAACGAGGGATCCATCTACCCACAGGTGTGTAAGGACTAACGGCCACCCCAGCTCAGAACCATGGTCTTTCTAGCCTGGTGTTCTGTCTCTGGCAAGTGACTGGTGCCGGGTGCTTCAGGGGGAATGAACAGAACAGAGTGATTATCCAGTGATCCATCCCCTGTTTTCCAGTCCCAGGTTCTGGCAGTCAGAGGCTCAGGGACACCCAGAGCATGGGATTGCTTCCCTGACTACCTTGGCTAATAGCCATTGATGGACCTATCCTCCAGGAACTTATCTCATTCTTTCTGAACCTACAGGTTTCAGAGTAACAGCCGTGTCAGTCTGTTTCCGCAAAAAGAAAAGGAGTACTTGTGGCACCTTAGCGACTAACCAATTTATTTGAGCATAAGCTTTTGTGAGCTACAGCTCATTTCATCGGATCCATGCAGTGGGAAATACAGTGGGGAGATTTTATATACATCAGCCACACTATCAGAGGCTCGTTCACCTGCACATCTACCAATGTGATATATGCCATCATGTGCCAGCAATGCCCCTCTGCCATGTACATTGGCCAAACTGGACAGTCTCTACGCAAAAGAATAAATGGACACAAATCAAACGTCAAGAATTATAACATTCAAAAACCGGTCAGAGAACACTTCAATCTCTTTGGTCACTCGATTACAGACCTAAAAGTGGCAAGTCTTCAACAAAAAAACTTCAAAAACAGACTCCAAAGAGAGACTGCTGAATTGGAATTAATTTGCAAACTGGACACAATTAACTTAGGCTTGAATAGAGACTGGGAGTGGATGGGTCATTACACAAAGTAAAACTATTCCCCCATGTTTATTCACCCCCTGCCCCCCACTATTCCTCACATGTTCTTGTCAACTGCTGGAAATGGCCCACCTTGATTATCACTACAAAAGGTTCCCCCCCCCACCCCGCTCTCCTCCTGGTAATAGCTCACCTTCCCTGATCACTCTTGTTACAGTATGTATGATAACACCCATTGTTTCATGTTCTCTGTGTATATAAAATCTCCCCACTGTGTTTTCCACTGCATGCATCCGATGAAGTGAGCTGTAGCTCACGAAAGCTTTATGCTCAATTAAATTTGTTAGTCTCTAAGGTGCCACAAGTACTCCTTTCTTTTTTCTGAACCTAGTTATAGTTTTGGCCTTCACACCATCCCCTGGCAAGGAGTTCCACAGGTGACTGTGTGGTGTGAAGAAGTCCTTGCTTCTGTTTGTTTCAAACCTACTGCCTGTTAATTTCATTGAGCAACCCCTGGTTTGTGTGGGGAGGGTCTAATTTAAGGCATTCCAGAGCCCTAGTTGCCCCCTGAAGCCCCTGTCCCAGGTCATATCCCCACATTCTTTAGGTTAAGATGAGAGGGGCAGTTCAGCCCCCTGGGAGCTATTGTTTCAGGCTCTCTGCAGACTCAGGCCTTGTCTACACCTAAAGTTTTGCCACTTTACCAGCCTTCCCATGGGAGTAGTGGGGGAAAGGAAACTACCTGGGGTGAAGGTGGAGCATGATAAGTTTCTGAATGGGGTGATAGGGCGGGGTGGCCTGTGACACCGGCGGCTGGACTTGATCCCAGCTGCCCTGGAAGCAGTGGGTCCGCCTTCACTGCAGTTAGCCTGGGCTCTTACCTAACCACACAGCCTCTCTGACCCAAGTAGGGTGACCAGACAGCAAATGTGAAAAACTGGGACGGGGGTGGGGGGTAATAGGAGTCTATGTAAGAAAAAGACCCCAAAATTGGGACTGTCCCTATAAAATTGGGACATCTGGTCACCCTAGACCCAAACCTGGTGGTGTTTTGAACCCAGGCTAGCTGGTCTGGCTGGGGGTGGGTTAGAGCCCAGGGGCTGCTTGAACTGGGGCAGTGAGGATGCAGGCTAGATCATTCCCATGCTGCTAGTCCGCCAGCGCCTTCCCCCCGTGTGCCGAGAGGAAGACAAGCTCTCCCGCATGTCACTGGGAATGAACCCCAGAGTGGCTCAGCTCCCTGCAGCCCAGTGGTGCAGACAACGGCCCCCAGAAATCCTAGCAACCCTCCACACACAGGGAGCGCTGTGAGGGTGCAGGGCTTTTCCGGGGGGCTGCTCACACCCAGGTGGGGTTGAGCCAGGGTCTCAGATCTGGGCTAGGCTCAGAACCAGGCACTGATCAGCTAACTCTGCAGGGAAAACATCTCCCCTAGGAGCGCACTGAGCAGCTGGCCGGGCCATACCCACACTCAGCAGTGGTGTAGAGAGGGGAAGAATTATCCGGCACCAGGAGCTAGAACATTAGCGCCACTGAGAGCCTGGCCGGTGTCCAGAGAACCCCAAGGACTGGTCACCTTTAGTTCATTGGCTTAAATCCACTGGGCCCTCAGAGAGGAGCTGAGGCAGAAAGCAGGAGCTTTCCAGAGGTGCTAGGGGACAACACCCAAGCCCAGTTCAGCAGGGACAATGAAACGGGGGAGCCGGTACCACCTGGGAACAAAGCGACAGCATGTGAAGTGCGAATGAAGGGCAAGCGAGGCAGGGCTAATGAGTTCAAACAACAAGCTTTGTGTGGGATTATCTCCCTGCTACGCACCGAAACAAACTGTTCGGGCTATGGTGCACGGTGTGAGTGTGGGTCCGGGAGCAGAAGCCAGGATGCCTGGGTTATATTCCTGGCTCAAACTCCCCATGTGACTTTGCTTGCTCTGTGCCTCAGTTTCCCCATCTCTGAATGGGACCCAAACATTGCCCAGTTTCACGGTGGAGTTGTGAGAGTTAATGAAGCACTTTTCCCCAAAGATTCATTCATTTTAATGCTATGAGGAATCATTAAATCATCTAGTCGGACCTGTATCTCACTGACCTGAGAGTTTCACCAATTACTCCTGCGCTGAAGCCAATAACTGGTGTTTTGCTAATGGGTGCCTTCTACAAAACCATCTAGCCTTGATCTGGCAACACAAGGAGATGGAGAATGCATCATTTCTCATGGGATTAGTTCCACTGCTCAGCCACCCCCACTGTGAAACAATTGTGCCTTATTTCTAAATTGAACTTATCTAGCTTTAACTTCTCACCGTCGGTTCTTGTTCTATCTGTCTCCACTCAAGTGGAGAGCCCGTGAGTTTCTGGTATTTTCTCTTTGAGATCCTTGGGTAAGAAGTGCTAGGAAACAGGCAAAGCTTCCGAATTAGAACACAGTGAAGAATGCTCCTGTGAACATTTTATTTGGCTGAAAAGTGGGGGCTTGGACCAAAAGGAAATACTTCTCAAAAAATAAAAGAATCATTTTGGTAAAAAAAAAAAAAAAATTCAGCTGTAATATGTTTGATCCCATAGGCCAGAAATCCTGCCCCCCGCCCCCCAAACACACAGTCTCTCACTTTTTTGTCTTTTCCTCCCAGTGTGAAAAAGAAGTGAGAAAATATGTGGGGTGTTTTATTCCCCATCAAAACTTTTAAAAATTCTTTGACGAGTGCAGAATAATTTCATTGAAAGTTAGTTCACTGAAAAATGAAAACAAAATCCCACCACCCCCAGCAATGCATTTTCCAGGGTTTTTTCCTACAAAACAGTTACCATTTTTCTTCAACTTCCAGTTGAAATGAACGGTTGGGGGAGGGGGGCGTGTTCGTCACCACCCTCTCATGGATGGGAAAAGAACCGTTCCACCGTGCAACCCGGGTGCAGTGTCTGTTGGTGTCTGTCTATGAGGATGGGGTGTGGATAGTGTAGGCTACAAAGAGAAAAGCTCTTTTGCCACTGGGGAAAGTGCCACATGTAGGGAGCCAGAAAACTTCTGAAAACCTGGCCCCAGCTGTGGGGTTTGAGTTCTTAGAGTTGGGCCGACTCTCAGGGACCTACAGATATTCAGTATAAATGTGGTGGTAAAAGGAACCTCTGCGCAGGGCAGGATACAACTTGTTGCATCTGCTTATACGTGTGCCTAATGGGCCCAAATCTATGGGTACAGAGGTAGCCATAGGCCAGTGAATGGTGCGGAAGAGACAGCATTGTGGAAACATGCAGCTGAGGCCAGGCAAAACTTCCGAATTAGAACACGGTGAAGAATGTTCATGTGAATGTTTTATTTGGACTGGCAGGGAGTGGTAACCCATCCCTGTTCTGTTCCTGACTCCATGGCCTTGAGTAAGTCACACTTCCTGCTCTGTGCCTCAGTTTCCCCATCTGAGGGGACATGATTTTTCCCTGCACTGGCATGAGAAACACTCACTGTCAGCCCTGACAACTTGAAATAAATGAAGCCAAAAGCAGGGGTGAGCGTGAGCTGTGTCCAAGGGTTGGCAACTCACCAGGGCCTCCCAGCCAGCACCTGAAGCCACGGTTGTTATCTGCAGTGATGCAAAGCAAACCCTGAGGCTTTGTCCAGACTCGGATTTAAGGGTTGACATTCACTCGCGCCAGCTGCCATGTGGCTAGCATATGGGGGGCGTGGATCACCTGCTGTGCTCCTCTGGGCATCTCTCAGCCGGTCCATAGGCATTTCAGCCACCACCTTTGCTAAGGGTCCACTGAGCTGCGGCCTCAGCTCTACCATGTACTGGTCTGTAGGAATGCTGTACCCAAGGCAGGCCCTTTCGAAATTTTCTAAGAAGGCCTCAGTATCATCGCCTG
Organism: Chelonia mydas; assembly: GCF_015237465.2. Classification (NCBI taxonomy): domain Eukaryota; kingdom Metazoa; phylum Chordata; order Testudines; family Cheloniidae; genus Chelonia; species Chelonia mydas. The sequence continues at coordinate 47,615,021 of NC_057853.1, forward strand.
CCTTGTAGGTGGGGAACTTTCTGGGATCTTTCTGGGAAGCGGTACCTAGAGAAGGATTGCTAGGGTTGGTTGGTATATTCTGCTGAGCCCTTGCCTTCTCCATCTCCAATGCATGCTTCCTCTCTTTTTCTTTCTCCTCCATAGCTCTTCATAGCGGTCTCACCTCTGGCACAGCACAGTCCCCGAGCACTGAAATGTTTGGTCTCACTGACATCCCTGGGCTCAGGAGCCGGTGGGGTCAGTGGCCCAGGCTATACGGAAGGTCAGACGGGCCAGTCTGATGGGCCCCTCCACCCTGAAACTCTATGAAACTAACAGCCCAGCTGTGCCAGGCAGGAGGGAAGCGGTTCAGCACATGCTAAGGGCTAGGTGGGAGGTTCCAGGTGTGTTAGTTAGTATGTGTTAACCTCCCTCCTTAGGTTCCAGGCGAGACGAGGCCCTGGGGGAAGCCAGGCCTTGCCCTGCACCATTGACCCCAGTCTGAAACTGGGCAGCGACACCAATGGCTTAAACCCTTCTGGAGACTAGGTGTCACTTGGAGCTGTCTTCATCCTGGCCTGGCCAAGTCCAGGCAATGCATGCTGGGGCCTGCTGGCTCGGCCCTCTGGCTTAGGGGAGAACTCGGCTGCTCTCTTAGCCTCTCCCCCAATCAGCAAACAATCCAAACATGCTGGGGCGGGGAGCAGGTGCTGGGTGGCCAGGCCACAGGCATTAGGGCTTGTTCCAGGGAACGGCAGCTGTGGGAATCCCTCAGGGACTGTGCTGTGCAGGGAACAAACAGATCAATAATGTGCAGGGACTCATGGGCTTTCCGCCACCCCTCTCCCGCCCGCTGGTGAAGAGGGGGAGTGGGCGCTGCACGGGGGCTGGCGATGCTACTCACACCTGGGGCAAGCCCAGGGGAAACCAGGGGGCAAGGCCCAAATTCCTGCTGTGGCCCATGGGAGTTAGGCACCTGAATGCCTGTGAGGATCTGGGCCAATGTCAGCCTCTTGTTCAGTCCTGATGGGCCATATCCAAAGAGCCGCTGAGCCCCTCCTGGCGCTTCCATAAGACTTAGGAGCATGCTCCGGGCTGGTTTTAAGGATCCCACATGGCCGCTGTGCTGGGAGCTGGGGGAAAGGGGTTTGTGGGGGACCTCCCTGATATGGGAGAGGTGCTGGGCTGCCCTTCCCAGCAGGGGCTGACAGCAGGGTTTATTGAAATAATTGTCTGTTCACCTTTTAGCTGCATGGGGGAGCCCAGGGCCGGGCTAGCTGGGGCTGCGGGTCGGGAGTGAGGAGCACTGGCAGAGCTTTGGGGGGAGTCCAGGGCTGGGATAGCAGATGGCTCTGAGGTAGGATTGAGAGGCACCAGCAGAGCTGGGAGGTGGGGGAAGAGCCCAGGGCTGCAGGTTGAGACTGAGGGGCACCTGCAGAGCTGGGGCGGGAGCCCAGGGCTGGGCTAGCAGGGGCTGCGGGTCGGGACTGAGGGGCACCGGCAGAGCTGGGGGGAGCCCAGGGTGGGAAAAGCAATGGGGGCGGGTGTGGGTGCTGCCAGCTGGGGCTGAGGATCAGCAGTGGAGCTGTGCTGTCTTTGGTCACTTCAGGGAGAACGAGGCAGGATAAGATTCTAATCCACATTCAGAAAGTTGACTTTAGGGTGCAGTGCTGCATGCTGGGGGTGTCTGGACAGAGCTGGCCCAGGGCTCCCACCGCAGGTCAACAGCACCAGCCTTGCTGATGAAGGCTTCAGAGCTAAAAGTTAATTATTTACCGGTGCCCCAGAGCTCCCTGCTGAGATCTGGCCCCATGGCACTGGGCATGGCCCAGGCACCGGGAGAAAAGGACCCAGTGCCGAGAGCTGACAGACACACAGCATACAATGATTATCCCATTGCACCGAGACCCAGGCCTGCAGTGGGATTTAGGCTCCTAACTGCCACAAATTTCCAGTGGAGTTAGGAGCCTCAGGATCTGGGCAAGGTCCCAGAGGGAAGCTGGGAACTGAGCCCCCAGCCCTGCCGCCAACCCAAGGCCAGCCTTCCTCTGACAGCGTCGGGTGCTGGGCGATGGGGGCTCGCACTCCCAGCAGGAACAGAGGAGAAGGAGGAGGTCGGGGGCTGGGGCTGAGCTCAGCGCAAATGCCTGGATGGCTGGGGAGATGAAAATAGCGGGGCACCATTACGAGCAGTGGCACGTGGACCAGAGCGATTGTCTGGGGAGCGTTTTCCTCTCAGAGCCATGGGCCATGGAGGGCAATTAACTTTGCCAGAAGTTCCCACCATGTCCTCGCATGCAGCACGTAGAATGGTCACCTGGGGGCAGGGCCCTGGGGGTTTGAAACCTCCCTTGCTCTGTGACACACAGCCTGGAGTCTCCCACCTACACATGCCACAGCTTGGCTGCCCACCCGGCGTCACATTGTGAGGAAAAAGAAAAGGAGTACTTGTGGCACCTTAGAGACTAACTAATTTATTTGAGCATGAGCTTTCGGAGTGAAGTGAGCTGTAGCTCACTCACCTCATGCTCAAATAAATTAGTTAGTCGCTAAGGTGCCACAAGTACTCCTTTTCTTTTTGCGAATACGGACTAACACGGCTGTTACTCTGAAACCTGACATTGTGAGGAGCGAGCAGAGACACATGACGGCTCAGATGGACACAGATACACCCAGGATTTCATAAGCCACCCAAACACAAACTACCTGTCTCCCATGCATGCCACACGCTCACCCCGCTGCACCATTTCATATGCCACATCAGTGCAAAGGCAGCCACATCTGTCCCGCATGCCCTGCCCAGGGAAAAAAACTTCCCCATACCCAGTTGTGTGCCACACCCAGAAATGCAATTCCACACATGCTCCCGAACATAGCTACACCCCCTTCCCAAATACAAACACGGACCTGAAGCCTTATGCACGTGCAAAGCACATGTATACGGCTCCAGCTCCACACACCGAGCTAGATTCATTGGCTGTCCCACAGCCTCTTATCTCAAGGCAAAGCAAACAGGTTTCCACCTCTGGTTCTGTTCCATCAATTTATTGATTTTCCTCCTTTCCCTCTCTTCCCTCGCAACAAACCGTTTTTAGTCACCATTTAAGACCCATCAGCCTCTCAGGTGACATTCTCTTTTCCACGTTCACATCGCCAACCAAACTCCTGCATGAATTGCATTCTGGGAAGGCTGCCAGCGAGGGAACAAAACTCCCCTCTCATAAGGCCCGGCTGGCGAATTTCACACAGACCTGGGATGTGGGGGGAATCGGTCTGTGCGCATCACATTCACTCTGGTGCGTTTGAAATAGGTTTCACTGCCCCACACTCGCTACTCAGAGAGGCATGTGGGGGAGAGGCTGGTATTTCCTGAACTGCTGGGATAAAAAATCATTGTAACCTGGGAGAAGGAGCTTTTACTCAGACACTAAAAAGGAGCATTTGAGCAGTGAGTGCTGTGGAAAGGGAGTGGCAATGAGAGTTCAATCCGCACCTAATAAAACACTCTACTACCACATGCCCAGGGACGAATGGGGGACAGAGTTTGGCATAAGATGCCCAAGGAAAATAATATGGGGGGAGGGGACGGGGACAAACAGGCCGAAGAGCGAGAAGGGGAAATGCGAGGCAAAGATTGGAGGAACGGCCAGTGAGGTGAGCTAGGATGCGGAAGAGTAGGGAAATTGAAGCACTGGCTCTGTGTCATGAGCTCTGGGGAAGGCACCCGGCTGTGACTGGGATGGGAGACGAATAAAACCTGGTTGGGGGAAGCCCCATTGCTCAGGTCATATGAACCTAGACTGGACAAAAAGCCAGGTGAGCATTCCTAGGTGGTGCTGTTCCATGCAGCCTTGTGCATTGTTTAGGCACCGGTTGAATGGTGGGTTATTGGCAGTTGTGTGACACGAGTTTGTCCCGGGGGAGCTGTTGCAAGCAGAAGGGGAGTTTTGCTCTGTGCTTTCATCTCTGTAAGCAGAGTCAATTTCTAGGGCGGGGTTGCTTCCAGAGCCATGGGCAGGGGTGCTTGGGTTGGGCTTCCTTCACAAGGGCCTTGCCTGCCTGCCATTTGGGCCCACCACTGTCCCAAGCCTGGCGTATGGAGCGGAAATAAACAGCAGCACTAAGAAAAATCCCAGACTGCAACAGTGATGCCAGGAAATCCCACCTGCAAGGCCTCAGCCTTGGCAGAGGGCAGCGATGTAACAGGGCACAGCCTTGCAGTGGCAGGGGGATGGTGTGGCACTTTTCTGCCCCCTTCTAACTACCCTGGGCCTGATCTTCTGGAGCAGAATCCATGGAGCGCCCCCCTTTCGCACCAGCGAGAGACCCAACCCTTTGACTGCAGAGAGCAGGGGCTTCAGAGAACCTCTAGGACCTGGCCTCAGAGGTTGTGTGGTCGCATGGCAGACAGCTGCCAGGGAGGGGATGAGAGGTCTGGGCAGGGCAGCTGAAGACATGGTTAGGTGGGGACGAGGAGTAGTGGGAAGGTGGCACTGTGGCCCAGTGGGGAAGGGAATGGGGTTGGTTTCACTGCCTGGTTCTGCTGGTCTGAGAGCAGTTTTGGTGCATTCATAACCTCCCCGGGCCTAACACATGTTCTGCAGGGAGGTGATTACCCATGGGAAAGGCTGCCCTCAACACGCGGTGGGTTCTCCATCCGATGGCATTTTTCAATCCAGCAGCTGATGTCTTTTGTTGAGCCAGGCATCATGCACGTGGGGCAGGAACCTCTGGGTGAAATTCGCTGGCCTGTGGTGGGCAGGTCAGGGTAGATGATAGTTATGGTCCTCTCTGGCCTTCAAAATTTCTGATGTTCTCAGCAGAGCTGCAGTTTGCCAGGCTTCGTCTGCTGCTGAGGCTGAGGTCAGGTGCTCTGGAAGCCTCAGGTGGACAGTGCTATACGCACACTGAGCTTTGTCATCCCCTTCATATCAGCAGCTCCCCGTCTCTTTACACCTTTCATCCCCCCTCTGCAAACCACTGTGGCTATTGCCATGGACCCTCTGCTGGATTCAGCCTGGACCGAAGAGCCTTTCCCAGGCTGCCTGCCACCAAGCCGAGAGCTTGGGGCCGGAGCAACCAGTTGGGCTGAGGGACCCTCCCTCCCCTTACGTCCCCTCTGCGGCATCACCTGCCTTATCTGTCTCACACGCGGAGCGGCCCATGGTGGAATAGTGCATGTTGGGACTTGTAGTCCCCAGGAGCCACGCCAGCATGTTCACCAGGAGAGCTGTGCAACAGACTCCAGTTTATACCGAATAGGTGCAGGGCTTGTGCTCCGGGCATGATGCCAGGCAAGCACCATGGTGGGCAAAGCGTGGGCAGCTCCCTGGTCTGTGCCCCTCACTTGGGAACAGACAAAGCACCTGGTCTCCTGTGCAGATGAGATTAGGGGTGAGTCCTCAGGGAAGATGGCTTAGCTGGCAGGCGCTGCTGCATCCCCCCGGAGGGGCTGGGCTGTCGACTGACAGATGCCGCTTTCCTGGAATACGGCTTCTGTTTGCAAGCTCTGACACACCAAGCATGCCTTACCCGGCCCTTACTGAGAGATCTCCTGGACAGAGCAATCTTTGTGGCCTTGCTTCCTGCCCTGACAGCCTGGAGTCAGTCTCCTCTCAGACCCTGCGTTCAAGTGGGCCAGGGAAGGTGGGAGATGGAACAGATCAGATTCCAAAGCGGGGGAATGGTCCCGCTATTGTGGGCAACTTTCCTGCCTTCTGCACTACCCCGGTGAGGTGGGTTAGCAAAAGGATCTGAGTCCTCGCTCCCACTTCCTTTACCCAGTGGCCTCCCTGCCCTTGAGGACTCCCCCTCCACTCTCCTGTCTGGCAGAGTCCTCGTAACCCCAACAAGGCTGGGCCCAGGATTCCTGGGGGGCTCGACCCACAACCCTGCTGAGTCACCTAGGACAGGGGCTAGGGTGTCCCCACTCCGGGGTACTCTCTCTGCACTGGGCACTTTTCTGACCCACTGACCATTACATACAATTTAAAGCAAATGCAAGTTATTTAATCAACAATTACTTTAAAAAAGAATAAGGAAAAATGGGAAAGGTTAAAGGAAACACATCACCCCGCTCTGTGGCAGGGAACATCACAAACAGTGTCTCTGGAATGTCCGGGCCGTTCACAGTCTGTTCCTTGTAAGTCCCAGGCCTCCTTCTCAGGCCCTAGCTGTGCTGCAAGGATGCTGTGGGTTGGACACTTGCTCTGGTGGTGGCCACACGCCTTTGGGCTTTGGGTGGTGGAGCCCTTCTTCCCAGCGTCAGCCCCCCATCTGGTTAAGATCCCCCTCCCAGTCTGGCCTGCAAGGACCCTTGGCTGGGGGTGTCTTTCTGCGCTGGGCCCTTTGCCCAGGGTCCCCCCTTGGCTGGCCCCAGTTGCTCACCACACCTGGCTCCAGGCCCAGCTCCACTCTGCCTTAGCACTGACGCTGCTGCTCTGCCTCCAGCCCCTTGGGCTGCTTCTCTGGCCCCTCTGGCTCTGTGGCTGCAGCTCTGCTCCCAGCACAGGATCTGCACTATGGGCTGCTTCTGTGACTCTGCTCCCAGCTCTGATCCTGCTTCCTGGGCTGCTTTTCTGGCCCCTCTGACTGGCAGGGCTCTGGGTGCTCCCCAGCTCAGCTCGGGCCCCTGCTTTCTCCTTAGCTCGGCCCCACTCTGTCTGACCCAGGCAATTCCAGCTCACACAGAGGACGGGACCCACCCTGGCCTCCTGACTCCCTGATTAGGCTGCCTGCCCTGTCATTCAGGCTGACCTGGAGCATTGGCCTCCCTCCGGGGGACTGTCAGTCTCAGGGACCTGATTTCACATCAACCCTTCCCCTTTTAGTACTGGGAGCTAGTCAAGCAAAACACCCCCACTGAATGTTAGTAAGGGGGCAACAGTCCCCTTACAGCAGGGGTGGGCAAACTTTTTGGCCCTAGCCACATCGGGTACAGAAATTTTATGGAGGGCCGGGTAGGGAAGGCTGGGGGAGGCTATGCCTCCCAAAACAGCAAGGCGTGGCCTGGCCCCCGCCCGCATTCCAGCCCCCCGGAACTCCCATCCTCAACCAACCCCCCCTGTTCCCCACCCCTGACTGCCCCCTGGGACTCCTGCATCCTATCCAAACACTTCTGCCCCCTGACCATCCCCCCGGGATGCCCATCCCCTATCCAATCTCCCCTGCTCCCACCCCCTGACCGCCCCCCCCCCCATCCAACCCTCCCTGCTCTCCCTGCCCCACGTTACTTGTGGGGTGGGGAAAAGGGGAGCTCAGTCCTTTCCCTGTGCATTTCCCCTGGTCGTTTGGTTGCTCTCCCTGGCAGTCGGACACGGCTCACTCCCTGACTGGGCTTGGCTGCTGGGCACAGGGGCCAAGCATGCTGCAGGCAGAGGGGGGCCCTGGCTTGCTCTGCCCCTGTCCCTGGCAGCAGGGGCCAGGCCCCTTGACCACCACCCCCCCGCCCCTGCAACCACCCCTGCTCCTCGCCTCCCCCCCGAACTCCCCCTGGCCGCGCCACCCTGGAGCACCTGTTCTGGCCTCGCTACAACCGTGCCTCCCGGCCGGAGCTGAGCCAGGCTGCCCAGGTGCTGGGGGAACTGTGACTGCAAGGGAGGGAGGGGAGCAGAAGGTGAGGGGCCAGGGTCTAGCCTCCGCCCCGCTTACCACGCTGCCGGGGAGTTGCTCTGGCAGGAGCTCAGGGGCCAGAGGGAAGGATCCTGTGGGCCGGATGTGGCCCACGTGGCGTAGTTTGCCCCCCTCTGCCTTACACAGACTACTGAGGCAGCAAGCTGTGAAGTGTTGTGTGAACGGTCCAGAATAGAAGCCAGATCTCCCCACCCATCTGTGGCTCTTTCCCATGGGATCCCTTGCCAGAAGCAGAGCCTCTAATGGTAACCAGTTGTTCTCCCTTGGTTTGAACTTGGATTTGGGGGTGAACTTGGGTCCTCCTCAGGTGACTTTCCCCCGGCTGGCACGTGTAACGGGCTGCCCGGCATGCGCCAGCGCGGTGACGCCTGAGGTGGTTTTAACAGCAGGGTTACTGCAAGCTGGTTTGAAATCATTGCTGCGCTCTGCAGACCCAACCACCAACACCCTGATGCTCCTCCTCAGCCTTTAGTATGACAGAGGCAGCCTTGTCCAGTGGTTAGAGCAGGGGCCTTGGGAGTCAGGGCTCCTGGGCTCCGGTCCCAGGTCGAGGAGGGCCAAATGGGAGGGAGTGGCATTGGGAGTTGGCACTGAAGGTGGCAGTGCCACTCAGATTTGGCGGCGGGGTGGCCGAGCCAAACTGGAGCCGCACTGTGACCATGTGGGACAATCACAAAGTCCGGAGGGGAGCGCTGGGCCCACCTTGCAGGAGGGGAGCTGCCACTGTAGGTGAGTGTGGCATGGGCTCGCCCTTCCCTCCATCCAGGGCTGGGATTAGGGAGGGAGTGCCGGGGCGTTGCTGTGGGTGGTCAGTACCATCTTAGCAGGGCAAGGAGTCTGGGAGTACCCATTGCCTTGGCAGGCTGCAGCCACCCCTGCCGACGTCAATTTCTCCCTCTGGAAAATGGAATGAAGTAAGCAGTACCTCTGGGGAGGCGGGGGGGTCCTTGTCCGACACTCTTCGGGATCCTTGCAATTACAGCCGATGGCAGGGACTATAAACCCCAGAGCTAAAAGAACAAGACGAAAGCTGAGAAACAGTTGGAGCATATTAGCTAGACCCCAGGGTACGTTCCCGTCTCTCCCATGTCTGCCTTTTCCAGCCCTTTCCCCGCTGATTAATGGGCTTGTTTGAGTCCTTCCTCAAGTGGCTTTTTAATCTCCAGAAGCCTGAGCTGCAGGTACCAGCCGATGAGCCAGGGCAGGTCCTTGGCAGCTGCTCTGCGTGAGTGCAGACTAGCTGAGTGGGGTGTCACTGGCCAGGAGGTGGGGGTGGCCAGGTGGTCTGACTGGAGCAGACGCAGCTGGGGTGGGCCCTGGATGGCTCAGGGGCTGAAAGCAGGGAGCTGGGGCATTGTGTCTTTGGGGTGCTGTCTCCGATGGGGGTGACTGGAAGCTCTTAGCAGCTGGTGGCTGCTTGGTGATGTTCACAAAGTGAAGGGGCTGTCCCAGCTCCTGATAGACAGGGGTCCCCCGGCCATGCCCGCCACCCATGCTAGCACTAATTGCCCCCTTGGTGGAAGTGTTAGCTGAGGACTGAACAGACCATGGGGGTATCTCAGGGAGGGATGAAGTGCAGGGGCCGTGTGCCTGGGGATAAAGATGGGCCCCTCCACCTGCTGCCCAGCGGCTTCGTTCCACCCCAGAGGTAGGTGCATTTCAGTGGCGACTAATGCAGTCTCAGCAAGTTGCTTATGTTATCTCCTTGTTACATTCCTAGAGTGCTTTGGGATCCTTTATTTATTTGTATGACAGCAGCGTCCGGGCACTGCAACATGAGCCAGCCCCTGCCTCAGAGAGTTTGCCAGCTGACTAGCCGGGACAAGCCAAGGAAGGATTATTATCCTTGTTTACCAGATGGAGAAACTGAGGCACGGGGCATGAAGGTCCCACAGGGCATCTATGGCAAAGCCAGGAATGACCCCAGATCTCCTGCCCTCCCCCCGTCTATGGCCATCACCCCAAGACCCCTCTTCGCTGGACTGAAAGGCCCCAGGGCAGCCGCAAAGTTATTTTAATAATAACCATATTTTCCAAAGATGTTTGGCAGAAACAAACCCACAACACCCCCTCAGCCTGAGGCAGGGGACAGGACAGGGGCTCCCCCTTGCTGGCAGCCAGCAGCCCATAAAGACGCACTGTCCATGTCAGCCATTTCCCAGCGATTGGCGGGGAGGGGCACACGGTCCCACAGAGGGAGCATTGTGCTGCCTGCCAAGGCGTCCTGTGCTCACTGCCCCGGAGCCCGGCGAGCTGCCTCTGCCAAGGCCTTGTTTCCAGTTCCTCTCCCTTCCTGCCCCCACTGGCTAGCCTGGAGCTCCCCCTCACTCTTTGGCTGGCACCGAGGCCGGCTGCGGCCAGCCCCATTGGAGAGACTTTATTAATCCTCTGTCTCTCGCTAGCACTGAACCATTTCCATACCAGCTGGGGCACAATGGGCGCTGCTGAAGTGGGGACTGGCAGCTCGGCCCTTCTGCCATGACCCACCCCCCTCTCCAGAGTCAAACCCTGAGCGAGGCCAGCAGCTAACATAGGGCCCAGCCTGGCAGCCAGAACCGTCTGTCTCCAGCTCATGCCGGTAGCTCTCACGCTTGCCCTACGCTGCCCGTGAATGGTCAATGGCAAAGAGCCAATGGGAAGCTAATTGCTGGGGGCTGAAATTGCTTCCCACTCGTCCTGCCTGGGGAGACCCTCGCACGAAGCGTGCTGGGCCGTGCAAAGTGGTGTTGTTATTTACACACTGTGACGAAGTGGGACTGTTCTTAATGTTTCCTCTGAATAGTGTGGGGGTGCCTCCGTTTCCCCTATGCAGTTCTTAAGTATCTAGGGGGTGGGGTAAGGGTGTATGATCATTGCAGAGCCCTAGAGGGCAGGTGTATGCAGGGGTCTGGACACAGAGAATGGCCAACACCCTGTTTCCTGGCAGCTGATGGCCTGGGCCCTTCCCCCCTGCAAGGTGAGAGCTAAAAGGTTGGAGAACAAAGGAATCAGGTGGCCTCCTGGCCCGGGAAAGGGACAAAGCCCAGAGGAGGAGGGGCTGGAGAGAGTTTCAGTTTGGGGCTGGCTGGGGACGAGGAGTGAAGTGCAGACGTGGTTGTCTGGCTCACTGCCCCCCAAAATGGACCCAGCTGAGGGGTCCTGTTCTCTGCACCTACAAGCTCTGTGTTAGACCATGTTCCTGTCATCTAATAAACCTTCTGTTTTACTGGCTGGCTGAGAGTCACGTCTGACTGTGGAGTTGGGGGGCAGGACCCTCTGGCTTCCCCAAAACCCCGCCTGGGCGGACTCGCTGTGGGAAGCGCACGGAGGGGCAGAGGATGCTGAATGCTCCGAGGTCAGACCCAGGAAGGTGGAAGCCGTGTGAGCTGTGTGTCCTGCAAACAGACTGCTCACAGAGAGGAGACTTCCCCAGAGTCCTGCCTGGCTTCGTAGGGAGCAGTTCCAGAGCATCGCCCGGGGACTCCGTGACACACGCCCAGTGCTTTGCAGGCTGTTGGGGTCTCTTGCCCACTGCTGAAATGCGGGCACCCCTGGGGTGGACCATGGCAGCTGTTTAGCAGCGCGCAGCAACACCACATGAGTAGTTGGGGGCCAGGAAGCGCGGCAGGAACCTGTATCCAGCTGAAAGTGCAGGGGAAACTAGAAATCCAGCTGGCAGCTCCCCAGACACTGCAGATCCCCACATGCAGGGCAGCCAGTGGAGCAAGACACAGCGTTGCCTGCTGGGCCCCGGCATCCCCTGGAGCTGCACCAGAGAGGAGGGACGCCGAAGTCCCTGGCCAGAGCTTGGTCTTTAGGGCAGGGTTGGGAGGTGGATTTGCATCTGGACCCAAAGCTCTGGGGTGTGGGGATGCCCAGGGCTGATGCCCCAGTTTATTAGCAAAGGAGAGGCTGCCCTGGACATAACTGCCATCTCGGCTGGGGTGCTGGTCATGCCGCCATTGGATCTGATGCCCCCTTGCCCTGCCCATTGTGCTGTCATGCACCTCAGCCCTGCTGGTTGCCCCTGAACCAGCCCGGCACTTTTCAATGGGCAAGTGCACCCTGTGGTATCGGGGGCTTGGCCTTTAAGGGCTGAGCTTCCCAGACAGAGTGCACGTGGGGCGCTGAGACGCTCAGCCTTTTAAAGGCCCAGTCCCCACGGCACGCTGACCGGGGGCAGCCCCTTTGCACAACTATTATAGCTAAAGGGGCTACTGACTGTGTGGCTTGGTGGAAGCACAGTCCTTGTTGATTAATAATCACTGCCCCCATGACAGCAGGAGACCTCCAAGGGCAGCCACGCCCCATGGACTGACCCTTCCCATGGGTCACCCCCATTGTTTGCACCCAGAAACTTTACCATCATAGCACTGGCTGCTCGTGCTGGAAATAAAGGGGTGGCTCCATTAGGTGGTAGCTGTAGTATGCTTTTATCTTTCAGCAGCCCAGTCGTGACAAAGGACTGCAACGTGCCCTTTGCCAAGGTACTGGAACCTTTGCTTTCCACCCAGCTAGCTGGCAGGATGGGATCAGCGGGGAGGCCAGGGCAGAGCCATAAGAATGGCTAGGCTGGGTCCGATCAATCATAGAATCATAGAATCATAGAAGATTAGGGTTGGAAGAGACCTCAGAGGTCATCCAGTCCAACCCCCTGCTCAAAGCAGGACCAACACCAATTAAATCATCCCAGCCAGAACTTTGTCAGGCCAGGACTTAAAAACCTCCAAGGATGGAGATTCCACCACCTCCCTAAGTAACCCATTCCAGTGCTTCACCACCCTCCTAGTGAAATAGTGTTTCCTAATATCCAACCAAGACCTCCCCCACTGCAACTTGAGACCATTGCTCCTTGTTCTGTCATCTGCCACCACTGAGAACAGCCAAGCTCCATCCTCTTTGGAACCCCCTTTCAGGTAGTTAAAAGCAGCTATCAAATCCCCCCTCATTCTTCTTTTCTGCAGACTAAACAAGCCCAGTTCCCTCAGCCTCTCCTCTTAAGTCATGTGCTCCAGTCCCCTAATCATTTTTGTTGCCCTCCGCTGGACTCTCTCCAATTTGTCCACATCCTTTCTATAGTCGGGGGTCCAAAACTGGACGCAATACTCCAGATGTGGCTTCATCGGTGCTGAATGAAGGGGAATAATCACTTCCCCATATCTGCTGGCAATGCTCCTACTAATACAGCCTAATATGCTGTTAGCCTTCTTGGCAACAAGGGCACACTGCTGACTCATATCCAGCTTCTTGTCCACTGTAATCCCCAGGTCCTTTTCTGCAGAACAGTCGGTCCCCAGCCTGTAGCGGTGCATGGGATTCTTCCGTTCTAAGTGCAGGACTCTGCACTTGTCGAACCTCATCAGATTTCTTTTGGCCCAATCCTCCAATTTGTCTAGGTCACTCTGGACCCTACCCCTACCCTCCAGTGTATCTACCTCTCCCCCCAGCTTAGTGTCATCTGGGAACATGCTGAGGGTGCAATTCATCCCATCATCCAGATCATTAATAAAGATGTTGAATAAAACCGGCCCCAGGACCGACCCCTGGGGCACTCCGCTTGATACCGGCTGCCAATTAAATTGAGCCGTTGATCACTACCTGTTGAGCCTGACAATCTAGCCAGCTTTCTATCCACCTTATAGTCCATTCATCCAATCCATACTTTTTAAATTTGCTGGCAAGAATACTGTGGGAGACCGTATCAAAAGCTTTGCTAGTCAAGGTATATCACATCCACCACTTTCCCCATATCCACAGAGCCAGTTATTTCATCGTAGAAGGCAATCAGGCTGGTCAGGGATGACTTGCCCTTGGTGAATCCATGTTGACTGTTCCTGATCACCTTCCTCTCCTCCAAGTGCTTCAAAATGGTTTCCTTGAGGACCTGCTCCATGATTTTTCCAGGGACTGAGGTGAGGCTGACCTGTCTGTAGTTCCCCGGGTTCTCCTTCTTCCCTTTTTTAAAGATGGGCACTATATTTGCCTTTTTCCAATCGTCTGGGACCTTCCCTGACAATTGGAAAAAGTCCCCCATGAGTTTTCAAAGATAATAGCCAATGGCTCTGCAATCACATCACTCAATTCCCTCAGCACCCTCGGATGCATTAGACCCATGGACTTGTGCATGTCCATCTTTTCTAAATAGTCCTTAACTTGTTCTTTCACCACTGAGGGCTGCTCACCTCCTCCCCATACTGTGTTGCCCAAAACAGCAGTGTGGGAGCTGACCTTGTCTGTGAATGGTTCATCTTAACAGTATCATGTCTCTGAGCTTCTGGGGGAGTGGTCCCCTCCTGGCTTCTGGCAGTCAGAGGTTTAGGGTCACCCCAAGTGTGGGGTGGCATCCTTGGCCATCTTAGCCAATGGCCACTCATGGACCTATCTTCCATGGACTTACCAAGATCTTTTTTGAACCTTGTTATACTTTTGACCATCACAACATCCCCTGGCAATGAGTTCCGCAGGTTAATTGTGTGTTGTGTGAAGAAGTCCTTCCTCTTGGTTGTATGAAACATGCTGCTTGTTCATTTCATTGGGCGACCCTTGGTTCTTGTATCATGGGACAGGGTGAATAACACTTTTCTACTCACCTTCTCTTAATTGGTCATGATTTCATCAACCTTTCTCACATCCCCTGTCAGTCATCTCTTGTCTAAGCTGAACAGCCCTGCTTTGTCCTGCCTCTCCTCACATGGAAGCTGTTCCATACCCTGGCTCATCCTTGGTGCCTTTCTCTGAACCTTTCCCAACTCTGTTCTCTCCTGGGACCTGGGCACAGAATTCCAGGGGTTAGACAGCGTTGTGGTGGCAGGGGTGCTGCTGGCAGCTGGAAAGGGGCCAGCTCGGTGCTTGAGCTCACTCCACAGACATGCTGGCCTTCCGGGTGGGTGCTGGCATGACAGGTGCGGGTGGTAATAATGCCACCCCGGCAGCAGCCTGGGCTTGGAGTGCTCGAGGCTCCCTGTAGGCTATCCAGAGCTTGCCTGGCAGCCAGCACAGAGCGCGGGTCTCATGGCCTCAGCTGGGGGCTGGGCGAGCTGCCGCTCCCAGGTGTTTTTCACAGCTGTGCCCAGGCAGGGTCCATCAGGGTGACCCAATGGAGACAGCATGAATGAGGGACTGGCCATCTAGGGCCGTCTCTGAGTGCCTCTCACAGCAGGGCAGCGTCCTCCCTCCACCCGGCTGCCACTGGACCCAACCTGTGGTACCGAGCAGGTTGTCCTCTCTCCCTGCTGTCCCCGTAGAGCTGTGCCCATCACAGGACAGGTGGGGACAGTGCGGTTCTGTGCACTGCCTGGGGAGGGGAGTGTGTCTCCAAGTGATGGGCTTGTTGGTTGGTGCCTCCCGAGGCTGCTGGCTCTGCCCCTTTGAGGCTGGCAGAGGGGCGATTGCAGGGATCTGGCTGACACCCACCTGTAAGGGGCGGGGGGGAGATGCCAGCCTTCACATGGCAGACAGCTCGTCAGCTCTCACCAGTCCCCAGCGAGATTTCCTTCTAGCACCCATGGGGAAGCCCCTGGGTGTGTCAGCTTCAAGCTGGTGGCCCCTTAGCAGCAGGCCCAGGTAAGGGTCAATGCGGAGGCCCCTCTGTGGCTGCTGGCTGGGAAGGGAGGGCAGCTGGATGGCAGCAGGCTGGTGGGTGACCCCACTGGCATTTCCATGTGCCCAGGGGGAGACTGATTTAGACCTGGAGGCCATCCCAAGATGGGATTTCGGGCAGGTCAAGCTCCAAGCCCGCGGCCCGGACACATTATTCTGTTTGTATTCCTAGCCCCACTGAGCCCCAGTCTGTGCTCTGCTGCCTGGCCCAGCCCCACGGGGAGACGCCATTCTCCAGGGTGACTGACTATTCTTCTTTCCCACAGCCAGCGCCGTCGCCCCAGTGAGCCCGGCATTCCCACCTGCTGGCAGAGATGGACCCCGGGGAGATCCCCATCCAGACAGAGCTGGTGGAGCTGGTGCCCAATGGGAAATACGCTGTGAACGCCTCGGCCATCCCCTTGGTGGGGAATGACAGGTAACCCCAGCGCATGGGCAGAGGGCAGGGGCTTGCCTGCCCGGAGCCAGCTGAGAGACAGGGTCATTCTGTCTTCCTGAATTTGGCAGGGGATGGGTTAGGAACCCTCGCCAGGTCCAGGCACAGTGAAGGCAAGTGCCATGCAAGTGTCCTCTTCACAGCTCCTCCAGTGCTTCTCACTCCCGACCTGCAGCCCCCTGCTAGCCCAGCCCTGGGCTCCCCAACACACATCCAAGCTCTGCCAATGCCCCCCACTCCTGCCCCATGCCCCACCCCGGCTCTGCAACAGGCAGCCAAGAAAACAAAGTGGGGTGGGGGCTGATCCCTGTCTAGGGGCTCAGTGGAGCAGCCCCTTGGATCCCACGTGCTGTTCTGGCACCTCCATATGAGAAGGCCCCATTGCTGGGCTGAGAAGAGCCAGAAGCCCAGAAGGACTGAGTGGCTGGCGAGGCGGATTGATGGGGAGCCTGGCTGAGCGACAGCGCAGGGGGATGCAAGCAGGCGCGGGGGGTGGGCGGGTAGCGCTAAGCTGCATGGACAGGTCCTGCTCCAAGCAGCATGGTGCAGTCTGACCTCAAAGGGCCAGCTCCAGACTGAACCTGGGGAAGAATTTGCTTCCAAGGAGGAGAATGACAGGACCACACACCCCAGTGCAGCCAGGAGCAGTAGTAGTCTATTAAGACTGGACACAGGAGAGCTGGGATCTGCTGCCTTGCAGGGTGATGCTGAGCAAGTCCCAGCTCCTCTCTGCCTCAGTTTCGCCAGGGGATCCTGGTGCTCACCCCGCCTGGAGGGGATCCTGTTTCTGGAGCACTTTGAGCCCCTTGGAGTATTGGTACTGGAGGAGGGTGAGGGATCCGTGCCAGTCATTCAGGGACCCTCTGCTTTACCGTCCAGTCCCCCCCCAGGGTGCCATCAGAGATAAGGCTCCCCAGGGGCAGGCTGGAACCTCCTGGCCAGTGGAGCGCCCTGGAGCGGGAGCCAAGGGAGGTGAAGGAGATGGAGTGGCATGGTCGTGTTCTGCCTTGTAGCCCGGGAGGTGGCAAGGGCAGCCCAGGTGGTGCGAGGGGGAGGGAGCACCCCACTGTGGTGGGTGGTTTATGGCTCTTCTCTCCCCCCTGCCTTGCTCTAGATTTGAAGAGCCCCAGCCCACCATGGCAGAGATGGAGGAGTTCCTGCCCCAGGGCCCTGACAAGAAGCAGACCCACTTCACGGATGTAAGTCCGGGCAGGAGAGTGGCTGGTGGGGTGACTGCAGCCTGGCCACCTCCTCACGCTGCTTGCCAAGAACCTGACCCTCAGGCAGGGCACAGACCCACTGCCCTTCACTGCAGAGCGGGGGCAGGACAGGGCAGGGGAGTGGGAGTCGGGAAATCCAGGTCCAGCACCCTGCCACCATGGGCTGCCCCCTGAGCTCATTCCCTGGGTCACAGAGAGAGCTGGAGAGATCGCCCTGGTTCTTTGGTTTCACCATAAACATCCAGTTTAGCGTGTGTGACCCATTTGCCCTCTGGCGGCTGGTCCACCTAGAGGATAAAAGCCTACTACTGCTGCTCACAGCTTGTGGAATTTTTCCCCTAGCTCAAGTGATCAGAGCTCTTGCATTTAGTGCTGGTGACCCCTGTGGGTGTGCGAGTGGACTTGTTACATGGACTTGATGGCTGCCCTCTTGGCCTGCTCCCCAGGTATTGAGCCAGGTGCCAGGCTGCCCTGCAGGGGCACAAGAGCAGGGCACCAACCCTAACTGGCTGTGAGTTCTACACTTAGATTTCACCAAGTGTGAATCCCTCAGGCACTAGAACAGGCTAACCCTGGAGTCACCAACCATCCCCTTGGGTCTATCCTGCCACCCAGGCAAGTCTGCCTTTGTGACAGAGGGTCCCTCGTGCCAAGGATCACAGCAATAGTCAGGTTGCACTCAGTCCCAAGGGGCCCCTCACTAAGCCCAGGTCAATTGCACCTTAGACCATAGGCACTGACTGGAGCACCCACGGAAAAAAAAATGGTGGGTGCTGAGCAGCCCCCCAGCAGCGCTTCCCGCCCACCAGCAGGCCCTGCCCATCAGCACCTCCCCCTGCCCCGCAGCGCCTCCCACCCGCTGCAATCAGCTGTTCCGTGGTGTATGGGAGGGATGGGGGAGAGGGGAGGAGCGAGGGTGGAGCATGCTCAGGGCAGAGGATGGGGAGGGGAGGGGCAGGAAGAGGCAGGGTGGGGGTTGGGGCAGGGGTGGAGCAAGGGGGTGCACCCCCCAGCACATTAGAAAGTTGGCGCCTGTGCCTTGGATCTCACCCATAGACAGTGCTCATAGCCAGTCCTGTAATAAACTCTCCAGCGCAGTGATACTCCGAGTGAGGCTCGGGAGCCGCAAGTGGCTCTTTAACATGGCTCTGTGGCTGTTCATAGCACATGATGTTAAAGCCCCGTGCGATTTCATTATTAACCAATCCAAGTTAGTAACCAATCCGGATGCTTGTACTGTGTTATTAACCGACTGTGGAATAGTTGGCCAGTCGTGCTGTTAGAATAGTGTGTTAGTCAATGAAACAAGGAATTCACGTAACTGGAGCTCTTTTGGGTCATGTTGCTCGCTAATTTGGCTTCTGAACGGCTGAGCTCGCAGTATCACGGCTCTATAGATGTATTGACTAGGAAAAGGAGAGAGGAGAGCTCTTTGGGAGGTTAAAGCAGCTAAACACAGACACACCCAAATGAATTCCAGTCTCATGTTTCACAAAGTAATAGAAGCTTCTCTGATAAGCAGGCTCTATCTGTCCTTTGCGGCTAACCCAGGCTAAGCACTGGGAATCTCTTGCTTATGCCCAGTAATCCTTGCCCCTCAGAGTCCAAGCAACATAAAAGATCCAGTTCCTCCTTGTCAGGGTTTTTTATTCCTCTCCCCCTCCCCACTTTCTGCTTCAAGATGCAAATTCAGCTGCTGGGAGGAATTCAGGAGTATGGCTCCTCTTGGGGGAGGGGGCAGCAATCAGAAATCTTTCCTCCTCTGATGTTCCACAAGGGTTCAGCTGGTGTCACTGGGCCTCCTTGGTTGGGCCGGAGCTGACACCTCCCGTTCACACCCCATTCACACTGGTTAATGCTTCTCTCCTGTCTGGTGGTTGCCAGTTTCAGAGCAAACACTTCACTGTTACCCCCTAGCATGGGACAAAGGTATTATAAACCAGATTAATGACCACAGCGACACACAGCATTCCATCACGTCCAACCCCCTAAGCCCATTTGTATAACGCTAATACCAAGGTTAATAAGGCTAACGCCCAGGGAGTCAGGCTGGCTCCAGCTGTGTGCTTGTCATGGGTCAGTCGACACCTTGGCATGAGCTGGCCCCTGATGTGCCAGCATCACAGTGGGGCCTTCTAGATCTAAGAGCAGGAGCGACTACAGCTGGAGTTGAAGAGCCAGGCTGTGGAAGTGGGGCTCTCACGGAGGGGGACCCCTAAGGCCTGCTGCCCAGAGGGGTGCGGCAGCTTAGGGCAAGGAGGCAGGATATTGTGGAAGAGGGATTACAAGGGAAATAACAGCCCTTAGGAAGGAGGAATGTACCCTGGGCAGTAACATGGTAGTAGCCCAGAGGCTCTGCCAATGGGCCCAGTCCCCACATTTCCGCAGCCAGAGGGTTAGCTGGGGTGCTCCAAAGGCATTGCCCTGTGTGAGTGGCAGGTACTGGGGGACAGGGGACAGGTGGGTATTTCCAGCTGGGGACACGGGGGGCTTTGCCCAGCTGCGGCGTGTGACCCACTGTGTCCCATCTGCGCAGTTCGAAGGGAAGACCTCCTTTGGCATGTCCGTGTTCAACCTCAGCAACGCCATCATGGGCAGCGGCATTCTGGGGCTAGCCTACGCCATGGCCAACACTGGCATCCTCCTCTTCCTGTGAGTGAAGCTCTCCACATGCCTCGCGCTGGGGGGTCGGGCGCGGCTGGGGTCGGGGGGGAGGGGGCTTGGCCCACACTTGGGGACTGAATCTGCTGTTAGGCCTGTGTGGGTCCAGATGGGAAAGGACAGTAACTCCTAGCAATGTGAGAGCCTGGGCAGGTGGGTGGGTGGGTACAGACCCAATGATGAGAATGGGGAAGTCTGGGGATGGATGGATGGATGGAGGCTGGTGTGTGGGGATGGATGAATAGATAGAGGCGTGTGAGGGGCATGCGCACACTCAGCGTTCGCACGCTGCGGGTGTTACACTTGCTGTTGGGGGGCCGACCCTGCCTGAGCTGTCCCGCAGCTTTGCGGCCGTGCTGACTGAGAGGAGCAGGGATGGGCAGAGGGCCCGTGGGTGGCTGGGCCCAGCTGGGATCCCAATGCCGTCGGTGATCCTGCTGGCACAATGCCTCTGGCTGCCCCAGAGCAATCAGCCAGACACGGGGGATTCCCCCTGGAGACAAACTCGGCAGGGGCCAGACATGTCTCTGCCTCAGGAGCTGCATTTGACACCCCTCGGCAGGGCACAACTCAGCACGCTGTCTGCTCCACCACCAGCTCTCGCCCCCCACCCCCGGCAGGCCCCAATTCCCCTCCCCCACATAGATCCGCCAAGAGCCAGTGATATGCAGCAACCCCCAGCTTGACCCATCCTACACCACATCTGACCTCACCAGAGCCCCCAGGATGGGTGAAGAGCGGCTGGTAGAGGCCGAAGCCGAGCGATGGTGCTGGTGAGCAGAGGAATCATGCTGGAGACTCTGGGCCACAAGGGAGTCTCCCCCCAGCGCTGAGAGAGGAGCAATCAGAGGGCCGGCCCAGCACTCTGGGGTGCCCGGATAGCCGCTAAGGGCTGTGTAGCTCTGCTGGCTGCTCTGCCCAGCTGTCCCAGCTGCACAGGTCGCCCGATCAGCAGCCGCCTGGTTCTCTGTGGGGCTGAGGAGCTGCTTGGCGGCTGGCAGTGGTGGGTGGAGGGGGCTACTGCCTGGCATCCTCTGCTTCCCACTTCCTTGTTAGGCTGCGGCCTTAATGAGTAGCTGGTGGATCCGCCCTCCCATTCCCCACTGGTGGGAGCAGCGGGGCTGCCGGCAGCTGTGGACTTTCCCCCAGGTCGTTGCTTGTTGTGGCACCGCTCACAACTATTCAAACAAAGCAGCGAGGGCAGCCAAGGCCGGACTGGCTCCAGGGCCGCCTGCAGCTTCCGAGAAGCCGATTTTCCTTTGACCGAGAGAGGCAGGAGGTCCCTGCATCCAGGGAGGGGAAATGTCCCCGGAGGGCAGCTTTCCAGGGCGCCTCCTGACATCCCACGGGGCTGCAGGGCACTCCCTGAGACCCAACCCCCTTGCGCCAGGCGCTGTACACACCGATAGCCAGAACCGGCATCGGCCCCAAGGAGCAGGCCACCTAAATGGACAAGGGCCTTAGCTCCGTTGTGCGGGTGGGGAACTGAGACCTCTCGCCACAAAGGCTGTGCCACACCTACCCATTGACCCCAGATCGTCCACAGCCCATCCACATCCTTCCACTGCTGGGTGCCTCCAAGCACCACCTGCCCCCAGTGTCCCAGCCCTCCGCAACCCTGTGGGCAGTGGCCAGTGGGCCCCAGAAGACTTTCAGCAGCTGGCGTCGCTCTGTGAGGCCCCTCAGAAGGATCCCCTGATGCCGGCCCCGGGGCAGCTGTCACCCACAGGGCCACGTGCCAGGCAGAGGAGGAAGGCCTGCCTAGCTCAACTCCTGGCATGGTAATAAAACTCCGGACTGTGTGACCGGAGAGATTAGCGCTGCTGCTCGCCTTGGATGGAACTGGGAACAAATAGCAACGAGGCCACCCAACCAGCCGGGCACTGGGCCACTGTGCGCCAGGCAACGGGGTGACCTGGGCTCACCACCCCGCCAGCTTCCGGCGGGGGTGATGTCTGCGGGTCACGAGGAGCTGGTGCTCATCTTGGTCACGTGTCCCTGAAAGCAGCGCCCTGCCCATCCCGTGCCCTCCGCACGGACGCAGCAACATCTGCCTTGTGGGCAGTGCCAGGCTCCAGTACAGGGGGAGGAGAAGAGTGGAAGTGAGTGCCAGCTGGGCAGGATGGGAACAAGTGGCTAGGGGTGATGGGGATGCAGGGCCGCCCAGAGGATTCAGGGGGTCTGGGGTCTTCGGCGGCGGGGGTCCTTCTGCTCCGGGTCTTCGGGGCAGACATGGAGCGGAAGGACCCTCCACGGCCGAATTGCTGTCAAAGACCCGGAGTAGAAGAAGCGGTGGCAGGTCCTTCACTCTGGGTGTGTTCGGTGGCACTGAAGGACCCGCCACCGAAGTGCCACCGAAAACTCTCGTGGGGGCCCCTGAAAACTCTTGAGGGGGCCGCTGCGGGGCCCGGGGCCTGGGGCAAATTGCCCCACTTGCCCCCCCTCTGGGCGGCCCTGTGGGGATGGAGAGCTGGGGGGCACCGATTGGGCAGGATACGTATGGGTGGTGGGGGGCACTGGCTGGGCATGGCTGGGTGGGGACCACTGGCTGGGCCAGATGGATATGGGCAGTGGGGGAAGGGTACCATCTAGCTAGCTATCATGTGCCTGTCACGATGGTATCTGGTCTGCAGCAAGCTCTCCTGTCCTGTCTGTGGGGTTAGCGCTGTGGAGGGAGTTCCTTTGCAGGCGGGATGACACCCGAGGCAGGCTGCTTTCATGGGCTCTGGTGCTGGGGTGGGTTAGTGCGGACACACCAAACCACAGTCCTGAGCGCCCTGGCTGGGTGGCTGAGCCTTGAACCAACTCAGCCCTGAGGACAGCCCCCTCCAGAGCCCAGCAGGCACCTACTCCTGGGACAGTTCTGCTGCTTACTCACACACTCAGGTAGGACTCAGGCGAGGCCCGGCTCCACAGCGGTTGGCCCTTCCCAGAGCCCCCAGCCTGAGCCCCCGGCCACAGCCTCCTGGGTTTGCGCTTAGAACAACCACAGAGGCGCCTTTGGAGACAAGTCCTGCTTTGCCCTCCTCTTCCGCATGTGCCTCAGTGCATGCAGCACAGCAGAGTTGGTCGGCCCCCGGATTCATCCACCCGTGAAAACAAGCGAAATTTCAGGGGAGATTCCAAAACCACTGGAAATTTTCCAAGAAATGAAATTCTGGAAACCCTGGTTCGGGGGCCATCTGTCACGGAGTCCCCGGGCGATGCTCTGGAACTGCTCCCTACAAAGCCAGGCAGGACTCTGGGGAAGTCTCCTCTCTGTGAGCAGCCTGTTTGCAGGACACACAGCTCACACGGCTTCCACCTTCCTGGGTCTGACCTCCGAGCATTCAGCATCCTCTGCCCCTCCGTGCGCTTCCCACAGCGAGTCCGCCCAGGCGGGCTTCTGGGGAAGCCAGAGGGTCCTGCCCCCCAACTCCACAGTCAGACGTGACTCTCAGCCAGCCAGTAAAACAGAAGGTTTATTAGATGACAGGAACATGGTCTAACACAGAGCTTGTAGGTGCAGAGAACAGGACCCCTCAGCTGGGTCCATTTTGGGGGGCAGTGAGCCAGACAACCACGTCTGTACTTCAGTCCTCGTCCCCAGCCAGCCCCAAACTGAAACTCTCTCCAGCCCCTCCTTCTCTGGGCTTTGTCCCTTTCCCGGGCCAGGAGGTCACCTGATCCCTTTGTTCTCCAACCCTTTAGCTCTCACCTTGCAGGGGGAAGGGCCCAGGCCATCAGTTGCCAGGAAACAGGGTATCGCCCATTCTCTGTGTCCAGACCCCTGCACACACCTGCCCTCTAGGGCTCTGCAATGATCATACAACCTTACCCCACCCCCTAGATACTTAAGAACTGCATAGGGGAAACGGAGGCACCCCCACACTATTCAGAGGAAACATTAAGAACAGTCCCACTTCGTCACACCATCGAAATGTTCCAATCTCCAATGCAACCTTTGAGAAATGGGGTTCGTTCTAGTTTTGCTAGAAAATGAAGTATAGTTCCAAACAAAGCGGTGTTTCACAATGAAAAATCAACAGTCCCATTCAGAGCTTTTCAACTGTTTTTTTTTTTAACCAGTTTTTTTCTAAGTGAAATTTCATCCAAACCGCTATGATTTCGCAGGAAATGTCAGTTTATCAAAACGGTATTTTCCCCAAGGAAATATGTTTTGATGGAAGTTTTCCAGCAGGCTCATCCCACAAGCTCTGGGGAGTGGTGCAGTGCCATAATCTCCCCTTGAGATATGGGGAAACTGAGGCACAGAGCAGGCCAGAGACTCAACTACAGTGGCCCAGCCAGTTGATGCGAGAGCTGGGAACAGACCCAAAATCTCTGCTACGCGCACTGATCCACACCTGTTCCCAGTTGTTTTTATCCAGTAATGGTGCAGCCTAGTGGGTTGAGCCTTGAGCTGGGAGCCTAGACACCTGGGTTCTGATCCCAGCTGCACCAATGACCTTCGGTGTGCCTCACTTTACATGAAGTGTGCCTCACTTTACGTGAAGTTAATGCTCATGGCTTTCTCTTCGGGGTGAAGACCATGCCTGCATGTGCTTGTACAGTGCCTGGAGCAGTGGGGGCTCAGCCCTGATTGGGCCACTATAGAAAGGAGCTGCAGGGGGTTGGAGTGGATCCATGACTGTTTGCATCCTGCTCAGCCAAAAGAATAGAATTTGCACGCTCGGTTTCACTTCCTGGTTCCCATTCACAAGTTCCAGGCTGCTACAGTGGGGAAAATCCATCTCCTAAAACACACGGGGGCAACTTGCCTGACCCCGCAGCCCATTTCTGCTGGCTTCAGAGGGGTCACGCCTGATTTATCCTGGAGTATGTATGCAGGACACAAACCTGTTTCTAGCCCCATGAGTTTTCTAGCCACCACGCTTTAACAAAACCAGCATTCAGGACTCCCTGGCGGTGATCTGTGCTGTGAAACGACTAAGGCCGTGTCCGGGTTGCTGATTAGCTACGCAACATGGCAAGACACGTGCCCTCAGCTCTCCGCATCACAGCAGAACTCAGGTGGATGTTGGAGAGCCGGGGGGGCGGGGGTTCCCTTTACTGATAGGAAAGTGTTTTTACACTTGAGTAAAACCAGGACAAACAAATCCAGAGACGAACCTCCAGCTGATGGCACTGATCCGCACTGCCTGGTTCCCTCGAGCTGTGAACTCGCCCTGAGATTCTGGGGGTGGCAGGAGAGAAAAGAAAATCTTCTTCCCTAAGAGACAGCTGGGGAAAAGCCCATTCAAATGCAAGCGACGCTGGCAGGCGCCTTGTTACCTAGCGGGACTAATGACAATGGATCTGAGCGGAAAGTAAAAGGGCATTAATTAGCCAGGACCCGATCCTGTTCTTGGAGCCACACACCAGGCTGGGTGAGAAGCTGTGAAAAGGTGGTCAGGAGGATCGGCTTATGACATTGTATGTGAGTCACTCAGGTGATGTGCCTTGGTTTCCCCATTTGTACGGGGGGGTGGGGGGGACAATGGCACTGCCCTACCCCAGGCAGGGAGGCTGCGAGGCTGAACACCCAACAGAGCATGAGGGTCTCAGATGCTGTGGCTGTGGAGGGTCAATCAGAACCAAAAACCCAGAGCTGTATTTCAGGCCCCAGTCCTATGATGTCTGGCTGCAGTTGAAATGCCCCATCCCACTGCCAGGCTGCCCTGGTTCCTGTTACACGTGTCAGCGTGTCCATGCTGCAGACAGGGAAACCGAGGCAGACAGGGGTGGTGACTCGCCTGCCATCAGACAATAGGCCAGAACCAGGAATAGGACCCTGGTGTTCTGACCCTCCGCCCACTGTCTCCTGTTTTAAACTCAACCTGTCCTGTGCTTTTGGGCCAGACCAGCTGAGAGTTGCCTGGTGTTCCTGGGTCTGGAGTGCAGATGAGCGCTCCACTCTGGCTCTTCCTTACGCGCGGGGAGCAGCTCTCTCAGGCATCGGCACATCAGACGGCGCCTTGTTTTCAGTGCGCCCTGGCCGGAGGCTGGTTTGCCGGCTCCATTCTCAGACACGGCTGCCAGCAGCCCCCAGGCACGTGGGACACCATCGAACTCCAACGACACAAGGCAGAGACAGAGCCAGCCTTCTGCATCGCCTCTGCGACATCCTCTGCCCAGCGGGTTCCAGCCAATTACAGCCTAGAGGCTTTGCTCAGTCCCCGTGGCCTGAACGATCTCACTTTGGAAGCCATAGCCAGCCCTGGTCCTCGCTGCTCTCCCACCACCAAGTACGCAGAGCCCCAAGGGGAGGCTGGCGCCGTGTGGCATGACATGGCAAAGTGACACTTTGCCCAGGACGATCTCGGGGGTTCCAGGGCATCACGATGCCCTCATCCTGGCGCAGGTGTGGATGGTTTGGGGCCCTTTTGTCCAGTGCACCCAGGTGACACAGCTGTCCCGAGAGCTGGGCAAGTCCTCGTGTGGATAGGACAGCAGGATTCTTTGGGCATGGATGCATCCAGCTCGAGGCGTCCTAACCTCCCCGTGGCTCCGATCTCATTCCAGAACAGCTGTGTCCAGCAATGGCTCTGTGGCAGTGGGGGATCTGTGGCCCCCTCCGGCTCCTCTGGAAAAGCTCCAGGTCCCTGGCTGGCCAGAGGGAACCA
This sequence comes from Chelonia mydas, assembly GCF_015237465.2. NCBI lineage: Eukaryota > Metazoa > Chordata > Testudines > Cheloniidae > Chelonia > Chelonia mydas. The sequence continues at coordinate 47,641,132 of NC_057853.1, forward strand.
AAGGCCCTTCCAAAGCAAACACAGCAGGCTGCGATTTGAAATGACCATAAACAGGAGGAGAGGGGCTGGGCAGGCCACATGCCTGGGAACATGTAAATAGCTCTGGGGGTAATGACATCTCCAAGAACAGTGCCGAGGAACAGGGCCCCCAGGCCATCCCAAATCCCGGAGCGCCCCCAGACGGTCATGTCTATCTTCTGCCGCCAAGCATCAGAGTGCCTGGGTGCCTTCCCTGTACCCCTGACGGGGTCAGAGCTCTGCTCGTGGGAGGGCTGTAGGCTTGATCGGGGGAGGTTAGATTGTTATGAATTCACTGCATTGGGGTTGTCTCAGTTGATTTGTTTCAGGCTGATTTTAATTGTTGTTTTTCTAGGTGGGTGGCTGATTGGTTGTTTGAGGAACTGGGTGAGTGGGTGAGCGGTTGGTTGAGTAGGTGGGTGGGTGTTTGTTTGGGTAGGTGGGTGGTTGATTGGCTGGGTGAGTGAGCGGCTGGGTGGTTGTTTGGTTGGGTGGCTGTTTCTTTGAGTGGGTGAATGATTGATTGGTTGGCTGGATGGGTAGTCGGTTGGTTGGCTGGGTGAGTGTTTGGCTAGGCGGCTGGCTGGGGTTTGTTGTGGAGCAAAGTTTTGAGTGTAGCTCCTATGGTGGAAGGGCCTTTTCAAAGAGGTTGGAGATGTTTCCTAAAGCCAGTTCGGCTCTGGGCTCGCTCTGGAAGTTTGCCCAGCAGCTGGACACTCCCCCTCCGCCACGATCCACAGTGCTTCGCCCATCCTCCCCACGCTTCACCCTCCTCCCCTCCCCTGGGCTCTGCATCACCCCGAGGAGCCCAGCTGGCCCCAGGGCTCACAGATGGAGATTTGACCTTTGGGTTGGCTGGGGCTCACTCTGCTCCTTGCTGGGAAGGTGTGGCCCAAGGCCACAGACTGGCATCAGAAGTGACTGGCAGCCAGTGGCAGGCGGGGGTGCAATAGCACCCACTGCCCTCTGGCCTCCAGATATACCACAGGACGGGCACCAGGAGAGCGGGGAGCGGGGGCCCGTGGGATGAGCTAGAGGCGTGTTTCATTGACTGGGGAGAGACCGCTCCTAAAAAACACCCAGCCCTTAACTCTTGGCTGGGTTCCACAAGGTTAATGGGTTTTCCAAGCCCCCACCCCCCATTATGCCAAGGCAGCTGCAGGCTCCAGGAACCACTGACAGGCAGCAGCTCCTTCGCTCTCCGCCCAGCACCACGAGCAGGTGGGACCCCGAGACGCGGATCGCACAGGCTGCGGTGCAGCTGGAGCCCTGCCGCGGGGCGGAGAGAGGGGCCGGCTGGAGCCTGCACTGAACCCAGTGGGTTTTCCCCGGGGGCCAGCAGGGCCCTTTGGCTGGTGAATCCTCCCAGCTCCCCTGTATGAGTAACACGCTCACAATCTCTGCTCCAGAAGGGTAAACAGGGGCACAGAGGGGCTGGGTTCCCAAGGTAATGGGAGTGCCAGGGACTCCACTCCTTGGAGAATCTGGCCCTCAGAGACACTCCCGGGCCACGCGGTACGTCAGCGCCTGTGACCCCTGGGGCTCTGGCCTGCCAGCCCTGAGCTCTCCGTCCCCGTAGCTCCCACCCTGTTGCAGCCTCCTAGGGCTCTGCTCTCGGCTCACTCATCTCCCGTCTCATTCCAGCTTCCTCCTGACCACAGTGGCCTTGCTGTCCAGCTACTCCATCCACCTGCTGCTGAAGTCCTCTGGGATTGTGGGTAAGACCCCAGCCAGGGAGGATGGGGGGGGTCATCTCCAGGCCCAGCTTTCCCATTTGTGCCATGTTCCCAATCCCCTCACTTGTCACTTTGCACCCCCAGCCCAGGGTGGACTGAGGCTGACTGACCGACTGCAGCCGGAGGGGAATGGCCTTTGCATGGCCAGGTAACCGCACTGCCGTATGCTCCCTGTGTGCTAGGTGCCAGGCGGGGGCAGTGCGGGCACTGAGCTCATAGTGTTTGCCCCACTTGTGGGGTTTTGTGTTAAGCCTGGAGGTTGCAGACGGATTGTCCCTGCAGCAAGTCCCAGCGCCCTGTCACTGCAGTCCACGTCAATGGGGCTGTGCGTCGGGCGAGATTACGCCCTGGGGGCCAGCGGCCAATACACCAGATGGGGGTGCTCAGCTCTCAGCCTAGGGGGCCAAGGGGCTAGAGCATCGTGCGGGGGATGCAGTCGTCTCCCAGTCCCCTAGTGCAGCAGGTATGGGGGCTCCATTCAGTGGAGGGGTCGTGTCGCAGGACCGGGTGGCCTGGGGTACTATGAGGGGGACGGTTCATGTCTTGAGGCTGAGTGTACCTGGATGCTGAGGGGGGAGAGGTCGTGTAGTGAGGCTGGGGGAGGGGTCATGTCTCGGGGCCGGGAAACCTGGGGTGCTCTGGGGGGGAGGGGTTGTGTCTCGGGGCTGGCAGAGCTCCCTGCCCCCACCCCACTGCTAGCCCAGGGCTGAGGGCACCATGCTGGGGCTGGCATTCCTGGGTGCTGCTCCCTGCTGGTGTTGCCCCGGTGCGTGGCCCCTGTGGCTCTTCTCACCCTCTGATCATCCCCCCTGCAGGGATACGTGCATATGAGCAGCTGGGCTACAGGGCCTTCGGCACGCCAGGGAAGCTGGCTGCGGCCACCGCCATCACACTGCAGAACATCGGAGGTAGGAGGGGGATGGGCAGATCCCCTATCCCATACAGCTCGGAGCCACAGCTGGCACCCTGGGGCACCCACAGTGGGCTCACCTAGCTGGGGCACCCACGAGGGGCTCACCCAGCCAGGGCACCATCTGGCACCCCCAGGCCCAGCCGCGGGGTCGCCTAGGCTTCCCCACTGGTGTAGCTGTGGGGAGTGCCCGGCAGGACTGCAGCTGGGAGGGCGACGTCTGCTGGGCACCAGTAATATGGCCATGCTGGGGCTGCCCTGCGGCCCCTCTGCTCTCTACAGCCATGTCCAGCTACCTGTACATTGTGAAGTCCGAGGTGCCGCTGGTGATCCAGACCTTCCTCAACCTGGAGGAGAAGAGCACGTGAGTCCCTATGTGCCTGTCTCCCCACTCCCCCAGCCGGCCACAGACCCCTGGCCCCATGCTGGTGCCCAAAGCAGCTGGGCCCCGTGTGTGGCCACACATTGGCCATGCTCCAGCCAGCACCGGGGGTCAATGTCATGTCCGGAGGCCCCTCGGAGAGCTCAAGAGGGGAGCAGGGGCCCAGTGTGGGTGACCATAAGCCCCCCCAGCTCCAATGGGTGGAAGGGGGATGGGCCCAGTGGGAGGAGGGGGAAGGGACAGCCAAATCCGCAGCATCCAAGCCCCCCGCCAGGGATCCCCAACCAGGGCGTCTCCCCAGTGCAGAGAGCCCAGGCACCACATGGCCCGGGGGGCATCAAGTGCCTCTGCCAGCCCCTGCTCCCTGGCTCCAAATAGAAGGGGATCCCTAGCAGGGCTGGGCCCCGTGCCCACCCCTCGTTCCCAGGGCCAGGTTCAGTGCCCCAGCCAGTGGTAGAAGGGATGTCCTGAGGGCCCCTCGGAGAGCTCAGGGGGTGAGAAGGGGCCCGGCAGGGGCAGGAGTGACCTGAGGCCAGCAGCTTGAGCCAGCTGGGGGTGCAGGGAAGGGACACTGCTTAGGGGAAGACCACAGCGTGGGGGGGTTGAGTTGCAGGTGCTAGTCACCACTTGCAGCCAACGCCAGCTGCGCCGGACCCAGCCCCACTTCACGGGGGCCAGAGAGGGGCTTTTGCATGGGGAAACAGCCAGCCCAGGACACACCATGACTCCTGCTACCCCAGTCCTGGGCTCTCCCCACAGCTCTGGGTGCCCCTCACTCCCGACCCGCAGCCCCTGCTAGCCCTGATCCAGGTGGTGCTTGGCTGGGGACTGGTTGCTTTAGGGGTCAGATGGAGCGAAAGCTGATCTGCCCCGTGATCTGCGCTAAATCTGACCCACGACCTCTGAGGGAGAATGTTCCATGTGATTCCAGCCGCCTCCTCTTATCCATTGGTCCGTCTCCTGCCCCCGGCCCTGCCCTTCTGCCTCCCCGGGCTGATCTCCTCCCCACCGTGAGGCAGGCCAGCGCTATTAGCCCCCTTTCCCTGTTGGAGAAACTGAGGCACGGCATGACACCCCTCTGCAAAACCAGCTTGCCCAGGGGATCCCAGCCTGGGACTTTCACCCAGAGGACACCTGAGCCTCCTGGTGATTGGTTTGTACCAGGCTGTGTCTGCGCCCTTCTGTCACGCTCGCAGCTCCCTTCTCTCTGCCGCGCTAGCCTGGCTCTGTCTCACACTCCTTCTTCGGTGCATTTCCTCTCTCCCTACTTCCTGCCTATGCCTCTCTCCTCTAGGCCTCTGCCCCCGTCTGATCTCCGGCTTCCCCCAGGCTCAGCTGTGTCTCACGTCCTGTGGCGGCCAGGCAGATCTGGCCTCCAGCCTGTCACAGGGATTTAGCTGTATTTAGTCACTTCTATTTTAGCTTGATGCCAGAGCTGAATAAGCCTTTGGTGTCGGATTAAACCAGTGGGAATGTCCAATCCCTGCTTCCTCTTCCTGTGGGCAGAGCCAGCCCCCTGCTGGGCACACGCCTTTCCCGGTGTGTGACTCTCCATGTGGCACCGGGCCGGGGCAGCTGGCACTTCCGGGCACCAAGGGGTTAACGCGGCAGCTGGCGAGGTTGCTTCGAGTGTCACTACCACTCCAACATCCATGCCGGGTGCCAGAGCCTGTCTCCCGGTGCCTCTATCGGTTCATCCGGCTTCCCACAGGCCGGCAGAGGCACTCCATGCCCGGCACCCACGAGGCCAAAGGATGGGTCACTCCAGGCACCCTGAGCCCATCTCTCCCCTGGAAGTTAAGTGGAGACCAGCCGGACCGGAGCCGCCCAGGCCCTGGACTCTGGGTGTTTGGATCTAGATTCTTGCACAGGCACAGCATAGCGAGGGCGCTGTTGGGCCTGGCAGCCGCTTGCAGGCCCAATCCTGGCACTAGTCAATGCTCGGACTCAGTTCCAAACAGCTCCACGTGCGCCCAAGGACCGTGCCCCACCGTCCCCACAGACCCACACGGCACTAGCACAAATCCCAGCATCACAGTGCTGCTTGCTCAGGGAAGGAATGGACCCGAGAGTTCTAGCCAGGGATCACTGCCTGGGGAACTCCCCACTACTTGATGTGAATGGTATCAGTGCCTGGCACTGTGAGCTGGGCTCACTGCAGTGGCGAAATGCTGGATTCTGCTCTGAGCCTGGGGTGGGGCATGAGTGGCGCGTCTCCTGGCGCACCAAGGGAGAGGAGAGATGAGATCCAGGCCCATGAGTCAAACTACCCACGGTGGGCGCTACAAACCATTCCCATGGCAACGCTGTCCCCACAACCATCGCTAGCCCTGCAAGTGGACCTAGCACTGCACTACAGTCCCCCCCAGCATGGGTGCCCATCACCACAGGCCTCAGGCCTAGCTTTCAGCCCGTGGGAGAAGCCATGGGCGAGGACAACAGGAGGTTGCTCGTTCCCCACACATTCCTAGGGATCTTCTTCTGGCTTCCCCAGTGGGGCCCTGACCCGATTCCCAGGGACCCTCCTGAGCTGGAGGACCCCGAGCCAGAGACAGTCAGGTCCCACGGAGGAGCTTGGAGCCCCATCGGGGTGGGGATTAGCTGCCCATGGGGGTGAGCAAGGGGGAGCCGCAGGACAGGTCATCTGGTCCAGGCCAGGTGGATGCCCGGAGCCACAGTGGTCCCTGGCACAGTCTCCGCAGAGCTGGCTCAGTGCAGCCAGGCTGAGCGCCAGGGCACGTTAAAGGTCCCAGTGTTCGCTGCACAGAGTGAGCTCTGTCTCTGGCCTAGCCGGGCTTTGGCCACATCCGAGCAGGGTGGGGGCGGCAGATGTGGCTCGAGGCAGAGTACTCCCAGGGGGCAGCGCGGGGTGTGGCCATGTGTCTGGGCAGGGGCAGGCAGCCAGGGGCATTGCAGTTCCGGCGGGCAGCCCAGCATTCCTTCCAGAGGGCAGGGAGATGGGATAGCAGTGGGCTGCGGGTTGGGATTGAGTGGCACTGGCAGAGCTGGGGGGACCTTACACCGCATTGACTTGCTCAGTTTTCCCGTTCCTGGATATTAAATTGCTTCACACATGCGTTATCTGCCCACCCCGTGTGCCCATTGTGGGGGATGCTCAGGACCAGGCAGCGTTAACCCATAACTGCCCCCCACATGGGCTCTGCTGATGCCAGGGCCTCTTGGGGAGACTTGGGACCTATGAGTTGCACTCTTAGAGTGAGCGGGTGGGGGGAGAGGAGCAGAGGGAGACTCTCCAGGCAGCAGGGCTGCAGCAGGCCCCCCAGCTGGTGCAGGGGAGGGGGCAACTGATGGGCACAGAGAAGGAGCCAGCTGGGGTGGGGGTTGGCACGGCACGGAGGGGTCGGGCATCCAGAATCAGTCCCGGCTGGTCCTTCCCACTGAGGCAGGGGGGTTGCTAGCCCAGGCTGGGGGGTGGGTATTGACCGAGGCGCCGGTGTCAGCCCCAGGGCCCCCGGCGCTGCAGGGCCTGACCCGGCCTCTTGTCTCGCAGGGACTGGTACCTGAACGGGAACTACCTGGTGATCCTCATCTCCATCACCATCATCCTGCCCCTGGCCCTGATGAAGCAGCTCGGTGAGTCACCTGCTCGGGGCCAGGTCGGGGCTGGCAGCTGTGGGGAAAAGCGTGGGGGGGCTGGGATGCGAGGTGCCCGAGAGAGGGGCCCGTGGTGCATTGTAGGTGCCCGCCCCACCCCCAGCTCTGCTGCATGGACGGATGGGCAGCACATCCCCACCCACCCCTGGCACAGCGGGACAGGCAAACGCCATGTGGGGTGAGCGGGTGGGGAGTTGAGGGGAGCTGGGATCAGAGCTGGGATGCAGCGAGGGCTGGGAGCCAGGCTGCTTCGGGCTGAGGGCGGGGCAGGGGGCGGGGAAGCGAATCTTAGGGGGGAAGGAAGGGAGATAGCAGGGAGGGGAAGTGTGTGGAGGGCAGGACCAGCCTGTGACTGGAGGAGGGGAGCGACAAGGGGGCCGGTGGGGTCTGTCTCTCGCTGGGGTTGGGTGGGCGCCAGGTATCTGTGCCAGCGCTCTCCATGCTGCCCCTTGCCCCACCAGGGCTCATGCCCCCGCCCCACACATACACCATGCGCCTCACCCCTTGGAGCCCCATCCCCATATGCGTCTGGGCCAAGGGCAGAGTCCAGCTAGGGGACTGGAGGCAGCAGCCCGGGATGAGTCTGGTGCCCATGGCTGATAAGTGGGGTAGCTGGTGCCCATGGCTGGATCTCTGCCCATCGCTCCCGAAGCAGACTGAGCCCTGAGGCTCCGCGCCCCAGACCCCTTGGTGCCAACCCCATGAGGGCCAAGGATGATGAGCTGGGACACACCCACCTCTGCTCGCGCCCACCCCCTGCTCTCCTCTCTCCCCAGGCTACCTGGGCTACGCCAGCGGGTTCTCCCTCAGCTGCATGGTCTTCTTCCTTATCTCGGTGAGTTTGCCAGGGCCCTGGTGGGCACCAGGACCCCCGATAAGGGCCAGCAGGCCGGACGTGCCTAGCCCCTGCTGTGCTGCAGCAGCAACGGCGCCTGCTCTCCCGAGGGGCACACGCCCTGACCTGGGCATGGCTGGAGCTTCCCCCTGCATGTCTCATGCGCCCACTGAGCTGCTCTGGATTCCAGCTCCCTGGGACTCCCTGGAGGTTCGGGGGGAAGCCCCGCCATTGCCCCCCTCATGAGGTTACCCCTCTGCACAAGGACCTGGGATGTGGGGACTGGCCCTGACTGACGGGGGGAGCCCCCTTTCCTGAGCCATTCGGGCTGGCTCGCACCTTGCTCCTCATCCTGGGTGGCCCAGCTGGAGCTCGGGATGCTGCTGCTGCTGGGGAGGGATCGGGAGCACGGGGGCCACACGAAGGGCCTGACTCTGAGTGATGGGCTCCGCGGGCTTAGGTGGGATATAGGGGGCTCAGTGCATGAGGAGCCTGGTGTGATCTCAGCCCTGACACGAAGAGCTGCACGCCTGTCATGCGGGCGCTGAGTGCCACGTCTCTGTCTGGTGTGGGGGGGCCGGCTGCAGCTACACATGGGCAGAGACCAGCCGCTCTCCCCTCACCAGGGTCCCTGGGGGAGCTGCGCGGCCTGCCAGCTCTGGGGAGCTGGGTTTAAAGCTGGCGTAGCTCCCAGGTGAAATGTGCCTTTTCTAGCGGCCAAATGGTTCCGTTCTGCAATAGCTGAAACACTGCAAACTCCACTTTGGAGGGGCCCTGGCCTGGGGTAGCAGGGGGCTGTGGGTCGGGAGTGAGGAGCACCAGCAGAGCTGGGGGGAGCCCAGGGCTGGGAGCCCAGAACCCTCTGTTCCCATTGGCCCTGTGCTGGGGGTTGCTAGTGAGTCCAGCAGGGGTAGGACGGGGCCTGGTGGCTCAGCGCTCGCTCCCGCGGCTGCCCAGGGCTCCAGACACCAGCTGGGGACTCTAGGTCTCTGCTCTGGGTTGCGGAGAAGGGGTGGGACCCGCTGGGCTTGTCATGGCTGCTCGTGGCCCCAGACAGGGACCCTGGCCTGGCAAGGGACTGGTTTATTTCTGGTTGAAGGCCTAGACCCGGGTGGAGGGGTGGGCGAGCGGCTGCGGGAGAGCGCTGAGCTTTCAGGGACAGCAGAACACACGGAGAGGTTCATGCCCGCGCACAGAGGCACACACACGCTCATGCCCGTGCACAAAGGCACACACATGCTCATGCACGCACACAGAGGCACACACACGCTCATGCACGTGCACACAGGCACACGGAGAGGCACGCACAACGCACCAGATATGAGAATTCTCTGCCCATCACCAAACCCTGCTGTGACGTCAGGCCCTGGAAGGGCCGAGCGGTTACAAAGACTTTGTGGGGTTTCCGTTGCTCGTCTCGCAGGCCGGTGGGTTTGGCTCCAGTGCCCACAATCTGAGACCGGTGCCCCCAGTTCAAGGCGGGAGCTGGGGTTTCCGGCAGGGCAGAGAAGGACCCTGAGGGTTGGACCAGGAAGGCCTGGCTGGGTCAGTCAGTGATGCAGTGGGATGGGCCGCTGTCCCCTGCCCCATGATTTCCCCCTCATGCTTCGGCAGCACCCGTCTCCTTCGCAGCCTTTCCTCCCAGGTTCAGAGCTGGGGCTGAGCCACTGTGGGGCCGTGGGCGACACTGGCAGGGCCAGGCGCTGACCGGGTTTTCCGCCCCATCCCTGCCCAGGTCATCTACAAGAAGTTCCAGATCCCCTGCCCCCTCCCTGAGCAGGATGGCAATGGCACACGCAACCTCAGCAACGCCCAGGGCAGCACCAGCGACTATCAGAATGGCTACCCGGTCCTCCAGCCAGCTGCTGCCGGGGCTGCCTGCTCTGCCAGCCTCTTCACACTCAACTCCCAGGTACCACCTGTGCCAGGTCACACCGCAGGCCAGCCAGGATCCCGTTGGAGCCCTGCTCTGGGTGCGGGTGTGTCCCGGGAATGCTATGGCCACGCCCCAGCCCTGCCACTGACCCTGCTGCCATCTGGCCAAGCCCAAGGACCACTAACCATGCCTCAAGCCCCCAAAATGGCAGGACTGGCTCCCAAGCCGTGAGACTTCACACAATCCCCTGGGTTTCCCGTTCACCTCGGGGTGCCTGTGCCATCGGGTTGTGCTTAGGCCACTTTTCCTCTGGACCCAGAAATGCTCTTTATTTAAAATGCGCACCGAGCTTCTCCCCGGCTCATGTGCCTCCAGGAGCTGGGGCTTGGAGGGACCCAAACTCAACTGGTGGGAGCCGGCAGTTTTGCACTGGAGGTTGTGAGCCCGGCACCCTCCCCTGGGCCCTCTTGGCCACTCCACTCCCATCCTCCCCATTCACTCCCACCACTGTGTCATGCCCAGCTGTAGGGACCCAAGCCAGGGGCGCTGGGCAGCTGGGGTGCTCTGGGTAGCTCTTTGTAGCCGGTGCCTTGCACCGTTATCCATCAGCCCTGCCCCGCTGACCCTTGGTGTCTCCTGCAGACAGCCTACACCATCCCCATCATGGCGTTTGCCTTCGTGTGCCACCCCGAGGTGCTGCCCATCTACACGGAGCTGAAGGAGTGAGTCCTGGGGGGCCGGGATGTGGTGGAGCAAAGGCGGAGAAGGAGGCGGCCCCGGGACCCTGCCCCATTGCTCCCTAGAGGAGCCTGAGCAAGTGTCGCTCAGCCCCTGAACCCAGGGTAGCTCCGTGGTAGGCAAAGGGGCAACTCCAAGTATATGCCAACGTGGCAAGGATCCATGCCCAGATGGGCCCCCACCCCTTGTGGCTGGACCATGTACCCCAGCCAGGGGCCTCATTGCTGCCCTGGGACTCCCAGATCTGGGTTCTGCTCCAGTGGGTTCTGGTGCCACCCCTGCCTCATTGCCCAGAGCGACCTGCCCTCTGCCTTGTGGCACCTGGAGCCCAGGCACGGGGCCACTTGGGGGCACTCCCAGACGTTCTGGGGACCCTTGATCCATGCCAGCTCTGCAGCTCACGCCCTCACCTTGCCGGCCTCATGGCTGACAGGCCCACGTGGGGCAGGGACCACCCACCGTTCGCCTGCCCCTTTCTACAGCAGGGCCAGTAGTGGGAGTAGCTCCTGCCTCCCATCCTGTCTCTGTGTCAGGCCGGCACCCTCTCCTGGCACCGGAGAGCCCTGCTTTCAATGAGGGTGGCTACTCGGACAGCTGAGATGCTCGCAGGACACAGCCTGCGAGGAGCCCTCTGATGCTTGGTACTCCAGGGGTAGGGAGGGAGATAGGGTGCTACTCCCCAGCCAAGCCTGCTGGGGACCCATCCGTTCTGTGCTGCCAGGCACCAGCTGGCACCACGGGGTTTGCCCCAGAAACGTGCCTCTCCCTCGCCAGTGCCAAGCAAGAGGGACCCAGCTTAGCAGCCTGGAAAGGCCTCAGGACTGAGAGCTTGGCTCCGCGGCCGGAGCAGGGTGAGCCCAGCCCACGCGGGTGGTGGCTGCTGGCAGCCGGCGAGTCTAACCCTGCTCTGGGCATCCCGCAGCCCCTCCAAGAAGAAGATGCAGGGCATCTCGAACATCTCCATCGCCGTCATGTATGTCATGTACTTCCTGGCTGCCCTCTTTGGCTACCTCACATTTTACGGTGAGTGCCCACCCCCACCCCACCCCCCCCCCGGCGAGACGATCCCCGCTCCCCCCTTCCCCCCAACATCACTAGCCCCAGAGGGACCCAGCCGGCACCTGCCAGAACTGGGTTACTGGCTCCATTGGCTGCACGGCTCAGAGAGCTGGGAGCCGTGTGGCTCATGCAATGGGGCAGCCCTCTCCTGCCAAGGTTCTCCCAGACCCAGCCATGGCAGGAGCCATGGGACTCACGGCTATGGGGCTGCCCTCTCCCGCCCAGGTACCACCAGACCCAGCCATGGCAGGAGCCATGGGGCTCTTGGTATGGGGCTGCCGTCTCCTGCCCAGGTACCTCCAGACCCAGCTGTGGCAGGGCCCCTCCAGTGCAATCCACCAGCGAAGTCATGTTGCTGGGCTCCAAGTCTCTAGGGCTGACCGGTGCCGCTGTCACGCACCAACCCAATGCCTCTCCAGGCCATTGCAGAGCTATGTTGGCCGGTCTCCCCATGGGACAAGTGTCCCCGTGGGCCAGCGGGATGAGCGGGGCTCGCCCTGGGTGAGACTGAAACAGTTTGTGTCCTGCAGGCCGGGTGGAGTCGGAGCTGCTGCACACCTACAGCTACGTGGACCCCTTCGACGTGCTGATTCTGTGCGTGCGTGTGGCAGTGCTGACCGCCGTGACGCTGACCGTGCCCATCGTCCTATTCCCGGTAGGTGATGCCACCCGCCAGCCGCAGGGGTGGGTGAGGGGACAGGGCCTTTCCCCCGCCATCAGAGTTTCTGGCTCCCTGTGCAGTGCCCCACACTGGGGAACACTGGCGCCATGGTCTCAGGCCCCTGCACGGCTTCAGTTGGCACAGGCTGGCCGCTTGTGGGTAGTGCCAGCAGAGGCTGGATGGGCCTTGGCAACTGAGGGCAGCCCAGTGTGGAGCCCTGGCACCGCGTGGTCCTTGTCGGACCTGGGGTTTCTCTGGCTGGGCCTGGCCCTGCATGGGCCGCGGTGAGCATGGGAGGGACATGACAGCAGCAGGAAATGGACATTTATACAAACTGCAGGAAGGGAGTTATGGGGGCCAGCCAGGGACTGGGGCGAGCGGGCCTAGGGACCACAGTGATGGGCACCATACTACAGGTTGGCCCTCGCGGGTGTGGGGCAAGTGGGGCCCAGAGGCCATGGTGATGGGCACCATACTACAGGGAGTCCATGGCGGGTGTGGTGGGCCCAGAGCAGGCTGGGCTCCGGAAAGGGAACTGGCTGTGGGCCCAACGCTGGGAATGCAATCTGACCCTCTCCCCACTAGGTGCGCCGCGCCATCCAGCAGATGCTCTTCCAAGGCAAGGACTTCAGTTGGGTCCGTCACACGGCGATCGCTGTGGTCCTGCTGAGCACCATCAACCTGCTGGTCATCTTTGCCCCCTCCATCCTCGGCATCTTCGGCCTGATTGGTGAGTCCTGGCGCGTACTGCCTGAGCCACCCCCACGGCGCTGCAGGGAGCCCAGCACTCCCCACACTGGCACCCTGTAGGCTGGGAAATAGTGTCTGGTCTGTCGTACCAGATTCCCAGCCCCCCCCGCCCGTGAAATCCACTGCTCCTCCCCAGCACAAGGGTAGTCTCCCATGCACACTGCCCCCTGCTGGCCTGCCTCAGCCCTGGGCTGGAGGAACCTGTACAAACACGGCTCGGCCACACAAGGGAAGGAGTGCCGGTGGGGAAACTGTGGCACTGAGCGTCCTTTGCCTAAGGCCACAGAGTGAGTCGGTAGCAGTGCTGGGATCGGACCCCAGTGGTGAGGGAGTTCAGTCTCCACAGCCTGCTACAGGGGAGGCAGCATTGCCTACTGGTTAGGGCTGGCCTAGCAATCTGGACAACCTCAGCTAGGTCACATCCCCTCTCTGTGCTTCAGTGTCCCCTCCCAGCCTGGGGCTGTCTGCTCCATTCCCTTCTCAGCCCACGATCTCTGCCCCACAGCACTATCACTACAGCATTGGTCGACGCTTCAACTGAACTCCCCCAACTCCTCTCAGGAGTGGCCCAGACAGACAAAAGGCCCCCCTCCCTTTGCTGCTCCCCTCTGATCATTGTAACCACAGGATTTAAATGCGGCACCAGCTGCTCTCCGTTGTCCCTGGACTCTGGAGTCCCAGCTTGTCCACTGTGTTAGCTCAAAGCCCAGGGCTCAAGGCTGAAGCCTGGGGGCTTCTCTTTGTTTGCAGTTTGGGTGTTTTTTTAATTCCAGTTCTGCCTCCGCACTCATCATGCCAGATCTGTTCCTAGTATCACGGGATAGCCGTGTTAGTCTGTATCCACAAAACTGATGAGGAGTCCGGTGGCACCTTAAAATCTAACAGATTTATTTGGGCATAAGCTTTCGTGGGTAAAAAACCCACTTCTTTGGACTCCTTATTAGATCTGTTCCTGGGATCCCTGGCTGGCCACGGGGCAAGGCTGGCACCTGGAGATTGTGCCAGGATGGCTAGTCCCACTGTTTCCAAGGAAGCTAATAGAGGGGGGAGGTTTGGATCTAGCCAGGTCTGGGGCTTGGCTTGGGGTCAGGTGGTTGTGGGGGGCTGGGAGCTGCTGGCTGCTCCCCCGCGCCTCCGTACCCATTCTCTCCTGATGTTCTCCAGGTGCCACATCAGCCCCCTGCCTCATCTTCATCTTCCCGGCCATCTTCTACATTCGCATCGTACCCAAGGACAAGGAGCCCCCGAAGTCCACCCCCAAGATCCTGGTACATCCTCTCCAGCCAAGCTACTGTTGGGGGAATCGTGCAGCTAATGGGCACGCATGGGGAAGATTTAGTTGGGATTGGTCCTGCTTTGAGCAGGGGTTGGACTAGATGACTCCTGAGGTCCCTTCCAGCCTGATATTCTAGGATTCTATGCAGAGGGTGGCCCTGGGCCAGCATTGACTCTGCTTTTGGGGCCCCTCCAGAGGCCTCCCGTCCAACTCTCAGGGGTGCTGGGCACTGACCCCCCCCACTGAGAGGCCATAGGACCAGCAGGGCAATCGGCACAGCTGAGGTCATGCCTCCCTGCCAGTGTGTTTCAAAGCAGTCACCTAACATTAATAGCTATCAATATTCTGAAAACAATGGCCTTAATTTCCAGAGTCCTCCCCTCTGTGTGTATGGGGGGGGGGCACAATTTTAGGGGGAACCACAAATCCCTCGCACTTTGCAGAGGGTTGGCTCTCACTTTAGAAGCAAGGAGGCGCATTTATAGCATGGGAGGCTCCTCAGATGTCACGAGGATACAACCCACGAGTCCTGAATCTGAGACCATCACCACTAACCACTAGACCCCACTCCCCTCCCACAGCCAGGGATAGAACCTAAGTTCCCTCTAAGCTGCACAGCTGTGCATCAGGCTATTAAGGGCCACGCAGGCACGCAGCGGGGAGAGGCACCTCTCATCCGGCCCCGGACTGCTGTGGCAAGAGAGGGCTGGGGGGAGTCGAGTCCTCTCTCCCCAGGGCAGCCTGCACCCCAACCCCCTCATCCCCAGCCCCATCCCAGAGCCCGCACCCCCAGCCGGAGCCCTCACCCCCCCACACATACCAATCCTCTGCCCCAACTCTGAGCCCCATCCCAAACCCTCATCCCAGCCCCACCCAGAGCCTGCACCCCCAGCCAGAGCCCTCACCCCTGCAATGCAACCCCCTGCCCCAGCCCTGAGCACCCTCCCACACTCTGAACCCCTCTGCCCCAACCTGCCACACATCCTCCAATATGAACATAACAACATTCATTCCACACATGGATGTAAAAAACATAGAGGGACCTTGGATAGAACACAGGAGTCCTGAATCTCAGCCACACCACCACCACTAAGCCACACACCCTCCAGAGCTCGGGATAGAACCCAGGAATCCTGGCGCCTAACCCCCGCTCTAACCACTGGGACCTCGGGAGGAAGGGCCTGCAGAAGAAAGGGAGATAGTTATAACAATTAAGTTTGGGCTGGGGGGGAGGGGATGAGCTGTGTGTCTGAGGGGCATGGGTGGGTGTGATCAGGTGCAGAGCTGTGTGTCTGAAGGGTACAGGGGGCGATGTCAGGGGTGGAGCTGTGTGTTTGGGGATGCAGGTGGGTGGTGTCAAGGGTGGAGCTGTGCGTCTGAGGGGCATGGTTGGGGTGGAGTTGTGTTTCTGAGGGGCACAGTTGGGTGGGGTTGAGGTCAGAGCTTTGTGTCTGAGGGGCACAGGTGGGCAGGGTTGGGGGCGGAGCTGTGTGTCTAGGGAGCGCTGGGTGGGTTGGTCGGGCTGGGGGGGTGTGAGGTTGGGGGCGGAGCTGTGTGTCTGGGGAGAGCGGGTGGCTGAGGTTGGGGGCGGAGCTGTGTGTCTGGGGAGCGCGGGTGGGTGAGGTTGGGGCGGAGCTGTGTGTCTGGGGAGAGCGGGTGGGTGACGTTGGGGCGGAGCTGTGTGTCTGGGGAGAGCGGGTGGGTGACGTTGGGGCGGAGCTGTGTGTCTGGGGAGAGCGGGTGGGTGAGGTTGGGGGCGGAGCTGTGTGTCTGGGGAGCGGGGTGGGTGAGGTTGGGGGCGGAGCTGTGTGTCTGGGGAGAGCGGGTGGGTGAGCTTGGGGGCGGAGCTGTGTGTCTGGGGAGAGCGGGTGGGTGACGTTGGGGCGGAGCTGTGTGTCTGGGGAGCGCGGGTGGGTGAGGTTGGGGGCGGAGCTGTGTGTCTGGGGAGAGCGGGTGGGTGAGGTTGGGGGCGGAGCTGTGTGTCTGGGGAGCGCGGGTGGGTGACATTGGGGTGGAGCTGTGTGTCTGGGGAGCGCGGGTGGGTGACGTTGGGGCGGAGCTGTGTGTCTGGGGAGCGCGGGTGGGTGAGGTTGGGGCGGAGCTGTGTGTCTGGGGAGAGCGGGTGGGTGAGGTTGGGGCGGAGCTGTGTGTCTGCAGAGAGCGGGTGGGTGAGGTTGGGGGCGGAGCTGTGTGTCTGGGGAGAGCGGGTGGGTGAGGTTGGGGGCGGAGCTGTGTGTCTGGGGAGCGCGGGTGGGTGACATTGGGGCGGAGCTGTGTGTCTGGGGAGAGCGGGTGGGTGAGGTTGGGGGTGGAGCTGTGTGTCTGGGGAGCGCGGGTGGGTGACATTGGGGCGGAGCTGTGTGTCTGGGGAGCGCGGGTGGGTGACGTTGGGGCGGAGCTGTGTGTCTGGGGAGAGTGGGTGGGTGACGCTGGGGAGGAGCTGTGTGTCAGAGGGGCAGAGGTGGGCTGGGTCGAGGTCGGAGCTCTGTGTCTGAGGGGCAGAGGTGGGCAAGGTTGAGGGTTGAGCTGTGTCTGAGGGGCTCTGGGTAGGTGAGGTTGGAGGTGGAGCTCTGTGTCTGAGGGGTGGGGTGGGAGGGGTCAGATGTCTGGAGCTGTGCCCAGTGGGCCGAGCCCGCCCTGGGGCTGATGTCTCCTGCCCCCTGTCTCCTCCCTTGCAGGCTGCCGGCTTCGCGGGCCTCGGCGTGCTCTTCATGGTCATGAGTCTCAGCTTCATCATCAGCGACTGGGCGATGGGTGGCGGCAAGAGCGGGGGCAGCCACTAAGAGGGCAACAGGAGGCACCCTCCTGCCCCCGCCCCACGCCCTGGGAGATGGGGCTGACTGAGCCATGCTCCCCTGCCCCTGTCCTGCTGCTAGTACTGTCCAGCGACCCGGTCCTCACCACTGCCGAACCAGGGATGCACCCGCAGCCCTGTGACACTACTGGGATTTTCCCAGCGCAGGCGAGCCAGCCCTTCGCAGCCAATGAATGTAGCATGGGGGGGCCGAGCAATCCGTGGGCCTGGCTGGGCTGGGCCAGTCCGGCCGGGGAGCTTCAAGTGCCAGAAGGAGGAGAAGCAGGTCTAATGGTTGTAGCGTGGGAGTGGGCTCTATTCCCAGCTCTGCCCTTGTCTGGCTAGGTGAGCTTGCCTCAGTTTTCCCATCTGTAAAATGGGGCTGCTACTTCCCTACCTCACTGGGGGCTGGCCGCGAGACGGAGCCGCTCCATGCACATGTGGAGCAGCCAGAAGCCCCCCGATGGCGGTGCCAGCGAGGCAGGCAGAGGATTGTTCCAGGGGGGAGGGAAACAGGAAGCGAGTGCTGCTAAGTGGGAAGTGACGCAGACAGAGGGCACGTCCTGTCAGGGAACAGCTCGGCGGCGAAAAAGAAACGAAATGGGGCAGGGTGTAGTGCTGTCCCGTCCTGTGCCTCAGTTTCTTTTTCCCTGCTGGGGCACAGGGCCAAACACGCCCTTCCGAAGTCCCTTTTCCTGTTGAGTGGGGGGGGTCCCACACTCTGTGAGGCAGCGGCAGAGTTGTGCTAAGCCCGCAGCCATGATCTCACACCTGCCAAGGAGGGTGGCATTTGGCGTGAACTGAGGGGCAGGGACACCCTGCACTGGAGGGAGCAGGGCCTTGGCATGTCTCACCTTGGCCCGTGTGGGTGGAGGGTCCAAAGCCAGCCCTGGTATGCCCCCCCCATCTGCTATCACAAAGGGGGCCTTGCCCGCTGCCTGGATCAGCTCCCTGCCCCACAGCACTGAGAGACATGGCCCAACCATGCCCCCTTCTCAGGAGGGCCTTCCCCACTGGCTGGCAGAGGGTGCCCCACTGAGAGTTGGCAGTGTGTGCTGGGAATTGTGACCCTGCCATTGAGCCTGTATAGAAACTAAACAATCCCTAAAAATTGATTTGCTGCTAATGGAAATAGTTTAGGAGAACCTACATTAATTTATATTGTATATGTGTACACACACACACACACGCACACACACGCGCGCATACACACATACTGTTGTTATTGTGTTACTGACCTTGCGGTTAGTGATTTCCATAGGGTGCCCATCCCATGCAGACTGTGTCAGAGCTGGGAGGGTCCAGTGAAATCGTGTTTGGTTGGCTGCTGTCTTCAATTTGGGATGCCCCCTCGTTACTGCTTGTGGTGGGCATGAGGAGAATCAGTTCACCATGGGCCTCTCCTTTTGTCCTCCCACTCGGCCAGTTCGCTGGGGTGAAGCCAAACCTGGGGGCACCAGCAGCGTGCACCTGTTTAATATCTTCTGCGCCCCCTTTGGACAGGTCTTCTCCACCTCTCTGACCTGTGGTCCCATCAGACTTCAGCCCAAACCAAAGATGGCTCCCAGCCCTCTCCACATGCTATGGTCATGGGTCCCTCTTCCTCAGGGTCTGGCTGGCTGAGGGGCAGGACATGGGCAGAAGAAGCCACCGTGGATGTGGCCTACTCCCAGACCCACAGCAGGGGCCGTTCTTGGTGCCTTGGAGTGGGGAGACCTGCAGAGCTCCCTAGCTGGCTGTGGGTGGGGGTCCCCAGGCAGTGAGGGGGCCTCCTGCCCTAGCTGCTAGTGAGAGTTTGACTGCGCTAGCCCTAGCGCCGTGGGAACCACGTGATGGCTTTGATTTCCCCATCAAGGGAGAGCCCGAGTCACTCTGAACTTTTCCTGTGTGAACCTGAGTAGTCCCGGCAGCAGGGTCCTGGTTATACTGGCTGTTGCTGGGCTGGACTGGAAAGTGAGCTGGTAGGGGTGCCTAGATTGTAGTTAGAGGAAAAGCCCATGCAGAGTCACAGCTCACCACCCGGCTAGTGAGGGGCTGGGCCTATGTTCACCCTCGATCCTGGCCTAAGGGGGCAGGCTGCCTGGGTATGTGAGGGTCACTCATGGAGGGGTGAAGGCAGCAGCGTTGTATCTGTGTTGGCTGGCAGGGAACCCAGGTGGGGCTCCAGAATGGGCACCCTGCTGAGAGAATCATAGAATCATAGAATATCAGGGTTGGAAGGGACCCCAGAAGGTCATCTAGTCCAACCCCCTGCTCGAAGCAGGACCAATTCCCAGTTAAATCATCCCAGCCAGGGCTTTGTCAAGCCTGACCTTAAAAACCTCTAAGGAAGGAGATTCTACCACCTCCCTAGGTAACCCATTCCAGTGTTTCACCACCCTCTTAGTGAAAAAGTTTTTCCTAATATCCAATCTAAACCTCCCCCATTGCAACTTGAGACCATTACTCCTCGTTCTGTCATCTGCTACCATTGAGAACAGTCTAGAGCCATCCTCTTTGGAACCCCCTTTCAGGTAGTTGAAAGCAGCTATCAAATCCCCCCTCATTCTTCTTTTCTGCAGACTAAACAATCCCAGCTCCCTCAGCCTCTCCTCATAAGTCATGTGCTCTAGACCCCTAATCATTTTTGTTGCCCTTCGCTGGACTCTCTCCAATTTATCCACATCCTTCCTGTAGTGTGGGGCCCAAAACTGGACACAGTACTCCAGATGAGGCCTCACCAGTGTCGAATAGAGGGGAACGATCACGTCCCTCGATCTGCTCGCTATGCCCCTACTTATACATCCCAAAATGCCATTGGCCTTCTTGGCAACAAGGGCACACTGCTGACTCATATCCAGCTTCTCGTCCACTGTCACCCCTAGGTCCTTTTCCGCAGAACTGCTGCCTAGCCATTCGGTCCCTAGTCTGTAGCGGTGCATTGGATTCTTCCATCCTAAGTGCAGGACCCTGCACTTATCCTTATTGAACCTCATCAGATTTCTTTTGGCCCAATCCTCCAATTTGTCTAGGTCCTTCTGTATCCTATCCCTCCCCTCCAGCGTATCTACCACTCCTCCCAGCTTAGTATCATCCGCAAATTTGCTGAGAGTGCAATCCACACCATCCTCCAGATCATTTATGAAGATATTGAACAAAACCGGCCCCAGGACCGACCCCTGGGGCACTCCACTTGACACCGGCTGCCAACTAGACATGGAGCCATTGATCACTACCCGTTGAGCCCGACAATCTAGCCAGCTTTCTACCCACCTTATAGTGCATTCATCCAGCCCATACTTCCTTAACTTGCTGACAAGAATACTGTGGGAGACCGTGTCAAAAGCTTTGCTAAAGTCAAGAAACAATACATCCACTGCTTTCCCTTCATCCACAGAACCAGTAATCTCATCATAGAAGGCGATTAGATTAGTCAGGCATGACCTTCCCTTGGTGAATCCATGCTGACTGTTCCTGATCACTTTCCTCTCATGTAAGTGCTTCAGGATTGATTCTTTGAGGACCTGCTCCATGATTTTTCCAGGGACTGAGGTGAGGCTGACTGGCCTGTAGTTCCCAGGATCCTCCTTCTTCCCTTTTTTAAAGATTGGCACTACATTAGCCTTTTTCCAGTCATCCGGGACTTCCCCCGTTCGCCATGAGTTTTCAAAGATAATGGCCAAGGGCTCTGCAATCACAGCCGCCAATTCCTTCAGCACTCTCGGATGCAACTCGTCCGGCCCCATGGACTTGTGCATGTCCAGCTTTTCTAAATAGTCCCTAACCACCTCTATCTCCACAGAGGGCTGGCCATCTCTTCCACATTTTGTGATGCCCAGCGCAGCAGTCTGGGAGCTGACCTTGTTAGTGAAAACAGAGGCAAAAAAAGAGAGGAGTTTCTGGAGGCTGGGGTTCAGCTAGGAGAACTGAGGCAGGTTTTTCCGGACTCCCCCAGGTGCCTGGGCTTCTTTGACAATGCTCTTCAGACCTCTCCAGGGGTGGGGTGCTTCCCCAAGGGCCTCTCCTGCTGTCCTGCCCGCCCAGTTGGCTCCCCCAGCCCTGAAGCCAGAGCTGGGGGGCCAGCAGGGTGAACCAGCTGCCTTCTTGGGTATACAGCCACATGCAGGCCTGCGGTGCTGATGCGTGGGGCGCCTTGGGTTCCTGCCTGAGGCCTCCCCGGGCCCGGCTGCAGTGTCACACCCTCAGTGGCCAGGGCACCCATGGGCACAGGGGGCTGTTTGTGGCCGCTGTGACTCAGGGACGTCCCAAACCAAGGCACAGCCGCTCCCCCAGGGCCCGGCCAGGACTCTCTCCCGGGTTTGGCCAAGCAGAGGAGGGTCGCTGGGCTGGAGCAAGACCCATTCATGTCCTGTGGGGGGCAGCCCTAATGGCTGGGGGCAGACGAGGGTGATCAGTGGGGAGGAGGGGTCAGGATGGGTGTGTATGTAACCCATATGCCTCCTGGGTGTTGTGCTCTGTCCCCTCTCGTGGTACAGAGACCACTTAGAGATTAGTGAGTCTGCTACAGCTGTAGCTCAGAGGCACGTGGCTTTTAGCTGTCACAGTAGAGGCTCATACACTAAGCTCCAGAGGTCCCAGGTTCCATCCCGCCTGCCAATGACTGGGGTCTTGTACATGTACACGAGGGGGGCAGGGCCCATGGGGGGAGCTGGTGATGTGCTGGCAGGTTCCATTCTGAAGGACAGGGAACACCCTGGGCAGCAGAGGAACATGGGGCTTGATCTCCCGAACAGAGAACACTGGTGGCTCAGCCCACGGCAACGTAGGGCCCAGACACCAAGGTGACAGGCACCAAATACCTATGCAGTGTAATGAGTCATGGTCTACGGGATGATGCTGCCCCCTGCTGCCCAGGGTCGTCATTGCCTTCAATGCATCTGATGAAGTGAGCTGTAGCTCACGAAAGCTTATGCTCAAATAAATTGGTTAGTCTCTAAGGTGCCACAAGTACTCCTTTTCTTTTTGCGAATACAGACTAACACGGCTGCTACTCTGAAACTTGCCTCAGGCAGGCTCTAGCTCCCAGCATGACTGGGTGGTTTGGGTGTGTCACATGCCCCTCGGTGAGCTGAGGGAGGTCCTGAGGGCGACCCCCCGCACCTGTGCCCTGGGAGATACCTGCCCTGTAAGCCAAAGAGCAATTGGAGAGCAGGTCGGGAGCACCCCACACGAGCTGGGGGACATGGGGAGAGCAGGCCTATGTTGATGTGCAATAAGGCGATGCTGTGGGGTGCACTAATGTATTCGGATGGCAGAGGACATGGGGATTGAGGGCTGGGGAAGGAACAGCGCCCCTCCCTCTGTGCCCTCCCCCTCATGCCCCAGATGTCAGGGGGCGGGTGGGCACGTGTAGGGCATCCGGCCCATGGCTGCCAGCAGGATGGCCCTTCTACCCCATGAGCGCAACCCCTGCTCTCCCACTAATGCAGGGCCAATGGCAGGCCTGTAGAGGGCGTTCTGCCCATGCACTGCAGCCCCTACCCAGCACCCCCCCCCGACACAATGGAAAGATGCCCACAGATGTCAGGGACGCAGGATCGGGCCCGAAGCTGGTGCATTATGCGCCATCACGTCCCCTCCACAAGGGGCGAGCAGAGCATCTCCCCACCCTCCCCCCACCCCTGCCCCTGCCATCCACCGCTGGGGAAGCGGGCCAGGGTGCAGATTCCCACCCTGTGCTAAACCCTCCCTGCAGCCTTGTGCTAACACTGTCTGACTACCTGCCAGCCCGCTGCTCCAGCCCGCAGCACCTCCCAGCCGCCCGCCTGCCCCCATCATTCCTCTGGGCGCCACATGCCCAGGAACCTCTAGGTCACGCCAAAAAATGAGCGGTCACCTCCCAGGCTCCATCTGCTGCGTGACAGGCACCCTATGAATTGGGTGGGCGGGGGGTAGGGGATGTGCTGGGACACACACGGCGAGGGGTATTTTTGGCAGCCCTCTGATTGCAAGCAAAATTAAGCAACGCACCATTTCTTGGGGTTGACTGAGTGCAAATGAAGTAACTCAGAGACGTATTTTTGTATCGGGGTGCAGGAAGCTGGACAGCTTTGTGTCAGTACTGTATATAAAAGTAGGGGTTTCTAAGGCGCGCTGTGTGGCTCTTGGTAGCTCTGTATAGTGGATATATACGTAGTCAGTGGAGAGGGACCACTCTACCAGATGACCTGTCTACGCCGCAGAGAACTGACCACGAGATTGGGCCATTCCATAGGCCGGGTGGCCACTGCGACATTGGCTACTAGGGGACGTCTCCAGATGTCACTGTGCCAGTGTTAAACCGTCTCCCAGTAGCCTGTGGAGGCTCTCCATCAGATCAGGGCCCTAGTGAAGAGTGGGGAGGGCTAGACAGTCGCAAAGCTAAAGGGTGTTTTAAGTCAGCTTTATAAGAGCCCCATCCTGCAAGGTGCTGAGCGCCAGCCCGGCAGGGGCAGACGTTGCAATCAGTGGATGCTACTTGCCTCCCAGGAAGGGCTCAGCACCAGCACCACTCCCACAATTGAGCCACAGTCTTGGTTACCTGGGGGCTCCGTGGTATTGGAGAGCTCAAGTTGCTGTGCCCTGCTGGCGTGGCAAGGGAGGTGTGGGGCGGCTTGTAACCACAACCAGGGCTCTCTGCTTCTCCCATCTTGGCCGTGCTCAGTGGGTCGTTGCGCTAGGGCGCGTGTGCCCCTGCCTGCCCATTAAGAGGTGGCGGGGCCCGGGTCAGTTTAGCCAGGTGGTGGCAGGTTGGTCCGGCCGTCCCTCTCCATTGCTCTGTCCATGAGGCAGCTCAGCAGGCTCCAGCGTAAGGGGTAAAGGGGATTTCAGTCTCACTCTGCATTCGGGACCCTCCTGTGGGGGTCGGGCTGAGCCTCCAGTGCCAGCCCTGGCCTCCTGTTCCTTCCCTAGCACATTCCCAGCCTGTGAAGGGGGAGCGAGGCGCTGGCCAAGGAGCCGCGTAGCTGTAGTGTGTGATAGGGCTAGCGGTCGGTTTTAAATTATATGGTTAAATTAGATTTTTATTTGGAAAGGAAACAACCCCCCCCCCTTTTTAAATAACAATAAAGGAAAAGCAAAACCTCCTTGGATCCGTGTGTTCTTGACGCTGGGAGCCAATGAGACGGATCCAGCGTGCAGAGAGCTGAGATCCTGCAGAACTACATGCGTGCGTGACTGCAGTGCACACACCAGACCCATGCTAAAGACCCGTGTCAACTGTGGCTCAGGCACAGAACAGGACATACAGCACACACGGATCAATGGGGAGCCACCCCCACTGTAAGTCACTCGCTTGTGAACTACTGCATGGCATGGTGACTGCCTCTATACAAACCAATGAGCTCAGCCTCTTCCCATGCGGCCAAAGGCAGATCTAAGGAGTTTATGTTTATCCCCTTCTGGGGTTGAGATGAGTGTAAGGTAGGCCTTTCATCTGGGCAGACTGAAAATGGACACAAGGAAATCATTATTGGTGCAGCATGCAAAATTAACACGTGGAACTCACTGCTACAATGTATCACTTTGGCCACCAGCAAAGTAGCTTTTTGTTGTTCGTTCTTGTTGTTTTTTAAGGATGAAGCATTTATATAGAGAATGAAAACACCCAGAGTTATCATGGAGAGACTCAAACATCTAGAAAGGTTTTAAACCACATGCTTCAGGGCATAAACCAACTAGGACTTAATGCAGGTCAGGAAGGAACTGCCCCTATGGACAGGTTGTTTGGTCATTGTCCACTAGGGGCTTTCTTTCACTTTCCTCTGAAACAGCTGCTGCTGGGTTGCCGTGCTCTGCCAGTTCCTGTGTCCCATGCACGTATGTGAGCGGGTTGGCAGTGCAGCAGGCACATGCTCTCTGTGGTACAATGGGCACACGGCAGCAGAAGCCCAGTCTGTGATTGCTGCAGAGTGACTGTGCACAGTGCAGTAAGCGCGATGAAGACGTTGGTCCCTAGGTCACAGGGAGACACATCAGTGTCAGCCTGCAAGTGTCTGTTCTAAGGTCCCTGATGCACGGGGAGGTGGGTCAGCCCTCCTCTGCTTGGGGAGCCCAGGGCAATTGCTGCCTGGGCCCGGCCCCATCAGCGCTCGTTTGCTGTCACCGTGTGGGTGGAGCCGAGGCAATGGAGAGCACAGTCAGGCAAGCTCCAGCGATGCTGCCGTTCAGTGAGCTGCACACACAGCCTCGATTCGAGGTAACTCTGCTCCCGCCAAAAAAACGTGGGGCTGCTGTTTTGTCCAGCATCATGAATGAAACACGCCAGGGTTAGGCCAGGCTTCGGATCGGAGACCACCCCACAGCGCTCCAGGAGCCAGTGTGCGGATGAGTTGGGGCTCTTGCATAGTGCTAGGGGCAACTGCGCAGCAGGGAATGGGGGAGGATCACCTCTGCGCTCAGGGTCACTGCCCCAGCCGCGTGCTAGGGCCTCTGGGCAGCAGGGAATGGGGGAGGATCACCTCTGCGCTCAGGGTCACTGCCCCAGCCGTGTGCTAGGGCCTCTGGGCAGCAGGGAATTGGGGGGGTGGGGGGCTGTCACCTCTGCGCTCAGGGTCACTGCCCCAGCTGCGTGCTAGGGCCTCTGGGCAGCAGGGAATTGGGGGGGGGGGGGCTGTCACCTCTTCGCTCAGGGTCACTGCCCCAGGCCTGTGCTAGGGGCGCTGGGCAGCAGGGAATGGGGGGGTGTCGCCTCTTCTCTCCGGGTTACTGCCCCAGGCCCATGCTAGGGGTGTTGGGCAGCAGGTAAGAGCCAGCCCTGGCCCTGCAGAACTTAACTAGACATGTTGTGGGGGAGACGCACCCAGCAGCCCAGTGGCAGAAGCAGGCGTAGAAGCCAGGTCTCCCAAGCCCCGATGCTCTACTTTGCCCACTGGTCCATGCTGCCCCAGCTGGACAGTTTGGCAGATGGCGTGCTCATCTCCCCGCTGGCCGAGGGGGCTCTGGGCAAGCCCAGCAGCACAGAGAGCAGTCAGGACTGTGTCGCAGCAACCAGCTATTTCTTGGGCCAGGCTCTGACCATGCAGGAGACATGGGGCTGCAGGGTTGAGGGGAAGTGCCCCCCCGACCCCTGGCAGCACGCCAACAGCCTGGCAATGGCAGGATGGGAACAGGGAGTCCCAGGTAGAGGGCAGCTGCTAGGCCTGCACGGCGTGCCATGAGGTTAGCTGCATGGCAAGTCATCCCCTGGCCTTCGTCTGGTGCTTTGCTCACAGGCAGGTGACTGGGTGGCACTGCTGTGAGTTGTGAGGGCAGCGAAGAAGGGGAGATGGGGGCTGGCGAAGAGGGTGAAACCAGTGGCTGGATGGGGGCCTGATCCTGCTGCCCATATCAATTGTCCCCTCACACCAGGGCCTGTCACAGGGTAACTGGCCCTTTAAGGGTGCTGGACTCAACCCCTGCCCATTACCAGGCTGGCAGGTGATGGATGTAAGGCTGGGGCTCGCCCTGCAGATAAGCTGATTTAGAGACCAAGCAATGCCCCGAGAGGCAGAGACAGGCAGGGGCAGGAGCCCCAGAGCCGAGCCGGTCTCCCCATGGGCGGGGTGGAAAGGCCTGGCTGGGCAAGACCTGGGGCAGGGGCTTTCCAGGCAGCTGAATGGGGCAGGCTAGTGCAGAGGGCTCAGAGAGCTTAGGGGACCATTCCCTCCTCCAGCCTGAGCATCCATCTACCGCCGGCCATTGGCTTCCACCCCGCTACCCTGTCCTGAGCCCACTGACTCTAGCCAGCCCAAAGCATGCCAGGCCTCGGCAGCCCACTGGGACCAGGCGGGACCGAGAGGCCTTCAGTGCCTGAGGGAATGGCTTAGGTGAGCCTTGCCCAGGTGAACCCCAGCAGGTATCCATGTCCCATGCTGCAGAGGAAGGAAAAAACACCTAAGATGCCAGCCGGGGGGGGTTCCCGTCTGTTACCCAGCCAGAGGAAGTTCAGGTCTAGGGCAGAGGTGGGCAAACTACGGCCCGCGGGCCACATTCAGTCCATGGGACCATCCTGCCCAGCCCTTGAGCTCCCGGCCAGGGGAGGCTAGTTCCCTGGCCCCTTCCCCTGCTGTCCCCACCTCCACCGCAGCCTCTGCTTGCTGGGCCACCAAGCGCTCTGTGCGGCAGGGGCTGCAAGCTCCTGACGGGCAGCGCGGTGGCAGGACTGGCTCCAGCTGGGCGGCGCAGCTGCCAGTCCTGCTGCTCTGAGTGGCATGGTAAGGGAGCGGGTAGGTTGGATAAGGGGCAGGAGGTCCCGGGGGGGGGCAGTCAGGGGACAGGGAGCAGGGGGCAGTTGGATAGGCGGTGGAGTCCCGGGGGGCCTGTCAGGGGGTGTGGGTGTGGGTAGGGGTTGGGGCAGTCAGGAGACAGGGAGCAGGGGTGGTTAGATAGGCGGTGGGGTCCCGGGGGGCAGTTAGGGGTGGGGTCCCGGGAGGGGGCAGTCAGGGGACAAGGAGCAGGGTGGGTTGGATGGGTGGAGGGTTCTGAGGGGGGCAGGTCAGGAGGCGGAAGTGGGAGGGGGCAGATAGGGGGTGGAGCCAGGCTGGTTTGGGGAGGCCCTCATACAGTTTCGGAACCCCGAGGTGGCCCTCGAGGCCAAAAAGTTTGCCCACCCCTAGTCTAGCAGGTGTTTGGCGCCACCTTGTGGCACTAGGACTGTACTGCATGCAGATTACTGCTGAAGCCACAGTACGCTGCTGCTGAGCTCGGGGCCTGGGTCACCACCTGGCCTCGCCAGGGCCCAGCTCCCTCCCTCACAGCCAAACGCCCGCTGCCAGCAGAGAGAGAGAGGTAGACGCTGGGGAGGGGGACTGCCTTCCGTCTGGGCAGCCATGCCCTCCTCCGTGCCCCCACCCCACCCCACCCCCACTGCAGAATCCCAGCCAACCGGGCAACGTGGGCAGCTGGGGCTGGGCAACGCACAACACCACGGCTGAGACTGCCCGGTGGGCCCGGGGTGGGGAGAGCATGTCAGTGCCCCCTCTGCCTCTTCTTGTGCCCCTCTAGAAGAGGGAAAGGAGCCATGACCCCAGGCTAGCCAGTCTGGCCAGGTGCAGGTGGGTCCCTGTGCTGCAGTCTTTGAGGGGTGGAGGACTGCTGCAGGGGCTGGGCTGTCTATACACACACCACACACACACCACCCTGTGGGGGTGCAAGCCCTCTGCTGAGTCACCCCCCCATTCCCTGCAGCACCCCCTAGTACCGCGCTGGGATCAGTAGCAACTCAGAGGGGAGAGCAGCCCCCACTGAGTCAATCATAGCACTCCCTGCAGCACAGTGCCCCCTAGTACCGCAGTGGGGCGGGGGGGGGACATCCTCCTCACCAGTCCTCTGCAGCAAAGCAGCCTCCAAACATGCACTGGCATGAAGTGAACCCCCCTCCCCACCCTCCTTGCTGATTCTGAGCGGAGCTGGGAGCATGCAGCAGAATTCAGCGCCCACTCTGGATTCAACCCCCCCGGGCCAGGAGCAAGGCTCCTGCCCCCTCTACCAAGGGATTGGACTTCCATGGCATGCAGAGGAGTGAGAGCATTCCTACGGTGTCTATCAGCAACTCCTTCGTGGCGCCGAGAGGTCAGCATGGCCTGCACCTCCCTGGCATGCAGCCTGCCTGGGCACTGGTCCACTGCCACAGCGACCAGCTTGGGGTCCCACATAGCCCCCCCAAGGTGTGGGGGGGGGGCCAGCAGCCCAGCAGCCCCCAAGCAGCATGTAGCAGTGGCTGGTCTGTGCAGGGAGGGGGACGGCCTGAGGAGCCCTGGGCAGGGCTGATGGCTGCGGGTCCCCAGGCTGTGTGGGCTGCCCAGCAGTCACTGTGCTGTAACAGGCTTTGGGATTCCCCCAGCTGGCCACTGGGTGGCCCCATCGCCCTGCCCGCCCCGAGGACTGCACCCAGGGGTTATTGCCCAGAGATGCCGGGCAGGGCTAGGCTGCAGGCGGGGATGGGACAGCCAGGAGGCGCCTTGGGGGAAGGTTGCTGGGTGGGGAGGGGGCAGGTAGGCAGGATCGGGCCCGCTGTGACTCCCTGTCTGAAATGTTTGACTAGATGCCATTTAATGCCCCTAGCAGGACTGGAAACTGCCCAGGGTCCACCACTCAGTGCTCCTGAGCGTCTCGCGCCCTCCGCTCAGGACGCCCCAGAAAAGGGCAACCCCTGCAGCTCGGATCTAGTGGGCACTGGGGTGCAAAGCACATGGGGGCTACAGGTAGCACCCCAAGCTCCAAAGCCCCCGCCCTCCCCTGGGCTGGAGCACCAGGGCAGTATGTGCTCCCGAGGATGCTGGGCTCTGAACGTTTTCACGCCCAGGCCCTGGCAGAGGTTGCTGTGAGTGGGAGGAGCCTGGGACCTATATAAGTCAGTCCTAGACCCAGGCGGAGAGATGTTATGGGGTGCTGCAGGAAACAGCCCCAGACCAGGGCAGGGGGAGCCGCGCTGCACCGTGCCGGAGAAGAAGGTACTGAACGTAGAGGGGGTTGGGCATAGACCAGGGCCTCTGCGTAAGGACTGCATGTGCAGAGTATGGAGAGCTTAAGGGGAAAGAGACTAAAAGGGGGTACATGGGGGGGGGGACTTGAAATACTTGATTGATAAGAACTGCCTTGTTCTCTGGCTTCCTACCCCGCCGCCACTTTTCTGGGGTGGCCAGGTCATCCCAGCCCCCAGGCAATCCCTTAGGGATATTGGGGGTGAGCAGTGGGGCATTCCTCCTGTTCTCTGCCTGTAGCACAGAATCGTCTAGAGTTTGGGCTTGTTCTGGTTGCTTGGTTTAACATGTGGGTGCTGGTGGGGTGCTGGCCTGTGAGAGATCAGACTGAGTGACCTGGTGAGCCCATTGAGCAGAGTCAGAGCTCAAGGCTGCTTTAGGTCGCAGACTCCCAGCCATCACATGTCTGGATTGCAGTCACCCTGAGACTCGCCAACTATCCCAGCAGGTCGGACCATAGAAGAGCTGGCCAGCCATTTTCAGTCTATTACTCAATTCCCTACAAAATGCAGCTCTTCAGAGAACAAACTGTGACGAAGTTGGGATTTTTGTAGTGTTTTATATGAATAGCGTGTGTGTGCCTCAGTTTCCCTGTGTGCTGCATGTTTAACAAGGTGGTGGGAGAGGGTTTGTTGTTGCAAAGGCCCAGGTGTGACCTCGCCTAGTGGCCAGGACCCCCGGACAATGGCCTGGAGATGGGGAACCCTAACAACTGATGACCTAGTGACTAAGAGGCTCACCCCAGCTTGGCAGTCTGGCCAGGGGGGAGGGAACAAACGACTGAGGAGAGAGGACCCTGGTGACCTGACCAACCACTTCCAGCCAGAGGGGAACAAAGGACAGAAGAGAGAGGGCCCCAGCAACCTGTTTACCTGGAACAGAAGGCAAAGGACAGGGTAGGAGCTGATGGAGCCCTTGCTCTCAGGTGCCCAGCTGGAAAGCGCAGGGTCTTGGGACTGGAGAGAGAGAGAGCAGGCAGAGCCCACCTGGATGCAGGGGAGACTGAGATGTGCTGTGCTGAGGGCAGCCAGGCCTGAGGGCCCAGAGAGTTTCCTATGCTGTGTTCAGACGCTCAATAAACCCTCCTGTTTTACGCTGACTGAGAGTTGCTCTGGTCTAGAGATCAGGGTTGCATTATTCCTCTGGGAGTGGAGGCTTTGGGGGGTCCAGAGGGAGTGGACTCCCTGAGGGGGGTGAACAGCTAGAGACAGGCGTGCTAAAGGCTCAGAGAGGTGCAGTTCCAGGAGGCTGCAGGACTTACGCCCGAGAGAGAGTGGACCCCGAGAAGGGCTGTCACACTGAAGGGGGTTCCCCCCAGGGACCGTACAGGGCCAAGAGTGGGCGCAACCTGTGAGTCCGTGATACAAACTATGTGTGAATTCAGGTCGAATTCAGCTAATCCTTTTGGCCAAATAAAAAAAACAGGAAACTATTTTTTTCTCCAAAAATGTCAAAACTTCATTCAAGTGTCCAAAAAAAAAAAAGTCTCGATGCTTTGTTTCAGAACCAGCCCCACAAGTGGAGAATGCTGTGTAGATTTGACCCAAATGGCTTTTTTATTTTTTCATTTTTCGCTGAGGGGGGAAAAATACCGGGGGGAAAAAATGTTTATTTCAAATGAATCACAGTGTTCAGTTTGACCCCGAGCCAAAAAAAAAAAAAAATCATTTAAGTCCCTCTGTTCTTGACATGAGTCCATACCTGCTGTTATGAAGAGTTTATCTGTGCTTGATTTGTAATGAGAGAGGGCCAGGGCTCAAGCTGGTTTTTTTTCCTTTCATAACAGACGCGCCGGGCCCGGGGATGCCAGGGTTCCTAACCGCCGGGCCTGGAGATGCCGGGGCTCTGAACTGCCTGGCCCAAGGGTGCCAGGGCTCTGAACTGCCGGGCCCGGAGGTGCTGGCTCAGCCCTTACACAAATTAAGAACTGGGTTGACTAGTGACTCCGCAGCTTTCCCTGCGCACAGGATAGTTTATTTAGGATACGGGCATCACAGAGAAAATATAATCAAACAGCGAACAATCAACCGGTCCTCCATGCTTGCTAAACCTTACCAGGTGTCTCCATCTTTCCCCGCGTGGGTAACCGGGCTGTGTCCTTCCAGTCCTCCCAGCAGGGTTCCCCCCGTTACAAGCTGGTGTGAGGTTTTGACTCACATGGGGGCATGGCTCTGCTCAGGCTGGCTGTTTGTACCACACACTCTTTCTTTGTCTCCTGGCCCCTTGAACCTGGGCTGACTCAGGCTGTGATTTTTTGTCTTGCCCCTTCCCTCCCCCACCCTGCTGCCTCCTGGGGTGGTTCTTCTCTGCCTGTCCTGGTGTCTGCACTAATAACTTCCCACTGACTCTGGGCCAGCTTGGCGGGGGGGGGGGGGGAGGGGGGGGTTCAGAACAGGAGGTGCAGTGGCTGTAGTGATCCTGTGTCGCCACAATTCTGCGGCACCGCCATGGCCCTGAAGAGATGGGGCGCAGGGATTCGGCAGGTCTCCAGGCAGTGTCTCTGGGCCACATGTGAAGTGAGGATGCTCAGGGTGTAAGGCCCGGTACACTGGGGCCTTCCTGTCTGTCTCCTCACCAGTGCCGCAGGGGGTGGGGATTGGGGGCTGTGTAACCATCACTGAGCGGGCCGGGCTGAGCCTGCTGCAAGGACAGGAGCGAACAAGCTGCAGAAGGAGCAATTCCAGGAAAAGAGGGAGTGATCCCCGGGGAATGATGCCAGCAGGGAGACGAACCAGGGTTACCTACCACCTGCAGCCCTGCCCTAGGAGTGACTGGGGGCATCCCATACCCTGGGCATTGCTTCAGAGCACCTCCATGGCCTGAGGGCTGTGCCAGGGCACGCCCTGCCCTGTGTGCCATTCCGGAGCACCCCCAGTGCTGTACCCCACCCCTGGACTAAACCCACCTTCCAGACACATACCCCTCCCCCACAGCTTCCCCAAGGCACAGCACCCCTCCCCCACATGCTTCCTACTGTGTGTGCTTCCCTGGAGACTTCCCTTCTGCTGCCCCGTCCTAGCCTGGCACACGCAGTCCATCAGCATCAGCGCCACTGCTCTCTGTCCTCAATAAATCCCTGGCACCGGGGCGTGGGGACAAGTCTCTCTGCCTCGTTAGGATGGCAGCAGAGAGCCTGAACTCACCGATAAGGAGGAAGCCCTTAGTCCTAGTTTGAGCTGCACACAGCTCCAGACCCCATTACTGATCTGGAGCCCCTGACCGGGGCTGAGCCAACATTCAGACTGGCCATGAGGAAGAGGGGACATGCAGGAGCCAGAGGGATCAGAGATGGGGGAGCTTCCTTCAATACCCCAACCCCCACGACTCTTGACTCCCCTGGGCCACCATCAGAACTAGCCATATGGGAAGAAAGCCTTGGGCTGCTGAGATCTCAGTGAAGAGACCCATTAGGGTAGCTGATGCCCAGCTAGAGGTTGCTAACTACTACCTACCTGTGCCTTGGGGATGGACCAGAAGGAAAAGGATCCTCCTTATATCCTCCCGGCGGAGTCATGAGCTGGACGTTCCCTTCGAGTCTCACCTTGGCACTTCATTCCTAGCTGGCTTCTGGGAAGCCCTTCCTTCGGCACCTGACTCTCTTTGTACAACATCTGGTGACCCTGGCACCCAGCGTGGGACGGAGGAGTGCTCTGGGCAGCAGTTGAGCAGTGCAGCGCTACGCATGGCCGGGCCTAGGTCCCTGTGTGGCTCTAGCTCTGGGAAACTTTCCGTTGAGTGCAGTGGCCTGTGGATCAGATCCTGAGTGAGCAGCCCCACCCCCTGCTCTGATGGAGCTGCTGATGGTCTCATAAAGTGATAACTTCTCAGGGAATGTGATAGGGACTGGGCACCCAGGGAAGGAGCTCTCCGTCTGCTTCCTCCCCAGCCTGGAGGTACCACATGCCCTCCAAAGCCTTGATTCTCCATCACTCACAACAGGCCAGATCCAGTGTAATGTGATCAGTGGAGTTGCATCGTGACAAACATCAGTATGGCCCAGTGGGCAGCTCTTTCATTGCCTCAGGGGCCGAGGTTAAGGGCATAGACTCCTAGCAATGTTGGACTGGAAGGGACCTCGAGTGGCTGTCAAGTCCATCCCCCTGTTCTGAGGCAGGGCCGAGTAACCCTAGACCAGCCCTGATGTGGCTCTTTATTCGGGAAGCGTTTGCCTCTGTCTGTATTCTGTATCAGCTGTGCTGCTGCTTTCCACTTTGTTAGCTGTAGGGATGGATTGAGGGGAGCGTGAGGGGCTGGCTGGACTGAGAGGTGGATCTGTACGGGAATGGACGGCTGGGAAGACAGATCTTGGGGGATTCTTTATGGGGCCTGCTGGACGCCTGTGCTTCTCCGCCACGCTCCTGTCCCCAGCTTGTTCAGCCTGTTCTCACCACTAGCAGCATGTCTCATATTTGGGGCTTTTTCTTATATAGGCTCCAATTACCCCCCACCCCCGTCCCAATTTTTCACACTTGCTGTCTGGTCACCCTAATCGGGGACATCCAGGAAAATTAATCCGAATTAACTAAAGGTATGTCTACACTACGAAATTAGGTCGAATTTATAGAAGTCGGTTTTTTAGAAATCTTTTTTATATAGTCGATTGTGTGTGTCCCCACACAAAATTCTCTAAGTGCATTAAGTGCATTAACTCGGTGGAGTGCCTCCACAGTACCGAGGCTAGTGTCGACTTCCGGAGCATTGCACTGTGGGTAGCTATCCCACAGTTCCCGCAGTCTCCGCTGCCCATTGGAATTCTGGGTTGAGATTCCAATGCCTGATGGGGCAAAAACATTGTCGAGAGTTCTGACATGTCGTCAGGCCCTCCCTCCCTCCCTCTCTCCATGAAAGCAACAGCAGGCAATCGTTTCGTGCCTTTTTTCCTGAGTTACCTGTGCAGACACCATACCACAGCAAGCATGGAGCCCGCTCAGCTCACTGTCACCGTACGTCTTCTGGGTGCTGGCAGACGCGGTACTGCATTGCTACACAGCAGTAGCTCATTGCCTTGTGGCAGCAGACAGTGCAATAGGCCTGATAACCATCGTCGTCATGTCTGAGGTGCTCCTGGCCGCCTCGGTGAGGTCGGTCAGGAGCGCTTGGGCAGACATGGGCGCAGGGACTAAAATAGGAGTGACTCGACCAGGCCATTCTCTTTAGTCCTGCCGGCAGTCGTATTGCACCGTCTTTTGCCGAACAGCCAGGAGATGAGGATGGCCAGCAGTCCTACTGCACCGTCTGCTGCCAGCCAAAGATGTAAAAGATAGCTGGAGTGGATCAAAACAAGAAATAGACCAGATTTGTTTTGTATTCATTTGCTCCCCCGCCCTCCCACTGTGAAATCAACAGCCGACAATTGTTTTGGTGCTGTCTGTCGGGAGCACCTTGAAAAGTTTAATAGCAATTCAGTCCTGCCTAGAATAGCAGGGGAAGGGATAGCTCAGTGGGTTGAGCATTGGCCTGCTAAACCTAGGGTTTTGAGTTCAATCCTTGAGGGGGCCATTCTGTGTGACAGTTGTTTTTGTTTCTCCTTGAGGTAAAGCCACCCCCTTTGTTGATTTTAATTCCGTGTAAGCCAACCCTGTAAGCTGTGTCGTCAGTCGCCCCTCCCTCCATCAGAGCAATGCAGACAATCGTTCCGTGCCTTTTTTCTGTGCAGATGCCATACCACAGCAAGCATGGAGCCTGCTCAGATCACTTTGGCAATTAGGAGCACATTAAACACCACACGCATTATCCAGCAGTATATGCAGCACCAGAACCTGCCAAAGCGAAACTGGGCGAGTAGGCGATGTCAGCGCGGTGATGAGAGTGATGAGGACATGGACACAGACTTCTCTCAAAGCACGGGCCCTGGCATTGTGGGCATCATGGTGCTAATGGGGCAGATTCATGCCATGGAACACCGATTCTGGGCCCGGGAAACAAGCACAGACTGGTGGGACTGCATAGTGTTGCAGGTCTGGGACAATTCCCAGTGGCTGCGAAACTTTCGCATGCATAAGGGCACTTTCACGGAACTTTGTGACTTGCTTTCCCCTGCCCTGAAGCACCAGAATACCAAGATGAGAGCAGCCCTCACAGTTGAGAAGCGAGTGGCAATAGCTCTGTGGAAGCTTGCAACGCCAGACAGCTACCGGTCAGTTGGGAATCAATTTGGAGTAGGCAAATCTACTGTGGAGGCTGCTGTGATGCAAGTAGCCAACTCAATCAAAGATCTGCTGATATCAAGGGTAGTGAGTCTGGGAAATGTGCAGGTCATAGTGGATGGCTTTGCTGCAATGGGATTCCCTAACTGTGGTGGGGCCATAGACGGAACCCATATCCCTATCTTGGCACCGGAGCACCAAGCTGGCGAGTACATAAACCGCAAGGGGTACTTTTCAATATTGCTGCAAGCTCTGGTGGATCACAAGGGATGTTTCACCAACATCAACGTGGGATGGCCGGGAAAGGTACATGACGCTCGCATCTTCAGGAACTCTGGTCTGTTTCAAAAGCTGCAGGAAGGGACTTTCTTCCCAGACCAGAAAATAACCGTTGGGGATGTTGAAATGCCTATAGTTATCCTTGGGGACCCAGCCTACCCCTTAATGCCATGGCTCATGAAGCCATACACAGGCAGCCTGGACAGTAGTCAGGAGCTGTTCAACTACAGGCTGAGCAAGTGCAGAATGGTGGTAGAATGTGCATTTTGACGTTTAAAAGTGCGCTGGTGCAGTTTATTGTCTCGCTTAGACCTCAGCGAAACCAATATTCTATATGCTTGCTGTGTGCTTCCACAATATCGGTGAGAGCAAGGGGGAGACGTTTATGGCAGGGTGGGAGGTTGAGGCAAATCGCCTGGCCGCTGGTTACGCACAGCCAGACACCAGGGCGGTTAGAAGAGCACAGGAGGGTGCGGTGCGCATCAGAGAAGCTTTGAAAATCAGTTTCATGACTGGCCAGGCTATGGTGTGAAAGTTCTGTTTGTTTCTCCTTGATGAAACCCCGCCCCTCCCGCTTGGTTCACTCTACTTCCCTGTAAGCTAACTACCCTCCCCTCTCCCCTTCGATCACTGCTTGCAGAGGCAATAAAGTCATTGTTGCTTCACATTCATGCATTCTTTATTAATTCATCACACAAATAGGGGGATAACTGCCAAGGTAGCCCGGGAAGGTTGGTGGAGGAGGGAAGCACGTGGTGGGGTGGTGGAGGAGGGAAGGACAAGGCCACACAGCACTTTAAAACTTTAAAACTTATTGAACGCCAGCCTTCTGTTGCTTGAGCAATCCTCTGGGGTGGAGTGGCTGGGTGGCCGGAGGCCCCCCACTGCATTCTTGGGCATCTGGGTGAGGAGGCTATGGAGCTTGGGGAGGAGGGCAAACATACACTGCAATGCTTTGTTCTGCAATGATTCCTGACTATGTGCTATTGGCCTGGCATGGTAAAGTGTCCTACCATGGTGGACGGAATAAGGCTGCCCTCCCCAGAAACCTTTTGCAAAGCCTGTGGGAGTACATCCAGGAGAGCTTTATGGAGATGTCCCTGGTGGACTTCCGCTCCAGCCCCAGACACGTTAACAGACTTTTCCAGTAGCTGTACTGGCTGCAAATGCCAGGGCAAATTAATCATTAAACACGCTTGCTTTTAAACCATGTATAGTATTTTAAAAGGTACACTCACCAGAGGTCCCTTCTCTGCCTGGCGGGTCCAGGAGGCAGCCTTGGGTGGGTTTGGGGGGTACTGGCTCCAGGTCCAGGGTGAGAAACAGTTCCTGGCTGTCGGGAAAACCGGTTTCTCTGCTTGCTTACTGTGAGCTATCTACAACCTCCTCCTCATCATCTTCCTCATCCCCAAAACCTGCTTCCGTGTTGCCTCCCTCTCCATTGACGGAGTCAAAGCACACAGTTGGAGTAGTGGTGGCTGAACCCCCTAAAATGGCATGCAGCTCATCATAGAAGCGGCATGTTTGGGGCTTTGACCCGGAGCAGCCGTTTGCATCTCTGGTTTTCTGGTAGGCTTGCCTCAGCTCCTTAAGTTTCACGCGGCACTGTTTCGGGTCCCTGTTATGGCCTCTGTCCTTCATGCCCTGGGAGATTTTGACAAATGTTCTGGCATTTCAAAAACTGGAACGTAGTTCTGATAGCACGGATTCCTCTCCCCATACAGAGATCAGATCCCGTACCTCCCGTTCGGTCCATGCTGGAGCTCTTTTGCGATTCTGGGACTCCATCATGGTCACCTCTGCTGATGAGCTCTGCACTCACCTGCAGCTTGCCACGCTGGCCAAACAGAAAATTGAAATTCAAAAGTTCGTGGACCTTTTCCTGTCTACCTGGCCAGTGCATCTGAGTTGAGAGTGCTGTCCAGAGTGGTCACAATGGAGCACTCTGGGATAGTTCCCGGAGGCCAATACAGTCGAATTGTGTCCACACTACCCCAAATTCGACCCGGCAAGGCCGATTTCAGTGCTAATCCCCTTGTCGGGGGTGGAGTAAAGAAATCGATTTTAAGAGCCTTTTAAGTCGGAAAAAAAGGGCTTCGTCATGTGGATGGGTGCAGGGTTAAATCGATTTAACGCTGCTAAATTCGACCTCAACTCCTAGTGTAGACCAGGGCTAAATGGGTGAATCTGAAGTAGATTTGTTAAACTGCATTAAATTCCTGTGTGGCTGCTGTAATTCAGAATTATAATAGCCTTAATTCAGTTTATTTAAATTCACTTTCAAAGTGAATTAAACTAAACCGAATTAAGGCCACTTTAATTCTAAATGAAGGTGTTCACACAAGGGTTTAATGCAGTTTGACTAATCTGCTTCAAATTCACCTGTTTAGTTAGTTCAAGGCTTGTCTACATTGAAACGCAAAAGCAGCGCAGCTATGCCAACAGGAGGACTGCTCCTGTCGGTGGTGTTAATCCACTTCCTCAAGGGGCAGGAGCTAGGTTGGTGGAAGAATTCTTCTGTCGACCTACCGCTGTCTACACCAGGGGTTAGGTTGGCTTAACTAAGCCTCTTAAGGATGTGGATTTTTCGCATCCATGAGCAACGTAGCTGGGTTGAGCTAACTTTTTAGTGTAGACCAGGCCTCAGGTTAATTTTCCTGGCTGTGCTTATGTAGACAATCCCTAGGTATCTGCTGACTCCAGGCTGGAGCACAGGGAGATACAGAAGGGACAGACAGTCCCTGCAAGCTGTAGCATAGCTATCCCACTCAGGGATGCCTTGTCTGAGGCTCTGCACCTGGGTATGGCAGTGGGAGCTGGAGCCCAGCCACAGGTTGCTGAGGGGAGGGGGCCCTTGGGTGCAGGAATGGCATTCCCACCCTACTCCCTTTCCCTGTTTCCCTTGGAAGTCAGGGGCTGGGAGTTGGAACACTTCTCCTCTCCCCTGTGGGAACCTGTCCTCCAGCATGATCAATGACCTCAGATTTATGATATTGGTTTTAATGTGTCACTTATTTCTTCTGCTGGGACCCTGCCAGCCCTTTCAGCCCTATTGATACTGACTGACTGGATTCGGCTGCTCTTAGTTTACGCCAACGGAGAGGTGCCGCAAACCGGGATTGTGCCCTGCCCAGGGCAGGGAGCTGCTCTTCATGCAGCTCAAAGATGGGTGACAGATGTGAGTATCCGTGGCTCCGGGCATGTCTGGAAGGCGCTCCGATGTTGCAGGGATGATGGTGCGACGAGGACAGGCTGGAATGTGGTTCTGCGTCTATACAGCAAAGGCAAGTGAAACTGGCATACAGACAGTGCAAACTGGCAGGGTTGCTCCTCACTTGGGAAGGAGGGCCCTTTTATCAATCTCCTGATGCGATTGGCAGGCAATGTCCTGATCTGGGTTCAGAAAGCGGGTGTGTGTGATCTACCTCAGTGGGAGTTTTGCCACTGACTTCAGCCAGGCCAAGATGGAACTCTCTGGAGGACAGCAATACATAAAACTCCTTGCTGTGTCATTCTTTAGGGGCCAGGGCTGAAATTTCCCTTACCTTGGAACCCAGGTCAGCTTGACCCTGCTTCCACAGAAAACTGCAATCAAGCTCCCCCTGAACAGGGTGAGGCCTAGTGTCCTTAGCGGACAGCCTAGATGGCTGAGGGGCGAGGTCACAGGTCACTGCTATGTAATTCCCTATCCCCTGGGAGAGAAATGCACGAGTGATTTCAAAATGATTCCTCCAGGTATTCTCCATCCACATCCGGACCTTAGGCAAGAGCGGACAAGGCTCTGAGCAGAACAATATCCCAAGGAGTTAGAAAGTCTGGGTCCGGTGTATTGAGCCATTTGGATGCTGCCCCAGGACACTGTATCAGTCATTAGCCCCTGGCCAATGACTAGTGAGCATTGGGGGCAGCGCCTCTGGCTGGTGAAAGTGAGGGAGTAACAGATGTGTAGTATCCTGAATGCAACAGCAGGCACAGGACACCTTTCCTTCAGGCCCTGATTCCTTAGAGCGCTTAAGCACATGCTTCAAATTAAGCAAGTTCCATTGAAATCCAAGCTTAAAGTTAAGCACGTGCTTCAGAACTTTGCTGAACTGGGTCTCGTGGCCTGAAATGTTCTGTGTCCCCCCTTATCTTCGCCCCATCCCGGTCCCATTTACTCCCCTCCCACGGTGACTTGGCTGCCGGGTTGAGAATCTGTGTCCTGCTGATCCATGGGCAGGGATGGATGTCTGCTGCTGCGGCACTCCAGGGCCAGGCGTGGCACTGCACTGCCCTGCTGATCAGCAAGGAGGCAGCTGATGCAGAAGGGGCAGGGAAGCAGCGGCACCTTGGAACAGAGGAAGCAGGGGGCGAAGTAGCCTGAGTGGGCAGACATCACACAGGGGGGCTGGAACTAGGGGTGCTGGGGATGTGGCAGCACCTGCTGGCTTGAATTGGTTTCCATCAGACAAAGGGTTTCCAGTTTGGTTCTATGGCTCCCAGCCCCCCCACTACACAAATTGTTCCAACGCCCCTGGCATCACAGGGTTTTTATTGGAATCGAGGCTGCAGGACTGTCCCTCAACTGGAATAACCTCAGCAGACAAGGACCTGGGGTTGCGGTAATGATTAGTGGTGTGGCAGATAGAGCACCGGGCTGTGATTCAGGAGACCTGCGTTATAGTCACGGCTCTGGCCCGCTGGGTGACCTTGGCCAAGTCGCTGCCCCTGCCACAGTTCCCCCATCTGTAAAATGGGGGTAATGAGAATGACTTCCTTGTGAAGTGCTTTGAGAGCTATGGATGAAAAAGCACTAGAGAAGAGCTCTTATTAAAATGCAGAGGTGGCCTATAGCAACTAGCAGCCCTGAGGCCTGACCTCTCAGATCTAGGGTTGCCAGGTGTCCAGTTTTCGACTGGAATGTCTGGTCGAAAAGGGACCTGGCGGCTCCATTCGGCCCATTCAAAGTCCGGTTGGCAACGCAGTGGGGGCCCAGGGCTAAAGCAGACCTCCCTGCCTGCACTGGCTCCGCGTGGCTCCTGGAAGCAATCTCCAGGTCCCTGAGGCCCCTAGATGCATGGGCAGCCAGGGAGGTTCTGCACACTGTCCCCACCCCGAGGGCTGGCTCCACAGGGGAAAGAGACCCAAGGATAAGGAGAGCCTGGCTTCCTTCAGCTCTCCATGAGGCCAAGAACAGGCCCTGCTGGGGGAAGGGGATTCCCCACAGATCCTGCCCCCAGGGCTGGGCAAGGGGGAATGGACCCACATGATCATAGCAGAGCGTTCTTCCCTCTCCCAAGAGAAAAGCATTGGTTACAGACCAGTGTCAGGCTGTCTGGACACCCCGACCATGGTTGCCAGCCTCAGGGCAAGCTGTTAGGAACCAGGGCACAAACACCAAACTGGTTGTATGTTCTACACTTAGGGCATGTCTACACTACAAAATTAGGTCAATTTTATGGAAGTCGATCTTTAGAAAGAGATTTTATACAGTAGATTGTGTGTCCCCCCACTAAGTGCAGTAGGTCAGCAGAGTGCATCCTCAATACCGTGGCTAGCATGGACTTATGGAGTGGTGCACTGTGGGTAGCTATCCCACAGTCTCTGCTGCCCATTGGAATTCTGGGTTAAGCTCCCAATGCCAGATGGGGCAAAAACATTGTTGCGGGTGGTTTTGGGTACATGTCGTCAGTCTCCCCTTCCTCCCTCCTTGAAAGCAATGGCAAACAATCATTTCACACCTTTTTTCCTGGGTTATCCGTGCAGACTCCATAGCATGGCAAGCATGGAGCCCACTCGGCTGCACACTGATGTTGCGAGCATTGTAAACACCTCGCGCATTATCCTGCAGTATGTGCAGAGCCTGGCTAGGAGCCGCCAGCACGAGGATGATTGTGAGAAGGACATGGACACAGACTTTCCTGAAAGCACGGGATGTGGCAATTGGGACATCATGGCGGCAGCGAGGCAGGTTGATACAGTGGAACGCCGATTCTGGGCCTGGGAAACAAGCACAGACTCGTGGGACCACATAGTGTTGCAGGTATGGGATGATTCCCAGTGGCTGCGAAACTTTTGCATGCATAAGGCCACTTTCATGGAACTTTGTGAGTTGCTTTCCCCCTCCCTGAAGCGCAGGAATACCAAGATGAGACCTGCCCTGACAGCTGAGAAGCAAGTGGCGATAGCCCTGTGGAAGCTTGCAATGCCTGACAGGTGCCAGTCAGTCGGGAGTCAATTCGGAGGGCAAATCTACAGTATGGGCTGCTGTGATCCAAGTAGCCAAGGCAATCAATAATCTTCTGCTAACAAGGGTAGTGAGTCTGGGAAATGTGCAGGTCATAGTAGATGGCTTTGCTGCAATGGGGTTCCCTGACTGTGGTGGGGCAATAGACTGAACGCATATCCCTATCTTGGCACCGGACCACCTTGCCAAACAGTACATAAACCACAATGGGTACTTCTCAATGGTGCTGCAAGCACTGGTGGATCACAAGGCACATTTCACCGACATCAATGTGGGATGGTCAGGAAAGGTGCATGATGCTCG
The DNA here is from genome assembly GCF_015237465.2 of Chelonia mydas. NCBI lineage: Eukaryota > Metazoa > Chordata > Testudines > Cheloniidae > Chelonia > Chelonia mydas. The sequence goes on from NC_057853.1 coordinate 47,683,176, forward strand.
CATCTTTCGGAATTCCGAAAGAAGGGACTTTCTTCCCAGACCAGAAAATTACCATTGGGGATGTTGAAATGCCAGTAATTATCCTGGGGGACCTAGTCTTGCTCCCATGGCTCATGAAGCCGTACACAGGAAGCCTGGACAGTAGTAAGGAGCAGTTCAACTATAGGCTGAGCAAGTGCAGAATGGTGGTAGAATGAGCCTTTGGACGTTTAAAAAGGCATTGGCGCTGTTTGCTGAGTAGGTTAGACCTCAGTGCAACCAATATTCCCATTGTTATTGTGTGCTCCATAATATCTGTGAGAGTAAGGGGGAGACGTTTATGGCGGGGTGGGAGGTTGAAGCAAATCGCCTGGCAGCCAGTTTTGAACAGCCAGATACCAGGGCCATTAGAAGAGCACAGCTAGGTGCGCTGCACATCGGAGAGGCTTTGAAAAACAGTTTCATGACTGACCAGGCTACGGTGTGACAGTTGTGTGTTTGTTCTTGATGCAAAACCTCCCCCTTTGTTGAATGTACTTCCCTGTAACCCAGTCCCCCTCCCCGCTTCGACCACAGCTGGCAAAAGAAATAAAATCCCTATTGTTCTGAATCCATTCATTCATTCATTCTTTATTTAAAAAAAAAAAGAAAAAAAAAGTGAGGTCACTAACAAGGTAGTCCGGGTGCGGGAGGAGGGAAGGACAAGGCCACATTGCTTATTGTAGCCACACTACAAATCAAAGCTGTTTGAATGACAGCCTTCTGTTGCTTGGGTCATCCTCTGGAGTTGAGTGGCTGAATGCCCGGAGCCTCCCCACTACGTTCTTGGGCATCTGGGTTAGGAGGATATGGAATTTGGCAAGGAGGGCAGGCGGTTATACAATGGATGCAGCGGGGTCTGTGCTTTAGTTGTCTTTCCTGCAGCTCCACCAGGGGCCTGATCATGTCCGTTTGCTCCCCCATTAGCCTCAGCATCTCCTCCTGCATGTTTTGATCATGCTCACTGTATGCTTTCCTGGCCTCTGCCACCGAATACCGCCATGCATTCAGCTGTGCTCTATCAGTGCGGGAGGACTGCATGAGCTCGGAAAACATGTCATCGCGAGTGCAGTTTTTTTTCGCCTTCTAACCTGCGATAACCTCAGGGATGGAATTGATACGGGGAGCATAGAAACATTTGCACCTGCAGGGGAGCTAAAAAGGGAGAGTACAATTTAAGAAGATACGTTTCTCAAAACAAAACATTCTTTCACAGTGAACCAAGCAATTCACAGCAGACAGCACATGTGGTTTAGGTACAAGATCACATTTAGCCTTTTACATTGAGCGCCTGCCAGTATGGTGACACATCACACATGGCTGGGCAACAGAATTCAGTTTTCAGGCAGCCATGGTAAGCCAAAGGGAATGCAAGGTTGGCTTCTTCCGCCTTCATAACATGTGGGAATGCTTTCAAACTGCAGCGCCCTCCTTTCCCATAGCAAGCAATGCTGGTTGGGTTTGCCATTTAAAAGGAGGGGCTGTGCTTTTGGGGTAGATGTATAGCACAACCTCCCCACACCGTGTGGCTATTTTCTGGGATGTTTCCTCTTAGCCAAGCGCAAACAGCCCAGCATGAAGGGGGTCCTTTTACTGTTCTCTTACAAACATTCCCCTGTTTCAACCAGGTGACCATGAAAGATATCACTCTCCTGAGGCTGACACAGAAAGACAGAGACCAAATGTTGCATGAATGTGACCAAAACCCAGGAGCATTTGCTGCCATGCTTTGTGGTGCAATGATTCCAGACTACTTGCTACTGGCTTGGAGTGGTAAAGTGTCCTACCATGGAGGACGAAATAAGGCAGCCCTCCCCAGAAACCTTCTGCAAAGGCTTTCAGCGTACCTTCGGGAGAGCTTCATGGAGATGTCCCTGGAGGATTCCCGCTCCATCCCCAAACACGTAAACAGATTTTTCCAGTAGCTGTACTGGCCGCGAATGCATCCCAATTCTTCACGGCGAATCAAACATTCAACACAATTGCTTTTAACCCCTGTAGTGTAGTTACAAATGTGTACTCACCAGAGGTGCCTTCTCTGCCTTCAGGGTCCGGGAATCTGCCTTGGGAGGGTATTGGCTCCAGGGTGATGAAAAGGTCCTGGCTACTGGGGAGAATGGATTCTCCGCTTGCCTGCTTCGCATTCTCCTCTTCCTCCTCTTCCTCATCCACAAAATCCTCCTCCGTGTTGCATGAGACTCCCCCCTTGCAGGTGTCCACGGACAGTGGTGTGGTACTGGTAGGGTCCCCCACTAGAATGCCATGCAGCTGATCATAGAAGCGGCATGTATGGGGCTCTTACCCGGAGCAACCATTTTCCTCCTTTGTCTTTTGATAGGCTTGCCTGAGCTCCTTGACTTTCATGCGGCATTGCTGTGTGTCCCTGGTGTAGCCTCTCTCCACCATGCCCTGTGCGATTTTGGCATATATATTAGCATTTCTTCTGCTGGTTTGGAGTTCTGCCTGCACAGATTCTTCTCCCCATACAGCATTCAGATCCAGTGTCTCCCGTTCACTCCATGCTGGAGCTTCTTTCATAGAATCATAGACTATTAGGGTTGGAAGGGACCTCAGGAGGTCATCTAGCCCAACCCCCTGCTCAAAGCAGGACCAATCCCCAATTTTTGCCCCAGATCCCGAAATGGCCCCCTCAAGGGTTGAACTCACAACCCTGGGTTTTAGCAGGCCAATGCTCAAACAAACCACTGAGCTATCCCTCCCCCGCAAATTCTGGGACTGTGCTGCGATTCTGGGACTGTGCTGCTGAGCTCACCACACTGAACAAACAGGAAATGAAATTCAAAAGTTCCCAGGGCTTTTCCTGTGTACCTGGCTAGTGCATCGGAGTTGAAAGTGCTGTCCAGAGCTGGGGTACTCTGGGATAGCTCCTGGCGGCCAATACCATCGAATTGGACAGCGCTTTGTCTGACTTACCCCAAATTCGATCCAGGAAGGTTGATTCTAGCGCTACTCCCCTCATCGGGGAGGATTACAGCAGTGGATTTACAGAACCCTTTAGGTCAGCAGAACAGGGTTGGTTGTGTAGCCGCATTGCTTATAAAATCGACGTAACGGCTAAATTCGACCTAACCTCGTAGTATAGACCAGACCTTAGATTTCACCAACCAAATAACCAGTGTAAACTCCTCAGGCACTACAACAGTTTTCCCATGCAGTCACAGCCAGTCCCCTTGGGCACTCCGGTCTATCCTGCCACCCGGGTGATCCTGCCTTTATGACAGATAGTCTCTTACACCACAAATCACAGCAATATTCAGGTCACTCCCACTCACTTACAGCAGATCAATTGCATTTTAGACCCTACACCAAAGACCACGCTTGTAGCCAATCCTATAATACATTGACTAATAATTTATTGGCTAAGAAAGGAGTTATTCACAAGGCTAAAGCAGGTAAGCGCGCACACACATGAGTTACAGCCTTAGGTTCTGAAAGGTAATAGAAGCTTATATAATAAGGAAGCTGTATCTGTCTAGGGCTAACCCAAGCCTCATGGCTTGGGGATCTCTTCTTTAGGCTTCGAAATCTTTGCTCTTCCGAGTTCAAACAACATAGAGATAAATTAGTCTTCTATTGAGTGATTTTATCATCTTCATAGAGTTCCCAACCGTTGAGCCATGAGTTATGCCACATATCTCTTGCTGGGGATGGGTAAGAAACCAATGGCCATCTTTATCCTTTGATGGGAATGTGACGTTATCTGATTAAAATAAGACCATGTAGATTAGTGTTGCTACCACTATTATATAATAGCAACAAATCTTGTATAAAGTATGTCAAGTAAAGTGTCTATGGAAAGGTTATGATTTGCTGAATATGATTAGGCTATTTGTGTGCATGAATCATTTTTGTATCTGAAATTATGAATATGAACTATGTACCTGTGCTTCAAATGTTTGCTCCTGTGAAAGACCAACAAGGTATTTAGCCCACACCTTGAAGGGACTATTCAAGTTGACTGGCCCATCAAAGAACACTTAACTCATAATGGACCATGGAAGATGCCTATCCACACTTAATGGATTTTCCTGTGAACATTCTTACTGGAGTATGGGTAATGGCTTCTGCTATGCCTAAGCGAAATTATGCATGGACATGTGACTTGACCATGTGACCCCAAACACCATCTTGTCACCTGTAATTTTCCACTGTGAGAACAATGGCAGAAGGTATAAAAGGCCTTGGAAACCCCTCCATTTGGCCTCTTTCCTGCTCAAACCTCTGGACTATGAATTTATACTAATTTATACTAATGAGAGCATTTTAACCAAAGGAGTGAGGACCTTCTAATGATTTGGAAGCAACCAGAGACTTAAGCCAGGAGTTTATTCTGTCACTGCTACAAGCCTGAACCAAGAACTTCACAATTGTTGTATGTATTTGATTAATTTAACCAACTTTAACTCTCACCTTTCTTTTTATAAATAAACCTTTAGATTTTAGATACTAAAGGATTGGCAACAGCCTGATTACTGGGTAAGATCTGAGTTATATATTGACCTAGGTATGTGGCTGGTCCTTTGGCATCAGAAGAACCCTTTTGTTTGATGAAATTGGTTTTAAAGAACCACTCATCTTTAAGTCTAGTGTCTGGGTTTTGAATCCAGGACTGGAATACCTAAGGAAGCTGCTTTTCTGAATTCTTGTTAGCCAGTGTGGAAAACAGAAGTTTACTTTTGTTGCTGGTTTGATATAGCCTATGGGAGAATAACCACCAGTTTTGGGGTGTGTCTGGCCTATTTCTCAGCAGTTTATCCTGAATTTGGTATTCTCAGCTGTGACCCATGGAGGCATGGTGACAGGGAACAATGGCTTATTTGGTTTCAATAGCTCTCCCTGATGGGCAGTGTGACATTATTAACATGAACTGTGTCCCTATAGATCATTTTTGCAACCAAGGTCCTGTAGTTGCACCAAATGTTGTACAAAGGAGGTCCAATAAGGTATCTATGAAAACGTTGTAACTTGCTGGTTATAATTATGTTGTCTGTATGTGTGTATGATTTTTGTATTTGAAGTTATGAATATTGGCTATGTACTTGTATCTCAATGTGTTTGATTCTAAGTAGCACCAGAGAAGCATTTGGCCAGTTTATTGTGAAGAGACTCTTCAGATTAAGTGCCCAATCAAGAAACACTTAGTTGACAATGGACCTTGGGAGACTCCAATCCACATGAGAAGTCTTCCTGGGAATGTTCAAGGTAGCATGTGAGCAATGGCTGCTCTCCTTGTAAAGAACGGAGTTATGCATGGACATGTGACTTGTCCATGTGACTCCAAACGCCATCTTGCTGCTGTGATTTTCCACAGTAATAACAAAGGGGTGTCCTTCCACATGGCAGAGGATATAAAAGGCCCTGGAAACCCCTCCATTTTGTCTTCAGCCCTGCTTCTTACCTCTGGAGGAACTTTGCTACAAACTGAAGCTCTGAACAAAGGACTGAATGACCCATCCAAGCTGTGGATGTACTCCAGAGACTTGGTTTGAACCTGCAGTTTATTCCATCACTGCTACAAGCCTGAACCAAGAACTTTGCCATTACTGAATGTAATTGATTCCATTTAACCAGTTCTAGCTCTCATCTATATTTCTTTGTTTTATGAATAAACCTTTAGATTTTAGATTCTAAAGGGCTGGCAACAGCGTGATTTGTGGGGAAGATCTGACTGGTATATTGACCTGGATCTGGGGCTTGGTCCTTTGGGATTGGGAGAACTTTTTTTCTTTTACTGGGGATTGGTTTTCATAACCATTTGTCCCCATAACGAGTGGCACTGGTGGTGAATCAGGAAAACTGGAGTGTCTGAGGGAATTGCTTTTATGCCTTATGGTTAGCCAGTGGGGTGAGACTAAAGTCCTCTCTGTTTGGCTGGTTTGATGTGCCTTAATAGTAAAGGAAACCCAGCCATGGGCTGTAACTGCCTTGCTCTAAGCAATTTGTCCTGAATTGGTACTCTCAGTTGTGTCCCACCAAAGGCAGCATCATTACGGGCAGTACTTGACACCTTCTGCTGGAAGCCACTATTTACACCAGCCAGTGTTTCTTTCCTGCTTGCTGGCCTGCACAACGAAAGACACGGACCATGCCAAAACTTAGGCTGTGTCTACAACAGTGAGCTTACAGGAGCACAGCTGTCCTGAGGCAGCCACACCGCTCTAAGAGCACTCATAGCCGCCCTATGCTGATTGGGAGAGAGCTCTCCAGTCTACATAATAAAACCAGCTCAATGAGCAGCCATAGCTCTGTTTGTGGGAGAAGCTCTCCTGCCAACATAGTGCTGTGCACACTGCCGCTATGTTGCTCAGGGGAGTGGTTTTTTTCACACTCCTGAGTGACAGAAGATTTGCTGACATGAGTGGCAGTGTAGACATGGCCTTAGTATAACATTTATAACATGGGTGCAGATGTCATAGGCAAGATTAATGCACTCAGCAATTTACAAGCCTTTCATAGAGTCTAAACATGTTCTTATAAACCTAGTGCCTATGTTAACGGTGCCAGCACACAGGTGAGCCAGGCCAGGCTCTCTGTTTAACAGAGGTCAAGGGAGAAAAAGGGGCACATTGTCTGAGCTGGCACCGGACTGCCAGCGTCATAGCCAGGAACTCCCACAGTCTTCTTTCAGTCATGTCAGTGTGTCTGGCTCTCGTGTCTGATCCAACAGCAGTTGGGGTTATAGCTTCCCCCAACTCCCAGCCCCCGTTTCCTCCCTCTCCAGTCTCCCACCCCACCCTGTTGCTTTGTATTAGTCTTCTCCCACTGGGTCTGGCTCTGGCTCTTGGTCCCCTCTGCATTCAGGTTAGGACTCAGGAGGATCCCTCCTCCAAGCTGTACAGCTGGGGGACATTGGGAGCACAGGAAAGAGGGATGCCCTGCTCTGCAGCCTCGCCCCATGGGGGCCCAGAGCTGCAATCTCAGGGACCATCCTGCTCAGCTCCCAGGCGTACTTAGGGGGAGAGAGCCTTCAGGGAACTTCTCTCTGATGCTCTAGCACAGTCTAGGGGGGCAAACTACGGCCCGCGGGCCACATCCGGCCCACAGGACCCTTCCCTCTGGCCCCCGAGCTCCTGCCAAGGAGTGGGGTCAGGACAGGCTTGAAGAGGAGCCAGCCCAACTCCCCAGCAGTGTGGTAAGCAGGGTGGAGGCTAGACCCTGGCCCCTCACCTTCTGCTCCCCTCCCTCCCTTGCAGTCACAGTTCCCCCAGCACCTGGGCAGCGTGGCTCAGCTCCAGGGCACCTTGATCAGGGGGAGATCAGGGTGGGGGGAAGGCGAGGAGCTGGGGCGGTTGCGGGGGGTGGTCAAGGGGCCTGGGTCCTGCTGCCGGGGACAGGGGCAGAGCAAGCCGAGCATGCTTGGCCTCTATCCCCAGCAGCCAACCCCAGAGAGGGAGCGAGCCCTGTCCGACTGCCAGGGAGAGCAGCCAAATGAGCAGGGGAAATGCACAGGGAAAGGACTGAGCCCCTCTTTCCCCCACCCCACAAGAAACGTGGGGTGGGGAGAGCAGGGAGGGTTGGATGGGGGTGGGGGGTGCCCAGGGGGGCGGTCAGGGGGTGGGGAGCAGGGAAGATTGGATAGGGGACGGGCATCCCCGGGGGATGGTCAGGGGGCAGAGAGCAGGGGTATTTGGATAGGATGCAGGAGTCCCAGGGGGCAGTTGGGGTGGGGAGCAGGGGGGGTTAGATGGGGGTGGGAGTTCCGGCGGGCTGGAATGGAGGTGGGGGCCAGGCCATGCCTTGCTGTTTTGGGAGACATAGCCTCCCCTACCTGGCCCTCCATACAATTTCTGTACCCGATGTGGCTCTAGGGCCAAAAAGTTTGCCCATCACTGCTCTAGCACCCTGAGCTGCATACGACAATCTTCAGAAGTGCAAGAGCCAGGATGTGCCTGCCAGGGATCGGGGCTTGAGCCCCACTCCTGCTTAAGCCCTGAGCCCTTCCAGGTGCTTCCGGTGACGAAGTGGGAATGTTCTTAACGTTTTCTCTGAATACTGTGTGGGTGCCTCTGTTTCCCCTCAGTTTCCCCTATGCCTTTCTTAAGTATCTAGGGGCTGGGATTAGGGTGTGTGATTGTTGCAGAGCAGAGGGCCAGTGTGATGCTGTCTGCACAGAGACACCCTGTCTCTTGGCAACTGATGGCCTGGGCCCCTCCCCTGCAGGGTGTGAGCTGAAGGTGTTGGAGAACAAAGAGATCAGGTGGCCTCCTGGCCGGGGAAAGAGACAAAGGCCAGAGGAAAGGCTGGAGGGGGTTTAGTACATGTGTAGTGAAGATTTTTTGAAAAACAAAACCCCATAGACCCAAGCGTACTAGAAGATACGTCAGATTTCTGCAAGTTTTCCTAGTATGATTTATCAGCACAGGAGGAGACTATTTCACACAGAGGACTGGAACTAGTGACCGCTTTATTTGCATCGCAGTAGTACCTACGAGCCCCGGTCACGGTCCAGGAGCCCATTGTGTTAGGTGGTGCACAAACACAGCCCAAAAAGATGCCTTACAGTCTACGCCATCTCTCTGTGCTGAAATGCATTGATCCTCCAGTGGTTTTTGAAGTTTATTCAGTCCACACATCTTGTATTTTTAAATATAGAATCTCAGTGCTGTAGCAAGTAACTTTCTTTTTCTTTTCTTTTAAATGACTAACAGAGTGAGCAAGATCCTTGTCCCTTCTCTGGCCCCTTTATGCCAGTGAAAGGACTGGAGCAGTGTCAAGGCACTCTAAAAGTCCTGGCTCCAGCTGTGGGAGGACTACTCTGGTGCAGTTATTGAGAAAGTTGGGTTGCTTTCAGAGGACCTCCTCGCATGCGCTGGAGTAGGGGGCCATGCTGGGTGCAGGAGGGCCATTTTGGGAGCAGGGATGCAGAGATTCCTGCCAGCGCTGTGACCTAGAGGCAGCTCGGGCCAGGTTGTTGTAACTTCGACAGGCCGCCAGGTTATGCTGGAGCAGCCCAGGAGCACAAGAGAGCAAACCCTTAGTCCCCTTCCACAGGGGCTGCAGGTTCTGTGCTGCACCTGGCACAGCACAGAATCTCAGACCGTGCGTGTCAGTGTTCTAGCCTCTCCTATGAATAGCACACAGGATATTAGACTCTTTATTTTTTTACACTTGCACATATTATGGCAAATGTCAGGGGAAAGTGAAGGTGCTGTGAGTGCGTGGGGGGTGAGCATAAGTGGGGAAAGACTGGCAGGCCCTTGGGAATTGTTGGTTTTTATATATTTTTTGAGAGCTCGCGTTGAGGGGTAACCGAAACTGCTGTTTAACTTGTGGGTGAATTTCCTAGTTTTTTAAAAAGAAAATCCACACCAATAAATAAGACCCCACATTCAGCAAAGCACGTAAATGTACACTTATTTTAGAGCTCCTGCTACGAGATGCCCCTGTTATGAGATGGGTTTGATTCGGCCCTTGGATTTGTTGGTTTCTGCTGGAGTACAAGTCTAAGGCCACTAGCCGGAGAAAGACTGATTGGGGAAAGTCAGGTGCCAGGTATTACAACACCTACTGGCCAGTTTGCTTGTGAAGCTAGAGAATTCCCTGATTCTGACCCATAATGCTCCTGCTGGTGGAAAGCTAACAACTGTCTTCTCTCTTGCAGGGTGGGGGAGAGAATTCCTCTGCTAGGGTGACCAGATAGCAACTGTGTAAAATAGGGATCCTTTTTTTTTCTTGTGGGGTGGGGGGGAAGAGGGAGGAATAGTTGCATATATAAGATAAAGCCCCTAATATTGGGATGGTCCCGATAATATTAGGACATCTGGTCACCCCAGGCTCTGCTGAGTGTGCAAGACGGTGCAGTTTCCGCTGCTTTGCAGTTGCCTCAAGGCCCAGTAAGCTGAATGCAGCTGGTGTGTAAAAGGGAAAGGAGAGGGGGAAAGAGGAAGTGGATGCTATGGGGGAAGGAGAAGGCCTAAGGCTGCCAGGAAGGCTGGGCTGCATGCAGATAACAAATGGACTGTGCATACCTCCACAGCTAGCCTGTCCCAATCTGATTTATGGGTTATCTCTTGGTACGTGCTCAGGGAGAGGAGTTTTACTCACTGACACGGTGGAGCAATTGCTCCAAGGCCTTTCAGAAAGCAGCATTTCTGAACAGGACTCGGCTCCTAAGAAATGGCCTTTAGGTCCAGAAACGTGCCAGCAGGAGCTGGAGCACTGGAACCTAGTAGCCAAAGGCACTGGCTGCAAGCCAGGGGCAGGGCACGGTGGCTTCAAATTAGAGTAGAGGGAATAATTCATAAGGATTGAATTAACTGGCACATTTGCTTCTCTTTGGGTTTGCAGCTTGTCCACAATTGGATCTTGCTTCCCTTGGACCTATTCGTTATTCTTCACTGAACGTCTCTAGTCCACCAAGTTACGTGGCACACAGTGGCAATTTCCCACTATGGAGGGGGAACGGGCATTGGCTGAGGCAGGTCGTGTGCCAGAACCCCTACCTGAGGGAGATAGTTTATCTGTGTGGCAGAGAGAGAGAGAGGGGGTGTGGCAAAACGGCTTGTAACAGGGCCCCTGCAGGGCCCTCCTGGCTCCTGCTGGGCTGAGAAAGTCACACAGAAACCTTGGTGCAATGCTCACCTGGTGCTTTTATTTACAGGTTGCGTTCCCACCACCTTTACACCATACACATAGTCCCCTTCTTACAGTCCACCAGCAGGAGAGAGGGAACAAGGTATCTCTCACTGCTTCCCCTCGCTGCCTTCCCCCTAGTGCAGCTTACAGCCTGTCCAGCTCCTCCCCTGGCTTCCTTCACCTGGGGCTTTTATCCAGCCCCAGCCTGATGAGGCAGCAGCTGTTCCAGCTTTCCCAGTCAGGGCCAGGTGATCTACCCAGCTCCAATTTACCTCCCTTAATTGGAGCTGGAGTGACAGAGGGTTGGTTAAGCAGTTTCCTGCTTAGCACCCTGTCACGGGCTCCATCACACCAGACATCCACTGGCACGAGGTCCAGGGGGTGCCCAGCTGGGAACCAGGGAGCTGCAACCAGCGCTTGTCAACACCCCGTACCACCGCATCCTGGCGGAACTCAAGCGCCGTGGGGAGTGGAGTCCTCTGTGGCTAGCACTTCATCTGGAGCGCCTTCGCTGGGAGCATTCAACATTCAGAACCCCGCTTGGTTCTAGTGGACTTGTCGGTCCTCTGGTGTTGAATGTCCAGTCAGGGAACAAAATCAGCTTTGCCTGAAGGCAAAAATAGTTGGAACTATTTCTCACCTTATTCTGGGGTGAGGAATCAGACTTGGTGCATTGCCATCCTGAACCAACCCTAGCTATTTTTAATTGCTGTAAATACGCTCAGCCAAAACCTGAGAGGTGCAACACGCCCTGAGCCATTGTTTTCTGTCTTCTGATCCAACTACTGTAGCATCTCAGCGCCTCTCCATCTTTAAAATATTTCCCCTCATGCCAGCCATGATGTAGGGCTGTGCTGTTAGCCCTACTGGACAGATAACAATAGCTAACACCCAGCTCTTACATTGCGTTCTTTGTCAGTAGATCTCTCAGTTGCTGTAAAAGGAAGTCAAGTTCATTATTACCAGTTTACAGATGGGGAAACTGAGGCATGGAAAGACTAAGGTGGTGTCTCCACTGTAAACTCAATGTGTGACTGAAGCTCATGGAGACATACCCAAGTTGGCTTTAATCTAGTGTGCTCAGATCCTGAAGCAGTGAAGCCCTGGCAGCACTGCTGTCAGGCCCAGAACCCTGGGGAATTACTGAGGTGGCTAACCCATGCTGCCGTGCCTGCTCCGATACCCGAGCGAGCTAGATTAAAGCTTGTTTGGATGTATCTACAGGAGCTACAGTCACATCCCAGGATTGCACTAGACACATACCCTGAAGGTGTGTCTATATCGCAGTTAAACATCTGCTACTGGTCCCATGCCAGCTGCCTTGGGTTAAGAGGGTCTGTTTAATTGCTGGGTCCCTCCCATCTTGCAGGGTCCTAGAGCTTAGGCTGCAGCCCAAGCCTCTTCACTGCAATTAAACAGTGAGCCATGTGGGTTAGCTGGCATGTGCTAGCCAGGGGTCTTTAATTGAAGTGTAGACACACCTAAGTGACTTGCCTGAGGTCACCCAAGAAGTCTGTGGTAGAGTAGGGAACTGAGCCCAGGTCTTCCAATGCCCACGTTAGTGCCCTAACCACTGGGCCAATCTGCCTTTTTTTTAGTGGGTGCTTTGTATGAGCACTGTGTGCATGTTTCTCTTTACAGAGCCTCACTCCCAGGTCTTTACCCTCTTCTGCTGCTGCTTTGAGTGATACTTTGCTTATTGCAGTGTGCTTGAGGTAATGCAGTTTGGAAAAGGGATGACAAAAAGAAATAAAAAAGAAAGAAAGTAGTCGAAGACCAAAATATTTAGAGCTGGTGATGAAAACATACAATCTGGGATTGTTCTGGGGGTGAAGTCAGCCCAGTCCTTCCTGCTAATACCTGCTTGGACTAAAAAACACAATATTTAGTTTTGCGGTAGCAATTGGTATTTTTTACAGCTGCAGTGAATAAACAAGGCTGTAGTTTATCGGGAACTTGAGCTTGCTCTTGACAAAAGACATTTTCCACGTCAAGGATGCAGTGAACTCCTGGTAGCTGGAAGTGCTATCATTGTAACGGACCATGTGCCAAATGCAGTTCTCTTTCCAGCTAAGTGCAGACACCAGGGTCCCAGGCCTAACCTTAAGGCCTGATCTGAGATCATCGATAAGGCATAGGGCTAAGAGATCTGCTGGGGGGGGGGCGTCTATGGGAGCAATGGACAACTGGCAATGTCCCCACGTACTGATCCAAAACTTCTACCCAACATGGTAGAGAAGAATTAAAATAGTTTCCAGTGTCATGCATCATGCAGTGTTTTAAATCATAAACCTGGCTACATTGCACAGAGTCAGAGTTGGGGGTTTAGTGCGGTTGTTTGGGGAAGGAAGTATCATTTAACATACCACTGGCATGAAGTTACTGGGTATGATGAGTAAAGGAGAGGATCAAGCATTTCAGTGCCCTTTTAAATTATAATATGCCGTAGTTGATGCCTGGCACTTTTCAGCAGTAGATCTCAAAGCGCTTTACAAAGGTCAGTGTCATGATCCCTGTTTCACAGGTGGAGAAACTGAGGCACAAAGCGGGGCAGTGACTTGCCCAGGGTCATTCAGCACACCAGCAATGGAGCTGGGAGTAGAACTCAGCTGTCCTGAGTCCTAGTCTGTGCTCTGTTCACTAGGCCACATTGCCTCAATTAAAAAACCTAGGGACAAATCCTATGGTCTTTACTCAGACAGAATTCCCTTTGACTTCAGTGGGAGCGTGGGCCATCCCTCTGAACAAACCCCCAGCAATCCCTTTGGGTTTGGGGTTTATTTCCAGGATAACCACACTAAAATAGACTAGCAAAGGCTGTGGCCACATTTTCTTCTCAGACCAAACAAGGTAAACAGCATCAGCAATACGTTACCAACAGGGAAGCGTCATTTCTGCACTGCTCCCTGGCCTGCCCTCCATTCCCACTGCTGCTCCCCTCCCAGCCCCTCCCTGAGGCTTTGGGCCACAGTCACTAGTATGCTTCAGCTGGTTTGCCATGGGGTTTAGGGTGCCTTTGCGTTAGGGGGGCAATGTAAAGCAGCCAGAATCTGGGTTTATGAGACCAACTACATTTAGGTGTAGAGAAGCCTGTGTTTCCACATACATGCCCCACAACTACCCTCAGATCCCCCATGGACTCTGTGCCTGGGGTTTAATTCTGAGATGTACCCCTAGGAGCCCAGGCAAACGGAAGTGAAGGTGGCTGTAAGCCATCGTTGCGATGCCTGGATTCGAGGCGGACTAGAGGTTGCAAATTAGAGCAGCCCCGGTGGTTACCTATAGGGTGTGTGTCAGCCCAGAACCTCCATGGATGCATGTGCTTTGGAGAATCCCCCTCCATCTCCTGCCTCCACCTGGGGGCACGAGTAAGGTGGGCTATGTCATGGCTACAAGGGAGTTGTGCTAGAAAATGGATTGAAGGTTTCAAGATGTGGGGTGGAATCCTGCCATGCCCTGTTCACATTAGGGCCTGGGATGAGGTAGGGTGTGGCTCTTGTCCATAAAAATTGTTTTGCTGAGAGGTACTGTTGCTGCAGGAACCTCCATCGTCTCTGGGATTTAATGTGAGTGCCCCTTTCCATTAACATACCTGGCAGTGTGAGTGAATCACAAAACCAAAGACAAAAGGGGGTTGTGAACCCTCCCAGGTGTTTGGACTGAACCGGTGCTTTTGCTGAGTTGTGTGTGAGTGAGAGAGAGAGAGAGAGAGAAAAGATGACAGAAAATGGGGAAAGACTCAGATCCTGGAAGAAATTGTGGGAGAGGTTTTTGGGTCGGTGGTGCAAGCTGAAAAGTGTGTTCTTCCCCTGAGAAGAGTTTCCTGCCATTTGGTTCTTTCTGTGTTCACAGACACCGGACTTTGCGCATTCTTTGTAAATAAACACAATTTCAACAAAGAAATACTTATCACCCATTTCTACTCCTAGCTGGAACAACCCCAGGGCCCCAGAATTTGCCTAGCCACCTGGGTCAAAAAGTGGCAACACTATTTAATAAAACTTAAAACAAAACAAACCCTCTCTACATTTGAGGACTTACGTTCCCTGTAATTAGAGGAGGGCAAATAACTCAAATACTTCCATAGCTCTTCTCTCAAATCACAACCAGAATTTGCTTCCCCCGTGATTGTGCCTGCTTGTGTTCATATTCTAGCACACGGATTTCCTGGCAGGAAGGGACATACAAACCATGAATAGGGCAGAATATCTGCAAATGCTGAACTCAGGAATATTTGATTCTAAAAGCAATGCGGATCCAACTAGGGAAGCGATACAGTGCCATGTGATCGAAACATCTACTCCAAACTAACCAGCGCAGTTTGCATATGGAATGATTACAGTGGACCAGTTGATAAGTCCTACAAACAATTCTTGGCCTATCTGCTGAACAATTTTGAACAACAAAAGGAATTGGGGAGAACTGTGAGCTCCCCTCAGACAATTCACAAAGGGAAGATGAGGTAAAAATCAAGGTGTTCTCATGACAGTCAATTAATCATGACAATCCTGGGTTCTCAACCAGAGGTCATGATCAGGTGTTGAGGGCTTACGTCCACCATGCCCATCTCATATTACTAAAGGGGAGTGCGTTCCCTGCTAGCAGGGAGGGGGGCTATTGGGTCCCAGTCTAGAAAAGGGAGTCCCAATTTGGAAAAGGCTGAGAAGCAAACTGATCTATTACAAATAGTTTGCCCTGCGCAGCTGGAGCGATGGAATCCAAAATGATCACATGAAAAAATAAACAAAGCATGTACAAAAATTCTCTCCAGGGTCTCAGGTGGATGGCTTGTTGGCGGTAAATGTTGCTTTATGGGCCTTGACTCTCTGTTCAGGGTTGAGCATATGTACAGAGCACTGCCAAGCCAAATCCCACCTCTGTGGCCATCAAACCCCAGGAGATAAATGGATTCCAGTCTGTTGGAAAATAATTACCTTTCTAGAGTTCTTCAACTAGTCCCTCTTGAAAATCATGCTCCAATTAGAGGGTGCTGAATATAAATGCTTTGGATGTCCTTCTGGCCTGCAGATTAGCCCCAGATGTGCACCAGCAACAGGTGTTATTACATTAAACATCATAGCAATCAGTCCTGAGTCATGGTTTTTAAGATGTCAAAACTTTTTCTTCAGCAAAAAAGCTGATAGTGATTTGTGCTAAATTAACTACAGGGATTCAATTCATTTTAACAACATGAGAGCTCAGACTTGCACTTGGGGGTTGCAAAAACAGAGGGTTAGGCCCTATAGTTACCTGGTTTAACTAATCCCAAATTGTTACCGGAGTGTGGATGCTGCTATATGGGTATAAAAGTGCTTATACTATTATAGATTATTCCTGTATGGGAAGGGGAATAAGGTGTCCCAGTGTAAGGCATATTTTTACCAGTAAAACTGCGTCCAGACTAGGGGTTGTGTTGGTATAACTATTTCAGTTACCCACCCCCCAAACTGAAACAGTTATATTGGTACAAAGGCCTTAGTTTTTTTGGCAATGACGATTGTCATATCAAGCTGCAATCATCCAGGGAATTGATGTACTTACTAGCTGATAAATGCAGAATTCAGACAATCGAAGTGCCAATGTTTGGAAGGTGGGCCACATGCAGAATAGCTTCCAAATCCCACTTGCTCCCACCTCTCACCCATTAATCTAATCAGCCAAGGTACCTGGAGCAGGGGGGCTTCCCACCCCTAAACCCACTGTCTGTGTGCATAAATGCATGCTTGCACTCTCTCTCTATTTGGTAGAATGTGTGAGCCTGCACATGAGCTCCTCCTCTGTTGGTTAGTAGAGCTGCATCTCTGGCTTATAGGGTGAATACAGTATCTGCGTTTTTAAAAGGAGAGGGTTCTGAGCTGTGGCCCCGATAGTAATGAGCTAACAGCACATGCACTGTCTGGGATTTACTCCTACAGATTATTAGGCCCGTGATACGGGGGAAGTCCCAGATGACTGGAAAAAGGCTAATGTAGTGCCCATCTTTAAAAAAGGGAAGAAGGAGGATCCTGGGAACTACAGGCCAGTCAGCCTCACCTCAGTCCCTGGAAAAATCATGGAGCAGGTCCTCAAAGAATCAATCCTGAAGCACTTAGAGGAGAGGAAAGTGATCAGGAACAGTCAGCATGGATTCACCAAGGGAAGGTCATGCCTGACTAATCTAATCGCCTTTTATGATGAGATTACTGGTTCTGTGGATGAAGGGAAAGCAGTGGATGTATTGTTTCTTGACTTTAGCAAAGCTTTTGACACGGTCTCCCACAGCATTCTTGTCAGCAAGTTAAGGAAGTATGGGCTGGATGAATGCACTATAAGGTGGGTAGAAAGCTGGCTAGATTGTCGGGCTCAACGGGTAGTGATCAATGGCTCCATGTCTAGTTGGCAGCCGGTGTCAAGTGGAGTGCCCCAGGGGTCGGTCCTGGGGCCGGTTTTGTTCAATATCTTCATAAATGATCTGGAGGATGGTGTGGATTGCACTCTCAGCAAATTTGCGGATGATACTAAACTGGGAGGAGTGGTAGATACGCTGGAGGGGAGGGATAGGATACAGAAGGACCTAGACAAATTGGAGGATTGGGCCAAAAGAAATCTGATGAGGTTCAATAAGGATAAGTGCAGGGTCCTGCACTTAGGACGGAAGAACCCAATGCACCGCTACAGACTAGGGACCGAATGGCTAGGCAGCAGTTCTGCGGAAAAGGACCTAGGGGTGACAGTGGACGAGAAGCTGGATATGAGTCAGCAGTGTGCCCTTGTTGCCAAGAAGGCCAATGGCATTTTGGGATGTATAAGTAGGGGCATAGCGAGCAGATCGAGGGACGTGATCGTTCCCCTCTATTCGACACTGGTGAGGCCTCATCTGGAGTACTGTGTCCAGTTTTGGGCCCCACACTACAAGAAGGATGTGGATAAATTGGAAAGAGTCCAGCGAAGGGCAACAAAAATGATTAGGGGTCTAGAGCACATGACTTATGAGGAGAGGCTGAGGGAGCTGGGATTGTTTAGTCTGCAGAAGAGAAGAATGAGGGGAGATTTGATAGCTGCTTTCAACTACCTGAAAGGGGGTTCCAAAGAGGATGGCTCTAGACTGTTCTCAATGGTAGCAGATGACAGAACGAGGAGTAATGGTCTCAAGTTGCAATGGGGGAGGTTTAGATTGGATATTAGGAAAAACTTTTTCACTAAGAGGGTGGTGAAACACTGGAATGCGTTACCTAGGGAGGTGGTAGAATCTCCTTCCTTACAGGTTTTTAAGGTCAGGCTTGACAAAGCCCTGGCTGGGATGATTTAACTGGGACTTGGTCCTGCTTTGAGCAGGGGGTTGGACTAGATGACCTTCTGGGGTCCCTTCCAACCCTGATATTCTATGATTCTATGATTCTCATTAAACCTGCCCCCAAAGGTCCTTTCTGCAGCTTAGTAAAAATACTGAGCCAAATTCATCACTGAGGATGTTCTATTGAGTTCACTGCAGTAAGAGCAGGGATGGATTTATCCCTGCGTGGGGGATCCTTTCTCCAAGCACTTGTGATGACAGAAGGTTTCCACCATTATTCATAAGCCTGAATCCTAGAGATTTGCAATCAGGAGCATTTTCCTCTTCTCCAAAATTTGGTGTAACATTTGGTGCTTTCAGAGGCAGAGAAGGTCCAAAGGCGCCCAGCCCTTCCAGGAGTCATGAGATCCCCACTAGCTCTTCCTGTGCCCCCCAAAACCTCCCTCCATCACAGCCTTGAGCCACCACATACTGACAACCTCCATCATACCCCAGCACCTCTCAAAGCCACCATCTCAATACACAGCCAACCCCACTCACCCCCAATAACCTCAAAGCTGCCCCACTATTTGCCCCAACGCACCTCCACAGAGAATAGACCACGTTCTTTCTACTCTTGTGACTTTATTGTCAGTCTCGTGATTTTTTTCTTAAAGCCCCAGCTCCTGGACTCAAGTGACTATATAAGAACTTTTATTTTTAAAAATGGAAGTTTCTAGTTGTAGGGGTTTGTGAAGAAAAGTGAGACCTAAAGGTTCAAAATCCAGAAGGTAATTAAAAGGGACCCCAAATGTGTGGCTTTTTTAAAGTCTTGATTTTAAATGTATGGGGGTTGGCAACATTGTAAACCCCCACTGATTGCACCCCAACCCCTCCCCATACAGAGCCTCTGCACCAATTGCACCCCAAACCCATCCAATACAGAGTCACACCATCCCCAACCATTGCACCCCAAACCCACCATATTCAGAGTCACCCCACCACACCTCAGACTCATCCCAGAGCCACCCAACCCCCACCCATTGCACCCCAAACCCAACCCATACAGAGCCACCCCACCACCCATTGCACCCCAACCCAACCCATACAGAACCACCCCACCCATTGCATCCAAAACATACCCCATACAGAGTCACCCCACCCAAACTCCACCCCAAACCCACCCCCACCCACTGCACCTCAAACCTACCCCATACAGAGCTGCCCAGCCAACCCACTGCACATCAAACCCACCCCATGCAGAGCCACCCACCCCCACACCTTGCATAGTCACCCCATCCCCCCACGCTAAAACCCACCCCATACAGAGCAAGTCAACCCCTGCATCCCAAACCCACCCCATACAGAGCCACCCCACGCCCACCCATTGCAACCGAAACCCAACCCATTCAGAGCCACCCACCCCACCCATTGCATCCCAAACCCACCCCATTCACAGCCACCCCACCCCCACACATTGCATCCCAAACCCACCCCATTCACAGCCACCCCACCCCCACACATTGAACACCTAGCCCACCCCATACAGCACCATCCCAAACCCACCCCACACAGAGCCACCCCATCCCCGCCCATGGCACTACCCCATACAGAGCCACCCACCCCCACCCATTGCATCCCAAACCCAACCCATATAGATTCACTGCACCCCACCCACTGCAACCCATACCCTCCCTACCCAGAGTCACCCACACCCAACCATTGCACCTGAAACCCAACCCCAGACAGCCACCCACCCCACCGATTACATCCAAAACCCACTCCACCCACTGCACCCCAAAACCACCCTATTCAGAGCCACCCCATCCATTGCACCCCAAGCCCACCCGATACAGAGCCACCCAACCTCCACTGCACCACAAACCCACCCCGTTCAGTGCCACCCCACCCACTACCCCTGAACCCACCACATACAGAGCTAATTAACTCCACCCATTGCACCCCAAACCCACTCTCTACAAAGCCACTCCACCCTACCAATTACATCCTAAACACACCCCATACGCAGCCTCCCAATCCGCACCCATTTCATTCCAAACCCACCCCATACAGAGCCAGATGACCCCCACCCCCTGCAACCGAAACACACCACATACAGAGCCACCACACCCCACCTACTGCATACAAAACCCACCCCATAAAAAGTCACCCACCCCTACCCATTGCCCCCCAAACCCACCCCATACAGAGCCACCCCATCCCCCCACTGCACCCCAACCCCCCCATACAGAGCACCCAACCACTGCATCCCAAACCCACCCAATAGAGCCACCCCACCCATTCCACTCCAAACCCACACCATACAGAGCCATCCCACCCCTACCCACTGCACCCCACCCATTCCACCCCAAACCCACCCCATTTAGAGCTACCCCACCCCCACCCATTGAACCCCAAACCCATCCCACACAGAGCCACCCCACCCATGGCAATACCCCATAAAAAGCCACCCACACTCACCCATTGCATCCAAAACCCAACCCATATACAGCCACTGCACCCCACCCACTGCACCCCAAATTCATCCCCACCCATTTTACCCCAAACCCATCCCATACAGTCTCCCTACACCTACTACACCCCAAACCCACCCCATACAGAACTGCCCAATCCCCACCCACTGCACCCCAAACCCACCTCATACAGAGCCACACCATCCCAGCTTGTGCCACACGCTCTCAAAGAAACTGCGGAATCACCTGATCAACATCCTCTACAGCAAACAGGGAAAGATTAAGAATGAGCTCTCAAAAATGGATACTCTCATAAAAAACCAACCTTCCACACAAACTTCCTCGTGGCTGGACTTTACTAAAACTAGACAAGCCATTTACAACATACACTTTGCTTCTCTACAAAAGAAAAAGGACACTAAACTTTCTAAACTACTACATGCCACAAGGGGCTACAGCAATGGTTCCCTCAACCCACCCAGCAATATTGTTAACCTATCCAACTATACTCTCAGCCCAGCAGAAGCAGCTGTCCTATCTCGGGGCCTCTCCTTCTGCCCCTCCACCCCCACGAACATGATACAGCTCTGTGGTGTCCTGTAATCCTATTTTCGACGTCTCCAACTCAAGGAATATTTCCAACATACCTCTGAACAACATACTAATCCACAGAGACCTCCCTACCAACACTACAAAAAGAAGGATTCTAGGTGGACTCCTCCTGAAGGTCGAAACAGCAGACTGGACTTCTACATAGAGCGCTTCCGCCGACGTGCACGGGCTGAAATTGTGGAAAAGCAGCATCACTTGCTCCATAACCTCAGCCGTGCGGAACACAATGCCATCCACAGCCTCAGAAACAACTCTGACATCATAATCAAAAAGGCTGACAAAGGAGGTGCTGTTGTCATCATGAATAGGTCGGAATATGAACAAGAGGCTGCTCGGCAGCTCTCCAACACCACTTTCTACAAGCCATTACCCTCTGATCCCACTGAGAGTTACCAAAAGAAACTACAGCATTTGCTCAAGAAACTCCCTGAAAAAGCACAAGATCAAATCCGCACAGACACACCCCTGGAACCCCGACCTGGGATATTCTATCTACTACCCAAGATCCATAAACCTGGAAATCCTGGGCGCCCCATCATCTCAGGCATTGGCACCCTGACAGCAGGATTGTCTGGCTATGTAGACTCCCTCCTCAGGCCCTACGCTACCAGCACTCCCAGCTACCTTCGAGACACCACTGACTTCCTGAGGAAACTACAATCCATCGGTGATCTTCCTGATAACACCATCCTGGCCACTATGGATGCAGAAGCCCTCTACACCAACATTCCACACAAAGATGGAATACAAGCCGTCAAGAACACTAACCCCGATAATGTCATGGCTAACCTGGTGTCTGAACTTTGTGACTTTGTCCTTACCCATAACTATTTTACATTTGGGGACAATGTACACCTTCAGATCAGCGGCACTGCTATGGGTACCCGCATGGCCCCACAGTATGCCAACATTTTTATGGCTGATTTAGAACAACGCTTCCTCAGCTCTCGTCCCCTAACGCCCCTACTCTACTTGCGCTATATTGATGACATCTTCATCATTTGGACCCATGGAAAAGAAGCCCTTGAGGAATTCCACCATGATTTCAACAATTTCCATCCCACCATCAACCTCAGCCTGGTCCAGTCCACACAAGAGATCCACTTCCTGGACACTACAGTGCTAATAAACGATGGTCACATAAACACCACCCTATACCGGAAACCTACTGACCGCTATTCCTACCTACATGCCTCCAGCTTTCACCCTGACCACACCACACGATCCATCGTCTACAGCCAAGCTCTGCGATACAACCGCATTTGCTCCAACCCCTCAGACAGAGACAGACACCTACAAGATCTCTATCAAGCATTCTTACAACTACAATACCCACCTGCGGAAGTGAAGAAACAGATTGATAGAGCCAGAAGAGTTCCCAGAAGTCACCTACTACAGGACAGGCCTAACAAAGAAAATAACAGAACGCCACTAGCCATCACCTTCAGCCCCCAACTAAAACCCCTCCAACGCATTATTAAGGATCTAAAACCTATCCTGAAGGATGACCCAACACTCTCACAAATCTTGGGAGACAGGCCAGTCCTTGCCTACAGACAGCCCCCCAACCTGAAGCAAATACTCACCAGCAACCACATACCACACAACAGAACCACTAACCCAGGAACCTATCCTTGCAACAAAGCCTGTTGCCAACTGTGCCCACATATCTATTCAGGGGACACCATCACAGGGCCTAATAACATCAGCCACACTATCAGAGGCTCGTTCACCTGCACATCCACCAATGTGATATATGCCATCATGTGCCAGCAATGCCCCTCTGCCATGTACATTGGTCAAACTGGACAGTCTCTACGTAAAAGAGTAAATGGACACAAATCAGATGTCAAGAATTATAACATTCATAAACCAGTCGGAGAACACTTCAATCGCTCTGGTCACGCGATTACAGACATGAAAGTCGCTATTTTACAACAAAAAAACTTCAAATCCAGACTCCAGCGAGAAACTGCTGAATTGGAATTCATTTGCAAATTGGATACAATTAACTTAGGCTTGAATAGAGACTGGGAGTGGCTTAGTCATTATGCAAGGTAGCCTATTTCCCCTTGTTTTTTCCTACCCCCCTCCCCCTCAGACGTTCTTGTTAAACCCTGGATTTGTGCTGGAAATGGCCCACCTTGATTATCATACACAATGTAAGGAGAGTGGTCACTTTGGATAAGCTATTACCAGCAGGAGAGTGAGTTTGTGTGTGTGGGGGGGGGGGGGTGAGAAAACCTGGATTTGTGCTGGAAATGGCCCAACTTGATTATCATACACATTGTAAGGAGAGTGGTCACTTTAGATAAGCTATTACCAGCAGGAGAGTGGGGTGGGAGGAGGTATTTTTTCATGCTTTTTGTGTGTATATAATAAGATCTTCTATACTTTCCACAGTATGCATCCGATGAAGTGAGCTGTAGCTCATGAAAGCTTATGCTCAAATAAATTGGTTAGTCTCTAAGGTGCCACAAGTACTCCTTTTCTTTTTGCGAATACAGACTAACACGGCTGTTACTCTGAAACTAGTCAGGAAGACTCGATTTAATCCTGGATTTCTCCATAAAAGTGCATTCTTGTTGGTTGTTATAATACGTATTCTTCACAACTCAGGGATAGATGAGACCCAGACTGGGTCTCTTTTATGGCCTGCTGCCATTATAGGTTTTCTGTTCTCGTGAGAGAATGATATGGTAATCTCAAATCAATGAAGGCTACACTCAGAAAGACCTCAAGACTTCTGGAATATGCTGCTCAAACAGTTTCACTTTTGTTTCTACTGCCTGTCCCTCCCTTCTCACATTTATCTCCTGACTTCTCCTTGTCCAGATCTGTTCCAACCCCAACAATCTTCTATTCATTGAACTTTTTCAAACTTTGCACTTTTAGAGAGAGGTAAGGGACTGACTCTGTGCACACAAATTTGCAGAGAGACAATAGGGTTGAGGTCTGTTATTTCTCACCTCTGTATATTTTCAAGTTTGCAGATGACACTAAACTGGGAGGAGAGGTAGATACGGTGGAAGGTAAGGCTAGGATACAAAGGGACCTAGACAAATTAGAGGACTGGGCCAAAAGAAATCTGATGAGATTCAACAAGGACAAGTGCAGAGTTCTGCACTTAGCACGGAAGAATCTCATGCACTGCTACAGACCAGGGCATGAGTGGCTAGGCACCAGTTCTGCAGAAAAGGACCTAGGGGTTACAGTGGATGAGAAGCTGGATATCAGTCAACAGTGTGCCCTTGTTGCCAAGAAGGCTAATGCCATTATGGGCTGTATAAGTAGGAGCATTGCCAGCAGATCGAGGGACATGATCATTCCCCTCTATTTGGCATTGGTGAGGCCTCATCTGGAGTACTGTATCCAGTTTTGGGCCCCACACTACAAGAAGGATGTGGAAAAATTGGAAAGAGCCCAGCAAAGGGCAACAACAATGATTAGGGGGCTGGAGCACAGGATTTATGAGGAGAGGCTGAGGGAGCTGGGATTATTTAGTCTGAAGAAGAGAAGAATGAGGGGGGATTTGATAGCTGCTTTCAACTACCTGAAAGGGGATTCCAAAGAGGATGGATCTAGACTGTTCTCAGTGGTAGCAGATGACAGAACAAGGAGTAATGGTCTCAAGTTGCGGTGGGGGAGGTTTAGATTGGATATTAGGAAAAACTTTTTCACTAGGAGGGTGGTGAAGCACTGGAATGCGTTACCCAGGGAGGTGGTGGAATCTCCTTCCTTAGAAGTTTTTAAGGTCAGGCTTGACAAAGCTCTGGCTGGAATGATTTAGTTGGGGATTGGTCCTGCTTTGAGCAGGGGGTTGGACTAGATGACCTCCTGAGGTCCCTTCCAACCCTGATATTCTATATTATGTATTTAAAAACATTTTTGCTGTTAACAAGCATGTTATCTCTGGAGAGACAAATCCACAGTTTGAGAACTGCAAAACTAAGTATCTCTGATGTCTTCTAGACTGAGCACTGAGTCCCGTTGGGAGGATAGAAAGATTAACCTAAATAATTTACGCAGAAGCCCCTGGAACCCCATAAGATTGGGTCCCTAATCCATGAACTATTGGAACTCATTTACAAAACTTTTCTTAAACATTACATGAATATATTGTCTCATACTATTGAATTAGACTTTATAGTCACTATTTCATGATGAGATATCTTTGAGCTATAATGTATCTTAATTAAAATGATCTCTAGATCAGATTTTTTTGGTAAAATGCTTTTTTAGGAAAAAGCAATTTAAATAAAAAACCCCCAATTTTTAATTGTTTTAAAAATCATTGGATTTTTATCCACCCTGCCCCAAACAGAGCCACCCACCCCACCCATTGCACCCCGAACAGAGACACCCAACCCCCACCAACTGCACCACAAACCCACCCCATACTGAGCCACCCCACCCTCAGTGCACCCCAAAGTTACCCTATACAGACCCACTCCACCCCCACCCATTGCACCCTAAACCCACTGTATACACAGCCACCCAATGTACTCCAAGCCCCTCCCATACAGTCACCTTACACACACTGCACCCAACCCCACCCCATAAAGAGCCACTGCACCCTAAACCCACCTCCTACAGAACCACCCACCCGACCCATTGCACTCGAAACCCACTCCCTACAGAGCCACCCCTTATACCCCAAATCCACCCAGGCAGAGCCACCCCACGGCCCCGCCCCGCTACCGGAGGCCCCGCCCCGCCCCGCCGCGCCCCGCCCCCGCGCCGGGCGGCCCCGGGCTCAGAGCGGCGGCGGCAGGCTGAGGGGACGCATCGCAGCGCGGCGCGCGACCAGCCCGACTCGGCCGGGATCCGCCTCAGCCCGGCCCCGCAATGGGCTGCACCGTGAGCGCCGAGGACAAGGCGGCGGCCGAGCGCTCTAAGATGATCGACAAGAACCTGCGCGAGGACGGCGAGAAGGCGGCGCGGGAGGTCAAGCTGCTGCTGCTGGGTGAGCCCCGGCCCGCTCGGTCCCGTCCAGTGCCCCGGTCCCCCCGCCAGCCCGCCTCACCCCCGCCGGTACCGCCCGCCCCGCCCCGCCCCGCCCCGCGCTGCGACCCGCCGGTACCGACCGCCCCGCGCTGCGGCTCCCCGGTCCGCCCCGTACCATCTCGGCAGCCCCCGCCCCTCCTGGTCCCGCCGGCCGGCCCTGCCCAGCGACACCCTCGCCCCCCGCTACCACCCCGCCAGCGCCCTGCTCCTCCCGTCTGGCCCCCGCGGTGCCACTGCCCCGCTTTCCGGTACCACCCTGTCAGCCGCCTGCCTCGCTCCGGCGGTACCACCCTGTCAGCCGCCTGCCTCGCTCCGGCGGTACCGCCCTGCCCTTTATCCCCCCCCCCCCCCAGTACCTGGATCCCTCCTGGTGACACCCCCACACCTTGGTACCACCCCGCCAGGCTCCTGTCCACCTTGCCCCTGCGGTATTGCCCTGTCCTTGACCCCCAGTACTGCCTGGTACCACCCTGCCCTGTGACCCCCCCCCCCGTGCCCAGTACCACCTGCCAGACCCTTGTCCGGCCTGCCCTGCAACCCCTCAGGCCCGTGGTGCCGCTCTATATCCCCCCAGTGCCTCCTGGTACCACCCTGCCCAACGACACCCTGCCTTTGTACCATCTGCCCCACTGCCTGGGCCCACCCCCCTGGTCCCGCCCAGCGACACCCTTGCCATCTTCCCCCTGCCCAGCTTGCCTCTGTGATACCACCCAGCCCTGCGTCCGCCCAGTACCCTGGTACCGCCTGGCCCAGCGACCCTCCTCTGGCCCTGCCCTGCGACACCCTCCTGTCCTGGTACCACCTGGCCCAGCCTCCTGGGCCCACCGAGAACCCTCGGTTACACTCCTGGGATTCTCCAGCATCTGAGAGCCCCCGCTCAGCCTGCTACCTCCCACAGAACACCCCCTCTGTGGTTCTCAAGGGCTTTTGAGACCCTGCATACTTTTAGCCTGTCCCATCCAGTGACCTGCTTAGCAGACCCCAAGGTACAGCCCAGTCCATTCTCCCAAAGAGCCCCCTACTGGCTTCCTGCACTCCCCTATGTTGCACCCCAGAGACACTCCAAGCCCTCCAGACTGCATTCCCAGGCTGCCTACGTACACCCCAGCAACCCTATGATATACCCCCCTAGGTACAGCCTACACCCCATACATCTCCCCTAATATACACCCTCAGTAAATCCCACCCACCCAGACTCTCTCAATACACCATTGCACAGACCATTGAGCCCACAACCCCCTTACATACACTGACACCCCTTATGTCACAGTCCACACATCTTTTATATTACAGACTCCCTAGTAACACCCCCATATAACTCCAGCCTCCACCCCCATACATGACAGTCCTCCCAGATACCTCTACTTTCTTCTAGATACCATAAGCCCCACCGTACATGAAAACCCTCTGTTTCAATCCTCAGATACCACAGGCCCCCACCTCTTTCTCAGCCCCATATACCATGGGCGCCTATGTATGGCATATGGAGGCATGTACCTCAGCCCTACATGTACCCCAACTGCCAAGTTTCTCTCACAGCTTTCTTCACTACCCCTCAATTAAGCTCCCCACCCTCATTAAATACAGACTCCTATCCTTCCCTACAAATTCCTGTACAACCCTCTGTGAACACCCTCTCCCCATCTTCCCCCAGAGATCCCCCGAATGAAACCCTTCCATTCCTCCCCGAACTGCCTATTACCCCACTCCCTCCCTTCAGCTACCCTTTTCTTCTGGAAAGGCCAACTCCTCATCTCCACACCCCCAGCTGTCCATGTATCCGCAAAGAATCCCCATTCCTCTGTCAGCCCAACATTTCCACATGGTGAAATACGCCATCCCGTCCAAACCCACCACCCTCCCTGAAGCCTTGTCCACACTCCAGCTACCAAATCCCCTCCAAACATGTTCTTCAGCTGCACCCATTCGCATGCACCTCACCAAATATCCCCTGCCAGTTACAGAACTCCACCCTTGTACAGCTATATACCCTGCCTTGTGTTTTCCAGCCACTCTGCAGAGTAAATGTGTGGAGGGGAGAGCTTTGAGGGTGCCCATGCCCCCTCCCACATCCATGCAGATGATGATGGAGAAGAGTTAGGATCCCTGTCAACTGTGGCTGGGGATGGATTGCTTGGGAGGAGAGTTGGAGACAGCTGCTGCTCAGGATGATGGAACTTGGGGGGGGGGGGGGGGGAATTGAAAACACTTTCATCCTGCTTGATTTGGGGGGCACTG
Organism: Chelonia mydas; assembly: GCF_015237465.2. NCBI lineage: Eukaryota > Metazoa > Chordata > Testudines > Cheloniidae > Chelonia > Chelonia mydas. The sequence goes on from NC_057853.1 coordinate 47,711,373, forward strand.
TGGTCTGTGAAGTGAACCCCCCTTGCACTGAGCAGTGCTGCTCAGGGGGCGGAACTGCTTTTTGTTGATTCTTAGTCTCCCCTTTTTGAAACCCTTTGCAATCTGACTGAGACCAGATGGTGTGCTCATCCCCTTCCAGGAGATGCCCAGAGTGAGCTGGGTGGGTAGCTTTGTGTCTGCAGTCCCAGGTTACTGGTCAAAGGGCTCTGTCAGCCGCTTTATGCCTTTAGCATTCAGCAGTGTTCCGCACTATTTCTCTCTTCCCTCCTTTCTCTGAGCTCATCATGGGGCCCCGTAAGCTAGGAAAGTAAACATCTATTTCAAATCCTCAGATTTTCTTGCTTTTCTTTTTCCCAAATACCCCCACTTTTTTTTTTTGAGGGGGGAGAGGAAATAAATTGATCTTCAGTGCCAAGGTAGCAGGGTATTGAAAGAAAGTGTTTTCTGCAGGCCTTAGTGTGACTTGAATGGTGGAAAGCATACCCTGACAAGAAGCAGCAATGTGGATTCAGTATGTGTGGATACTGGATGCTCTTATTTGCTTAGTTCAGTAGCAAACTTTGCACCAGTCCAGCCTGTGTTTACTGCTCCTCAAATATTTTTCCACTTGTTATGCCCGTCTTTTAATGAAGCTCTAATCCAAATTGAAGATTTGTGCCTTATGGACATCTGATGATGATGAGAATGATAATGTGTTTGCATACCACTTGCTGTGTTCAAAGCACTTTACAGACATAAAACTCGGACATCTCTGCTCTCTGTCCTTTGGCTTTGGGGAAGAAAGCAGATTTTTAAAAAAATTTTAAATGACCTCCTAACTGGATTTTATTCTGCTTCTGAAATTCCCAGGAAGAGCAATTCCTCATTTAGCCTTTTAAATGCCATATTATGTGATACTCCCACACAGTGTGGGGAAGCCCAGATGGGGTGGTAAACTGGAAGATGTGGGGTGGGTTGGGACAAGAGGTAATTAGGAGACATAGGATGGAAGGAGAGAAGCATGTGATGGCACAGCAGTTGAGAAAATGTCTGTCTTGTGGATTTTTTAAATAGAGGAAACAGTGGCAGGAAACAATGATGAAATCAGGCAGGCTCATTTCTTTAAACACAACCTTGCATTAGTAACTACATAATTAACATCTGAGCAGCTCTAGTCAATACAGCATTGTGTTGATAAAATAACAACAGTGACTTCTTGACTTATTTAATATTGGTTAAGTGCCAACAACGTATGTACTCCCGCTAGGAAAGTCCGTGGGCTTATTTGAAGACAGTGCAGATACACTGATGCTTTTTAGAAGGATTTCAGTAAACAAATTAGATCAGATTCCTGTGTTGGTGTGATGTGCTGATGATATCAGGACTGACCAACTGGAATGCAAGATTTCTTAATACCATTAATATTTTAGGCCCTGATCCTGCAATCAGGATCTATGTGGGTGGACACCAGAGTAGCTCCATTGACTTAAATGGGGCTCTGTGCAGGTATGGGGATCTGTTTACAGGATTGGGGACTTAGGTGGGGAGAAGTCCTACAAGTATTGATGTAACCTTATTTTTGGGTGTGAAGGATCCAGGCCTAGTCTTGCATCTTTTTTTCCCCTTTAGAAATAAATGGGTCAAGTAAAGCAGCAGCACTAAAACATTGTTTCTTGTAGCCTCTTTAAACCCCCTGCTCCCCATAACTCCTAAATATTTAATAATAAAGCTGCAGAATGAGGTGCCTGTAGTACTTTTATTAGCAAAAACAAAAACCCATGCTTGACTTCCCCCCCCCCCATGAATTTTCTTTTGTATGAGTCTAGCATCTGTTGGCCTGCATAATTTGTAACATAAACATGCTTGTGATAGCCTGTGGATTTACAGCTGGCTAGGTGAATTCACTGGATAAATAAGGCAGAGGGCAGCAGCTTCACCCATAAACTAAAAATAACTTACAAGGTCGCAGACACCTTTTGGATTTGGATTTCCACCTGTGTTAGAGTAAAGACAACAAGAAACCTGTTTGTAGAGCGCTACTGTAGCATTTTTGCTAGCTTTGGTAAAATTCTCTAGCTGAAATGGATACTCGCAGCAAATGGTTTTTTTGGATAATCACTTTTGCACTGAATATTAAATGTGAAACAAGGGCATGAGATTTTCAAAATGCAAATGATGCACATGGTTAATTTACAGGTAATAATATTCCGTATGCTTCACTACTGTATGTTTTCTCAGTTTAGGGGGGCTGTAGCCATGTCCTTTGCTGTGGCTGTTTAAAGTAACTCATTTAGTAAAAAAGGCCTCCATCCTGCAAGCACTTATTCATGTGCTTCACTTTATTCACACAATGACTGCTGTTGGAGTTAGTAGAACTACTGATATGTAAAGTTAAGCATCGGGGCACGCATTGGTGTAAGGGCTAGTCCAGTATGTGTGTTACAGGTCGTGTCCCATGCCCCCCTCAACCCCCCCCATGCCTGTCATTGAGGATCTGAGCTGTTGCAGCCCCCAGCTAGGTAGCCTTGGCTCTGTAGCTCAAGCTCAAATCTCCTGTTTTTATCCCTGGAGGTACCCAGTTCAGTCCCTGGTGTGTTGGCCAAGATGTTGGCTGTCACATTTGCAGGATTGCTGCCAAAATGACCATCTGTTTTTGAGTGCTACCTGTTGGCTACAAAATTAAAGGGAAGAAAATGTCTTGGCAGCTTTGAGTGGAGGATGAATGTGTGTATTCTGCCCTCTGTCATGCTGTATGTACAGTGCTTGGTTTTGGATGTCCAGTGTGGAATGAATTATTTATTCCCAAATTGTATCTTTATGTTGGAAAGGATGGGAGGTGGGAGGAAGGGAAGCATCCAAATGATCCTTGACTTCTGAAGTGGAGAGTATTTACAAAATACAATTCTGATCTTGGTGTGGGGCTCTAAATTCAAAAGTAGAGCAAGACAATTTTTCTTTCTAGCAGCTGTTCAAGTGTAAATAGTGCTGAAGACTTGAGTCATTATTGCCCTATATTTAAGCTGAGACATGTCTGCAAAATACTTTCAAATTAACTTGAAGGCATTGCACAAACAGATTGCTCTTTACTGAGAACAGCAGTAAGACACCTTACTTCGTAGATTGTGACTAATTGTAATGTTAACTTTGTAATTTCTGAGCACAGTTGTCAATTTTGGGTCAGTTACAACAGGGTGAATCTCATCAGTAAATTCTTATAACAAGCACAAATTTTAATAGACTTTTGAAGAGTGACTGTATAACTGAGGAGTCCCTGGGACTTAGCAAGCACTTTCAGGATGAAAACTGGCTTGACCTTGATGAAATGAGTGGTGAAGAGAATCTGACGTTTGGTCTGTTAGTTGTATGCTAGAAGATGTTCCTCATTGCAAGGCTGAAAGTATGCATGTCTAAGTGATGCTTGCAGATGGACTGTCCCAGGCAGGCTGGTAATGGCAGATGTATTGTATGTACATTAAAGATAAGTCAAGGAAAACTCCTGTGGTATGAGATCATTATTGTTTGTTTGAGGGGAAAATGGATGTAAGCCTTCTAATCCCAATAGCTCTGAAGTCTGGATTTGTTTTTTCACCAGGTCTGTTGTCTTTACAAAGTGATACCGGTATGGTTCTAATACTCAATTTACATACTTACTCCTTAACGTTCCACTGTAGATGGATTCCCTCCCCCCGCCCCCCCCCCCAAAAAAACAAATAAAAAAAACCCAACAACAAGCTGTGCTCTGATGAAAGTTCTTACTCTATCAAGCTGCTGTGAGCTATTGCTTTGTGAGCCTCTGGAGCAGAGGGTAGTACCACGTTTTATCAGGACTTTTGTCTGCTTTGGGGAGAGCAGCTGCAGTCATCAGAGAACCAACTTCTTGTACAAGCTCAAATTAGTACTTTTCAGCAAACACGGTGGCTTTTGTCTGTTGTGGCTAAAGACTGGACTGAGGTCTCAACAAATCCTCTGTCAAATCAGAACTCTGTCTCTTCCTGCTCTTCATGTGCATTCAAACAGGCTTAAAAGGCTTCTCTTGTCTCGAATCTTTTGCACCAGAGTGTTGGCAAACTAGAATAGTCGTGTAGCTAAGGGCTCGTCTACACTGGCAATTTACAGCGCTGCAACTTTCTTGCTTAGGGTGAAAAAACACCCCCCTGAGCGCAGCAAGTTTCACCACTGTAAAGCGTCAGTGTGAACACTGCACCAGCGCTGGGAGCTGCACCCCCCTTGTGCCCTCCCAGAGCTCTGCCGTGACCACACAAGCCACGTTAAAGCGCTGCCAGTGTAGACTAGCCCTAAATCTCAGTGTGCACCACTTGCCTGGAAAATTTAATCTGCCATTTCAGCTCCAACAAACATGTTAGGGAGGCAGTAGGTAATGTTTTCTGTTGTCTTGATTTTAAATGGTGCCCTGTGATCTCCGTCCTTCTTTCCTCTCTGAATCATGGATGTTTGCTTAGATTTTTCACACAAACATTCATTAGAAGTAGGGCTGTTGGTTGATCGCAGTTTAACTCATGGGATTAACTCAAAATTAATTATGATTAAAAAAATTAATCACGATTAATAGCAGTTTAAATCACTGTTAAACAATAGAATACCAATTGAAATTTATTAAATATTTTGATGTTTTTGTACATATTCAAATATATTGATTTCAGTTACAACGCAGTATACAAAGTGTACAGTGCTCACTTTATATTTTTGATTACAAATATTTTCACTGTAAAAATGATAAAATAGTATTTTTCAGTTCACTTCATACAAGTACTGCAGTGCAAACTCTTTATTGTGAAAGTGCAAGTTACAACCGTAGATTGTTTTGTTTTTAAGTGCAGTTATGTAACAAAAACAATGTAAAATTTTAGAGCCTACAAATCCACTCAGTCCTACTTCTTGTTCAGCCACTTGCTAAGACAGACAAGTTTGTTTACATTTATGGGAGATAATGCTGCCCACTTCTTATTCACTATGTTTCCTGAAAGTGAGAACAGGTATTTACATGACACTTTTGTAGCTAGCATTTTAAGGTATTTACATGCCAGATATGCTAAACATTTGTATGCTGCTTCAGCCACCCATTCCAGAGGACATGCTTCCATGCTGATGACACGCATTAAAAATGTGTTAATTACATTTGTGACTGAAGTCCTTGGGCGAAGAATTGTATGCTCTGTTCTACCCACATTCTGCCGTATATTTCATGTTATAGCAGTCTCGGATAATGACTCAGCAATGGTGTTTGTTTTAAGAACACTTTCACTGTAGATTTGACAAAACACAAAGAAGGTACCAATGTGAGATTTCTAAAGATAGCTTAGCATTCGACCCAAGGTTTAAGAATCTGAAGTTCTGTCCAAAATCTGATAGGGACGGGGTGTGGAGCATGCTTTCAGAAGTCTTAAAAGAGCAACACTCCAATGTGGAACCTACAGAATCCGAACCACCAAAAAAGAAAATCAACCTTCTGCTGGTGGCATCTGACTTGGGTGATGAAAATGAACATGTGCTGGTCTGCACTGCTTTGGATCGTTATCGAGCAGAACCCATCATCAGCATGGATGCGTGTCCTCTGGAGTGGTGGTTGAAGCATGAAGGGACATCTGAATTTTTAGTGCATCTGGCGCATAAATATTGTGCGACGCCAGCTACAATGGTGCCATGAGAATGCCTGTTCTCACTTTTAGGTGACATTGTAAACAAGAATCAGGCAGCATTATCTTCTGCAAATGTAAACAAACTTGTTTGTCTGAGCGATTTGCTGACCAAGAAATAGGACTGAGTGGACTTGTAGACTCTAAAGTTTACATTTTGTTTTTGAATGCAGTTATTTTTTGTACATAATTCTACATTTGTAAGTTCAACTTTCATGATAAAAAGAAAAGGAGTACTTGTGGCACCTTAGAGACCAACAAATTTATTTGAGCATAAGCATCCGATGAAGTGAGCTGTAGCTCACGAAAGCTTATGCTCCAATTAATTTGTTTAGAGACTAAGCTTCCGTGAGCTACAGCTCACTTCATCGGATGCTTATGCTCAAATAAATTTGTTGGTCTCTAAGGTGCCACAAGTACTCCTTTTCTTTTTGCGGATACAGACGAACATGGCTGCTACTCTGAAACTTTTCATGATAAAGAGATGGCACTACAGTACTTGTATTCGGTGAACTGAAAAATACTATTTTTTACAGTGCAAATATTTGTAAAAAAAATAAAGTGAGCACTGTACACTTTGTATTCTGTGTTGTAATTGAAATCAAATACAAGTACTGCAGTGCAATCTCTTTATCATGAAAGTGCAAGTTGAAAATGTAGAAAACATCAAAAATTTAAGTGGTATTCCATTATTTTTTTAAAAGTGCGATTAATCACAATTTTTTTAATCGTTTGAGAGCCCTAATTAGAAGTTTTAGTGTTTGAATGGCTTATTCCAGTGGGCCATAAATTACCAAAACAAAACTTGTGGCCGCTTTGAATCAAGCGCGCTCCGTCCCAGAAGCTTCCTTTGGTGGGATTCACCCTTGAATTTGCCCATCATTTAGTGTCAAAAATAGACTGCTGCACAAGGGGAAAAATGTTTTTTTAAAAAAGACAGACTTTGGTTAGTAATTCTAAATTATTGTAAGACTTTCCATCTCTCTCCTTGAGGAATGTTAGCATTAGAAAAAAAATGGCTATGCAGCTTTGTTCCAAGGTTGAGTCTTTAGCTAAAAATAAATACAACTAAAGACTGTTCAGCTGGCTTGGAAACGATTTCCAAAGCCAATGAGAAATACCCTCCTGTTACCAAAGAGAAAAGTGTTGCCGAATTTTGCTGACCCGAAAGTAGGGTGGAGAGTTTCACTTGTGCTATTACTTGCTGCAGATCTAGATGCATTCTCTTGTTAAATTTCCATTCTCAGAAAACCAGCCCTTGACTCTCTGACACGCAGCTCTCCCTGTAGGGTAGTCCCTTTTGTGTCTGAGCAGTATGAGCTATTTTAATTTAGATCTAAGCTCTGCCTCTGGGGAGGAGTGATGGAAATAATTTCATTCTCTTAATGGCTTCTTTATAATTAGTTTAGTAACTCTGATTGTGCCCAGAAGTTTTTGATATCTCTGTGGACCAAGGGTTTTTTTTTATCAGTTCAGATGTGAAAGTTGGCTTCATTTACCAGAGAAACTTAAAAAAAACAAAAACAAAAACTTATCTTGCTGATGAGGAGTTGAAGAAAGCAAAGGCCCTAGCTATTCATCTCAGCCCAAGTATGCTCTCCAGAAGCATGGGAGACATTGTTTCTCCAGCAACCGTGAAGGTAGTGGAATATTGTAGCAGAATTAACATTTTGGAGCAGCGATAGTAATTGTTGTATAACAACACTGAGAGAAAACTGGAACCACCAGGACCTCTGGAATTTAACAGTTCATCAAGGCTAATTTCAGTGGCAGTGCAAACCAAACTGTGTGCCAAACAGTTTTTCAAATTTTACTGTAAGGATAACTAAATTTTTTGGTGCATTTACCCAGTAGGAGAACATAACTGCTTATAGCAGAGCAGCATCAAACATACACAGTGCTACTCATGGACTTAATCACGTCAAAGAACATATGCTTCTGTTCTAGAACATTGTTATCAGATAGTAGATTTTTGTCACTGCTTATTTTGGAAAAAAAATCTTTGGTCTGTAGACAGAGTTAATGAGAGTGGGTGTGTGTATACAGTATATATACTTTCTACAGCTGAGTAAGGCATGAACATATGCAAAATAGTTAAATAATATTGTCTCTGTTAGATGGTCTGAGATCTACAGTTCCACAAATGGAGAAAGATGAATAGATTGGAAAACATGCCTTATAATATGCAGTGCTGATAGCCGTGTTGGTCCCAGGATATTAGAGGGACAGCGTGGGTGACGTAATATCTTTTATTGGACCAAGCTTTTAAGCCATACAGAGCTGCTCTTCAGGTCTCTTCCTGAGGAAGAGCTCTGTGTGGCTTGAAAGCTTGTCTCTCACCAACAGAAGTTGGTCCAATGAAAGATACTCCCTCGCCCGCCATGCCTTAAAGTGTTGGACTCCCAGAGCTCAATCTATTTAGCTTAACAAAGAGATGTGACTTGATCACAGTCTGCAAGTACCTACACGGGGAACTAAACTTTCATAATGGGCTCTTCAGTCTAGCATACAAAGATATAACAAGATCCACTGGCTGGAAGATGAAGCTAGACAAATTCAGACTGGAAATAAAGTGTAAATTTTTATCAGGGAGAGTGAGTAACCCCTGGCACAAGTTATCCTGAGCTATGGTGGATTCTCCATCACTGGAAATTTGTAAATCAAGGGCAGGAGTACATTTAAAACACTGCAGCAGCACAGCTCTTCAGTGAAGACATTCCAGCACCAATGGGAGCTCTGCCATCAACATAATTAATTCACCTCCATGAGAGGAGGTAGCTATGTCAAGGGGAGGAGCTATTCTGTCAACATAGTGCTGTCTACAAAGAGGGTTAGGTCGGTATAACTGCATCACTCAGGGATTTTGCACACCCCTGAGTGATGTATAGTGATACCAATGTAAGTGTATAGTGTAGATCTGGCCCAAGATTGGATATTTTTCTAAAAGATCTGCTTTAGTTCTAACAGGAATTATTTGGGGGCAGGTTTCAGTTCTCTGGCCTGTGTCACACAGGAGGTCAGACTGGATGATCACAGTGGTCCCTTCTGGCCTTAGAATGTAAATCTGATTGTCGTTAAGGTTACTGGATGGCTGACAGCCACTAGTAAGTTTTAATTCTTCTTGCCATTCAGAAATTTGCCTGCTCAAAAAGTATAGTGTACTTAAAGGTTTTGTTTATTGGCTAAGCTGTCTTTGTTTAGTCACACATCCAGCCATGTCTAAACCAATCTCAGTGTAACTATTCCATAATGATACAGTAGGAAAAACCTCGCTTCACTGTTCCAGTGTCCATCCGGCAAATAATTGTATCTTCATCAATCATTTGGAATAATAGAATTCAAGTAATTGAAACTGAACGTATTAGTGCAGCATATCTGTCTCCTGCTTGTAAAAATAAACATCTTGGCTATGCCTCAACCTTTCGCTCAAATAAATGAATCACCCTTTGTCTAGCAGTAGCAGACCACTGTCCTGTGACATTTGTTCTGTTTTGTTAACATTGTCTTTAGTGATTTTAAAAAAAAATGAACAAGTGATTTAATTTCTGGTTGATCCCTGACTGAAGAGTTCTTGGTGGTTTTTTTTAAATTATTACCTTTTAAATGGTCTCCATCCAGTATAGTTCTTGTAGTCAAGTGATTTATTTAGATGTCATACCTCCTAGGCATAATTGGGGCTCAGAGCAATTGTCTCAGGCTCTTTGCAACCTCAGGCATGTGTTGCTGCGCTGGTTACGCCCAGGGCAGCTTCCTCTCTTTAAGGGTTTGCCTTTACTGCATAGTGAACTCAAGTGTTGCCCCTAATTTGCAAGCATGCTGAATTATGTGGCTGGCCTGAGCAGGGATATAGGCCAAAATTGAGTGAGTACATCTAGTCAGCTGCTGATTGACCACTTTGTAGTATGGATGCAGGCTAGTGCCAGCTGAGCACTTCTAAGGCTGCCGTGCCTTGCCACAATTTTCCCAGTGTGCCCAGAAAGGACAGACAGGTTCTCCCACACATACTTCTGTGCAAAGAACCATGGGATGTGCTCCTAGAAGTTGTAACGCCACCCATGAGTGAGTGCAGTGCCTGTGTGGACACAGCAAGTCACTGCTTAGTTTGCAGAGTTGCTGCTTTCACTTGAACTCAGTTAACTTGGGTGTAGGTAATTGGAGTTAACTCTGCAGTGAAGACACAAGCAATTGAGAGCTGTTGTTTCAGGCTCTCTGCAGACACAGGCAAACACCACTGCATCCGTTACACCCTCTGAGGTATTGTTTCTCATGTTAAATTTTATCATCAGTGTCTGAAAAATCCCCTTTTTAATAGGAAACATTTCTCTGTGTGTGTGTTGCTTTCCTCAGTCTGCAGACAGCTCCAGTACTTTTGCTATTGCTCAGAGCTTTGCCAAGCTGCATCAGGCTGAAGTTAATTCAGGACCGTTTAGATGCTTCAGCTCAGAACCCTGTGGGCAGAAGTGAAACTATTGGTCACATCAGTTTCATGCAGCTGCTTGGAAAGGTCATGAGTAGCAGCGGAGGAAGGGATTGGAATTTCTTCTTATGGGGGGGAGGACCCAGAAAAGAGTCTGAGGGAGGGGTGGGGCAATGGACAGTCCCCATTCTCCTCTGTGGCAGCCAGGATCCTCTCTGGGACAGAAGAGTTGGCTGGCACATGCTTCTGTCCAGCTGCATGTAGAGAGTGGAGCTACTGTTATAACAGCACCTAAGATTCTGGAACTGATGAGCTGTTCTCTCCCTTTCCAGTTTTCAGATTTATTTTTTTTAAGGTAGTGAAACAGACTAGATGCAAACTGTTGTCAAGTGCAGAGCTGTATAGTCTGTTGTTTGTGTGGCTCTTTTCCACAGCAACAGGGAGAGGAAAAATATTTTTAAAAATAGGAAAATATGCTTGTAAATCCCAAAAAACTGGCAAGGGACTTCTGGGGTAAAGTGCGGTACCTGAAACTACGTTAGTCTTTTTTTTCCTTCAGTTGACTAAATCTCAAATTGGTGGTGTCCCTCTAATCTTCATGGCAGCTTCATTCCCCAAGCTACTGTAGCCTTCTTAAATTTCCCACTTAGGATTTTAAATAGATTTTTCTCTTTATCACTCTCCCTCCGCCAGGTATAACTCTTTATGATTGTAAAGCAGCAGGTATATTTTTCCAGGAACAGATTTTAGGACTCAGCAAATGCTGCAGAGAATTTTTCTAGTTATTTTAATTAAAACTAGTCCTTCTGGGGTCTCCCAGTAATACAATACTTCCTCTCTCCTCCCCGCACCCCACATGAAGCTTCATCATTTAAAACAAAACATCATATTGAGTTGAGAGGAGGAAAAATCCAGCCCAGCTGCTAAAGTTCAGTTTACTCTGGAGTTCTGAGTTGTCTTTGGTCCATTTTCTTTACAGATGACAGTGACCATAAGTAAATGGATATTGGCTTTCTCCCAGACACCCAAGTTATTTTTAGATTGTGAAGGTTTTCTGCTGTAGCATGTGGTGAGGCAAGTGGTTCTATGTTTGGGTGGGGGAAAAAATATTGTGCAGTAATACGTTACTTAGATTAATTTCACACCCACCCTACATTTTTCTGTAGAATTTTGCCTGTTACAATTTTTATTTGCTTCCTGATGTTGTATTGGACTTGATTGTTTGAATGCATGCCAAAATAACTTAAAAAAAAAAAAAAAACAATCCTGTTCTTAGGATGTTATCACTCTGATAACTTGGCTGAGATGTCGTGTCCTACCAAGAATAAGAATGAACTCTTTCAGTTAGTTGCATAACTTTTTGGGGGGAGGTGAAAGTGAGAGATGGGAGAAATTGACATAGTTGATGCATTAGATGTACAAGAAAATAGTCTTCAATATATGGAGCTTGATCTTTTAACAAGTAATAAAATCATACTTAAAAATAAGAGTCTGAAATGTCAGCTATCTGGTTACTTCAGAACATTTTTTGGAATTGTATTCAGTGGCTGCTTTTGTTTTGTTGTCTACATGAACAGTTACAAGCTCTCTGTGGGTGTGTCTTTAAAAAACAGACCCCTTGCCAATAATCTCACTGGGTCTCAGTAAATGATATGTAACAGTTCCTTCCTGGTGCCTGGATCAAGGGGGCTATGAGTGGGTTGTGTGTGTGGCTTTTATTTTTGTTTGTAACTGACCTTTTTGGAGGCCCCTCCCCCACCTCTTGTGAACTGGCCTCTTGCAGGAAAAATTTACTCAGCAACCTTTTCTTCTGTTTTCGAGGCTTGCATAAAAATAGAGGAAGGGAGGGGCTGGCTGCAACTCTCTGAGGCTTCGTTTTCCCAGTGCAGTAGGTGGAGCTAGGATGGGTTGTGTGTGTGTTGCTGCCCATTTTGTTGCATTTCACTTGAGTGACTTTTCGCTATGGTTAACGGACTGTGGTGCCCCCTCCCCTGCTCTGAACTTCATCAGTAGTAGTACTGAAATGTTTCCAAATTTAGGTGTTTGCCCTGAAGCACCTAAATCCATAGGGAGGCACATAATTGGTCCTAACTCTCCCACCCCGCCTCAGAGTGCTGAGCACTCCCAGCTGCCCTATTTTCCACTGGGGTTTGGAAGCCCTCAACTGCTCTGAAAAGCAGGTCACCTACTCTGGTTGCTTAACCTGAGGCCACTGAGGTTTGCAATCTTTGACTGAAGTTTCGTCTCTTCCCCCCCCGCCCCCCTTCCACACAGTCAAGCACCCTACTATACTTGAACTTCTTTTAAACACAGATTTTGTTGTAATGTTAAAGTCTTCTTGCCAGACTCTGAGATCAGGGCCTAAGTGAGGGCTCCAGGCACCCCCTCCCGTCCTGTTGCCAGTCCCCTCGCAGTAGCTGTTAGCAAAGGAGGAAATTCTGAGGCATTGAGGGTTGCACTCACAACATTACCCAGGATACTTCTCCAGCTTACAGTTATGTTGTTGTATCACTGGGAGTCTGATCCCTGGGAACACACTGAAAGGTTTAACCTGTGCTTTTGTTTTGTGTTGAATCCAGATGTTACAGGGACGTCTGTCAGGTCAGTTTTGGCTCCACAGTTAGGTTCCCTAGGTCTAAGCATGTATAGAACCTTAAAAATCAACAGAAATGTTTCCATTAGAAACTTCTGGAAAGTTTCCTTTCTCCCCCCCTCCAATGTTTGTAAACTAACCTTGGCTGCTTTATGCTGGTGACCCAGGAAGTGAAATTGACAAACTCACTTGTCTGTTTTCAGTGTAGTGAGCTGATAAAAATGCCTAACTGTCAAAAATACAGCAAAAATACATGCGATTCACATCCGACAAAGTGAGCTGTAGCTCACGAAAGCTCATGCTCAAATAAATTGGTTAGTCTCTAAGGTGCCACAAGTACTCCTTTTCTTTTTGCGGATACAGACTAACACTGTTGCTACTCTGAAGCTAGTGAAAAGTAAATGAGAACATATAACATTAATAAGCTGTGGTGTTTGACAATGGTAAACGAACTGCTTTCTTAATGGGATTTTTAACCATGTGGTGTCCCTTTCAAAGTAAGCTTGGTCATGATCAGTGCGGGTTTTCAACTCCAGGACAAAGGTGGATTTGGAAGAAATGGGAGGCAGCCTAAAAAGACCTTTAGGATTTAGAACCTGAAGGAATCCTTGATATGAAATTCACAGCAAACTGAGGGGCTTATAAAATAGCAACCATTGAGTTTGTTTCTGTGCTTACCTTGTAAGAGCTGAGAGCCTCACTAATACTTATAGCGGTGCAGAGAGCTGTATGCCTAGCAGGGCTTTGGAACCTAGCAATGCAGGAAAGAGCTGTGAACTTGGATCTTGGCAAGGGGAGGTGACTTTCAAGTATATCAAAACGGATTAGTAAATGTTAAGTCTAAATAGACAACTTTAGGTTCTATGTGTTTTCTCTATTTTAAAAAAATAAATGTCAGCTGGCTCACTTTTGTTTCCTGCTAGAAGCTCAGCTGGAGGAGCTCTGCTCATCATGGATACATTTTTTTTTTTTTTTTTTTTTAAATAAAAAGGTATATCTCTGACACTCCTGAGCCTAAGGACTTGCCTACAGTAGAAAGATGTGCCTTTTAAATATACTGATATGGGTCTGGTCTACATGAGAAAATTAGTTTGGCTTAACTATGTCAGTCAGGGGTGTGAAAAATCCACACCACTAGGTAATCCACCTCCCCAGGAGGCAGTAGTAGTCTTCTGTTGACCTAGTGCTGTCTACACAGAGACTTAACAGTAAAATCTTCCCCTAGTATGGGGGCAGTTACATCACTGGAAAGGTGCTTTCTGCTGGTGTAGTTATTGGGAAGGGGACTATGCTATACTGGTATAAAGAAACTTCATATTGGTGCATCCACAACTGGGATTGTCCCAGTATTGGTATTTGTTACCCCATACAAAATGTGTATGTGGAGCGGGCTGAAGATGGAATGCGCCACCTTGAAAAGTGATATTGTCCCACCCTTACTTGGCAACTTGTAAACCCACCTCCACATAGCTTTCATGTATTAAACAAGGGGTTAAAATGTCTGGACCCTGAGGCATTCAGCAAGGACAAGTGCAGAGTCCTGCACTTAGGAATCCCATGCACCGCTACAGACTAGGGACAAAATGGCTAGGCAACAGTTCTGCAGAAAAGGACCTAGGGGTTACAGTGGACAAGAAGCTGGATATCAGTCAACAGTGTGCCCTTGTAGCCAAGAAGGCTAACGGCATTTTGGGCTGTATAAATAGGGGCATTGTCAGCAGATCGAGGGACGTGATCATTCCCCTCTTTTTGGCATTGGTGAGGCCTCATCTGGAGTACTGTGTCCAGTTTTGGGCCCCACACTACAAGAAGGATGTGGAAAAATTGGAAAGAGTTCAGTGGAGGGCAACAAAAATGATTAGGGGGCTGGAGCACATGACTTATGTGGAGAGGCTGAGGGAACTGGGATTATTAAGTCTGCAGAAGAGAAGAATGAGTGGGGATTTGATAGCAGCTTTCAACTACCTGAAAGGGGGTTCCAAAGAGGATGGATCTAGACTGTTCTCAGTGGTAGCAGATGAGAGAACAAGGAGTAATAGTCTCAAATTGCAGTGGGGGAGGTTGGATGCTAGGAAAAACTTTTCCTCTAGGAGGGTGGTGAAGCACTAGAATGGGTTACCTAGGGAGGTGGTGGATTCTCCTTCCTTAGAGGTTTTTAAGGTCAGGCTTGACAAAGCCCTGGCTGGGATGATTTAATTGGGGATTGGTCCTACTTTGAGCAGGGGGTTGGACTAGATGACTTCCTGAGGTCCCTTCCAATCCTGAGATTCTATGATTCGGGAGACTGGAAGGCCTGGCAGCCTCCTCACTGCTAGGTTATGATGGGGAATAGTGAAATTAGCACCCCATTCTAGTGGGGTCTTTTAGAGTTCTCAGGACAGTGTAAAGCTGCCCTCCTCTGGTGAGAAATCCCAATGGATTGGGAGTGGGGGGACTGCTGACTTCCCTCCCCACAGTTTGGGGAGTCGGCCGGTGCAGGTGGAGTGTGTGTGTTTAATGCCTCTGCGCCAGCTGGGGTAAATCAGGTCCATTGTGTTTAATTTTTAAGCAGTTGTTAACCCTGACTTGGAAGAGGATGCATTTGTGTACAAGGGGAAATATAGAGCAGGCCCAGGCTGCTCATTAGAGAGGAGAATCACCTGTCAAGTGCTCAGTTGCTTCCCTCAGTGCTTCTCTAGTGACTCGGTTTACTGCAGCCTGGCGCTGGAGTGCAGGGCTGGTGACGTTTCCTAACTTCAAATGCCCTATGCAGTTTGTCCTCGTTACCAGAGTTCCTCCTTTCCTGGCGAATGTTCAGGTCTTGCACAGAGCAAGACCTGTGCCCGTCTGTCTTCTCCAGCTTCAAGAACATTGTCCTCTGGTGGCCCATCTTGTGATGTCAGCTTGAGAGGGAGGAGCTACTTTGCTTGTGAAAATCCTGAGGAGCCATTGACCCAGCTTTTTGTGAATGGATAGAGCTTTATCTGAAGAATGGCATTTTAGACATTGAATTACTGAATATAATTGTGCGCTAACCACACAGTGAATGTTCTGCTCTGACTCCAGTTTAGTTCTTTCCCCAGGATGTTAAATTCCATTTTTCCCTATGTATGAAAACAGGCCTGCCAATGCCTGCTCTCCAAGACTTCCCCGTGCCATGGGGAGGGCTGGGTAGACATTGCCATTCCAGATTCTGTTGTAGCAGACATGGGGATTTGCCCTCTGTGCTTGGCCCAGAGGGGTGGACTCTAGAGCTAGGAGGATGTGGGTTCTACTCCTGGCTCTGCTACAGGCTTGCTCCATGTCCTTGTGCCTCAGTTTCTCCATTTGTAAAATAGAGATGATGTTGACCCATCTCTAAAATGCTTTGAGATCTATTAAGGAAGAGCTGTTCTCTACAAAAATCATTTATTCCTCGTATTGAACTCCAGGAGTCCTGCTTGAGAGTGCTCTATGGCTGGGATCTAGCGAGCAGGTCCATCTGAATGCTCTGTACCATGCTCAGTTGCGCTTGGGGGAGTTCTCTGGAACCCTTTCATGCTTGTGCTGCCTGGTGTTTTAGCTAGATTGCCAATTCTTTAGTTCAGGGGTTTTGTATTGGTGACTCCTTTCACACAGCAAGCCTCCGAGTGCGACTGCCCTTATAAATTTCAATGCACAATTTTTTATATTAAACGCTATTATGAATGCTGGAGGCGAAGTGGGATTTGGGGGTGAAGGCTGAGTGCTCAAGACCCCCAGTTTGAGAATACCTGCTTTAGTTACTCTCCCTGTGGGTTGCTGTGAACCCACTTCAGAGCTGCAGCTGGAAAGCACCCAGAGTTTCCAGTGCTGTGATTGTCTGGTCTGAATCATTGTGGCTGTGCTAAGTGAGAAGGTGACTAAGCTGCTGCCCTAGCAGTGTAATGTCATGAGCCACCTCCTTGTTCCCAAAGCTGTGTGTCAAGTTCCTTTCATTTGCGCTGTATCCCAGAGCATGCTACAGATGGAGAACTGGGTGCTGACAAATGCTGACTCCAGCAAGTTTTGACAGTGGTTCAGTGTCGAGTGATAGTGCTTGCACAGCCTTCAGTGTGAGAACATGCGCTCTGTCTAGCGTAAGATGTTGGCTGGGACATGGGTTATCCTTGTCTCCTTTGGGGAAAAGCACTGTGGGATCTGTAACATGCACCAGCCATGGGCAGGAAGGATCTCTGGTTTATTACCTGCTCATCTGATAGCCAGCACCTTTTCTCTGCGAGCTCTGTGGGGCTTGCAGCCATGTACTTCTGGCATTGAGACAGGAGTCATAGTTGTAATATGCAACTGCAATTAAATAAGTAGGGGCATAGCGAGCAGATCGAGGGACGTGATCGTTCCCCTCTATTCGACACTAGGCCTCATCTGGAGTACTGTGTCCAGTTTTGGGCCCCACACTACAAGAAGGATGTGGATAAATTGGAGAGAGTCCAGCGAAGGGCAACAAAAATGATTAGGGGTCTAGAGCACATGACTTATGAGGAGAGGCTGAGGGAGCTGGGATTGTTTAGTCTGCAGAAGAGAAGAATGAGGGGGGATTTGATAGCTGCTTTCAACTACCTGAAAGGGGGTTCCAAAGAGGATGGCTCTAGACTGTTCTCAGTGGTAGAAGATGACAGAACGAGGAGTAATGGTCTCAAGTTGCAATGGGGGAGGTTTAGATTGGATATTAGGAAAAACTTTTTCACTAAGAGGGTGGTGAAACACTGGAATGGGTTACCTAGGGAGGTGGTAGAATCTCCTTCCTTAGAGGTTTTTAAGGTCAGGCTTGACAAAGCCCTGGCTGGGATGATTTAACTGGGAATTGGTCCTGCTTCGAGCAGGGGGTTGGACTAGATGACCTTCTGGGGTCCCTTCCAACCCTGATATTCTATGATTCTATGAAATGACCACACTGCCCTAACTTCCTTTTAGGGCGCTGATGGACCAATATAATGCAACAGAGCTACTGTCATTTTAGTTTAGTCCTTCAGATTAGTGGTGGGTTGGGGCAAGTAGAAGCTAGTCAGGTACCTTTTGAACTGTAAAAATGGAACCTCACCAGCCTGGCTGAATGCGTCTCACTGACTTCACGTAATCAGCCGTTCTTTAGCTCTGTCCAGCCATCAAAAGATCTCAAAGCCCTGGGTAGACATAATGAATGTAGATCCTGTCAGAATGCCTGTCCTGAACCGCTGAGTATTGGGGGAGCTTCTCTGGCTACAGTCTTTGTGTGCCATGGAGGTTCTTCAAACTGCATTCAGTACTTTGGGGAGGGAACATGCTGCCTTCAGTCTTCCAGGATGTGGTTTGTGAAGCAAAATGATATCTGTAGAGGGGTCTGTTAAACCATTTACATGGAAAAGAGAGGGGTTGCTAATTAAGGATAATACATAATTAACGTTGAAAGTTAGGTCCGTCATAAATTGCAACCTGGAAGTGCTCAGTCTCCCCAAGGGGGGCTGGGAGAGTTACTTCCCTGTAACACTTTCACTCCCTTGATTGAATTTCCTCTTGAGGAAAAGTTTGTTCTGCCACAGGGATTGCAAAGGCAGTTTCCCTCTAGATTCCCTATAGAGTCTTCACCAAGGTTTTTATTTCAGCCTGAGAAGAGTCATTTGCTAAAGTGTTGAAGCATCAGGGAGCTAATTTCATATCAAGTGAAGAAAATACATTTTTTCCTGGCTATTCCTCAGGCAATGCCATCCCAGAGGAAATACTTCTGCCATTGCAAACAGGGTTTGTTTCTTTAGGGGTTGAGGCTTGCCTTTTGTTTTCTGCTAAATCTCATTTGGTCATTCGCAAACTAGGAGAATTAGTGAGTTATGACACTGCTAGGCTTTTACTGGGGCAATCTAAATGCCAAGACCAGGAAAAGAGACCCTTGCACATGACACAGATGAAGACTTAGTATAACTATTGTTGCTGATTCTAATCAGGAGCTAGCACTAATTTGTCAGCATCTGGATTTGGCTGGCAAGTGTTTTTCTGAATTGGAATATATGACTGTGCGTTGTATGTAGAATCCCCGGGCAACAGCTTTTCTTGTGCTTGCTCTGAATTATGAGCAGGATCAATTCTGCCTCTTGAGAGTCCAATTCATCTTCCTCATTAATTCCCCTCTCCCCCATTTTTGGTTCAGCTTCTTGTGTGATGAGGCTTCTCTGGAAGGTGGAGTTTCTAGTTAAATTTGTGCTGTTTGTGTTTTCCTGTTTCCATGTTGCAGTGGCTGTTGAATTAACATACCTGACAAGGTTATTTTTCTTCCATTAATTTCTTCCATTAATTAAACGGGCCAAGCTCCCGTTTACTAGCTCTTGTTAGCAGTTGCTCTAGCTGATTGTTTGTTCAGGCATGAGAGATGGAAGGGGAACCATTAGTATCAAGCTGTGCTGTTGTGACAAAGCCTGCTTCCTCCATTTGAGTGAAGTGATGGGGGAGGGGGTGAATGGTTCATTTCACCTCTTACCATCCATCTCTTTAGTCTCCTTTGTTTGTTTCTGCTTCTTTGTCAAATGGCCACTGAATGTGGAGGATTTTCAGATCAGAGGAGCAGGCTGGTTGGCACATAGGACTGGACTGCGAGCCCTGGGTTCTATTCCTAAACTTGCCGTGTGAGGCTTAATTCAGGCACGATTGCAAGACACTCAAATGCTACTGTGACTAATGCCAGTTAATAAGGAATTGTGGGGACGGTACTGCTGGGGTGCGACATGAGAAACCAAGGCTGTGCTGTCAGAGGTGTCCAAGGGAATGCATGGGTTAAAGCACCTGTTTCAGGACAGCTGTAGGGGGCACTAAGAACTGGCCCCTGACAGGTATTTAGGTACCTAATCCCCATTGATTTCAGGTGCCTGAAAACCTTTCGGGATCTGGGCCCAGGCTAGCAAGCTGAATGCATGTGGCCTTTAGCCCCACAGAAGAACTGGGGTTGGGCGGCAGCACCAATGAGCGCTACTGCTCCCAAGAGAAGCACTTGGTCTGCCCTGTCCATCCCACTATAAGGTGCTCATTACCATTGTATCTGAGCCCAGCCAAAATGAAGGTTCTTCTGGAAATAAGTAGAACTTGTTTGTGTGTAACTTTTTATTCCCAGTTTGTCAGCAGCCTCAGGCTGTGTCTGTGTGCTCTATCAGGATCCCACCCATAGCAATCTTTTATGTTCCCTTCCAAATGGAAAGTAATATTTTACCACAACTGGGAGCCTTGAAATGCCATGAATATGGTAAAGGCCATTAGGCTCTGCCTCTGGTCACCACTGCTGTAAAAATCACTGCTTGTGCTTTGAATGTGACAGTGCTGCTCTCATACAAAGCTGTTGAGACTTGAGCCTGCCATGCAAGTCTGAATGGATTCCTTCCATCAGTTAGCTCATTATAACCCTCTCACCAGTGGCTGAATTGGCCTACCAGGGCAGTAGGCGTTCAAATGATTAGTAATTTTGCACCTTAAAAAACAAATGGAACTGTTCTTCAATGCAGCTAGTTCGTTCTTTAACAGTTTGTGTGGTTCAGCCGGATACCAACATTCCTTGTAAGTGTCTGCACTGAATTTTTACTGCCATGTATCATTTACCAAATCAGTTTCACTTAATTCCTAAGATTCAGTCTATTTTTATGTCTCAGATCAGTCACCTGCACTTAATGTACAATTCATCTGCTCTGAAAGTGTGATTTGCATCATCGCATCGCGATTCAGATCTGCTCAGTTGAGATCAGCCTCTTCTGTAGTGTAGCTTTGACTGTGTCTCAGAGAAGGCACAAGTCCTCTTCCTTTGTGACATGGACACCAAATTGGTCCCCAAACCCTCCTTGATCTGCTTTAATGATAATCTCTGGGGAGGTCTCTGAACTCCACTCTTCCACTCCACTGAGTCTCTGCTATTCAGTGCTATTAGTGATGGAGTGCTATTACAGGAGGGTCAGTGGTGACCTTTCTTCTTTTGTACAGAATACAAGCTGTCACTGTGTGCTCTACAGTATGAGTGGTGACCAGCTTTAACAGGAAGAAGGACGGTCCAGTGGTTAGAGCACTAGCCTAGGATTTGGGAGACCTGGGTGCAAGCCCCAGCTCTGTCACACATTTTCTTTATGACCTTGGCCAGTCACTGCCTCAGCTCCTGGCATTTCCCTTCCTGTGCAAGAACCAATACATTAAAGATTATGATGTGCTCAGGTACTGCAGTGATGGGAGAGCCTGATAAAGATCTCTAAAAGAGGTCAACGGCATGATGTACCATAATAACCCTAGAGGTCACCTGGTGTGAGGTTAGGTGTGGTTCTGGAGCCAGCCTAACTGTGTCTAGTCGTGGTGGCCAACAACAGAATCTAAAATATGTGGCTGGACTAATTTGCTTGCATCAGATTGTGTGTGCGGTGTGAGGCCCCGGGCCTCCTTTTGTGCCTTGATAAAGTTGGCCATTAATTGGTACATATGTCAGGGTGACATACTGAAATGTGCACAAGGCACTGCAGTAGATAATTTTTGTTTAAAAACTAATCTGATCTTCTGTAGCCAGCATAAATGCAAGCTCTTCAAGCTGTAAACCCTGCTTGTTGCATATGCTTTATTCATGGTATTAAGTGCTGAGAAATCTGTAACAGCTGGAACCAAGCATTGGCAAATTGCTGCTAACAGATGCAATTTTAATACCTAATTATGCAGGGTAAATGGAGACATGATCTAAAGTGCACTGGATTGGTAACACAAAGTATACCCAGTCTACAGATCCCCTTGATTAATTCTGCTGATTACCTATTCACCTATTTCTAGCAACTGCCTGAAAATCTCAGTACAAAGCTCATAAAAAATGGGAAAACAGACTGTGGCCTTGGTGCCTCTAACCTGCATGCTTAGCAAAATAGTATGGTCCTGATTTGGGCTTCAGAGCATGGTTGATCGTGTGTGGTTGGTCTACCTTCCCCCTGCTCCTTTACTACAGGAGGCTGGGAATGTCCTGGTTACTGAATATGCAAAAACCTTTGTTTCCAGCAGAGCAGTACAATTTATGTATGCTGAGCCACCAGCAGAACTGCCTTCCTCTTCTGTACGGCTGTAAGGAGTCTAGGGGCTGGGATTGGCATGTGGCATGTTGAGTTTGCTTCCATGCTTAGTTTGTTCGGTGGGCTTTTTGTCTGACTTTCCAGTTATTTCCCATGTTGTAAAAGTATATGGTGGAGATGTAAGTCAAATCTGCCATGTCTCAGGCCATTAACATGCCATACTCATGGTGGAAGAGAATCTGTTACTTAAGAACCCATGTCTTGGGGAATGAATTCAGGGGTCTCAACAAACCTCTCCTGCTTTGAAGGTGGAGGTACACTGGGCCCGATTACTGCTCTGGAATGCCCCTTTTGGTCAGAAGTGTGTCTGACCTCTGCAGCTGGCTGATCAGGCACAGCCTGATGGGCCATTAAAACACTTGCTCATGTACTTGTGCTGCTCAGAATACACACAGTGATTTTTAATACAGGGCAGAATCTCTTCTGTTCTGAATTTAAAGCCAACACATTGGTTGGTTTCACTTATGAAGCCCTGACCCCAGGACTTTTGGAGCCATATTAGCATTTGCCAGTGATGTCTGTTCAGGCTTTGTCATCCATTGAAGTAGGGAGACCTTTTTTAGCCTTGCATTTTTTGAGGCTGTCTTTAACATGTAGCTAAGGCTGGCAGGGGGAATCTGATTCTCGGTGAGTCGGCCTCGAGTCACTTTGGTGTGAGTGTCTGACCTTGTAGCAACAGATCAGCGGGCGGTGGTCTACCCCTTTTTTCCCCCTTGAGATCTTGGAAATGGGTTGCTGCATCAGCCTGTCTGCTGAAAGCTCTGTTTAGGAATGTCTAACTCTTACAACCCTTTACACTAGAGGTTTGCAATAAATTTAGCGGGAATGACAATAATTGGAATATTTTGTCCAAACATTAAAATGGTGCTATTAACAATAGTCTCCTAAAAGACAGTGCCGTATAATTTCAGTGCCAGCTAATACCTTTGAAGGACTGAGTGTTGGATGGCTCAGCTAATGCAGGAGAGAGCCTTTTGCCTCAAGGCGGCTGGTTCAAATTCTGTCCTGGCTGGTAACGACCAAAATTTGTTCCTATGGGAAGGCTGTTAAGTGGCCTCTGTGAAGTGAGTTGATGGTCTCTGTCTGGTTCTGGGTGTCCCAAGTCTCAATTTGCCTTCTCTGTAGTTGCTGTTGCAGATATTTGTTGTTTGTATCGTAGCAATGGCTAGAGGCCCCATGGAAAAAAAGGCCCTGCCCTCAAGAGCTTACAGTCAAGGCAGACGGAGGGTGGGAGGGAAGGTGACTGGCCCAGTATAGGATAGCACGTCAGTTGCAGAGCCATGGAAGAACACAGGTCTTCTGATTCCCACTGGACCACATCTCCCCCCCCCCCCCCCCCCCACTCTCTTTCTCTCTTTCTGCTCTGAAGACCTAAGTCTTCTGCTTATAGGGCCTCCCTTGCCATGGATGACACATCCCACTTGGATTTCACTGCAAGGTCAATCAATAAGAAAAACTGAGAGAAGTCTTTTATTTAAAGGTGACCTGTAAAAGGTGAATAGGTATGTGCTCTCTTGATGCTTTGGGGTGTATGAAGGGGGCCTGGACGGTGTTGGAAAACCCAGCAGAATGGTACAGCTGCATTTAGATTTAGGCTTTTGGAGGTTTATGGCACTGGGAGTGTTAACTGCAGGGGTCCTGGGTGAAGCAAGGTGTCACTTTCTGACCCAGGAAGAGCCGGTTCAGAGCACTACAGCTTCAAATATTAAATCATGAGTCTGGTGCCAAAAGATCATCAGATTGAAGCAATTGTATATTTGGGTTTTTTTATTTGCTCTCTGGGTTCTGAGCCCTTGGAGCACACTCGGGTCCTTTTCTCCAAGCACAAGGGCTGGGACTTTTTTTTCAGTGCAAGCTGAGAGTCTCAAGTAATTACCTGGCTCCTGGAACTGGGGCTTTAAAACGCTAAACGCTGCAAGACTTCGTGATAAAATTACAGGAGTTGGCAACATGGAATCAAGCTGCTTCTGCTAGTGATTGCTGCTGCATAGGAGGAGGTGAGGAAATAGAAGCTTCCCTTATGAGCCAGCACTACTAGAAGAGAATACTTACCCAGTATGACTTTTCCATATAACCTCTCACTAAATTGCCACAGGGAGATTGTGTAAATGGAAGGGGAGGTGGCTTCTGATTGCAAGTTTGTTGGGGAGCTGTGGTTGAGACAAGCTCTCTGAAACCTTGCTTGCAATAGAAAGGGTTTGGTGGTATAGCCCTACCGGCAAACCCTCCTAGTGGGGACACAGCTCATACCAGCAAAAGAGTGTGTAGGGCCTAGTAGATAGAGCACTGGACTGGGACTCAGGAGATCTGGGTTCTATTGCTGGCTCTGCCACTTATTACTATTGAACTTGGACAACTCACTTCAGCTCCCTGTGCCTCAGTTTCCCCATATGCAAAATGGGGATGATACTTGCCTCTTTATAAAGTGCATTGAGATCTACTGATGAAAAGTGCTAGATAAGAGATGGGGGTAGAATGTTGTTATATTGGCAAAGGCCCTTTTTTTGCTGGCATAATTGCATCTACACTTTAGGATGTACATTTTTTGCATCCCATGCTCCCATTCAGCAGGCCAGGTTTTGCTGCTCTAAAAATGTAATTAAAAAAAATCACCTCCCGCCCAGCTATTAATACTTTACCAGCCCTTTACCAACCACAGATCCTTGTGTAGACCAGACACTATGGACCCATGTTTGAGGACCCACCTGAGCTGGTGTTTAGTGCAGCTCTTTCAGGATAGTCTTGGATCATTACTTTGCAAGTTCAAAATTGTTCCCTTCCTTTGTGATACTTGCTTCCTGTTGCTGTTTTTTAAAAGAGACAAAGGAAGAGATATGAACAAAAATACCTTGAACCGGGGGAGGAAGCACTCAACAACTGTGCGACAAACAATGATCTGGCTGAGTTGGGTTTTCTTTTAGTGGTAATTTATAGACTTCCTTTTTTTGTGGGGGAAGCAGAATTTTTCTTCTCTTCATACTCGTTCCTAGAATTGGGCATATGCAACACTCCTAAAACAGTGTTAATTTGTGCCCCTACTCTGCCTGACTGGGAGTTCCCCAAGCAGCCTGTCATGCAGGTTACTCCTGTCAGGACCACGAGTGACCTGAATGGAAGAGGCTGCCCAGTGACTTCAGGGATGAGGGACTCTGGGTTAAAACAAATGAGTCTGTCTCTTTGGATTTTCCAGCCACACCTCAGAGTGCCTGTCAGCAGCTCAGTGTCCACGTCTGTTGGAAATGAGCTAGAACTGTGGTGCGCTCTGCAGCAATTCAGGCCTCCATGGAAGCCAAAACCTGGATTTGGTCCTCTGCACTCAACACAGAGAGAGTACAGAATATTCCCTTCAGCACTCAAAATTCACCTTGATGTTGGTGAAAGGACTCCATAGGCAATCCCAGGAGGCCGGTGTTACCTTTCCCAGGGTAGGTGCAGCACAAGGTTCTCCCATGCTGCCATGCCAGTGTGGACAAACTGTCCCTGGGGGCAACAGGGGAGTTCAGTCACCATGGGCTTTCGGCTGAGAGCACCAGCGGGATGGCTAAAGATGGGAGAGAGGCTTCCGTTCCTAGTGGGCAGGTGTCTGCTTTATACACACATGCAGTCATTTCACAGAAGCAGCCTCACAGCCATCTGATGCAGGGCTTGAGCCATGTGTCAGCAGTGGAAATAAAGGGGTTAGTGCATGGGGATGTGGCCCCCTCTGAAATCCAGGCACAGTGTTCTGAGCTGCTGGGCTTTGTGTCTACAACAGTGCAGTTGAATAACAGTTTGCATCAAATCCAAGGACACGAGTTGTGGCCCTTAACTGTGCCCTCTTGACTCCCTGTGGTGGCACCTGATGTGCACACATCCATATGCAAAATCCCAGGCCTACTCAATCCTTTCCCATTTAGTCAGAATCTAAGCCTGCGCTCTCAAAGTGAGAGACTCCAGTTCCTGAGGCAAGCCTGTCAGTGTTCCAGTGCTTTCGTGTATCTGTTACAGTCCCAGTAGCAGCAGGGAGAAGGAAGTATCTTTCAGCTTTAATGGACTATGCTTTATTGAACAGAACTAGTCTCTTTCTGGGGCCACGTCATGTCCTGTGCTGCAGGAGTGAGGAGGTTAAACTGAGACAGCCTCTCTACCTTTTTCAAGCAGCAGAGCTATTAGTTCAGTTCTGGGATTATGAAAAAAGGCAATGACCGACCTTTTAATTGATTTATTTTTAATTTATTTTATTTTCTTTTTCTTTGTTAAAGTCCTGATTGCATCCCTCGCTCCCACTTAGCAGGTCAGTAAACACACGGCCTCTCTAACTGTTTCTTTGAGATAGAAATGTCTTGGGAAATTAATTCTTGTCTGCTCTCTGCCAAGCATGTCTGGTTTCTGCTCACTTAGAGGAAGGCACATACCATTCTTCCTTACAGTAAAGTACAGTAGGATGGATTGCCACACTGTGGGTGGGAATCATGCCAAGGGGTATGCCATGGTGGGCGAGGAACTACATATCGGCCACTGAGTCTTGCTTGTCACCAGGGAAGGGGCTCGTGCTTGCTGAGGTGATGAGCAGGGAGGCTTGATGCAATGAGGCTGCCAGTTCTAATTGCACTGGTGGTTTTTCCTAACTTAATCCATTGGCAGAAGCAGGATGACTGCAGCTTTGTCTGCAGCACTGTGAAATCAGTGCCTCTTCTGTTAGCATGCTGCCTAGTGCTCAGCACCACAGCAAGGGGCTTGGAAATGCTGAAGTGTAGGCACCACAGGGCTTGTGGGCTGCACTCTTACCAGCTCTGTTCTCTCTGTGGCCAGCTGACGAGGGGAGAGACTAACCTGTGGTACAGGAGTGAGTGGATTTAAATTGGCAAGAGGAGCCTGTTTAATGCTTGTGTTTCATCTGTGCATCCTGGTCTAGTACAAGGCTTGAGGAAAATCCTGGCTGCTTCTCTGGGGTGGAGGGTGGGGACAGGGCCTGCTTTTCTACATCTCTCTTGAAAGGCATGGGCTCTTTTTTCTCTCTCTCACTCTCCCCCTTCTCTATTCTTTGGGTTCCCTCAGCTCTCTGAATAGCCCCAGTACCTTCAGAAGCTGCTGTTCTGAGCTTTCCCAAACAGCAGCAGCTGCCCAGTGAAGTTGACATGATTCTTGTCAGTTTCACTGCTGCTGTTCAGAATCTTGTGGGCAGGGATGAAATTGACATGAATCCTTGTCAACTTTCCTTATTTGTATGGGAGAAGGTGCTAGAGACATTTATTGAAATGAGTGTTTATATGTCCAGCAGCTCTTGGATTTGCTTAAATAAGGTTGTAGGAGCCAAAGATCCCCAGCAATATTCCCAAGTCAAAAGTTAACTGAAATAGTCTTTATGATCACAGTTTGGTTCCGTGCCATAGATCTGTGTTTGGAGTCCAGGAAGCTAACCTTAATTTCTCTCTTGTTTTGTGTGTGCACACGTGTGAGGCAGATCATGCTAAAAAGTACCCTACAGAGTTATTTTTTGAAACCTGGTGGCCACTCTATTTTTGGGATGTCCTAATTCAAGAAACCGTTATCCATCTCACTTCAGATTTTATTGAAAAATTCTACCTCAGCATCCAGATCTAGGATGCTAATTTGAGGTCAATCTGACTTTAATTTTAGTTCTGGAGTTCCAAATCAGGGCTGTTTTGGAAACATAGGTGGAAACCTTAACTATAAAAAGAACAGGAGTGCTTGTGGCACCTTAGAGCATAAGCTTTCGTGGGCTACAGCCCACTTTATCGGATGCATAGAATGGAACATATCGTATACGTGTGTGTATATCTTCTTACTCTAAGTTGGAAGTTGCCATACAAACTGTAAAAAGAAAAGGAGTTCTTGTGGCACCTTAGAGACTAACAAATGTATTTGAGCATAAGCTTCCGTGAGCTACAACTCACGAAAGCTTATGCTCAAATAAATTGGTTAGTCTCTAAGGTGCCACAAGTACTCCTTTTCTTTTTGCAAATACAGACTAACACGGCTGTTACTCTGATGTCAGATTTGTGTCCATTTATTCTTTTGCGTAGAGGCTGTCTAGTTTGGCCAATGTACATGGCAGAGGGGCATTGCTGGCACATGATGGCATATATCACATTGGTAGATGTGCAGGTGAACGAGTCCCTGATGGCATGGCTCATGTGATTAGGTCCTATGATGGTGTCACTTGAATAAATATGTGGACAGAGCTGGCATCGGGCTTTGTTGCAAGGATAGGTTCCTGGGTTAGTGTTTTTGTTGTGTGGTTGCTGGTGAGTATTTGCTTCAGGTTGGGGGGCTGTCTGTAAGCAAGGTTTGTCTGCCAAGATCTGTGAGAGTGAGGGATCATTTTTCAGGATAGGTTGTAAATCTTTGTGCTGGAGAGGTTTTAGTTGGGGGTTGAAGGTGACAGCTAGTGGTGTTCTGTTATTTTCTTTGGGCCTGTCCCGTAATAGGTGACTTCTGGGTACTCTTCTGGCTCTGTCAATCTGTTTTTTCACTTCAGCAGGTGGGTATTGTAGTTTTAAGAATACTTGATAGAGATCTTGTAGGTGTTTTGTCTCTGTCTGAGGAATTGGAGCAAATGCGGTTGTATCTTAGAGCTTGGCTGTAGACAATGGATCGTGTGGTGTGTCCTGGATGGAAGCTGGAGGCATGTAGGTAAGTATAGTGGTCAGTAGGTTTCCGGTACAGGATGGTGTTTGTGACCATCGCTTATTAGCAAGGTAGTAGGAAATGGGTAGGTAGGAAATGGACCGCTTGTGTGGATTGGTCTAGGTTGAGGTTGATGGTGGGATGGAAATTGTTGAAATCATGGTGGAATTCCTCAAGGGCTTCTTTCCCATGGGTCCATATGATGATGTCATCAATGTAGCGCAGGTAGAGTAGGGGCATTAGGGGACGAGAGCTGAGGAAGCATTGTTCTAAGTCAGCCATAAAAATGTTGGCATACTGTGGGGCCATGCGGGTACCCATAGCAGTGCCGCTGACTTGAACTATAAAGTGGCTGCTGTCTGTAATATTTCACTCCAAGGTGCATAACCTATTTGCTTTAAAAACAACGTATATCTGTTTTCATATCAGTAGATTTTGCAGTTAATGTTTGTTTGCACTGTGGTAGCACCTCAAGACCTCCAAACAAGGATCAGGGCTCACTGTTCTATACAAACTGTATAGATGACCAAAATGGACAGTCCTTGTAACAGATTTACAGTCTGAGATTAGGACAATAACAGGTGGATAAACAGTCAAGCAGTCGTGGGCTCCAAATTACAGTAAAGATCGGCGTGTTTATATACGTAAGTCATCTTGATGGTGATGGGACTTGGAGATGGTCACCAGCTGAGCCGGTGTCAGATGGTTGTGATTTTTAGACCTTGCGGCAGAGTTAGGGTTCAATGGTGGAAAGATCTGAATCCTGATTATAGCCCAGACTTCACTGACAGTTGTAGTTTGTATTCCCCTTCCCCCCCCGCCCCCCCCCCCACTCTCCCCATATATATTAG
Source organism: Chelonia mydas (assembly GCF_015237465.2). Lineage (NCBI taxonomy): Eukaryota > Metazoa > Chordata > Testudines > Cheloniidae > Chelonia > Chelonia mydas. Next base: position 47,740,535 of record NC_057853.1, read on the forward strand.
CAAAGCATGTTTTCTGTCTGTGGCATAGAGCTATCCACAGTGAATCACTGAGTACCATTCGTAGGGAGTTAAGTAGCGTTTCCACAGAGGATGCAAAATCTATGGTGCAATTAGTCAGTTTTTCAATCCGTTGGCTGTAGCAGAGTTTGGTGGTCACATTTGAAGTGGGTGACCCAATAAATATTGAGCAAGAAAATTGGAGTCTCCAGAGCATTTTAATAGATTTTCATCCTTATGCTATTTACTATCATTAATATATTAATTTTGTTATCATAACTTCTAGGAGCCCCAGTCATAGAGCATTGTGCGAGGTCGTACACAAACTCAGAGCAAAGGGTGTCCCTTCCCAGAGAGCTTACAATCTAAGTCATGACACTGGCTTTTTTTGTCTTATCTACTTTTTGCTTGGGGATGGATTTCAGAATGCGGGGGTGGTGGTGGAAATATCATTACTCCCCCTTCCCACTCTCCTTCCCCCCCAACTCACTGCCTGTCTCTCCAGCATACTGGGACAGCTGATTAGCTTGTAGGAGCAAGCAATACGTTTGTTTTTGCTAGAACTTGTAAGCAGTGATTTTATTCTAGTTTTAAGTTGCATTATACATAATTATGAAAACTCATACTTATATACACTGCAAGCTTAAAAAAAAAAAAAGACTTGAAGAAACTTCCGAGATCTGCTTTGCTGCATTGGAAGTTAGGACGGAGGATGTGATGCAACATATTCTAGATCATCCCCTTTTCCAGTAGGAAAAAAGCATTTCTGGGAGGGTGTAGCTTCTCGTGGCAGTAAAGAGAAGCATTCGGGATTGACTTGGTTAGTCCTCCCTTTCTAGACAGTTGTGACAGCTATGTTTGTGGCTGGGTCCTCTGTAGACTGCTTAAAACTTCTTTATCTAAAGGGCCTGATGATTGCATGTTGCATAATAGCTTGTGACTTTGCTGAGTATCTCAGTTGAGACAGATGTTTGAGGCATGTATACAAGAAAATAATATGGTGCATAAGCTGTAAAACAGGGAACTTGTGCACTTAAACATTCTCCTCCTCAAAATAACCCCATCTTGCTCTGAATAATAATTTGGCAAACATAAAGCATGTGTCTAAAGATAGTGGGGTGATTCATTGCAAGCTTCCTGGAGGGACTGCCATGAATGCAGGCAGCTCCTGCTTTTCTACTTCTTCGTTTCAGCTAGAAGGTCAATAAGCGACAGATCTGGCTAGTGGGGCAGCTGGCTGTTTCCTGATGATGCCCCATCCTGGTATTCTGCCCATTTCTTGAACACTCTTCATACAGGCTTTAGAGGAGTTTTCTGGGTCACTGTCCTGCTTACTGATGAAATCCAGATGAATTAGATGCTATCCAGATGGATACAGAATGCTGCAGTGTGTCAGTTCAAGAACAAAAAACCTTGGCTGTCTGAGCCTGAGTCGTATTCGACTTGTGACAGATATGAATAGCAAAAATCTAGGAACGGAATTAAAGAACAACGAGCAGTGCCTTCATTTCCTGTGGGTGGGAGGGAGGAGCGTCTGGGGCTAAGTCATTCGGAGTGTTGCTGGAGTTACATTTCCCATCATTCTGAGTTTAGGTTGAAGGTGGTGTTTACAGCTGTTGGACATGGAGGTGGGGGAGGGACAGAGATTTGCTGGTTTTATATGGAAAGTTACCATGAAAAGTTTAGCACTGATGTCAGCACAGCATTGGCACTCGTACATTTCGCTCTCTTTTCTAGTAGGCACCAGAGGGGGTGTGTGCATGCCACTGCAAGCACATAGGAACAGTCGAGAAACTGCTGCAGATTCTTCCAAGCCCTTATGCTGACCTGCTTTAATTAAAAATGTATATAATTACTCCTCCCCTTCAGAAAAGGAATGGCAAAAGCTCTAACCTATATGTTTGCTTTGCTGGAGATTGTATATACAGTGGGAGAACCATTACCCCCCTAATTCCCCCCTCCCCCCCCCCCCCCCCCCCCCCCAAAAAAAAAAACACCAAAAAACCACACCACCCTCCTATATGTTAGACAAAAGGGTTCTAGTGGCATAAAGGGCACTAAGGGTCTTTGGTCTGCCCATGTCAAGGTTCCTTCCCCACTCTGAACTCTAGGGTACAGATGTGGGGACCTGCACGAAACCAGCTTAGGTTATTTTTACCAGCTTATTTTTACCAGCTTAGGTTAAAACTTCCCCAAGGTACCTTTTGCCCTTGGACTTTATTGCTGCCACCACCAAGCGTCTAACAAATATATAACAGGGAAAGAGCCCGCTTGGAAACATCTTTCCCCCCAAAATCCTCCCCGAACCCTACACCCCCTTTGCTGGGGAAGGCTTGATAAAAAATCCTCACCAATTTGCATCGGTGAATACAGACCCAAACCCTTGGATCTTAAGAACAATGAAAAAGCAATCAGGTTCTTAAAAAAAGAATTTTAATTGAAGAAAAAGTAAGTCACCTCTGTAAAATCAGGACGGTAAATACCTTAAAGGGTAATCAGATTCGAAACATAGAGAATCCCTCTAGGCAAAACCTTAAGTTACAAAAAGACACAAACAGGAATATACATTCCATTCAGCACAGCTTATTTCCTCAGCCATTTAAACAAAACAGAATCTGCCATAAGCCTGCCTTCTGAGACTCCCCATGGCATAGGGACTGGGACAAGGCCCAGCGCCCACTGCTGCAAAGATTCCATGCAGCACTGCCATAGTTTAGACAGGTCCCTGGAGCAGGCCAGGATCAGGAGGGCCCAAAGGTGGCTTAAAGCTGCTGTAGCTCCATCCCCCTGGCTGCCAGTTCTGTGCTGCCTCTCTAGGAAGTACAGTGCAGAATCTCATCCAGTGAGCCCCAGCCTGAGCTCCTTAGTCAAACACTTGTAATCAGTGGGAGATCTGCTGGAGCAGGGATCTCGAGGATTTGGCTCAATAGAACTGGGTTAATAGATGCACTTCTGTGAGCTGAGAAGTGTAATAGAATGTCCTTAATACCAGCTGTTGAGGGTTTCACGTAGCAAATCCCCAAGGATGCATATATAAGGAAGAATCTCCATAAATCATGTATCTTGCTAAATTTTTCTGGGTGCCTTCCCATACCTGGACTCTGATTACCATTAAGGAGAATTCCTTCAATCCTTGGGCAGTAATATTGTGCCATCAGAGGGTAAAGGGATACAATTGACTTAAAAAACAAAAACCAAACATTTCTCTGACAGGGCCTTGTCTCTCTTGCAAGAAACACCTAAATTACTGCGTGCATGAAAGTGTATTTCATAAGTTGTTTCAAAGGCAAGCTCACAACTTGCTCCCTAGTAAATTCATCACCTGTTCCAGTTAACTTGATGCACTGCCAGAGGTATGTGAGGCATATGCCTTTGGAGATCCACCCACAAGCAAAATGTGGTGAGAAAAAACTAAGAACCACACTGATTTTTTTCTTATTTGTACACTATCTATTAAAATGATCCAGAACTCTTTGGTGCAATAATTTATTACAGAAAGATTTCTCCTCCTCCCTCATTTTCAGTGTGTTTACTTTGTGCTTTTGCAGGCATTTGCAATGTAGAGTCAGTTTCAGTGCCCCCTCCCCACTCAGTCATTTCCTCATATTCTTTGTGTGGATCTTTCCTTCAGCAACAAGGAAGAGGAAAAAGTATTTCTTGAGTTGGAAAACTTAATTGTAAAGTCATTACAAAAATTGTCAAATGTTGAGGGCAGTTTTACTGCTTGAAACGAAATTAAATCAACTTCAAGAAGTGAGTTCAGTTAAAGTTGAATTCAAGTTAATGGTCTCTCTTTTAAAATCAGGTTTCAGAGTAACAGCCGTGTTAGTCTGTATTCGCAAAAAGAAAAGGAGTACTTGTGGCACCTTAGAGACTAACCAATTTATTTGAGCATAAGCTTTTGTGAGCTACAGCTCACTTCATCGGATGCACCCGATGAAGTGAGCTGTAGCTCACAAAAGCTTATGCTCAAATAAATTGGTTAGTCTCTAAGGTGCCACAAGTACTCCTTTTCTTTTAAAATCCTTCCTCAAATCCTTTGCAGGCTGTGCTGTGGTGAAATGAGCTTGCTGGGTACTGTGGGCAGAAAGATACAGGAAGACCGTTTCCTTGGAGGCCACTAGTTAGCTTAAAGCACCCAGTCCTCATTGCAGGTCAGTCATCCATGGCACCATCTACCTTAAAATTGATGCAGGAAAAGTGGAGTCTTAGGGTTGAGGGAGATTAATTAGTTCACATATCCAGATAGATTTGGGCAGATCAGCATGCAGATGTTTCTCTGTGCTTTATTTACATCTGATTGCATGCATCTGAATTTGTGCATGGAGACTTAAAAGTTAACGTTCAGGCAAGTACGTTTTCAGCATGGATTGCCCTTGGTCTTTAATTCTACTTCAGTTGTACATGGAATTGAAAAAATCCACAACCATCTACCCCTGTTGTTCAGCATGGGATCTCAGAAGCATCCCAATAAATCAGTTTTTAAAGCTTATTTAAATATATTGCAGGAAGTCTGTTCTCAGCCATTTGTCTATTAAATGACTTGCGTTTGTTAAACTTCTGATGAAGTGTAATTTTTGACCCAGGCCAACAGAGCTTGACTTTTCTCAATCAAAGACTCAGTTTGGGACTCTACTTTAAAGTAGACACCATCTACTTTAAAAAAAAAAACCAAAAACCTTTCTCTTCAGTGACCATGCCATGTGGCCCAGTTTCTGGGCTGGAGGGCACAAATGCATAATAACTCTGAGGAAAAGGTTTCCCAGTACAGCTTATGGGGTTACAAAGATGATGCATTCTTGGGTACTGGTGAGTAGCTGTCTGAGCTTTTCAGACTGGTGTCTTCGCGATGGTTTTGCTTTTTTTAAATTTCCTTGCTGCTGTGATCCTCCCCAATGCAGGAGTCACTAGTTGAGATTAAGGCTCCGAACCATCAAGGTACTTTCCAGCTGTTATCTGACTCTAGAGACTTGCAAAATCCAGTTTTCATATAAGCCTTGCAGAAATTCCTTGAAAACAAACAGGGACAGGTGGAGAAAGAACAGTAGCCAGGACATTTACATTGCCATTTTAAACTTAGTCTCCTGGATTTAGTAGGAATGACTGAAAACTGGGACAAAATAACCCTTGGTTACACAACAGCCTCGCACTAAGAAAACATAAGGCATTACCCTGCTGGACCAGGCCTGTGATCCCGCTAGTGCATTATCTTGCTTCTGACACTGACCAATACTAGTTGCTTCAGAGGATGATACAAGAAGCCCCACAGTAAGCAGCTCTGGGATAATCAGCCCCCAGGGAAAATTTTTTTCTAACCCCCAATAGTTATGTCCTAAAGCGGCAGGATTTTTAGTCCTTCCTGCAGGCCTCTGACTTGAGCAACACTAGGCTTGCTCCCTTTTTTACTGCTTCCTGATGTACAAAGGTTGCCTGAAAGGTGTGTGGGTTCCCACACCAGATTTTTTTGTTTTGTTTTGCCAGTTTATTGCCATTAGGAATTCAATTGTTGGCTGCACTGGAAGACTGTATGGTGACTGTAAAAACCTGTGAAAATATACCCTCACGAGACTCAAGAGAGCAAAGGCTGTGCAGCTGAGAAGGAAGAGATCTTTTTTTAGACTGTTTAAAACTTCGAAGGCCACCTTTAAGAATTGTTTTGTTGCTTAGATTCTTGCCACAGATCCTTCATGTGGCGCAGCAGAGAGGTAGGCCTGGTAAACAGTAACCCATTTGCAGTGTCTACATATCAATTCCACCTCTCTCTCCCCAAAGGTTTATTGAATCACTGAAATCTTGGGGCTACCAGAGGTCACCTTGTCCTAAAGGAGGTTTAGTACAGTTGAAAGCATCACTTGGCTGCGTAGTTGCAATAATGCATGTTACCAGAATATCCAATTCCTGCCTGTAAGGTTATATCAGGGGGTATGTTTCCCCGCCAGTCAATATTTGAGAACAAGGAGCCTTGTGTGCTGCATTATAATGACAACTGAGTTGCCTTGCTTTATTGCTGTTCCAGAGGGGGAATGTAGTAAAATAACAAAAGGCTTTTTAATTTCCTGTTTGGTGGGGTTTTTAAAAGCCCCCCCCCCCCCACTGAATTTAGTACCGATGAAAGGTACTAGAGTGAAGCTCTCCATCTAAAGAACAAGGATGGTGATGGCAGCAGTACTGGCTAGCTTCCCTTCAACACGTCTCAACCCTGACCTATGTAGGAAGCCCTGATGTATGTTGGGGAGTTATTCAAGGCCCATTCAGTCCTTGGCTTCTCAACGAGGCTGCTGTTTGTAAGGTAGCTCCTCTGACATGGAAACTTTTTAGCTAGTGGCTAAAACTAGCTAGTCACTAAAACTAGATGGAAACTAGGAACTTGCTTCCTGTGGACCATTGCCTTCAGTCGCAGCTGATTAGAATGGATGATGTAAAGTTTCTGGATTTGTTAACCACTCAATCACCTAGCCCTTAGACCTTGTACAGGATTGCAGCCTCTCCTGGTAGTTACTACAGTGGAAGAATGGTTTGCTATTGAAGTCTCTGCCTAACTCAGGGCAGGTTCTAATCTGACTACAATGGTGGGCAGGTTTTAAATTCAAAGGAATTCTTTGTGGTGTGTTCTAGTGGAAACCTGACTGCTACAAAGAAATGCATGCTTTCTTTGGAGACCCACCATTTAGCTGGGGATAATACAGCTGCTTGATTTATACAAGAAAGCATTCAAGCGATTGCTTTACTACTTCTAATTCAGTGCAGAGGATGTGAACTAGATGGTGTCACTCTTCAGGAGGATTTTGAATGCTGCTTTTAAATGGGTGACAGAGATGGTAGCTTGTCATGGCTTTCATTTGAAGATGATAGCATCTGCCCGCAAGTCTGTGATTTTGAGAGGAGGCGAGAGAAGTATGGGGAGCCTTGCCTGCCAATCGTTTTCTCTTAGTCATTTTAGAAACACAGAATCCTGTTGAAAGGCTGCCAGCTCTGTATGGGAATCAGATGGCCACTTGTGAAAACATTCCTTTTTTAAATGCAATTATTTTTAAAAGTAATTTTCCATTTATTGTTGCTACAATGGGCAGTCCAAAGGAATGTTTATTTTGCAAGTTGTTTTACCCCAGTTCAGTAGCTATCTTCCTAAGGTGGGGCTTGAAAAATCCATTTGGCATGCTGGAAACTTTTCCATGTCAAATGAAGATCCCTAGCAATTCCTGCAGAAACAAAGCTTTAATTGAGGTGGGGGGAAAAAAGGGTTTGTAGCCTTCATGGTTGTGAAGAGACTCTTCCAAATATAAGCTGAAACAGTGTTTTCTTCCTGAGTTTGCAAGCAGGCAACTCCAGGGCTTTTACTGCTGTTCAAGTTTTCCCCTGGGGCAATAGAGTGAAATTGAGACCACACTAATCTGTTTCACTCTGCTGTGAAACAAACATGGCTTTTTATCAGTTTCACCCTGCTTGGGCAGTCAGGTCTCTGGCTGCGTAACCCTATTATTCTATCCTCTCCCCTATTTTTAAGGTCTACCTCTGGCTAGTGGGTTTCTGGTATGTTTTTGAAACCCTGATCCAAAGGGGTAGGTGAGTATTATGTTACTGAGTTCCTGTGGATGGATACACAGGTTGTTTTTTAAATGTGTACCTTTTTAGTATTTCCTAAATATACAGGAGGTAAAGTTGTCAAATCAATTTACAGTAATGAATAAATATATCTACCCTGTTCAGTTAACAGTAGTCAATAAGCTACAGTTGAGCTAAGAATTAATTATGGGAAAAATATCTGGCTGATTGCTAAAACAATATAATACTATGTCAATAATTTTCCTGTCCAGGGATTTCCAAACTGTGATCTATGGTGAGCTGGCTGGGCATATGGTACTGGCTCTCCTTGTTTCCAATTGCTTAATCTCCTAAAAAGACACTACTTTTCCCTATGTAAGCAATTGATCTGACGCAGGGATGGATATCTGATCACCATGGAAGTGATGAAGGTGGTCCATGAGACACTGTCTATCTTCCAGTCACCTAGAGGTGGTACTAAATCTACTGTCTAGTGCTTTGCTATTCATTGGCATGAAATAGATAACAGGGCCTTAAAATTCTCCCAGTGTCTGGTCAAATGTTTCCTCCAAATATTATATTTTTAAACCAGCTGCATCTCATAAATCTGAATAATTAAGCCCAGATTGTCCTAGTACTCCAAACTGCATGATGGACATAAACCCCACTTCCATATAGTAGCATTCTGTAGCTATTTATGATCTAGAATGAAAAGTTCTGCTCAGGGGATATTTATGATATGGTAAAAATTTAAGAGTAATTTTATGCGGTACATTAAGACAGGATCCTAAATCATTGGCAGATTAAATTCCAGTCCTTTTCCAGAGAAATTCAAATCTAAAGATTTATGTCTAAGAATTAAAGGAAACATTGAATGATTTAAAATATGCATTAGTAATTTCTTTTCCCATAAATGGAAGCAGATGACTTGCTAAGTGTTTAATTCTGGTTCTTTCAGCTCATCCCTGATATTAGAAATCCAAAAACTAATCTTGGAGAAGTATTGATAAAAACATGCAAAGGCACGATCATATCTGAAAATGTTAATTCATTATCTACTATATCTCCCCCTTCTCCCCCCCCCCCCCCCACATGCTCCACAGTCTAACCTGAACTTGTAGCTGATAAATAAGAAATATTTTTCAGTTTTGCATTGCAACCAGTGCCATCTGTGCCTGGATTTTGTAGTAGTATCATGCCAGGGAAAACATTAATGCACCATAAGGCAATCCAGAAAATAGTCTTTTCTCATCCACTAGCAGCTGCTGCTTCCTTTCTTTTATTGCCATGAATTTGTTCTGTGACTCCTGTTACCTAAGACAACTGCTTTGCCGTCCAACATACAGGAGGACCTGGCTGGCCTGTGTGAGCCCCTGTGTGTATGGGGAGCCCAGATGGATATGGGGGCAGGATGCTAGCTAGCAGTTCATACACTTGTAATGTCATAAGACCATTATGACCAACCTTCTTATAATGTCTGCAGGGAGCAATGTGGAGGGCCATTTTGGCAATAGTCTCTTCCAGCTTGCATAGCTGGCTCCTCTCTCTTTCTATCTTGGGTATGTATATGGCCCCTGTTACTGTAGTATCTGAGCACCATGCAGTTAGCATATTTCTCCTCTTGCACCCCTGTGAGACAGGGCGTGGCTATTATCCCCATTGTATAGATGAGGAGCTAAGGCCCAGTGGCACTCAGTGACTTTGTCCAAGGTCTTACAGGGCGTCTCTGGTGGAGCAGGGGTTTGAACCCAGGTCTCCCAAGTCCTAGGCTAGTGCCCTGCCCCGGCCTTTGTCCAGCCTTGCTTGCGGCACTTGTTTAATATGGCCAAGATGAGCAGACTCTTTACTTCCTCCATTACAAAATCTTAGTTTGTGTGTTGTATCCGGACTACATCTCTAGCATAGTCTTCCTGCTGGTCTCCCTGCATGTGTTGCCTCTAGCTTGTACAGAACTGCACTGCCAGGTTCATTTCTCAACATCCTCTCTAGTCCTGAGTCCTTCTATTATTATCCCCTTTGCTTATCTGCTAATGCATTCCCAGGTCAAGTTTAAAATCATGTTGGTCGTTACAGCATGTCACCCTTCCACTCAGTCTTGGGAGTGAATGAATGGAGATCAGTCCCTCAGCCAGGCATTTGTTCTATCAAAGCAATGAACTGAGATTGATTTCCCGTAATTCCCCTCTCCTGCTCTGCCAATCATATTACCTGCCTCCCAGCTGGCTTCCTCTCTTTCTAAAATCCCTTTATCCAGTTCCACACCAAGCTCCTCATCTTTCAAAGCTCTCAACGATTCTGACCCATCTCATCTGTTCTCATTTTGTCCAACCCTCCATCCCATTATGCTCCTTTGTATCCTCTCTCAGTCACTCCCTTTGATTCCTCTCCAGGCTGCCTTCTCGGAACAGCCACTTTTACAGTAGGTTCCTGCTCCTTTCCTAGTTTTCCTCACATTGCTCCCTTTAGCTGTGGTGTCTCCACCCTTTGCCATGTCTGGACTGTTGTCCTGGGCCATGTGCCTTAGCCTTCTGATGGTAAACAGGACAGGGACCTTGGAATGCTGTGTGTATGTATGTGACTGTTCATTTCCAAATTTCAGTCATTTGCCATGGAACAGTTGGTTTCGTTAACGCTTTTCATTGCTTCTGGTAGAAGTTCCACTTGTTTTACAGACATACAGCTTGTCTTGCTCTGCAGAGCTGAAGCCTTGACTCCTGGGTGAATGTAAGATCTGTAGGAGTCCCAACCCAGTGAAGTCCTGAAGTGCTCCATGCTTCCTGGCCCAGGTGGAGCTCTTTGGTCCTTTCCAAACCCTACAGGCTACTAGATCCCAGAAGCTTGTAGCTCTTGTAAAGGCACTAGGGGTTCTCTGGTCCTGTAGAAGTTAAAAAGCCTCATTTCAGAAGCTGTTGGAGGGTCCTTGGATCCTAAAGCAATTAGGAACTCCAAGTGAGTCCCAGCCAGGGACATTGCAGCACTGTTTATATACCAAGAGAATATCCCATGTATTTGAGAGGCAAATGCAACATTGCACCAACTAAACTTTTCAGAGGCTTATCTTTACTGCAACAGCTGGCTGGATTTATTCCACTTGAGCTTGCCTAGCTCGTGTGAGAGCAACCACACTGCAAAACAGCACTGCAGCTACACTCAGAGCGATGTGATTAGCAGTTGAGGAGTTCTAATGCGATCTGAGGCACCCCTTCTGTATTACTAGTAGCTCCAACATCAGCAGTAGTCAAGCTCCAATCCCTCTTCCTGTTACCTCTGCAGTTCAGCTGAAAAGTCACACATGAGAAACTCCAGGCAGATTGGTCTAGATTTGGCACGCTTGGAGTGGGAGGGTCAGTCTACGTTATAACCAAGATTGTGTCTAGCTTTGACGGTGCAGACTTTCCATGATCCAGGTGCTGCTTAACTTACCACACTTGGTTTGGTTACAGGCAGGAAAGGGTTAAGGGCACATGTACGCCAAGTGCCAAGTTATGGGAGAGGGTGGGGGGGAACGAATTGGCAGTAACTTCTGTGGAGGTTTATGGAAACTTCACCCTGCATCTCTCACTAAATAGGTAAGTCCCAATTCTTCGAGGGGCGAACGCTCACTGATGCACTGAGTTGCTAATTAGGTAGCAAGATAAGGTCTTCGGAGGAGCTCCACTCCAACCAGATCTTGGCATCGGGCCGTTGGAAGTGTGAGTATATAAATATTGCATTAGATGTCATGACTGTATTGAAAGAAGCTTTAAAAGCTTAAATCACAGTGTTCAAAATATATTGGAACTAAATAATTTATCTTGCTGGCAAAATGTTGTTAAAAGATAAACGTTGCCTTTCGGATCCAGCCATCTGCTTCCTCAATGTTTTTTAAAAAATACCCCCCTCCCTCCCTCCCCCCCCCCCCCACAAAAAAACAATTCCTTGTACTTCAGAGAGAGGTCGATCTGGGTGGTGAAAACTGTGGAGTGCCAGCTGGTGGAAATGGTGAAGGCCCTGATCCTGGGGAATGATCTATGTGGGTGGACCCGTGCACACACACAGGAGCCCACACAGGAGTGCAGCGGTCCCTCCTGGGCAGATTTCAGTGCAGGATCAGGGCAAAATCTGCCCTGAGAGAGTCTTTTCTAGAGGACTTAAAGCAGCCATCTTAGTTCTCTGACTACCTTACGGACAGATTCTCGTTCATAAACTTGGGCCTTTTACCTCTAGTAGCCATTTTGAATCCAGAGCTCTTTTTGTTCCTTGGTGGGATATGAGCCGGTGTTGGCAGCACCGTTGTCTTCTTGGCTCCTGAGACTGTCAGCAAGGTGGCCCTGTAGATCCTGAACTCCTACGTGCTAGCCTGTGGAGCTGATCTCCTCCCATCTGTGGGAGACAGGTTTGAGAGGAAATCTTGCACAACCACTGTTTTATCTGTTCTGTGCCAAGTATTTTGCTTCTAATCATGTTGACCTGGCACTTTCGTCAGCTTCAAATTAATTTTAAGGAACAGCTATTCACTGACCTCTCATGCGCTGGTTCAAAGTGAAATCAGTGGAAGGAGACTGGTGTAAAGCAGTGTAAGAAATGAATCGGGACCTGGGACCTCCAGCGCAGTCTTCACTGGGATCATAGATGTGATCTTCATTGTAAGTACATGAGAATGGAAGAGGACTCAGAGTACATCTTCATGGCAGAGGTAGCTTGCACGTTGAGCACCCACATTAGCTGAGCCTGGGTACAGGTATCCCCACTGCAAAGCTTTGCCTGTTTTACTGTGTCCTCACTGTTTCTGTATTTCTGTGTATGTGCCTGGGGGCATATCTCATGGTTTTGTGTGCAGAGACGCTCTAGGATTCTTTCCCAGTCTGTTGTGGGAGAATTTTCTGCCCTTGGGAGGGAATTGTGGGAAGGCATTGGAGGACTATTAGCACTTCAGTGATTTAGCCTGAGTCCTCACTGAAAAGAGGGTGGGGTTGCTGCCCAAGTTCAAGTGGAGCCTGGGCTCTAACCTGCATCCCCAGCCAGGCCAGCTAGCCTGAGCCTATAATATCTCCAAGCCTGGGTCAGAGGTTTTTCTGTGAAAGCGGTAGGGAGTGCTGGGCTAAAACCCATGGAAGAGCCCTGGTTAACTGTGCAGTGAACACAGACCCTGGAAGCCTGGCCGTCCTTACCCATACGCAAAGCATGCAGCTGCATAGGGCACCAGGAAATTGTGACCTGCGCAGCTGCATGCTGCTCCAGCCCCTGCTCTGCCTCTTCCCCAGGCCTCCGCCCCCCCCCCCCCGCCTCTTCCCCTGGGCCCCGCCCCTTCCCTCCCCCCCAGCACTCACCAGTGGTGCGGCTGAGGCTGGGTCACTGCACTCCTGCTGCTGGAGAGTGCAGGCCCAGCCCCAGCCCTGCCCCCACTCCCCTAAGCTCTGCAGCCGGGCTGGGCCTGCACTCACTGGGAGTGCAGCGACCCGGCCTCAGCTGCACCGCTGGTGAGTGCTGGGGGGTGGTTCCCCCTGCCCCCCAAGCCAGCTGTGTGCCCCCCCCCCCCCCCCCATGCAGAGGCCTCCCCCGGCAGGGAGGGCTGCGTAGGGCCCCAGAATTGCTAGGGATGGCCCTGCCTGGAAGACTTGTTCCTGCTTTGGCACTTGATCAGTTCTTACCTTTCAGACTGCAGGTTCACACTGCAATATCCTTCCTGCCTAAGTTTCTCTGTGCGCTGGGGTAGTTGGGGCGTGAAGCTCAACGGAAGGGAAATAGCTTTCTTTCCTACTGGTCTTGGCTGAACGCTTTGGTCCTAAAAAGGCCCCACACCTGTGACTGAGGAAGAATAGCAGGAAAAGGAAAAACCGGCAAAATGGGTTTCTACACTTCTGCTTGCTTGAGGGCTTTTCTCTGAGTTGAAAATGCCTTTTTCTTCTGAGACAGGGCTGCTTAAAATCCGGGAAATACTGCCTCTTCCTCCACTCCCAGGCAGCCATCCAGGCAATTGTTCCCTTTAGTGAATGGATGTCATTTACTGTGTTCTGGGGATCTGGGCAGTGCTTTGAGCGAGTCTCAGTTCTCTTGCACTCCCATGTGAAAGAGGAGAGGCTATGGAAGTTCCAGTGATACCAGGAAGTGCAGCTGAGTGAGTGGAGGGTGGAAAGGTTCACATTGGCTAGAGCGGGCAGAGACAGAAACTCACCTGGCAAGGTCCTGGGATTCAACCCCCAGCATTAGTCACTTTGCAGGCATCTGTTTTTTTTCATCAGAAATAATACATCTTATGTGGATGCTGTGTCCTGCTTTTTAAACATGAGCAAACAAGTGGTAGAACTTGCAATGCAGAGAGATGGGTTTTGATTTTTATTAATACATCTTTATTAAATGTTGTGATGCAGACATTATAAAATTTTTGAATACCCCTAGAACTTGCAAACCTCTTACGTAAGGAAATAAAATTTGAAACATGCTGGCTGTTGGGGTTTGCTTGTCAGGGAATCCAATACATGCTACTGTAGGAACTAAACATGTAGCAATAAGTTATGGAGACAGGCACAAATGGTGGAACTGTTATGTCCTTTTCTTCCCTCACGTCAGAAGCTTTATTGTTCACTAATACAAGTATGGGACTGAATCAGGGAAAAGATGCATTAACAATACCCATCTCTTGTCTGGTGCTTTTCATTAGTAGAACTCAAAGAAGCTCAGTATCATTATTCCTATTTTACAGATGGGGAAACTGAGGCACAGAGAGGTGGCTTGCCCAAGGTCATCCAGCAGGCCAGTGGCTGAGCTGGGAATAGAACCCAGGTCCCACGAGTCCCCGCCCAGTCAATGTAATTAGATTGAGGAGAATTTATTGCTCTTATTCCCTTTTTAGGGACAGAGCCCTAGATGACTTTTTACTGAAATAGCTACACTTAGTGAGGGTGCAGTTGTATCGTTACGTTGACGTAGCTTTATTCCCCTTCCCGTAGAGGAATAGCTGTCCTGCTATAAGCACCTTTATACTGGTACAAATGTGTCTGCGCTAGGGCAGTTGTATTGCTTTAATTATATTTAAAGCAGTACAACCTGTCTGTCTGCCTACGAGCCCTAAGGTCTCATGTAGGAGAGGGAAGTTCCTCACAGCCTCTGGAAGAGGACTACTCTAGTTTGCCAGCACCTTTGAGGCAGAAGGTTGCTGTGTGCTAGCTGACAGTTTCCTTTTTAACATCTGGCTGGCTAGAATCCGTGCAGGGTGAGGGCTCTGAGCTCTCCTCCACCAGTGACCATCTTCCCTAAAATTAGCGGTTGAAAAGGAATGTTCCATACTGTTGTGCAGTAGCAAAATGTGCCAAGCAAGTTTATTCCGTGCTACACAGCTGATTTGCATTGATGCCTTTCTTGGGAGGGCGTGGGGACTATCACCAAAAACCTGGCAACTGAAGTCACTCATGAAAGATCTTGTACAGTGGGGTATCCCTCCTGCCTCCAGTTTGGTAACCCCGGATAGAAAGCCAGAAAAGAATAATCCATTGCAGCCCTCTGAGCAGAGGAGCCTCTGAGTGTATTGTCTGGTGGGGATTTAGGATGACTTAATTCCCTTGGAATGCTGATCTTCTCCAGCCGCTGAGAGTGGAACCCATTCCGTTTCACAGTGCCGTAGGGAGGAGCTGTGGGCCAGAAAGGGGAGGAGAAGGAGGAGTGGCGAGCTTTGTTCTCCACAGGGAGTCGGGGCCTGACTGAGGAGGGAGAGCGGTGGGCATGGCAAAGCAGTCCCACTTGCAGGGAAGGCTGTTTCTTCAGCAAATCTCTGCCTTTAGCCATGACCTGCTCCTGGGTTCTGCAGTGCCACAGGCACCTTTTGCCACTTGGATTGCGAGCATCAGTTCAGACGGAGTGCTGGCATTAAGATCCACTGAAATGGAAATGATGTGCTTTTCATCCAGGAGTTTGGATGCCAAACCAGCGCCTTTCTGGTGACTTAATCAATAATGGCAGAGCTGTAGGCACTTTATTTCAGAGGTGGGGTGGTTCTGGAGGAAAAACTTTTGAGTGGCCGGGTTTCCCTTTTTTGGTCTTCCCAAGCCTGCAGGCATTTCCATATGGTACCTCCTTGAGAAAGGTGCGAACAGCCTCATTCAGCTCAATAGAGTGTTGACCCTGAAGCCTACTGATGCAAAATATCGGTGTTAACAGTATTTCTCTCTGGAGAGGATGGATGTGTCTAATGCACTAGACTGGGACTCAGGACACCTGGATTCAGTTTTAGCTCTTCCACAGACTCCCTATGCAACCTGGGGCAAGTCACTTAACGCATGATTTTGGGTCCTCACCTGTAAAATGGGAATTGACTGTCTTGTCTATTTAAACTGTAAGCTCAAGAAGGATCAGGGACCTGTCTCTCTTATTATTCATGAGTAGTACCTAGCACAATGGGGTCCTGCTCTCAGTAGGGGCAGCTAGATGCTAATATAATACAAATAAACTATTCCAATTTTATCAGAAATATTCAGCTAATGTACTCATCCAGCATGACTGGATAGCATACGACTGAGGGAAGGAAAGGGCCAGATCAGTCAGGTCTCGCCTGGTCTACCCCCCAGAAGGGTGAATGGTCAGCATATGTTTTCCTAATGCTCTGGTCTGTTCACTTTAAAATGTAGCAATCAGTGGGGTTTCTTCTGCTCCCCTGCAGAGACTTTCACCATCTAATAGATTTTCCCCCCACCCCCAGGTGTAAATGTTGCTCAGTTTCATCCCATTCTTTCCTACTTGTGCTCCCAGGACTCAATGTGAGCCCCAGAGAACCAGGAAAAGGAAGGGAGAAGATAGGTTAGTGAGGGATAAAGATGTTGGAGCCTGCGTAGAGTCGGTCCTGTCCCATTCCTGCCCCTCCCCCTCCCCCTATGGCTCTCATTGCTTTCATCCTTAGAAGTAATGATTTTAGCCGCTGTGACCCTGATGCCCTCTCTGTGTGTATGTGGTTTGCTGGGTCGGTAGAGGTGAGCTGAGTCGGGAAGGAGCTTTGATAAAGCTCCAGCTAATGATGAAAATAGAGTCTACAGCTATTGAAACTGAGAGAAATGAAACCATTTGATTCTGGAGCCTGCACATGACTTCTAGGGCCGTGGCTGCTGCTGCTATCTTCTCGTCAGGGCCTTTATTTCTGAGATAAGTGAGTCTTATCATCCCCATTATGTAGATAACTTCTCTGGGCCACAGTTTTCCTAAGTGACTTCCTCACATTCACGGGGTGAGTTAATGGCAGATCTAAGAATAGACCCAGGCCTGCTGTTCCCAGCTCTGTGCTTGAACCAATACAGCAGGGTGTGGTGGTATACTGGGAGTGCTGTTAGCACACTGGGAACAGAGCCCCTGAATTGCCTAAGGACACTGCTGTTGAGTATTCAGAAACCTTCTAAGGGGGCTATTTCTCCATTTTTCTCCTTGACCAGCTGATTTGTTCTATAATGCAGATGTGCTGTTACAGTTGCTCTCAGATAACTCACAAACTTTGAGGCCAGGCACCTTCAGCCAGCTGAGGACTGAAAGTAGCCAGCATTGCTTTAGAAAGTGGCTGGTTCTATTTGAGTAATGTTTGGCTGCTCACACTTGATGTGTCCTTTGTTATATCGAATACCTGCATTGATAGAAACTTTGCCAGCCAGTCAAATCTCTCCTCTTCCTGGCATGTGTTGGCTGGGTATGAATGGATTGGGCAGAATGCTGCCTGTCAAATCAGGGGAAAATGGATTACAGTGTCATCTCCACGGTTGGAGAACTTGGTTGTGCAGGGGTTAAATGGGAGCCTTGAGCTCCAAGAGGCCAGGAGGTCACGATAGGTGGTAAACAGATGCTTATGCAGAAATGGAGGTCCTGTGGAAAAACTTACTTTCTGCTTTACCTTTGTGCTGCAATCAATCATGTGCAGTCCCAGGCATGATACTGCTTCAGCTGAGCTAGAAGTGTAGTAAAGGAAGTATTGTGTCATAAAGCAGTGGATCAAAGCAACAGTAAAATAGCTTCTGCGGCAGCATAATTATCCAAGTAAATCTTCGAGGTGTGACCGTGCAGGGGCAGAGTCTAAACACTATAGCAGCTATTCCAGTAGTGATAGATCTTGGCTACTGTCTGGCCAATCCCAGACAGACATGTGAGATGCAGCAAGACAAGAATAACTCCAGTGTTCAGTGTAAAAAGAAAAGGAGTACTTGTGGCACCTTAGACACTAACAAATTTCTTTGAGCATAAGCTTTCGTGAGCTGTAGCTGCTTATGCTCAAAGAAATTTGTTAGTGTCTAAGGTGCCACAAGTACTCCTTTTCTTTTTGCGAATACAGACTAACATGGCTGCTACTCTGAAAAGTGTTCAGTGTGATGAGGAGGAGCTGCATGTTTGTTGTTCCCATAATCCTAAGGGCTTTGTCAGTTGCTGGCTTTCTACTGAGTTGGTCCTGGCCTCTCAGATTTCCTAATACACATAACTGAGGCTCTGATTTTGCCCTGATGGGCCCAGTGCTCATGGTAATCATGAATTCAAATAAACTCCATGACCCCCGTAACAATGTCTCCTATTCTCTCTAGGCATTGCAGCCTGTCCCGCGGAGTCGCAATGTCACTCAGGTTTGGTATGCTTGCTCCTCCACAGATGGAGATTGGGGGGTGGATGTGCCAAACTTGAGTGGCATCGTGACCTAGTGCACGCAGATGCAGTGCCAATGAATTTTGGCCCTTAACCCCTCCATCTACAAAGGAGCAGATGGACCAAACCTGAGTGGCATTGTGGCTGGCTCTGTGGATATAGAGAAAGAGGTGGATGTGATATATCTTGACTTTAGCAAAGTTTTTGGTACAGTCTCCCACAGTATTCTTGCCAGCAAGTTAAAGAAGTATGGATTGGATGAATGGACTATAAGGTGGATAGAAAGCTGGCTAGATTGTCGGGCTCAACGGGTAGTGATCAATGGCTCGATGTCTGGTTGGCAGCCGGTATCAAGTGGGGCCCCAGGGGTTGGTTCTGGGGCCGGTTTTGTTCAACATCTTTATCGATGGTCTGGATGATGGGATTAATTGCACCCTCGGCAAGTTCGTAGATGACACTAAACTGTGGGGAGAGGTAGATATGCTGGAGGGTAGGGATAGGGTCCAGAGTGACCTAGACAAATTGGAGGATTGGGCCAAAAGAAATCTGATGAGGTTCAACAAGGACAAGTGCAGAGTCCTGCACTTAAGAAGGAAGAATCCCATGCACCGCTGCAGGCTGGGGACCGACTGGCTAAGCAGCAGTTCCCCAGAAAAGGACCTGGGGACTGCAGTGGACAAGAAGATGGACATGAGTCAGTAGTGTGCCCTTGTTGCCAAGAAGGCCAATGGCATATTGGCTGTATTAGTAGGAGCATTGCCAGCAGATTGAGGGAAGTGATTATTCCCCTCTATTCGGCATTGGTGAGGCCACATCTGGAGCATTGTGTCCAGTTTTGGTCCCCCCACTACAGAAGGGATGTGGACAAATTGGAGAGAGTCCAGCGGAGGGCAACGAAAATGATCAGGGGGCACATAACTTACGAGGAGAGGCTGAGGGAACTGGGGTTATTTAGTCTGCAGAGGAGAAGAGTGAGGGGGGATTTGATAGCAGCTTTCAGTTACCTGAAGGGGGGTTCCAAAGAGGATGGAGCTTGGCTGTTCAGTGGTGGCAGATGGCAGAACAAGGAGCAATGGTCTCAAGTTGCAGTGGGGGAGGTCTAGGTTGGATTTTAGGAAACACTTTCACCAGGAGGGTGATGAGGCACTGGAATGGGTTACCTAAGGAGGTGGTGGAATCTCCATCCTTGGAGGTTTTTAAGGCCCAGCTTGACAGAGCCTTGGCTGGGATGATTTAGTTTGTGTTGGCCCTGCTTTTAGCAGGGGATTTGACTAGATTAGTGGTCTCCGAACTTTTTGGCTCGCCCAACCCCAGGGTGAAGACCGGAAGACCAGTTGCAGGCGCACCGCCAACGGAAGAAGACGGGAAGACTTACCGCAGGCGGGCCACCGGAGGGGAACATCAGCTGTGGATGTGCAGAGCTGCTGCCGAAGGAAAAAAATGGTGGAGTGCCGTCCGGTGGTGCTCCTGCTGCTGCGAACCCCCTGGGATAATCTCGCGTACTCCCTGGGGTGTGCGCACCCCAGTTTGGAGACCACTGGACTAGATGACCTCCTGAGGTCTCTTTCAGCCCTAATATTCTTTTGATTCTATGACTACGTGGGCCAGGTTACTATGCCCAGAGTTGGGAGCCATCCCCACAGGACCCATCACTGAGGGGTGAGCCACAAACACTTCCCCCACCTCCCATGGATCCCCCACTCCTCACCTTTCTGTGATGATCTTGTTTTCCCATGCCTCTTCTGTGAAATTGTTAAAATTTTCTGTGAATAAATCATAGCTTCAAACATCACTTTTAAAGGCATGGCGGAGTGAGAGCTGTCTTTGCGTTAGAGGAAACACAGGCGTAGGGCGTGTGCAGCAGCACAACTGTGTTGTGGTAGCTATGCTGTTGTGACCCTGTCATGCAGACACAGTCTATACTGACTCAAGGGTTTTTTCCAGTGCTGTAGTAATCCACCTCTACAAGTTGCAGGACTCATTCTTCTGTCACCCAGACTGTGTCTACACTGGGGGTTAGGTCGGCCTAGCTACCATAAATCTACATCCTGGAGCGTCATAGCAGTGTTGACTTAAGTGTGAGGTATAGACCATTCTTGAGCCCTCATTCACTGGTCATTGTCCCTGAATCGGTGCCACCTCGTCAGACAAAGGCAAATCCTGCCTTGCCCTTAATCCTGATCGTTGTTGCAGGCCAGCCATTGCTGAAATGGGGCTATTGCTGAATGTGGACAAGGGGCATGGCTACGCTTGCAGATGTAGAGCGCTATGAGTTAAACCAGCCCTTGGAGACTGCAGCAGGGAAAGCGCTGTAGTGTGTTCACACTGTCAGTTTCAAGCGCACTGGCATGGCCACATTTGCGGCACTTGCAGCAGCATTGGGAGCGGTGGATTATGGGCAGCTATCCCACGGATCACCTCTTCCCATTCTGGCGCTGTGGCTTGTGGGAAGGGGGAGGGAGGGAGATGCGGGGCATTCTGGGTCCTGTCCCAACGCCCCGTGATGCATCGCTTCACATCCCAGCAATCCCTGTGCTTCTGTCCACATTTGGTGCCATCTTTCAACATTTATTGTACTGCGCACTCGGTCTTCCCTTTCGGGCTGTGGGAATGGATCCCAGACTGCTGAGGAATATGCTGATGGGTCTTGCAAACATGTCACAAATTGCAGTCGAGTTACTCCTTAAGCTAAAAACTGACAGTGAGGAGTCCAACGATGTTGACGCGCATAACGCATACGAGCGGAGATTGCTTGTGGCATTCACAGACATGCTGACCACAGTGGAACGCCGCTTTTGGGCTCAGGAAACAAGCACTAAGTGGTGCGATCACATCGCCATGCAAGTCTGGGATGACGAGCAGTGGCTGTAGAACTTTCGGATGAGAAAAGCCACTTTCATGGGACTGTGTGAGGAGCTCGCCCCCACCCTGCAGCGCAAGGACACGAGATTGAGAGCTGCCCTGACGGTGGAGAAGCGGGTGGCTATTGCAATCTGGAAGCTGGCAACTCCAGACAGCGACCGATCGGTCACCTAACCAGTTTGGAGTGGGAAAGTCGACGGTTGGAATCCTGTTGATGCAAGTTTGCAGGACCGTTAATCGCATTCTGCTCAGAAGAACCGTGACTCCGGGTAACGTGCATGACATTGTGACTGGCTTTGCACAAGTGGGCTTCCCTAACTGTAGAGGGGCGGTAGATGGGATGCATATTCCAATTCTGGCACCAGCTCACCTAGCCTCCGAGTACATAAATTGGAAGGGGTATTTCTCTCTGGTTCTCCAGGTGCTTGTGGATCACCGTGGGCATTTCATTGACATTAACGCCAGCTGGCCTGGAAAGGTGCATGACGCATGCATCTTTCGGAACACAGGCCTGTTCATGAAGCTGCGAGCCAGGATTTTCTTCCCAGACCAGAAGATCACCATAGGGGAAGTTGAAATGCCCATTGTGATCCTTGGAGACCCCGCTTACTCTTTAATGCCGTGGCTCATGAAACCCTACGCAGGGAGCCTTGACAGCAGCAAGGAGCGGTTCAACAGGCTGAGTCAGTTGACTGTGGAGTGTGCTTTTGGCTGTTTAAAGGACTGCTGGTGCTCTCTATATGAGAAGCTGGACCTGGCCGATGACAGCATCCCTGCGGTTATATCTGCGTGCTGTACGCTCCATAACATTTGTGAAGGGAAGGGTGAAAGACAGATTCAGGTATGAAACTCGGAGGTTCAACAGCTGGAGGCTGAATTTGAACAGCCAGAGAGCCAGGCTATTAGAGGGGCCCAGTGGGGGCTGCAAGGATTAGGGATGCCTTGAGGGCGCAATTTGAGGCTGAAAGCCACCGGTAATGTTTGGTGCCCTGCACGGGAGTGAAGTGCAGTGCTTCCAATGTTAGTAGGAATCTGTGTTTGCTACATATGATGCACTGACTTGCAGTGTCTGTTGCTCTCCTGGGCTAAGGTATCTTTTACTTAATGCAATATTAAATGTTTTCAAAGCCAAAAAATTCTTTTATTGAAAAGAAACACAACTGCTTGGGAAACAGAAAGGGCATGACACATCTGTGCTGTTTGGGACGAGGGAAGGGGGTGGGGAGGGGAACGGGACAATCAGAGATTTGCGTATGTCCTGTTATCAAACTCAGCCTTCCTGTGTGGAGTGCCGTGCAATGAGTGCTGTGTTTCAGGCTGGCTAAAATGCATGGTGATGGGGGTTGAGTGCAGTGGGTAAGGGTCGTAGTTTGCAAGGCTGGGTGGTGAAGCTACAAGTGTTGGAGGCAGGTGGTGGCGAGAAGAACCTGGATGTTGGGGAAAATGGGTTGGCGGTGACATGGGGGCACAAGGGAAAGAGTTTTGGGACAAGGTCTACAGGGGCGGGAGGCGGGCAGGCGTGGAAATGCTCCGCTTGCATTGCTACTAGCGCCTATATCGAGTCTGCCTGGCACTCCATGATGCTTAGCAGCCGCTCTGTGCTTTGGTGCCAGCGATCCGCATTCTGCTGGCGGACCCTCCTTTCACTCTCCTGCCACTCCTGCACTTTTTGATTTTCATTAAGGGAGTGCTGCATGACTTCATGCAGCGTGTCCTCTTTGCTTCTACGAGGCTGCTTCCTGATTCTTCGGAGTTTTTTGGGCGGTGATAACAAGGACGGCTGGGATCTCAAGGCTGCATCTGTAGAGCCAAAATGCGACACTTAACAGAGGCAGCATTGTTCACATCAGACAGAGCAATGATTTGACTGTACTTAGACGAGCACAGTGTACGCAGTCACAGAAATTGCCCATCTCAAACCGAGCGCACATAAGCCGTGGGAGCCCCACAATGGTGAGCACAGGGGCAAGGTGGACTAATTGTTTCTCGGCCGTACTGTCCTCTGGGGTTCTGTGCCTTGGGGAGAGCCAACAGCTGCAGGGGGCCGCTATACTGAACGCTGTCCCCACATTTTCCACAGGATGAGTTCGTCCTGGAAAAGATCTTGCTACTGAGGGTGACCTGGGAAGCAAGGGAGGGTCTTCCACTGCAATGCGGCTTCCGCCCTGGCCCATATGCAGCTTGCCTGTGTGCAGCAATGGTCCCCCGGCCCATCACTGCACAGTGGTGCAGACATGTTAGCCTGACTGGGACAAGGACCACAGTAGCTCTGCCAAGAAACCTGCGCAAGCAGATTGCCCAGCGTCTGCATGAGACCTTTGAAGAGATCACTGAGGCCGATTTCTGCGATGTGAGACAGCACATCAATGCCCTATTCCGCATCTAGGCATGCATGGAGCCCTAACTCTCCTCGCCCCAACAGCCCGCACCGAATAACTTCCTTCCCAAAATAAAAGCCGCTTACCGGGAACCTCCTCTGGTGTTTGTCCTTCCCCAAGCACCAGCCGCCGCGACTGGCTGCCTTCCTCCTGGCTTGAAAACAGCTCCGGGCTGCATCCATCTAGGGATGCTGGGGCGTCTTCCTCCTCGTCCGCACCCTCGCTCCTGCTTTGCTGCTCCTTCTCCTGCCTTGTTGCGCTGGGCTCTGAAGTGTCCATGGTGGTATGGAGTGGAGGTGGGGTCGCCCCCAAGTATCACGTCCAGCTCTTTGTAGAAATGACAGGTCACAGGGGCAGCACTGGAGTGGCTGTTTTCCTCGCGGGCTTTGCGGTAGGCATTCTGCAGCTCCTTCACTTTAACCCTGCACAGCAGTGCGTCCCGGTCATGGCCCCTTTCCATCATGTCCCTTGGTATCTGCCGGAAGGTACTGTAATTCCTGCAGCTGGATTGCAGCTGGGACTGGACAGCTTTCTCCCCCCAAACACTGAGGTCTAGCCACCTCACCATTGCTTCATACTGGGGATCGCCTGGCGCTTGGAGGCATGGTCACCTGGAAAGATTCGCTGAGAGCACTCCACGCCTGGCTGAGCAAACAGGAAGGGGATTTTCAAAATTCCCAGAGAATTTAAAGGGTGGGTCTGACGACTGGTCACCTTAGGGCAGTAGAGTTCAAAGTGATGACCAGAGTGGCTAGAACGGGCATTGTGGGACACTTCTGGAGGCTGATAAGAGCGCATTAATAGATCAGGGCATCCACACTGGTGCTGCGGCGCTCCATGGAGGTGCATTAACTATAGCAATGAAAAACCCCTTCCACTGATGTAGGCTGTGTCCACGCTACAGGGTTACAAGGGTGATGGAAGAATTCTTTAGTTAACCTAGCTATTGCTGCTCGGAGGGCTGGGTTACGGAAAAATCCCTTCCACTGCTGTATGAAGCATGTATGCCATGGTTCTGTGGCTGTGCCATGTAGTGCCCAGAGTGTAGGCATGGCCTTACTTTCGCATCCCTATTCTCTCCTCTCCTTCGCTGGTTTTCAGAGGGGGAGTCCAGAATCTATCCAGCATCTGTCTCTTAGGTACGTATGTATATGGCCCCTGTTGCTGTAACACCCGACTGCCTCACAATCCTTAATGCACTGATCCTGTGAGACAGGGCAGGGCTGTTAACCCCATTGTACAGATTCAGGAACAGAGGCACAGAAAGGCTAAGGGTCTTGCCAAAGGATAGTACAGGAAGTCTGTGTCAGAGCAGGTATTTGAACCTTGGTCTTTCGAGTAGTAGGCTAGCACCCGAACCACTGGGCCACCCTGGCCAGCACCTGGCAATTCGAGCCACTGGCAACCCCATACAAACTAAATTGGAGCCAGTATGTTTACTGGGCAAATGGGATGATTTGAAAGGCAAATCAAATGAAAAGTTTTCCATGCAAACTGTATTGTAGGTTTATTTTATAGAATTGTCTTGCAGCCTAGCTTCCAAATGATGTCGTTTGTTTAAAACATTGCATGTTCTGTACTGGCACCATAAGTGTGCTTGGCATTTTAGGGATGATCAGGGCACTGCCCAGCCCTGGGGATTTCACAATATAGGTAGGTATGACATGTTTGATTCAGGGAGAGAAGGCAGTAGGCAAGGGGAGAGAAGGAACTGAGTCTTACTTACAGGCCAGGTCTACACTTAAAAATTAGATCGACCTAGCTGCGTTGCTCAAGACCGTGAACAATTTTGCGCCCTGGCCAATGCAGTTAGGTCAAGCTAATCCCGGTGTAGAAACTGCTAGGTTGATGGAAGAACTCTTCCGCCCATCTAGCTGCCACGTCTTGGAGAGACGGATTAGCTACTTTGACGGAAAAATCCCTTTTGTCAATGTGGGAAGTGCCTTCACTACAGTGTTTCAGCTGTGCCGATGTAGCATAGACACACCCTCAGTAGCATGCTGTTCTTTTTCCAGTTTTCTTAGGGCTTGTCTATACTGGCACGTTATAGCGCTGTAACTTTCTTGCTCAGGGGTGTGAAAAAACAAAAAAAATTCTCTGTAGTAATTCAGAGCCCTCCCAGTCTAGTGTCCAATCTCTAGCCATTGGAGATATTTGCTAATAATGCCCCATGGAGAAGAACAGAAACTATTCGTGCTCCTCTCAGAGCTATTGTTTCAGGCTCTCTGCAGAGCCAGGCAGTCATCACTTCACTGGTTACCCCATTTTCACAGTGTGAATGTTGTCTTTGCAAGAGGGCATGAGATGGGCTTGGTTAAATTCTGGAGCATGAGATGGCAGCCTGCTAGGGAAAAAAAAGCACCAAATTCAGGTCCTGGTGTAGGGGAGGGTTTAGAAGGAGGGGAGAGAATTTGCATGACCTGCAGGATCAGGGACGTTCTTTCAAGTACAGGGACTGCATGAGAGAAGGCCCCAAGTCTGGAGGGTCAGGGAGGTGGAAGGAAGTATGGTGAACATGTTGGAGTATGGATAGGGCCTAGGTGGGAGAGTTGCGATGGTAAAATATAGGTCAGGGGATACAGCATAGGCCTTGAGGGTAAGAATGAGGAGTTTTCACTGTTTTGAAAATGGTGACATGCTTTAATACTGGAAGCTGCTCTGTTGCTAGAGGCCAGATCCCACCACCTGTTTCATGTTAAGTGCCACTTTGTTGTGGCATGTGATGCTCCATGGGTAAGAATTGCAGGTTCTGGACTTGCTGCTGCTGAAATGAAATATCCATTTTCCGTGATCGCTCTGATTAACAAAGAGGCCTGATTTGAATTCTGCCCAACGGCTCCACAGAGGGTTGCCTTCTGCTGAGACACCATTTATTTACCCCCTACAGACAAGGCCTTAGTGCCTGATGAGGTGCTAACTACATTCATATAACACATTTGAGGCCTGAGAATAAGTTTTTGCACTCTCTTAGTACTTGAAGATGGACACTTAACCTGGCTAATCAGAGTGGATTGTGCTCTCAAAATTAATGAGACACTAAAGCACTGTAATGAATAAAGGGAGATTTTAAAAAAACCCACCAACCCCTGTACAACTTGAAGGGCTAGATTGAAAACCGTTTCAGAATATGGTGTAAACTCTGCTTTCTCTGAAAGGGTTTGAACACCATTAGGCTGTGACAAGTTCAGAATCTGTTCCCAATATGGTTTGTTCGTTGTCTGTGCTGGGCCATATTTTATTCAAAATTGGTGTAAAGAGCTTGATCTTCCCTTGTTCCACGGGCATGAATTTATGAAGATTTGGGACCAGATTCTGAACTTCTTTACAGCTATCTAACTTCATTGGAGTTGCTTCTGACTTACACCAGTGTGGTGGGAGGGTTCTTGAAGAATACATTAATTTTTTCTAAACCTTCTGTTTGTGGCTCAGTCCCTCCAATGCCTCATCTATGCTAGGGAAAAGCATTGGGTTAGAAAACGTGTTCACAATTTTGCCATTAGTATGAACCAGGATGTGACTGTCCTTGCCTGCACTAAGGGTGAAATAATGGTTAATTAACACATTTTTGAACTCTGCGTGCTCTATCCCAGTATAGAGGAAGCTAGGTTGGCTTGTGTGCTCCCTTGCTTTCTGGTTTGGGACCCTGCATTGCCAACTCTCAGCTGTGAAATGGATTTTTTTCAGTAAAGTTCCTCCTTCCCCTTCCTTTCCAAATGGATTTAAAGAGAACTGGTTGTTGAGTCATGCGACTGGACTAATTCAAGAGGGGAGTTTGGGAAAGGAATATGTTTGGAAGTGAGGGTGATGGGGACAATCCTGGATTCCAGCCATTGCTGCCATATTATTCAAACGCTGTTCTCTTAATGATGGGAGCGTTTTAGAAATCCAGCTGCTACAGCAGATGAGTCATCGCCCATCTTGAATGTCGTCTACTTCAGGGAATTTTAGAGAGATTCCCACTGGTGTCTGCTGCTGTCTCAGCTGTACTGATGGGAGCTGTCATTAAGACAAGGCCGCAGAAGCTTTACATCATGTCCGCTCACCCTGGTTAATTGATGTGGTTCTAAAAACGTAGAAGCTGCAGGGTGCTTTTCTGCACTATGGATCCCACTGGTCCAATGGAGCAGATGGTAGGAAACAGTCTCTAAAATTTCTTAGAATAGACAATGCCTAAGTGGTTCATTCCCGGCTGGGAACAGCCTAGGTGTGAAAGACGCATGGAAAAAACAACAAGAGTCCGGTGGCACTTTAAAGACTAACAGCTTTATTTGAGCATAAGCTTTCGTGGGTAAAAACCCTGAAGGTGCCACCGGACTCCTTGTCGTTTTTGTGGATACAGACTAACACGGCTACCCCTCTGATACTTGACAACATGAAAAAGAAGGCTTTCTGCAAAGGTAAAAGCACTGCCTGGGATCCCCAGAGTGCATGGTGCTGTATGTGTGACAGGGGATTGTATATGCTGTTCGTCTGATTGTTACTAATCTTTCTCATCCCGCTTGTCTTTCATCCATCTCGTATGTCCTTTGAGACATGTAGGCTGAGCTTTGTGGGGCAGAGGCTGTTGACTTTGTTTGTACAGTTCTAGCACGATGGGGCCCTGGTCTTGAACTGGGGTGCTGCCATAATACAAATTAGAAAAAATTAGTTCTGAAACAGAAGCTTTCATTTGGAAATTGGAGTCAAAAGGGACAAATCTCCCGAATTAGAGAACTCCAGTGGAAACAGGACAGTGTCAGTAAAAGCAAGGGATTTCGAGTTGGCAAAAAGGTGGTTTTTGTTTTGTTTTGCTTTTAAGTCTTGGAGACTAATTGAAAGAGTTCAAAACAGAGAAAAAGCCACTTACACAACTAGGGTGAATGCAGTCAAGAGAATTTGCAGTGACAGCTCTACTGCATCTTAGTTAAAATGTCACTTGCAAATGAAGGTGAGGGAATTCTGTAGCTCAGTTCCTTCTGACATCACAATTCCACCACCCAGCAACTTAGGGCTTGTCTACACTGGCACTTTACAGCACTGTAGCTTTCTTGCTCAGGGGTGTGAAAAAACGCCCCCTGGGCGCTGCACATTTCAGTGCTCTAATGTGCCAGTATAGACAGTGCACCAGCCCTGGGAGCTATGCCCCTCGTGGAGGTGGTGTGTGTGGGTTTGTTTTTTTTTTTTTTTTTTTTAAAAAGTGCTGGGAGAGAGCTCTCCCAGCAGTGCCGCAACCAAGCGGCAGCGCTTTAACGTCATCAGTGAAGACGCGTCCTTAGAGCGTGATTTCTTAGGCCTTGTCTACACTTACAGCGCTGCAGTGGCGCGGGTGCAGTGCTCAGTGATGACGTTACTTATACCGACGAGAGAGCTTCTCCCATCAGCGCAGGTACTCCACCTCCCCGGGAGGCGGGTAGCTGTGGTGATGGGAGCAGCCCTCCTGGCAACATAGCGCTGTCTACAGTGTGGGTTAGGTTGGTATAACTACATCTCTCAGGTATGTGGATTTTTCACACCTGCGCTGCCCTCCTTCCCCCAAGGCCCCACCCCTTGCTTGCTCTTCTCCTCCCCCTTCCATGCCAATTGTTCCCCCTTGTGGCCAGTAAAAAGTTATGTCGTCTCCCCCCCCCCGTCCCCCAGTTCCAGCACTCCTGTAAGCAGCCACTGTGCCACAAGTACTCCTTTTCTTTTTGCTGCTAAAAAGCCACTTCTCAACACTTCATCTCAATTCTTGCATCTTCCCCTTCTGCAAAGGATTCAGTTTTATTCTCTGCCTTTCCTCCCCTATTCTCAAGGTGGCTCAGACCTGTTTGGTGTTCTCATCACATCTCAGTTTCAAAGGAAATCAATTCTATGTAAACTGGCTTATGCAAACCTGGGAATCCTAGTGTGAAGGCTTGCATGGCCTTGTAGAATTGCCATGGGTGGGGATGCTGGAGTGAAGAGCAATTGTTTTCTTTAATTGAGCCTAATATAGACAGGTAGAGGATGACACATAGCAGCATTAATGAAGAGCAGGTTTATTTTTTACAGAAGTGATTGTTGTAATTACTGCTCAAGTTAATGATTATAAACAGATGCTTCTGTTTTTACAGCTAGTGGGAGTGATCACCTCAGGCTGTTCGGGTTTCAGTACTGTGAAAACAGGCTTGCTTCAAATTGGTACCTGGTGTCTGACTGGAGCTTTGCGGTCTATTTTCCCAGCATTGAAGGGACCATGTTTGCCTGGCTTATGTTCTTATTGATGAGAATCTTGTATGCCGTGGGAGCACATACCTGTTACTGAAGCTTTTAAGGGTAATATTGACTTTTCTTTTCCCTGTTCCAGCGCTCAAGAATAGCTCGCTAGATTTACTTTAGCAGCTGAAGTGTTAACTCTCTTTAAATTGTGCTCTGTAACTTCTCTGAGACTCTGATACCTCTGAGTTGGGATCCTTCTTTCCCGCTTCCTTCTAGACCCACTTTCTTCAGCCTGAAGGCAGTGATTGGGCCTAGTGATCTAGTTTTCCCTCAGCTGTACTTTGGAAATCAAGAGAGAATTGTTAGCATGGAATGAAGCTTATGCCTAGCCCGTCCTTGTGTCTTAAGTCTGCAGTCTAATCTGCATAGTTTAATGCATGAAGAAATTCACATACAGCTGGAAGGAACCAGAGAAATTTCCTGCCCAGTATCGCTCTACTTCCTGGGGTCACTAGTCAGTCTCTGACACCCTGTAAGGTAGTGGGGGTATCTTGGTGCTTAACACCAAGTGGAAATTACCAATAACCAACTGTACTAGTATGTTGAAGCGGGACCCTGAAATAAATGGAGACAGATTGGGAAGTTCCCTGCAGCTTTCAAAGATTCTGTTTAAACATGGGATACTATAGCCTTCAGAGGTGGAAAAACTGTATATGGGACAGGCTAAATCTCCTAACTGTTCCCCTTTGGTAGAGAATCTAGGGGGTGGGGGTCAGCCGTCTTTTCTTCAGCCTGTAGCGCAAGGGGCGGAGCTGAGTGACAGTGAAGGATCACTTAGAGAGGGTGCCCTTAAAGCTCTTACAATTTTGAAATACTTTACTGGTCTGAGAGAAGCTCTCTATAGGCTTACTAAAGAGTGGTGGTAGATGCACTGAAAACATTCACAGTGTGTCTACTGGAGCTGGGAATTGCACCTCCCGGCGGATGGGGAGACATACCCTCAGACAGTTTTCTCTGTCCGTCCTTTAGAGCCTGTCCACTCTATAGCTGAAATACTGACAGGTGAGGGTGTTAGTACCATAATTGCACAAGGACTATACAATCTGTCATGTATCCCCTAATACTGAGCAGCTGTCTGAACGTGCTTCAGGGACACATAACCTGGGCTTTGTGTCCCTAAGAATGTCTGTAGCACCAAGTTCAGCAGCCCTTGTAGCTAAAAGTCTCCACTACAGCTCTGTGCCTCAGTTTCCCATCTCTAAAATGTGGATAATGGCACTTACCCTCCTTTGTAAAGCACTTTGAGATCTGCAGATTGGATGTGCTGTGTAAGAGGTAGGTGGTAACAATATTATGAAAATGAAAACAATCCTTAGCGTGGTACTGTCAGTAGGTGATCCCATCTGCCTAAGTGGCCAAAGTATATCCCCAAAGTTTCCAGTCCAATTGTGTTGATCTTCTAGTAGCCACCTGGCTGTGTTGACGATCCCTTAGTGTTCACTAATGTCCTAACACTCTCTTCCCTGCCTGCCTTTCAGAATAGTCCAGTCCTCTTTCCATTTGATCTCAATGTAGGCTCGTATTCCAGGGTCCCTGTGGCCTCTGGATAGAATATAGCACTGCATAAAAGATTTGGGGTGGCATCCCAGTGGACTGAGTTTCGCTTACTGGCTGCCTTTTGATCACCTTGGCCTCATTGGTTCCTGAAGGAAGACACTCTGATATACAGTGTTCTTTCCATCAGTCTATGAGTCATATATTTGGTTCTGTGAAAAGGCTTTGTTAGTGACATGGCCTTTAAAAGTCCCATGGCGGTGCTGAGTGAAGGAAAGAAATCAGAATCATAGAATATCAGGATTGGAAGGGACCTCAGGAGGTCATCTAGTCAAACCCCCTGCTCAAAGCAGGACCAATCCCCAATTTTTGCCCCAGATCCCAAATGGCCTCCTCAAGGATTTGAACTCACAACCCTGGGTTTAGCAGGCCAATGCTCAAACCACTGAGCTATCCCTCCCGCCTCCTCCCCCCCCCGGTTCTTGTTTGCAAACCCAATGTGATTTTTCTTTCTTTCCGATCAATCACACACAACTTCAGTCAAACAGTATATTTCAAGTTAAGTTAAAAACATGTGATCCAATTCACTGGGGCGAGTGCCATCATGGGGGTAAGATGCTGCTTCCTTGGCCAATTCCTCCTAATGGTTCTCTCCTGGAAGGGCCTATAAGGAAAGCTAGCTTGGGAGGGAAGAAGATATTGAAAGGCTCCAGTCCATGTAGGTAGATATAAGGGGACAGTGTGGTAATGTCTCAGTACATTTCCCAGGGTAGGTACCAACCAGAGCAGCTCCATCAGTAGCTGCAGCAGTGCTAGAGTAGCAGCATCACTGGCACTCTAACCAGCATGTTACCTCACCCTGCTCAGAGAAGGTTTAGATAATGTGATTACAAACTGGTTGTCCATTTGTAGTACCAGGGCTGCCACTGTTGCTGCAAATGGTGGAGATGCTCAGGCTGGTGCGAACAGTGGGAAACACTGGGGGTTGAAATAAGAGGGTGGGCTTTGGTAGGGCACAAAATAGGCAGCAGCTGAAGGAGTAGAGGGGAAGGAATGTTTAGCGGCCCACTTCCAAGAGCATTATTGATCACAGGGGAACCGGGAGTCCTCAGGAACAGTGAGTCACTGCGTTGCGAGTCAGGTGATTCAACACCCTACCTGAAGGATGCTGACTCCCCAGTTCTCTAACTAGGTGCAGGAAGACTGTCTGAGATGGTGAACATTGTGTGGGAGAACGATCTACCTAGGGAGAAGGACAAAGCCCTGGTAACTCCATAAGGAATGGACTGGAGAAGTGGTGGAATGGTGCTCCCATCATCTGCTGTAATAAATACGCTCCCATCATGGGACATGTTGGGTGAAATCTTGGCCCCATTAAAGTTGATAGGAAGTCATCCATTGAAATCAATGGGGTCAAGATTTCATCCATGAAGGGTTCTGAGATCTATCAGGGAAGGATGTAAGGTACTGGATTCTGAGCTAGAGGTCACTAGAGATTTGAGAATATGGATAACCCATTCCTGAGTGTGCTTGATTGATGTTTGAGGAATTGGGGCTTAAGGGGATGAGTTGAAGGTCTGGATAACCATTTCAAAAGAAGCACAATCAAGAGTTGAATGAGGGGGAGACTAGCAAGGAGAAGTGACACTCTCCAGCACGTAATGCAGCATGAAGACCTAAGACCCTTAAACAGACTTGGGGTAGAGTATTTTATGACTAAAGATTTTGTTTAAGATTGTTGACTTGCAGAGCTGCATATCTGACTATTGAGGCTTTTCTTGGTAACAATAGGAAGTAGGAGTGGAACGGATTACTGTAGACATATCATACAGTGAGTTGGCAGCAGTTTTGACTAAATGTAAGAGTAATCCTAGATTTGTAATTGCTGTGTAGATAACCTGTACTTTCTTTCTTACAGCATAGACACATTGTGCAAAATCAAACTTTAGAGCTCAGTAACCCTTCTGCAGAATGTCTAAACTCTGTGCTTGTTATTTTATTCATATCTTGTCTTGTTTTATATGGGAACGGTCTACGGGAAATGCATTCACCACCTTGGCTGTGTTTTGGAGGCACCAGTAGAGAAATCTTGGAACCTTGGACCTCCAAGTTGAATCTGGGTCACTGAAATGGCAAATGTAGGTTCCTCAATTTTCTTAAGCTCCGTATTCACCATTAAAAGTCACTGTCGTACCCAGGATGGTATGATATAGCCTGTTATATACTTTCAGCATCTTGGGTATTGTGGGGTGTGGTAAATGTTCACTTGTAATAGTGACTACTGGCAGCACAGTGAGAAACCAAGAATTCTCACAGCCATGGTGGTTTCCTTCATCCACCTGCCCAGGATGGACTTCGTAGGTACGTGTCCTTCAAGCATTCTTCTGTGCATTATGTTTTGAGAGCCTGAGCTAGGAATCATAGAATATCAGGGTTGGGAGGGACCTCAGGAGGTCATCTAGTCCAACCCCCTGCTCAAAGCAGGACCCCAATTAAATTATCCCAGCCAGGGCTTTGTCAAGCCTGACCTTAAAAATCTCAAAGGAAGGAGAGTTCACCACCTCCCTAGGTAACGCATTCCAGTGCTTCACCACTCTCCTAGTGAACAAGTTTTTTCTAACATCCAACCTAAACCTCCCCCACTGTAACTTGAGACCATTACTCCTTGTTCTGTCATCTGCAACCACTGAGAACAGTCTAGATCCATCCTCTTTGGAACCCCCTTTCAGGTAGTTGAAAGCAGCTATTAAATCCCCCCTCATTCGTCTCTTCTGTAGACTAAATAATCCCAGTTCCCTCAGCCTCTCCTCATAACTCATGTGTTCCAGTCCCCTAATCATTTTTGTTGCCCTCCGCTGGACTCTTTCCAATTTTTCCATATCCTTCTTGTAGTGTGGGGCCCAAAACTGGAGACACTACTCCAGATGAGGCCTCGCCAATGTCGAATAGAGGGGAACGATCACGTCCCTCGATCTGCTGGCAATGCTCCTACTAATGCAGCCCAATATGCTGTTAGTCTTCTTGGCAACAAGGGCACACTGCTGACTCATACCCAGCTTCTCATCCACTGTAATCCCCAGGTCCTTTTCTGCAGAACTGCTGCCTAGCCGTTCAGTCCCTAGTCTTTAGTGGTGCATGGGATTCTTCCATCCTAAGTGCAGGACTCTGCACTTGTCCTTGTTGAACCTCATCAGATTTCTTTTGGCCCAATCCTCTAATTCGTCTAGGTCCTCTGTATCCTATCCCTACCCTTCAGCATATCTACCATTCCTCCCAGTTTAGTGTCATCTGCAAACTTGCTGAGGGTGCAGTCCATGCCATCCTCCAGACCATTAATGAAGCTATTGAACAAAACCAGCCCCAGGACTGACCCCTGGGGCACTTTGCTTGATACTGGCTGCCAACTAGACATGGAGCCATTGATCACTACCCGTTAAGCCCGACAATCTAGCCAGCTTTCTAACCACCTTATACTCCATTCATCCAGCCCATATGTCTTTAACTTAGTGGCAAGAATACTGTGGGAGACCGTATCAAAAGCTTCATTGCTTTGCACTCATTGTTCCTTCCAGCTGTACATTACAAATCTAGAGGTACATATCAAAGCGCAGTTGGAAGGAATGATGATCCATGTATCTAATGTGTGCTCTCAAAAAGCCATGCATGGAGACTTTGAGGTAAGTATGAGGAAAAATGCTGTCACCATTTGAATATTTGGTTGGAATAAGCTGCCAAGGCAGACTGAGCAGCTGACTGTCCCAAAGGTAACTCAGGCTGAGTCTGGAGACCCGTCTTGTGCAGTCAACGGAAAGCTTTAAAAGACACAATTGCCACATTAGACTCTTGAAAGCGGTGACTTGCTGCCCTTGTAAATATATGGAAAGCCATCAGTGAAACTCAGGGTATGTCTTTGGTAGCAATGTTTAAAGCGCTGCCATGGTAGCGCTTTAATGTACAGAGAGGCTAAATGCCTTGCCGTGGCAGCGCTTTAATGTGGCTGTGTAGTTGCAGCACCAGCAACTACAGAGAGAGAGCTCTCCCAGCGCTGTAAAAACACCACCCCACGAGGGGAGTAGCTACCAGTGCTGGGAGCATGGCTTCCAGCGCTAGTGCACTGTCTACACTGCCACTTTACAGCGCTGAAACTTGCAGCGCTCGGTTGTGTTTTTTCACATCTCCTGAGTGAGAGAGTTGCAGTGCTGTAAAGTGGCAGTGTAGACAAGGCCTCAGTGCTGCTGCTTGACTCACAATATTTACAAAGGATGAGTTTGAGCAGCTTGAACCTGTGATGGAGTGAGTGACCGTGGGCCGGGCCTTTAGATAAGGACACTTACTTGTGAACAGTTGTAATGAAATGGCTGACTGGGGAGAAGCTGCATAGCATCTGTCACTGCAGTTGTCTTCAGTGAGTGGACTATGGTACCACAATCACAGTGCAGTGTGCTCATTCTGTAATTGGCAGGGAAACAATCTTGGAGATGAAGAGGGGACAGCCATGCCCTCGGGGGAGAGTGGAATACATTATTAGTTCTTATCAAACTGTAGGACCTTTCAGGTGATGCTGAGAGCCCTCAGATTATCAATTCATTAGGTGTTTGCTGGCAGCGATTGTGAAGTGACTCCTTAGCACTGTGACTGCAGAGGGTACTCTCTGTGGTGTGCTATTACAATTCAGTGCCTCTTCAATAGGCCTAAAGTGGAGCTGCTGGTATACTGCTGTGAAATAGCCTTGAATGGAATAGTTATACGTCTTTTTCTTTTTTTTATTTTCCATTTCAAAATAATTCTTTTAACAAAGCCGCTGAGCTAAACTGGTGAGGCCTGATTAAATAGAAGGACACTGGGATAACCTGGTTAGTGACAGTTCCTCATTAAGCTCGTTAAGTCCATCTGCTCCATTACTTTGCTCGGCCTAGTTTGTAGTACTGCTTTTCCTGGACTATTGCCTAGTCTAATCGTTCCTGATGGTCTAAATTTCTCTTTGCTTGGTTGGGCATGGCTAACTGTTCCTTTCTAAGCTGGTGCTCGCACCTTTCAAATACCGGTGGACCCTTCTCTCCCGCTTCGATCATCACCTTGTCAAGATATCTAGCTCTCTGGAAAGCTCCCTCCACATGAGCCAATTCTCCTGTCCCTTTATCACTTTTGTTGCTCATCTGCATTTCCTCCAGTTCAGTATCTTTCTGGTATTGAGGTGCCCAGCACCGTGCTCAGTGTTGCAGATGTGGTCTCTGCAGAGCATCTAGGGACCATCTGTGGTGTGAGATCTCCATGCGTGCAGCTGAGGATCAAACTTGGTGTTGCTGTCTGCATTGTGCTTTGCTGCTGGTTCTCTCTGCCTTGGAACAGGTTTGCGATTCCTACACCATTATAGCTTTACATCTGGGGCTTTCCCAAACTGAATCTCATTTTATTTCCTGCACCCTATTTCTGCCCTCTCAGTTTGGGCCTCTATCCTCTGGCATTTGTGGCCCCTCAATGAGGTTACTCAATTGTCTCTCAAGTATTTATCTGGCCCCCATTACCATAGTGTCTGAGTACCTCACAATCTTCCTACTCACAACACCCTGGGGGGCAGGGCTGTTGTCTCCATTGCACAGATGGGGAACTGAGGTGCAGAGAGGCTAAATGCCTTGCCCAGGGTCACAGGAAGGTTGTGGCAGAGCCAGGGACTTGCACCCTGGTCTCCTGGGTCCATGGGAGAGCAAGGAAGAGCTTTAGTAAATGATATTTGAGGAAAAGTATTTTCTTATTTATTATTTCTGTAGATCTCAAAATCATCTAGGTGCTTTATAGCCTAATAATGTGGCCCCCAGCAGTTGGCCATCAAGAGATCTTGGCGTGTTCAGTATGGAAGGAAAAATGACCTTGGGCGATCTAACAGTGGTCTTCTATGTTGTTTGTTTGTATTGCCATAGGTCTTGATTCATCAAAGGGTTTTTTGATATTAGAGCTATAAACTTCCAGTTGTCCCTTGCCCTTGCCTGTTTGGTGAGCTTCTTGTGGTGGTGGAGATAGGTCTTGAGCAGGGCTTAGAGTGCGGACAGGGCTGTGCCTTTACAGATCAGCTCAGGAAGGACATGCCACGTGTCAAGGTTGGTACGGGAGAAAGCCCAGCGATGGCTGTGGGGGAGGTGGCTGAAAGGAGTATGAAGCCTGCCTAAAATACCGTACAAAGGACAGAGGTTGGTTATTCCCCTTAGGCCATGAGAAGAAATGAGCAGTCAGTGCAGCAGGGAGAATTTGAGGTAAGTATCTTGAAAAATGCTATCACCATTTAAATATTTGGTTGGAACAAACTGCCAAGGCAGATTAAGCAGCTGACTGTCCCAGAGGTAACCCAGGCTGAGTCTGGAGACCTGTCTTGTGCAGACCGTTGAAGGGTAATGAAATCTGTTCTGGAGGAAGGGCTCAGTGACCTGGAGCCTCCCTCCAGCCCTAGCGGTTCTCCTCACTTGAAGTTGCTAAGATCCCTTTTCAGTGTCTGAGATGCTGTGGTTAAAATTGTCTGCAAGACCAGAGGCTCAGGGCTCCATAACTTTCCTTCCAGGCTGAAACTTGTCGCCATGCTCCACCGCGGGAAGATTTTTTCCAAAAATGGGACCAGAATTGTTTCAGGTTCCTTGTGAGGAATGGAAGGTGGTGGGGACAGGGATGGAAGCTTTGGATTCCTTTGTTTGCCACCTTCAATCCAGAAAAAACTCTCCTTTAAAAATATAAATAACCCCACTCTCTTGTATGTCTGAGTGCTTTAATCTTTTGAGAACAATGAAGAAGGTGGGGTCTGAACTTGACTTCCCTTTGCAATAGTAGACTTGTAATCTAGAGAACCATGTCTTTGAGTTCTCAATATTCAGGAGCATTTCCTCTCTTAATCCACTGCTGTGGGGCTGAGAAATACTGAAGACTTTTGTGGAGCTAACGCAGTGGCAATATCTTGTGCTCGCCCTGCTGGCTGTGCAGTTACCGTGCCCTTGGTGGAGCTGGAGGGCGCATCCCAGATGGCTGCTGATGCCTACAAGTGCTGGTTTAGTTACTGTTTCGTCACCTGGGCACCTTTTCTTTGCTTTCAGTGTTCTTCTAGCACAATTTGTTGTGAAACTGCATCTGGGAGTAATTCAGGTCTGGGAGATAGGAGTGGGAAGAGAAATCTGCCTGAGACAATATTCCTACCTTCTTCCACAGCAGCAGTGATCAGTCTGGCATCTGAACCTCCATGGTCACTTGGATCGCTAAGAGGTCTGAAATGCAGCTCCCACCCTGGGCGTGGCCAACAACCTGGTTTGTATGCTACACAACTCCACCCCTTGAGGAGATGGAAGTGTAGTGGTAAGACCTATGAATCCACTGACTTCCATCACAGAGGCTTCCCACTTTGCTAACATAACTTTGGTAGCAGTTAATCCTGAACTGCCAGAGCTGATACTCAGATGGTGGCCGAGTACCTGGTGGCCTAGTTTAGTTTTTGGTATGTAGTGACTTCTGATGGGAAATCTGCTTGAGGAACAAACCACCTCCTGTTTAGATGGCATTTTAGAAATATTACTCTTTGTTTCCAGTCCAGATTTGTTCGAGTAAATGCTTCAAGCTATTGGACTGACCTGGCCTTTCTCAGAATGTAACTAAATTAATGTGTTTTTGGAGGGCATTAACAGGAATTAACTTCGTATTAGTCATTCCTCAGTCTAAGACGGGTGGGCAAACTTTTTGGGCTGAGGGCCACATCTGGGTGGGGAAACTGTATGCGGGCCTGGGCAGGGGGTTGGGGTGTGGGAGGGAGTGCGGGGTGTGGGAAGGGGTGTGGTGTGCAGGAATGGGCTTGGGGCAGAGGAGGGGTGGTGGGGTGTATGAGGGGGCTCAGGGAAGGGGGTTGGGGAGCAGGAGGGGGCTCAGGGCAGGGGTGCAGGAGGGGTGTGGACTGTGGGAGGGGGCTCAGGGCAGGGGGTTGGGGTGCAGGAGGGGTACGGGGTGCGGCTTGGCACCGCTTACCTAACGCAGCTCGGCACCGTTTACCTAACGTGGTTCCGGGGTGGCAGCGGCATGCACCGGAGCCAGGGCAGGCTCCCTGCCTGCCTGCCCTGGCCCCATGCTGTGCCGCTCCGGGAAGCGGCCGGCACTATGTCCCTGCCTGGCCGCTATCCTGAAGATGAGCAGAGGGTAATTTGCAAGGGAAATGGCTAGGGCTCTCGATTAATCGCAGTTAATTCACGGGATTAACGCAAAAAAAATTGTGATTAATTACGATTTTAATTGCACTGTTAAACATTAGAATATCAATTGAAATGTATTAAATATTTTAGATTTTCATATACATTATATTGTGTTGCAATTGAAATCAAAGTGTATATTTTTTATTACAAATATTTGCACTGTAAAAATGATAAACAAAAGAAATGGTATTTTTCAATTCACCTCATACAAGTATTGTAGGGCTATCTCTTTATCCTGAAAGTGCAACTTACAAATGTAGATTTTTTTGTTTGTTACATAACTGAACTCAAAAACAAAACCATGTAAAACTTCAGAGTTTACAAGTCCACTCAGTCCTACTTCTTGTTCAGCCACTCAGTAAGACAGACAAGTTTGTTTACATTTACAGGCGATAATGCTGCCCTCTTCTTAGAATCATAGAATGTTCGGGTTGGAAGAGACCTCAGGAGGGCTGGACTTCGTTTATTTGACCTTCTTTTACACCCCTCTGTGCACTCATTGCCTAACTTTTAAGGGCCAAATCTGAGTGTCAGTAGAAGCAGAAACGGCACACTTCTCCTCTCAAATCTTCCAGGAGACAGGCGACTTCATGGAATAGGTGGTGTGGCTCTTGCTGCCTATGAGCGACTGGGAGATACTCTTGATCTGCTTCCTCAAACCTGCTTTGCCAAGGATACCAAGCACCTGTCACCTTGTGTTTCAGCAGTTTCTCAGCAGGCAGAGAGATGGACTCCAGCCTTTGTATGCCTACTAATTAGAAGCAGAAAAACATGGTGGCAACATAGAATCAAAAGCTAGAAATGAAAAACTGGGTCCTGAAAATCCTTGCTAACCGTGTCAGCAGGTTTGGAAGGGTAGCCCAATAAACCCCATTCCATGCAGTTTGCTAGCTAATGATTTTATCTCCTTAATTGATCTTTAGTTCATCTATCCTCTATTTTTTGCCTCTTTATAGGGTTGTTTAAAAGCCCTTGGTTCCATTCTAGGCGTTATTTGCTTAATTCCGAACAGAGATGTATTTGGGCGACTTATCACCTGATTGAAATGACTTAAGAAAGAGCACCAGCAGACACTCTGACATGCGCCTGTTTGAGACGCCCCTGGAAAGTCTCTACAAAGATCAGGGGAACTATGTGGGGTTGGGTGAGCTGTCAGCTTCTCAAAAGCCAATGGTAGTGGTGGCTGCTTGGTGAACTGTTGCTCCACCTTAGAGTCCTGTGCCCCACTGATCTCTGCAAATCTGTGGTCAGATACTGGTAAGCGAATGGGTTGAAGAGTTATTGTGGGATGTTAGAGACCAGATTGCTACTCTCAGAGGAGACACAAAGTGCAGCATGCACCCCAGTGACTGCTCCACAGTCTTAGCATGACCCCTCACATCTCTGTTATGGAAGTGGGACCTATAAAGATCAGTAAGCACTACGGGGTGGAACCCTTCTTCTCTGTGGGGCTTGTTTCCATGTTGCAGATTAGGGCAGATAGTTTATCCAAGACAGTGCTGAGCTTTGGGTTTCTGGGGAAATTGCCAATGTCCTTCCCAGCTGGGCAGAGGATTCTAGGGCAGGTCAAGGGTTCGGAGGCTCCTGGGCAGCATTGG
The DNA here is from genome assembly GCF_015237465.2 of Chelonia mydas. Classification (NCBI taxonomy): domain Eukaryota; kingdom Metazoa; phylum Chordata; order Testudines; family Cheloniidae; genus Chelonia; species Chelonia mydas. Next base: position 47,781,410 of record NC_057853.1, read on the forward strand.
AAGCTCTAGCAGAGACTGGATTCCTATTACTTTCCCGTTTGTTAGCACAGCGGAGCAGACATTCCTGGTGGTAGTGGAGGAAATGAGGCAGCACTGATGAATTGCCCTTAAACTCTTGGTTTAAACAGGCTCAGATCTGAGAGGCAGGGCAGGCTGTGGAGGAGACAGCTCCCTCTGGCAGCTGGCCTCCTTACAGGGGCCCTGAGTGCATGAGGCCAAGGAGGACCTTTGAGCCATAGAAGTATAGGCTGCCAGTCTATAGGAAAGCACTGTGGTCAGTTGTCTGTCCCTGGGGCTTCCCATGTACAAAAATGGGTGGAATCCTTCATGTGGCTTTGTGCGGCTCCCGAGAGAGAAGTCAGTGGGATGAATTGTCTCCTGCGTAACAATCATCTTCTGAGGCCATGGCACTTTCCTTGGCATGCAGCCATGGAGGCGGTTCTAATCAAAGGAGTCTTGGGCTGGCTCCATCATGTCCCATCCGTGATGAGCTGGCCGTTACATTTTTCATTTAGAAGTTTCCTTTATTTTGTTGGGGGTTAGAGAAGCTTCCCCCCCACCCCCACTGTGAATGTCATGGAAACTATGCCATGCCTGTAATAGTAAAGATCGGATGTAGAGATAAATATAGCTTTGGGGTTAGCACTGACCTTGGCAAACTGCATTTCTGATTTGACACATGCTGGCCCGTCTCCTGCTGGCGGCAGTAAAACGTGAAAAAACAAAGCTGGATTATTCTCCCTCGATCTCTGCCTGGCTGGGGCTTTTGAAATCTCATCACTGTTTGGTTTGGATCTTGCCTTTGGACCAGGAATGAAACTAGCCTTCTGTCATTGCCACAGCAGCTCAAACGGTTTCCCCGTTCGTTTGAAGACGTGAGTATCTCGGATTCCAGAACTCTTAGGATTGGTGTGGCCTTTATTGTTTTTAAGATGAAAGCTGGTTTCTGTAAAGCTGCTGAGCAATGTGTTCCTAGTGTGCGTGGAATTTCCTCCCCCTGCACCACAATAAGTGTACATATTCCTGATTTGCATTCTGGGGGGATAAGGGAATAACTTTGATTCCCTCTTCTGAGAACCAGCATCTGAGCAAAAGCTAGTGTTTTGGAGGTTGTGAGCCTTGTAATTGCAGTTTGCTTAAATTTTAAGAGCAACTTAAGGAATTGTGCTGGCCCTAAATGTTGAAAAACAAATCCTATTTCCAGCAGTGAGTATAGCCAGCACCTTACAGGTTTGGTGTGATTGCCTACCTGCCATGCTGTGATTTGAACCACCATGAAGACCTTTTAAGCCATGGTCTGCTTCTCAGAAGTAGAGTTTTAAATGCAGGTGGGGTGGACCAATGCAAGCCCTGGGTAGTTCTACAATGCTGCAGTTGTCATGTGAAGTGGAGTGACTGGGACCATTGCATGCTGGGTCCTTCTAGTTTCTGCAGGTTGTGGTTCCATTTAAAGAGGGTGGCCAATGGCTTTGGTTTGGGCATAGTGTGGGTGCCCAGATCAAACATGATGTGCAGGCTCATCAGTCAACGGAGTGGCAGCTTGTTTGCATACCAGGCAAATAGCATCCTCCCCAAAGAGCATACGCATTGGGGTGATATTCCTGGTATACAAAGTAAGCTGAGACAACAACCGCCTGCTCTGGGGATTGACATGCTCAGATTAGCAAGTATATTTACAAAATAAAACCCTGCTAGGAAAAGAGCCCACAGAGAGGCCTTGTCATGCATGTGAGGTGTCCAGCGAGGCTACCCTGGCCACCTGTTCCCCCTACGCAGGGAAGGAATTAGAACCAGTTAAAAGTTCCCACAAACTGGGTGCCCAGTTCTGAGGTTGCCAAGTTGCAGAACAGGCTGGTAAGAAACCCTGTCTTGCTTAAGGGTGCCCCTTCTCCAGGCTTCATAAAGTCACCCAGACCAAGCAGACAAAGGAGTGTTTAATATAAGTCATGTCCAGTGAGACATTCTTGGCGCCTGTCTCTACTGCAGTCGGAGGTGTGATTGCAGGACTGTACATGCACGGGAGTTAGTGTTGATCTAGCTAGATCAGCGCTAGCTCGCGGGGATGTGCCCAGAGTCCTGGATGGGTGGGGCTAGCATGTGCAGCTGTCCATGTTGCCAGACCTTCGCTGCTATGCTTTCTTGAGTTAGCTTTCATCCAGCTAGCTCAAGTGTGCCTGCATGTGTGTGGCTGTCATACCTCTGATTGCAGCGTAGATGAACCCTTAGTGTGATTGGCTCCCCTAGCTCTTCTGGCAGCAGCACTGGAGTGGAGCCTAATGACATGCCCCTTCCCCAAGCAGGAGGAAAGATCTAGTCGTTGTAGTGGCAAAGCCTGGCACATGGAGATGGCAGCAATAATCTCCAGCATCAGTCATTGTCAGCACTCTTGTAGCTGTCCTGCTGCTGTGTCAGCATCTGCCAGCCGTGGTGCATTTTTCCCAGCTGACATCTCTCAGCTGAATCACTCCCTGTGTTTTGAGAGGTTAATTTTAGCATAATCTTTATTCCCCCCCCCGGTAATCTCATCCCCACTGTGGCGTGTAATGGGTCAACTCTGCCATCAGCCATTTAGAGTCCATTTTAAGTTCTGTGCAAGGCTTCTTTTAAACACAGGGTGCCACTTCTGTCTGACCTCAATCACAGTGCTGGGGGCTGTCATTTGGGATGGGCCGGCACTCTGCGCTGCTGTCGGACTCTTTCTGAAGCGACCCACCTTGTGTGCCCCACAGGGACGCTTTTGTTCTAGCAAATCTCTTGGGTGCAAAATGCAATTTGAAAGGTCGGGAACACAACTGTGCAATAGCTAAACATAGGCACATTGGATTTAAAATAACTTCTCTTTCTTGGTGGTTAGCTTATGAGGTGGGCTCAGCCTATGTTGGGCTCTACTGATGTAGGTGCCCCATGGGGTTGGGGGGGGGCAGTTGTGGGTCAGGTTCAGTAACCAGTCCAAAGCCAGCAAGGACCAGTGTATGTGCATGAATTATAGATTACATGTTGCATTATGACATGAAGTAAATGAGATCGTGTTGTGGTAGAGCTTAAAATTCTCAACTAAACGGCTGCTCCTGCCCTCTGCCAGACTTTTATTCCAGAAGATTGCCTTCTGATTGCCATCAGAACAGCTGGGGAGTGTCATGCTGCAATAGTTCTCCTGGCAGCCTGCTGTGCCCTGTCCCCAGCAGGTCACTCAGTGCCCTGGCATCAGTGCCATCTTCCTTCTCTCCTCTAGCTTCCTCACTCGCCCATCTGTGGCTTCTTTCATGAGCAGGCCTGTGGAGCTCTTCTGATCATTCCTTCTCCAGCCAGTACACCCTTGTCCAGCCCCACCTGTGGCACAGCTCCAGATCTCAGTCAACTGAAAGCCTTCCAAAGGAGATGAAACCCAGGGCCTAGCCTGTATGATGCTATGACCTGCTGGAGCCTTCCTGAAAGCCTTATTCCCTCCATTCCCATCTCTATACTGGCCTAACTTCTCCGCAGTTATCCCCAGTTTGGGGGGACCTGAACTGAGCTTCATTCAGACCAGAGCTTTCTAACAAAGCTGACCGGTGTTTGGGTGATGATTAAGTACATGGAGCTGTTTTTCCAGAGAGATCTAAGTGCTGGATTGCCTTGCTGTTGTGAAGGAGTCTCCTCTTGCAAGTTACTAAACCACATTTCATGCTGCAGCTGCAGGAAATAAACCACTTCTGGAAAAAACCATCAGTGTTAAATTCACTCCTAGTAATGCAGGGTTGACACTAGAATTGCATAAGTGTAGAACTAATTGCTGTATGTGTATTAGTGGGCCCGCCTACATATATAAATGTATCATCACTCTAGTATCTGAGCGAATCACAAGCCCTAACGTATCAAACCTTAACCCCCCCCCAGGCGGTGGAGAAAGTAGTATAATCCCTGTTTTACAGATAGGAAAACTGAGGCCCCGGGGGTGAATTGCCCTGTCTGAAGTTGCACAGAGGCTTTCTAGAAGAGCCGTTAAGGCGCGCAATGTCTCCTGGCTCTCACTCCTGTGCCATGACCGCTAGGCTATTCCTTCCTCTGCTTCAGTATTTAGTGATGGCATAACAAACAGCCAACTCGTTTTTAAATTGAAATGCTGAAAACACTACAATACATTGCTGGCTCTAGGACCCCGTAGAACCCTCAATCTGCTCATCAGTTTTGCCTGTTGGCCATTCCATTCAACCCCATCTGAGGAGGCAGGCTGCTTGTTTGAACTTCACTGTGGTTCCCTCCCCCATCTCCAGGTCTCAGGGGTATACTGAAGCCATTTAAAAATCCATCTCCTCTCTGTGTTTGTAATGAGTGCAGATATGTACACAGTGTGACTGTAATGCCAAATAACGGCTTAGTCTAGCAAACTGGATTTTACTGTGCTCTAGTCTTTGATTTTTCTTACACTAGCGATCAGTTAATGGTCTGTCAATGGAGCCCTTATAGCTGAGGCTGTTAAAACCTACAAATACCCGATGCATTGTCGAGAGATTCAGTTAATCAAATATAGACCTCAGAAGATTTTTTTAAAATAACTGTCAGGATATGTGATCCTTTTGCAATACTGCCTCTAACACGTAACGAATGTGTAGCAACATGAGGCTGTGAAAGGGAAGGGAAGGCTTTATTTCGAATTGGAAATGGTATTTTTTTATTGTGTTTCATGCCTCAGGCCCTGTGTTTGCTGACATATTGAAAGTGATGTATTGCTGTGGATGATGCGTTGTTTTCAACGGAAGCTGCCCTGCTGCTTAGAATATAAATGAATTCCGAAGTTATCCAGCTGTTGCCTTCTTTTCTTTGGAATCTTTGTGTTTTGAGTTGAAGTGACTTGTGCAAGGTGGAACCTGGGTTTCCTGACTCCTGGAGCAGTGTCCTCTCTCTTTAGAACAAGCTGCTTCTCAGAGTTATGGTTGTGCTGTTGCATCTCAATCCTTGATACGTTTGAGACTACTAGTGATTGAGCTGGAGATCTCTCCATGTCTGTCTGTCTCAGGGCTTGTCCACTCGGAGAAATTTCCTGGACTAGCTATACCAGAATGATTCCTCTAGTTCTACAAGTATAAATCAGTGTGTGTGGACACATTCTTCTGGAATAAGTGTTTTTATTCCACAATAATTACCCACTTGGTCTTTGAACCACTTAATTCTTTTTACCAGTAGCAGATTTTCTCTAGGATGCATTATTCATGAGTGCAGCTTGTTTGGGAATGAGAAGGTGTTGATATTAAATGTGGTGGAATGTCGTGTCCAGAGCCTACTAGTTTAAGACCGTGTCATCCAGTTGTAACAATGATGGGAAGGGAGCCAGCTGGAGGAGGTAAGATCAGGATAAAATGTTAAGTGGGGAACATTCTTCTGAAAGAATGGAGTATCTTTCTCTAGCTTTCTGTCCAGAAGGATCTGAAAGTACTTCACAAACGATGGTAGCTTCCTCTGCCTCTGATCGGGCCTGTTCTCGTCACTGAATGATGTGATACTGAGTAAAAACAACAAGGAGTCCGGTGGCACCTTAAAAACTAACAGATTTGTTTGGGCATAAGCTTTCGTGGGTAAAAAAACCACTTTTTTCAGACGCATGGAGTGGAGAAGAGGGAAAAAAACAAAAAAACCTTAGTGTGTCACAAACCATTGTGTTTCTTGGGAGGAAGGATGGGTCAGTGGGTAAGGTACTAGTTTGAGAATGGGGTTCAATACCTTGCTCCCTCTGTGACCTTGGTAAAGTCATTTAATCTCTCCGTTCCCTATCTGTAAAATGGGGATGGTCCACTGTCCCTCTCTACTCTAATATCTGGTCTTTGGGAGGTGCCCGCAACAGATGTTTCAGTGGAAGGTCCAAGACCCCTGCAGTGGGCAGTGGTGGAATAACCTGCCCATAGAGAGATTTTTTTCTTAACCCTTTACTTCTCCCCATAGATAATGACTGGCTTATGCCCTGAATTGGGGGTGTCAATTTTCCTTCCGGAACTCTTGCCTTTCCTTACTGTTGTCACTCTGGATGGCCTCACATGTCCAGCCCTCTTCTGAATCCTGCTAGGCTTTTAGTCTCAGTGCTGGCTTGTGGTAATGAGTACCACGGACTTAAGTGCACCATCAAAGGAAATACTTTTCTATGCCATACGTTTAAAGTTGCTGCCTTATTGTGGTTAGAAACTGCTCTTCTGCAAATCTGTTTAATTATAGGTAGCTCTTAGTTCAGGGGAGAATGTATTGCAGGAGAGACCACCACAAGAGGTGGAAGAAACTCTGATACATTACTGAAGGGACACGAATTATAAAAGAGCATTATAAAGATGAATGGTGGGTCTTTTAAACCATTTCAGCTTCTTTCCTTGTGTGCATACGTAGGAGTGCAAAAACCCTCACTATATCATGTATACTCCTTTGTTTACAGCTAACCTTTGTTCTGAAGTCATTTATTTGCAATTGGTTAATTACAGAGACCTCCTGGAACTTTTAAGTAAAAACCCAGGCTTTTCAAGGAAACTGCTGGGGCTAGCAATGGTGGCTTAGGATGCTGTCTTGAGGGCATGCTGTTGGTCAGGAGCTGGCTGCACAGAGCCAGCCAGTGTGGTGAGTAGCTTAGGGAATGCGTGTGCATGTGTTTGATGCAAAATCAGTATCAGTTGGAGGACGACGGATTTGTCTGCATGTCAACTATTTGCATTTCCAAGTAGTCTTCCCATGCTCCATGCCTGTTTGTTTTACTGTCGCTTCTAGTCACGTCAGTTCCTAGTGTTCTCTCCCCTTCCCTCCATGGGATTCCAACCATGTGCTCGCAAACAGGGGCAGCTGCTACCATGATGAAATACAGTGCAGGGCCTAAGAAGCCTTCGTGTATACTTTGCTTTTGGTGCATCTGCATTTGATGAACCCCGCTTTTTGCAGATCACTTACACATGTCTGCAGTAGCACAAGGTATGCAAGCACAGGGCAAAGTGCAAATATAAATACCCACACAGTGAACTCTATAAACAGGGCCCTGTGCAGTCCACAATTCCATGGTGCAGAATTGTGCTGTAGAATCTCAGCTTTCAGTTGTTTCTAGTCCTTGTGGCTTCAGAGAGAACCTCGAAAACATGGCCTGCATGTGAAGCCATGCAGCGTCACCTGCCTGAATCTGCAGACAGCATGAAAAGATGGCTTGAAGAGGTGTGAACTGTCTTATTCATCTCAGAGTCTGGGGCCCCTGGATTTGGCATTTCCCATGACACTCTGCAATTCAATGTTTCTGGCCCGGAATTTGGCATTTTACTGCAGGCAGGTGCTTGGCACTCATTTTGTCTCCCTGCCTGCTGGGATCTACCTGCTGCTGCCTCTTGCTCTCCAGCTTTCCCCATAATGGGGAGTTAATTGGATTTACAGTGCATGCTCCCTGCACTGTTCTGTGGAGCCAGGCAGCAGGGGTGTGAGCTAGTGAGGGTTTTCATCAGCCAGGAGAGGGGGTGGCGGAAGCATTAGTCTTTTAAGGCAGGGGCAGGCAAACTTTTTGGCCTGAGGGCCACATTGGGTTTCCAAAATTGTATGGAAGGCCGGTTAGGGGAGGCTGTGTCTCCTCAAACAGCCAGACATGGCTCATCCCCCGCCTCCTATGCAAACCCCCACCCCTGCTTCTCGCCCCCAGACCCCCCACCCCTGACTGCCCCCCCCCGCCCCCCAGGACCCCAGCCTCATCCAACCCCCCTGTTCCCTGCCCTTTGACCACCCCGACCCCTATCCACATCCCTGCCCCCTGACCACCACCCCCAACTCCTCTGCCCTCTATCCAACCCCCCCTGCCCCCTTACCACGCTGCCTGGAGCACTGGTGGCTGGCGGTGCTATAGCCACGCTGGTCAGAGCACTAGGTCAGGCCGCGGCTCTGCAACTGCGCTGCCCAGCTGCCTACAGCGTTGCGCTGGCAGCACAATGCGCTGAGGCTGCAAGGGAGGGGGGACGGCGGGGGAGGGGCCGAGGGGGCTAGCCTCCTGGGCCAGGAGTTCAGGGGCCAGGCAGGAGGGTCTCGCAGGCCGTAGTTTGCTCACTTCTGTTTTAAGGCCTTTTCCTCAGGGCTTGTTTTATGGTTGACAGAACAGGAAGCAAATCCATTGATCAAAACTGGGCATAATTCCCATAGGCGTTCCCTGCTGTGGACAGCCAGGAGAGCCGAGAACACTCCTCTGCACTTAGTTCCCCTTTGACCCAGCTTCCCTTTCCTGCGGCTAGGGGGCAAGCAGGGATGTGTTAACCCTTTACAGACTGCAGCTCCTGCTCCTTGTCACAAGGGAGTTGAGGAGCTAGAACCCAGCTTGCAGTCTGGAAGCAAAGGGAGCTGGAAGTGTATGCTGCCAAGCAAGGCAGTGGGGAGAACAGTGCAGGGACTGAAGTGTGGCGAGTCTGTCAGCCAGCTAGTCTTCCCCTTTCCCAGACACATGGGTTGAGCTGGGTTACCTGGTCAACATCTCAGGCTTTCTCTATGCTTGCAGCAGTGCATAGGGTTCATGTAGCCACACACCACAAGGAAAGGAGGCTGCGTCCATGGTCACTGTGGTGTCTAACTGCATGTGTAGAGCCCTGCGTGGAAATAAAATTTGCATCCGATCTGCAAACATGGTTCATGGACATAAAGTGGATTCCACAGTTTTCAGGGCTCTAGATATATTTGGATCCGCATCCATCCGCTATCCACAAATGTGGTGCTCAGATATCCGCAGATATAAAGTAGATATCCACAGATTTGCAGGGCTCTATGCATATGGCAGTGAAAGGCTCCTGCGGGAGGAGGCAGTGGGGAAGGGCTCCAGCAGCAAGGAGCTGCTGGAGCCTTTTCCCGCTGCCGGAGTCTTTCACTGCAGCAGAGAGAGGCTCCTGCAGCAGGCAGGCAGGCAGTGGGACATTACATTGCTGTTTTTAGCAGTGTAGACTTGCGGGGCACTGCTTGGGTGTGTAGAGAGCTGTGTAGAGTATATACCATAAGGTTTAGGCATTTCTACTCGCCTAACAGTGCCTAACTGTCTATGTTGCTGTTATATCTATGCTAGTTGGGTGTGCAGTATCTGTATGCTGCCACAAGTGTAGACCCACCCTAAGGAGCAAAGATCTGGGCATGGATCAGGCTGCCTCGATATCCTAACAAAAACCGCATCTTTAATGAATTTTAGCTGTGTTTTCTGACTGCCCCTGAGAGGGGGGGGTGGAGTGTGGGGGCAGTGGTAGCAAAGAGTGAAGAATGTTACTTAGCAATAGAATAATTATTGCTGCCGAATTTAGAAGTTGCAGTGAAATGTGGTCCCATCCTGGCTTGTAGTATGTGTGGCCCTGTGTATATAACACCTATGCTATTGTGTTCAGCTCCAAGGGTATGGCTCAACTGGGGGTTTTTTAGGAAAGAGCAACACAAGTGCTGCAAAGCTTGAGTCATGAGGAGAGATTGGGGCCCCGATTCAGCAAAGCTCTGAAGCACATGCTTAAATTAACCCATTGATTTCAGTGGGACTAAAGCACTGTTTAAGTGCTTTGCTGGATTGGGGTCTTAAAGAGCTAAATGTGCATAGCCGGGCAAAGTGCTGCCTAGGGGGATTAGACACAGCTCTGCAAATGTTGTTTTTTTAGGGTGTAAACACTGAAGAGGAAAAGGGATTTTTCAGGGTGTAATGGATAAATTATGACTTCATGGAGTGCACGGAAATTGTAAATATGCTCCCCCAAATCATGATCTTTTTTAAATATATTTTTTTTAAAAAGGAAAATGTCTACAACAAAGTCTTCAATACAGAAAATTACCTTAGCTAGTCGGTTTCCAGGACAGAATGAATTCTACAAGTCTGTGTTGAAGAATAGACTGGTGTGTGCATGCAACAAAAATAGATGAACACTTGGTTGACTGCATATGTTTGATTAAATTTACTTGAATTTTCTAAACTAATATTAGTGATGATTTATCTAGGGTAATGGGATAATGCTAAGAACAAGAAAGAAAATGGGGGTTAAAGATCAGGGAGACCTGAGATCCGTTAGACTCTGGAATGGTCTCCCAAGGATTGGGATGGTAACCCCATGGCTCAGAGCACTTAAACTGGACTGGATGCTGCACTGGAAGATACACACCTGGAAATAACCCAGCCCTGAAAAATGGCATTGATGTGACCTAATAAATTTATTTCCTCTCTTCTCAGGATACTGGGGCGGGGAGCATTGGCACTATGGGCAGAAATTGTTCAGAACATTCAACACTAAAAGTAGTAACTGAGATAGTAAACTCTTCAGGGCAGGAAATGTGTGCACTCCTTGACTTGGAAAACGTTATTTGGATTGTGGCCGGGCCCACAGTTAGCTCAGCAAACAGTACCAAGCCAGTCAGTTGTTTGAATTAAACTTGTTGCTGCTTACGTTTAGCCTTTGTGCTTTTAAATTCTTGTTCCTGTGTTGGGTTTCATGTGTCCCTATGCTTCTCTTTACCCTGAGAATCTGTGCAGTTCATCCAGATTGTGTTTGGCTGGCTGCCTGATCCACGTACTCTAAAGGATCATCAGCTGTTTTCAGGGGGCTCCAAGGATTGCCTGAGTAATGTTGAAGCAATCTTGAGATTAATCTTTCAACTGTTATCCAAGCAAGCAAACAGTACTGAGCAAATGTGCTAGAGGTTTGAGCAAATCTACTAGGCCTTTAGGTGTTAGGATGTCTCTGTGTTGGCAGATGTGATTTGCTGGGCTGTGACAGCCACTTTTCACGTTGGGCTTTCAAGCCATGATTACTCAGCATGGCAAGCCCCTAGAGAGAGACCTTTCCAAGGTGCATACTTTTTGAAGCATGTACTGGCCTACTTAAGTCCTTTATGAACATACTGGTGCTAGTGTGCTCTCGGGGTGGGGTTAAAATGAAGTGAGCGCTCCCCAGAACAGGTTTCAGAGTAACAGCCATGTTAGTCTGTATTCGCAAAAAGAAAAGGAGTGCTTGTGGCACCTTAGAGACTAACCAATTTATTTGAGCATAAGCTTTCGTGAGCTACAGCTCAAGTGAGCTGTAGCTCACGAAAGCTTATGCTCAAATAAATTGGTTAGTCTCTAAGGTGCCACAAGTACTCCTTTTCTTTTTACTCCCCAAAACATAGTCCTTAAACTGCAGATAGTCCTAGGAATTTGATTCTCCAGATTTCACTGTGCTTGGTGAGTATTTCAGCTGAAAAGTCATAAAGGCAGGACATGGCATAGACCAGTGACTGTTCATGAGGGAGTAATTCCACTGGAGACGTTGAGATGGTGCAGTCAGCCTTCAGAACCTTTTGACCTCACCAGAACCCAGAGGATCAATGCCAGGGAGCTTCCTGGGCTTTCTTTGTTCTGCATCTCTAGTGGGGTGTGTTGTGCATCATCCGCATTCTGGTGCCACCTGAATGCTCCATGGTGTCCCTGTCTGACTCCTCCCTCCTCATCCTGCATGGACACTGGCCCCTCCATCCTGCAGCATGCTACTCTCTGCGAGCAGGTTACACGCTCCACCTGAGTTCTCTGCCCTGTGGGCTATGAGTGTTGTAGTCATAGAGTTTACGGCCAGAAGGGCCCACCAGATGATCTAGTCTGACCTCCTATCTATCCCAGACCACCAGCACCACCCAGCCTTCGCACACTAAATCCAACCACCAAAATTAGACCCATGTATTACAGCCCACAGGAGACAAGACTGTTCTGTGCCACAGGCAGAGAATAGGAGGGACTGAGGTGCACCAGTGCCCGAGGCCCCTGCAACGACAGGGAATTGATTGTCAGAGATACCCAGATGATCCATCAAGTGACCTGGACCCACAAGCAGCAGAGGAAGGTGACTCCCCCACCAGTCTGGTGTGGGGGGAAATTCCTTTCCGACCCCACACGTGGTGATCAGTTAGACCCTGAGCATGTGGACAAGAACCTGCAAGCAAGCACCTGAGAAAGAGAAAGCTCAGTGCCACCTCGGAGCACTGGCCTTGTGGTCCACTGCCTCATCCCGAGCCATGGCCAACTCTGATGCTTCAAGAACGAGGAGTACTTGTGGCACCTTAAAGAATAACAAATTTATTTGCGCATAAGCTTTCGTGGGCTAAAGCCCACTTCATCAGATGCATGCAGTGGAAAATACAATAGGAAGATATATCGTGAACATGAAAAAATGGGTGTTGCCATACCAACTCTAAAGAGACTAATCAATTAAGGTGGGCTATTATCAGCAAGAGAAAAAAAATTTTGTAGTGATAATCAGGATGGCCCATTTCAAACAGTTCACAAGAAGGTGTGAGTAACAATAGGGGGAAAATTAGCATGGGGAAATAGTTTTTACTTTGTGTAATGACCTATCCACTCCCATTCCTTATTCAAGCCTAATGTAATGGTGTCCAGTTTGCAAATTAATTCTGGTTCTGCAGTTTCTCGTTGGAGTCTGTTTCTGAAGATTTTTTGTTGAAGAATTGAGACTTTTAGGTCTGTAATTGAGTGACCAGGGAGGCTGAAGTGTTCTCCGAGTGGTTTTTGAATGTTTTCTAATTCTTGACATCTGATTTGTGTCCATTTATTCTTTTGCATAGAGACTGTCCGGTTTGGCCAATGCAATGTACATGGCAGAGGGGCTTCATGCTTCAGAGGAAGGAGTCAAAAAGCCCAAGCAGATGGAATACATTGGGGAAGGAGAAATCCCTTCCCGACCCTGCAGGTGACGGGGCAAGCCATCAAAGCCCTGACGCATGGGATTTTAGGAACATAAGACATAAACCAGAGGGGACCCCCAGGGCTGTAGACCCTCCCTCCACCCTCCTAAGCAATCCCCATCATTCAGTCTCACTCAGAAATTTTTCTCTCTCTCTCTGTCTCTCATTCTCTACGCTAACAAAGATATTTTCCCCCACAACTCCTGTTGGGAGACTGCTCTGGAACCTCACTTCTCTGGTGGTTGAAACCTTTGAATTTACAGCCTGAATTTGTGAATGAGAGAGGATGTGAGTTTAGGTTTATACATTCAGAACATGTGTCACAATACATGTTTGCACTGTGTAGTTCAGTGAACATCAAGATTTGTTGTCCCTTGACATTACTCTTGACCTTAGCTTAGGGTAACATTTTCCCTCTGGGTTATTAAATCTGATTTCACCTCAACAGAAGTCAATAACTTATTGTACAGTGGCCTATGAATTTAGGATTGTAAGGCAACTGTTAACAACTTTTCCTCTTCGCATGGTTGGTGTGAATGTATTGGTCTAAGAGCATTGCTGCTGGAAGAGAGGAAATTGACAACCAAGTGCCAATGAATACCTATTGACCCATGAAGGATGGCTGGTGCAAAGTCTGCTGCATGCTGTAGGAACAGTCAGTATCTGTTTGTCAGAACAACCTGAACTGCAGCTGGCTCTGTAGCACTAACCGTTTCCGGGAAGGGTGAGCCAGCCAGCCATCTTGCAATGGAATGCTACAGGCACAAGCAAAGCAGAAAAGTCGGATAGCTCTTGCTAGGGCTGGACCCTGGAGGAGATGACAGGCCTCTGAGGCACGGTTGTAAAGCACTCTGTTTAGCAGCGAGAGCGCCTGTTTGACCTGCATGAAGGATTTGGCCTATAAATGGGATTAAGGGATTTAATGTACAAGAGGAGGAAGTGAAAGCACAATCTCTCATTAACTGGGGAAAGGCTGGCAGTGCACATGTGTGTGGGGAAACGGCAGAGCCCAGGTCACCACCAATAGCAGTGTCAGGAGATCAGAAAGCTTTGTTTGCAGGTAGGATTGGAGGCTCCGGGCTAAGGGGCTGAGAGGAAGGGTTACCCTAACTGTGTCTCAGGGTCTAGAAGGTAGCTCTTGTCTCTGAGGCCAAAGCATGGTCCAGGGAGCCTACAAATCCCAGCATGTAATGCAATCCCCATTTGAGCAGTTGCATGCTGGGACCACTAGTCTCCAAGTGCTTGATCTCATGTTGCTAATGTGGCCTTTTGACACAATTTTGTCATGTTCCTTGGACTCTGATTCCAAATTCACAGGAATAAGCAAACTAGCATACAAACCCATTCTGCCTGCTGGTTGGGCTGGAACAATGTCTTTGAGTTTGCTCAGAGTAGCTGTTTCCTTTGCAGAGGATGTGAAAACACTGGCTCCTCTCCGGTAGGGAAATGTTAAAACCTTATGATCCTCACATGGACTTTGTCAAGGATTTTGTCATTAGAGCAGCAGCTACAGCAGTGTTAAAAAGATTCCAGTAAAATGTCTTGTGCTCTGTTGGTTTCCATGCCTAATTAAGAGGCTTTTTAGTACGTTCTGTTTAGGAGAAAACCAATGGCTTCTCATCCCAGAGGGATCAATTAAAAGCCCATGTGTGACTGGGCTGGCTGAGTTGTGCCTTGCTGGGCGACCTGAGTGTTCTGTGCTGTTGGTACCATCTGTTACCAGCATCTCAGAACACGCTACTTGCTATTCAGGTACCTACTCGGAGCATGTGCACAGACACACAGTGTGGTTTCAGTTCTTATTCCGTAGAAAATAGCAAAGTGCCCGTCCCTCCATGGGGTGTGATTGCTCTGATCTGTTCACCGCTCCTGCAAATGGGAATTTGGTCTGAGGCACTGTGTAGCTGGCTGAAGGGCATCCATGAGGTTTGCAGCCCTGGCTCTTTTTAGATTGCTTTTGTAATGGTGGCACTTGGCCATCTGTGTCTCAATACCATGTGAGAATCCCTTCTCTCTGCCCTCTTGGCCACGCCTAACTTGACTGGAGTGGATGGAGCTGCAGAGAATTCAATTAGTATTCTAAGTTTTTCCTTCTTGCCTGCATTTAGACACCCGTGGCTGGCCCAGGCAAGCTAGCTGTTTAATTGTGGTGTGTGGACATTCAGGCTCGGAGGGTCCTAGAGCCTGGCCTCATGCACCAGCCAGAATGTCCACACCTCAATTAAAGTAAGCTGCGAGGGGGACATGGCTTGCACACAGCCGCTGTACTACACCTGGTTTGCCATCTGCTCGATCTTCCTGACAGCTGAAGTCTAGTGGGAAAGGGGAGTAAGGAGCCCCCTTTGTTGAGTGCTAATGAATCTTGTATTCGGGTCTGCTGCTGCCAAGCCCAGGGCTCTATTTACCTAATGAATCTCAGTTGTGGGAAACATGCACAAATGGGGGTGGGAGGGCACTAAATGGGTGACTGTGTGCGCAGGTGGGGAGGCGGGGACGACGTGGGTGATTCTGGACACTGCTGAGTTACCCAGTTTTTCGTATAGAGCTTAAATATAAGCAAAGGCTAGACCAGAGAAGTGGTTGGGTGACTGTATACCTGGTGAAGGGGTGTGGTCTATTCAGAGAAGTAGAAACCCTTTTCTCTAGGTTCCAAGCCATTCTGTCTTGCTGTCAGGTCAGAGTGCTGTGAGTCTATTTAGATGTGTTGAGTATATACCCCAGAGCTCTGGGGGAAGTGGACCATTGATAGCTACAAGTGTAGAAGAGCTCTGTGGGGTCTCGGAAGAGGATGCCTCCAGCAGCCCAGCGCTCCCTCAATTTGCACTGGGCCACAGGTGCAGTACGGACTGATAGAGGTGGCACTTTGGTCTTTAGAATCGCTGCTTCCTGCAGAGCCCCCCACCGAAATAATGGCCAGACCTGACCAAGCTCAGTCTGAGATCACAGGCTCTGGAGGGGGCGGCAGCTGCTCCTCAACCCCAGAGCTTCTGCAGAGGCATGGGATCTAAGGACCCTCCTCACGCCCATAACTCCCTGAGTGAGCACCCTACTGCAATTCCCTGCCACTGCAGAGGCCTCAGCCATGGGTGCACCTCTGTTCTCTGCCTGTGGTGCCTAGTAGTTGTCTCCTGATCACTGTAATGCTTGAGCCCAGTGATCCGGATTGGACTAAATACAAGGGTATCTGGGTGGGGTTTAGTGGCCTGTGAAGTGCAGGAGGTCAGACTAGATGGTTTGACCTTTAAACTTTGCGTCTCTTTGCTGCAGTACTGGTCCCCATTGAGGACACGGGTGATCCGTGTTGTGCGCGGCCACAGCAGGATAGTTGCTAGAAGTTTGTCTGCCATCACCTCGGCAGATGTTTGCGTGTCAGGGAGGCAAAGTTTAATCCACGCATTGTTCAGGAACCAGCTCTGCTGTTAGTTTGCTAATTACAATACTGACATAATTATACATCCGGTTTTATACATAACAAATACAGCACTGCTCGGGCAAGAGCAGCCCGGTAATTGAATCACCCCTACACAAGATCTTCCATTTGACAACAAACATTCATGTAAGCACAGCCCATCTATTGAGAGGCTTCAGCTCTTTCTGCACTGATTTATTGGAGGTGTAAGTATTTCTCATTTGCTGTTGGATTTGTTGTGGTGTCCCGGGTAGCTAAGTTAAAAGGCAGAGGCTCTTGGCTTGAAAACAGGGCATTGTCGTTAACTAGATGACACCTGCTAAGCTGAGCCCTTGGCCTTGTAGAAACCTTCAATAAATTAAATGCAGAAAGCCCAGTGTTGCAAAGGCCTGGCTGGAGTCCCGGCATGGCAGGGTAGTCCTTTGGCATTGAGTGATAAGCTTTTTTTGTCTTCACCAGAGGAGGTACCCACGGTCCTGTGCATGGGGCCTGAAATCCAGGTCTTCCTGGTGTTTTGAAATAAACAGTCAGAGGGAGTCCTCACACCTTAACATCAAAGAAGCTGCTGCACTGGAGTTTGACCTTCCATCTGTTTTCCATGATGCACTTTGGTGACTCCCACTGAACCCAAGTATTGCTGAGAAGGGGGGAGGGCTTTGATCTGGGTTGAATTCCCACACCTCATGGCTTTCCTTTCTGTATGAGCCCAGTCTTTGCTCCCACCTTCACTCTGCATCCCAATTACCCTGTCTGCCAGCGCAGCCTCTATATGGAGACCAGATTGTCGTTCCATCACTCAGGTTTGGCTGACCCCAGGGCTGGGCATGTTCCGTGTGTGAAACGCTGTGAGGCCAAGCAGCTGCAGCCATGCTTGAGATGTAACCGTTAATTACATCTTAGTTTTATGAAGTCAGACCCTTTTATTTCATTGATCTCACATTGAAGGCACTGCAGACACAGTAGGCTTTTATTTATAGCTGCTGCTGCTCCTTGGAACAGGCCTTTCCTCCTCTTGCATTTCAAACTGTCTTTGTTCCTTTCCTCTCCTCTTGCAGTCTGAAGTGGCTGGCTAGGCACCTATTTCCCATGCCCGCAGCATTTTATGTCAATGGCTTTTTAGCTTTCAGCCTTGTCCATTCTGGTTTGTAACCAGTTATGGCCCGGTTGGCTGTAAACATGATTTGTGTCTGCACATCATGTACTAAAATGAAGCTGTAGCAGCGAAGCATGTGGTCCCTGCCAGAGGCCTAGCTCGGCACATGACTCATGGAACTGGATTAGCACACTGGATTCATTTGCAGTTTGGACATGATTTCCTACTGGGCTCTGTGTAACGAGTTAGGGCAGTCCTCCTCCTTCCCAGCTGTCTGGGCAGTAGGACGTCTCAGAATTCATTTCCCCATGTTCTGCTGGGGTCCAAGGCACCAAGTGATTGCTGCCTGGATTTTCCTGGAATGCAGGCAGATGCATGGTAGGTTCAGATGCACAACCCCAGCTGTGGTGGCTATGATATGAACACTCACCAAATTGGGTTCTTTATACCTGGCTAAGGTGACCGGGTGTCTCACCAGATGGAGCATCACAATTAAAGGCTGTAGAGCAGGCAGGGGAGTCGTACAGTGGAGTTTGTAGGCAGGACCCTACCTAGCATCTTTTATCCACGTGGATTTCAAAGTGCGTTAGCCACTTCTCTGAACTGTGGAGGACAGACTGCTAAGCAATGGCACCAATTTACGTGGTAAAACATACTCCAGACTCTGTCTGGAAAAGGCCCTTTTTGTCTAGCACTTCTCCTGCCTTATCCCTGGCCAGCGGGGGAAATGTGTTTTTTTTTTTTTTTTTTTTAAACTGGACAAGTCATTTTAGAGCCTGATGGATTTATCTGTTTTGGAAACTTCTCTTTTCTGGTCACTCGCCCACAAACAGCTCGTTTGTTTTGCTCACTAGTCTTTGGGCCCTGTTTGTGCAAAGGGACAGTTTCTCCCCTCTTGAAGTCTCCAGCTCTTAAATTTATTAGGATTTTGAAAAGAGAGGCCAGTTTGTCTCAGGTAACCAATGCCAGAGTCTCATCTCGGTCATAACAGTGTGAACTGGGAGTAACTCCTTTGAAGCCAGTGAAATTACTCTGGACATACACCAGTGTAACTGAGCTGATAAGCCTGCTCTTGGAAATCTTGGGTAAATCAGTGGGATACATTTCCTTTGCCCAGACTGGCTTTCGGTTGTCACAGGCTTCTGGAAAACCAGATTTGTTTTTTCCTGACTGTCGTTTGACTGCTAAAAGTGGGCTTTTAAAACAGCTTGGCAGTTGTGCTTGTTGTCTGGGCTCCGTGGGTGCTAGAGTCAAGGCTGGTGTTTTTCGACGAAGAGATCAGAATTCGATTTTGATGTTGGCTTCTTCGGTTGCTGCTTTGTCCTGGGACTAAAATTATGTGCTTGCTGAGTTTGAGGATTGTTCTAGTTTTCTGTAGGAAAACGGGAGAAAGAGACACACAGATTTGGGGGTGGGACGAGGTGGGGTTGCCTGTCTGTGTAAGGAAAAAATGTGGGTTCTCTTGAAATCCGTGCTCCTTGCACCTCGGAGGGTGTGTGTATTTAGAGCAGCTGTGGTAGTTTTAAAACATTTACAGTATCTGTCAAAATAATGGGCTTCTGCCACAACTGAAAATGCGACTGCCTCTAGGGTAGAGTGCAGCTGGCCTTCAACATGCTGCAGCACTTGAGAACAGTTCAGGGCAGCCTGGTGGGTAATATTTAAGGCAAGCTCTTCCATCACTTTGCCCCTTTTTTATTAAATGTTTTAAGGTATCAATTTCCCAAGCACCTAGCCAAAAGGAAAAAAAAAATGCAGTGCAGGGAAGCAGGGAGCTGCCTCCACAGTGAAAGCGGTACATCTGTAGATGTGGAATCTGTTTCCTTCGAGCCTTGGGTGTACGCGTTCTTGGGTCACATTGACTCTGGGCTCATCTGGCTTGCATTAAAAGGCTGCTCTGCTTTCTCATAGGAAACCTTCTGGCTGGAAACCTCCTCCAGCAGACCAGGTGTCTTGTGGTTCCATGCCTATTGGGAAACGGATGGCAGGTTTGCTGTTTGGTTGTATTAACAACTGGGCCT
Source organism: Chelonia mydas (assembly GCF_015237465.2). Classification (NCBI taxonomy): domain Eukaryota; kingdom Metazoa; phylum Chordata; order Testudines; family Cheloniidae; genus Chelonia; species Chelonia mydas. Next base: position 47,800,587 of record NC_057853.1, read on the forward strand.
TCATGTTCTTTCCTTCTGATCTTTTCCTGATTAGCCCCCCGAATGAGCGAGTGTCTCCTAGCATCTCGGTGTGGATATGTCAGCTAGCCCTGGCCAGATAGGCTCTGATCCTGCCATCTGCATGGAGCTGTGGTCAGCCAAAGTCAAATTACCATTTCAGGAATGTTGTCACTTGAAAACTCCCCTGGCTTATGCCATCCTCCATGTCCATTCTTCCTTCTCCAGTGCTGTTTTGGGGAGCGTCTGCACAGAGCTAGGGCTTGTGTTCAACTTGCCAGGTTAAATATAGGGCAGAACTGGAATGTTCTTGAGGAGTAGATGCTAGGACGTCACCTGCTGGTAGTTATAAAGCCCTGCTCTACCTCACTGCGCACACAGTGATACCATTGCTAGATGGTACACATGGAAGCCAAAGCTTAGAGGTTCCAAAACCTAGCGCTAGCATCTTCCCAGTTAAGTTCTGATTGAATTCGAGGTTGTTCAGGGAGTGATCCCTAGGATAAAACACCAAGAGACTCCTAGTGCAGATGCCCCTTTCCGGTGTACGGTTGGATACTTTGAGACTTGCTTTTATTATTTCTGTCCTCCTTACAGGCCTCTTTTCATAGCAAAATGCATACTGAGCTCTGTCCCCAGTAGTCCTTACCTTGTTAGTGGTGTCTGTTCTAAAACCAGCACACAATGTGTCCATGCAGCTAGTTTTGGTAAATCACTGTGAAAGTTTACCAGCCTAGGCACAATCTACCTGCCTACATTGATGATGGCAAAACAGATGTGTTGTTTACCCCTTCACATAACACAAGAACCACGAGTCGGCCTCTGAAATTAATAGGTAGCAGGTTTAAAACAAACAAAAGGAAGGACTTCTTCATGCAACCCACAGCCAACCTATAGAACTCATTGCCAGGGATGTTATGAAGGCCAAAAGTATAACTGGGTTTAAAAAAACCAAAAAAACTAGATAAGTTCCTGGAGGATGAGTCCATCAATGACTGTTAGCCAAGATGGTCAGGGACCCAGCCCCATGCTCTGGGTGTCCCTAAACCCTCAACAGCCAGAAGCTGGGACTGGACGATTGGGTGGATAACTCAAAATTGCCCTATTCTGTTCATTCCATCTGAAGCACCTGGCACTTGCCACTGTCAGAGACAGGACTTTGGGCTAGATGGACCATTGGTCTGACCCAGTGTGGCCGTTCTTATGTTTGCTTACCTGTGAGCAGAATTTTTTTCAGCCTGACACTACCTCAGCCACAGTTGTCTAGTGCTGCCTGGAGGGGTAATGAGCTGTGGTAGACAGAATCAGGATAATTGTAATAATATACAGCATTTATTTTGTCGGTTATTTGGAGAGCTTTTGGAGATGGGTGGGATTCTCCCCATATTAATAGATGGGGAAACGGAGGCAAAGAGCAGGGAAGTGACTTGCCCAAAATCTGAGTGTGTCCCTTACTGAACTGAGCATAGAACACAGGTCTCGTGACCTGCTGTGTAAGGCTCCAACCACTAGACTTGTTGCCTAGTATCTAATCTTGGTAGAGGGTTGTCTTGTGAGTGCTTCTGACTAGTGGGAGGCAGTGTGGCCTAGTAGATAGAGCACTGGATTGGGCCTCAGTTTCTGCCACTGGCCTGCTGCATGACCTTGGGCAAGTCACTTCCCCTCTCTGTGTCTCAGTTTCCCCATATGTAGATTGGGGATAATGATATTGACCTCTCTTGTAAAGTGCTTTGAGATCTACTGATGAGACATGCTAGAGAGGAGCGTGGGAATATTATAGTGCTTGTAGTACAGGTTGAAAAATGGCCACTTGGGCCACAGACTGAGCGATCTGCTCTTTATGGGGTTAAGTTCCTGAGTCTCTGCCAGGCCTTCCAGAGAGGGCACAGTGCTGTCTGATGCTAGGGAGCAGTCTTCAGGAGGCGGCCGGGTGACTTAGCTCTTCTCCAGCAGGAGAAGAGCTTCGCCCCTGCTGCTTTGAGATACCAGTGGTTAGTCCCCTCCCAGCACTAGGATCCCAGGTGACAGGGCCTGACCTTGGTTAAAAGGCAGAGGGTTAGCATGAAGAACCTGCTCTGAGGAGTGGCAAGCCGTTACGTAATGGTGTGCATGCTAACCCCTTGCAGCGCCTGGCGAAGTCTGACACCCTGGGCTGGACCCCATCTGGCCTGCTCAGCGTGAACCTGATTGTGTCCTGGGGTGGAACTGTCTCCGAGCTGTATGTTCCTGAAACACATGACTCTTTGCACCACATAGCAGGAGAATAAGGTGATCAGATTTGGTTTTATTTCCCTACTAGGGTAGCAAAGTAGGAGTGGAGACAGGAAACGCTTCCCAAGTGCCACTCGCTGAGCTTAGCAGCTCCTTTGAAGAGCCAAGACGCCAGTCAGGCCTTTCAAGAAAAAGCCAAGTCCCAGGCGGGAGCGCTCCTCCGTTTTAGAGGCCAACCTCCTTATTAGCTGGCTGCTCTCCATGCTATGTTCCGTAAGCCCAGACACTGTGACAGAATAATACCTAGAAGAGCATCTGCAGACCCTTGTCCTTCGGCAGGTGTCCCCGCTGGGTACCTAGCCATGATTAGAGACAATTGCTGTCTGTGAAAGGGATGGTACAGCTGTAGCTCAGCACTGGCACCAGCAAGCCAGCTGGCTTGCTCTGCTGAGTTGACACGGTGGCCTGGAGAGTGTCTGCACCATCTCACCGGCTTATTAAAATATCTTCTGACAGGCGCCAGCCTTGCTCGTAGAGGCTCATTGCAGGGAGAGCTTGGAGGCTCTGGATATCTTTCTGTTTGTGCACAGTGGCTCTCCCTTTAACTTACTTTTGCAAAGCTGTTGGCTAGCTGAGAGCTCTCTCAGCTTTTGACTGGCAGGGGCGGGAAGAGGGAGCCCTGGAACTCTCTGATCCAGGGCCCTTGCATTGCTTTTATTTAGGATATTGAATTTCTTTGACTTCCACCTCTTAGCCTGTACTCTGAGGCAGGGAGTGGCTAGGCTATTTGCAGGGAAGAGGCCTTCTCTTAGGTAGCTGGTACAGTAAGTGCATTGGATATATTTGTCAGGGTGGTGGCTAGATATGCTGGGGACCTTCCAGAGTCCATCTCGGGCTGACAAGCTATTGCTCCCAAGCTCACCTCCCCAGGGCCATCTGGCTGTTGGGGTTACCAGAGATCTCTGAGGGGGACAGGGATCCTCTGTATGAACACGTGCACTTGTGCCGGGCACATGTTGGCAGGAGAGGCTCTTGCCAGTCTTTAAAAGAGAACATTGGGCATCCAGAGGTAAAGAGTTTGCCCTCTGGACAACGCATGTCCCATTGGGATGCAGCAGACTGCAACAGTGTGTGTGGTGAGAGCTGCTTGGGGCTTCAGAAACTTAAATAGGCACAAATTCCATACCTCTTCCGCACTGAGAGACCATAACAAACCTGCCCCTGGTTCTCCGAGGGAGCATGGAAAGTCAGTTGCTGCCTGCTAATTACCATCCTTAGTTATGGATTAGAGTGGGGTGGTGACCATCTCCATACATGCAGTGTATTGGTCAGATACAATGCTCTGCACACAGCTGTGACTCTGGGTGTTTCTCTCCTCTTAGAGGCTGGGGAGGGGGAACAACAATGGCAGTGTTATTGGAGGAGGTGCACCTCAGTATTGATGTCCTTTCAGTCTACAGTGCACATATAATAAAGCACACAAAGAATCTGGGGGGTGGGGGAGCCTTAATAATGTCCCTTGTGATGAGCGTCTGGGAAATGGTGAGTTTAAGAAGGGTTTTCAATAGACTCTCCCTAATCCACATACAGGAGCAACTTGCTACCACCTGGAAATCTGCCCCCAGCAATGGCCATCTCGGAGATGCTACTGGAGCATCCGGACTGCTGAGCCTTCGCTATGGTTGTGAAGTGTGCTCCAGGGTGCTTCTGAAAACAAAGCCCTTAAATAAAACTCTGCTCCCGTTGATCAAATGAAGGAGCCGAGCTCATTCTGTGATGCATCATTTTGTGTATGTTCCTTTTTTCATTCATTTACACAACTGCTCGCAAGGGGTTGGTGAGACATAGCAGTAATCAGAGAGAACTTCAGGGTTTGGATATAAAATCAAACAAATCAGCCTTGTGGGATGTTAAATTGAGGGCAGTTTCAAATGGAAGTAGGTTGGTAAAACCGTATGTGGCAGTGGGTTGTTGCAGTAAAAGGAGGGAGATCCTAGTGATTGGGGTAATATGGTCTGAGCCAGTTATGCCACATGAGAACCAAAGTACTTGAATCTCCAGCGTCACAGATCAAAGCCCTGAACCTGATCTCTGCAGTTAGACAGCTGATCAGTGGGAGTCTGAGTGTGCAGCTGCCTGCAGGATTGGAGCCTGAGCTCATCCTTTTGGAGGATATTTACTGCATGTGTGAACAAGCTTCCTTGTCTCTTACCAACTGGATCGGTCCATTTTCTAGGCTTGCCAAACTTCCTCTTCCAAATGGAACCCTCCGATTGAGTTAGTGTTTGTGTACCTGGCTGCAGTGTGGTCCCTGCTGGTGGGAGCACAAACTCGCTCTGCTGTAACCAAGCCACACCAAATCAGTGCAGTCCCAGGAGATTCCCTGCATTCCAGGTCACCATGGGGCATACAGGCTCTGAGTGCTCAGTATCTTCTGTGTTTTTGTGACCTTTAAAATGGCTGAGCGGATGAGTTTTTGGCACTCCCCAGAAGGCTGTGCTTGGGTTGACACCTCATGTGCCAAGTTTCAGCCCTAGGCATATTTTGACAGCCGAACATTAAGGTCGTGTCGTCCCGTCCCCCCCCCCCGCCCCCCTCGCAATTCCCTATGAACAGCATAACTGAGCTCTGCCCTGAGCAGGGCAGGCATTAGTATCGGTGAGCTGTCTCTGCACAACCCAGTTGTGATCCGTTCAGCCCTGGGGCAACAGGGTTTGCTGCTGGTTGTAAATCACTGAGCAAGCCCCATGACTCACTCTTTCAGACCAAAGCTGAGCTGGGCTGCTGGGACTTGGGCGTCTTTCAGCATTACTGACTGGAAAGCCTGGTTCACACTCAGATCCCATTTCCAGACCTCCTGCTCTGTGCAGGGCGATACCCTAAAGCCAGAGACAAGCTGGACCCATGGTGATCTGAGAGCTCCTTTAACCAGCAGTATACAATACAGCAGTGCACAGACAATCCAGGAAGTTTTTGGAGAGTGTTGGGGACAACTTCCTGGTACGAGTGACGGAGGAACCGACTAGGGGCGTGCTCCTCTTGACCTGCTGCTTACAAACAGGGAAGAATTGGCAGGGGAAGTAGAAGTGGGTGGCAACCTAGGCAGCAGTGACCAGGAGATGGTCAAGTTCAGGATCCTGACAAAAGGAAGAAAGGAGAGTAGCAAAATACTGACCCTGGACTTCAGAAAAGCAGATTTAGACTCCCTTAAGGAACTGATGGGAAGGATCCACTGGGAGGCTAATATGAGGGGCAAGAAGTCCAGGAGAGCTGACTGTATTTTAAAGAAACCTTATTGAGTGCGCAGGAAGAAACCATCCCGAAGTGCAGAAAGAATAGCAAATATGGCAGGCGACGTGCTTGGCTTAACAGTGAAATCTTCGGTGAGCTTAAACTCAAAAAGGAAGCTTAAGAGAAGTGGAAATTTGGACAGATGACTAGGGAGGAGTATAAAAACATTGCTAGAGCATGCAGGGGTGTAATCAGGATGGCCAAGGCAAAATGGAGTTGCAAGGGATGTGAGGGGAACAAGAAGGGTTTCTACAGGCATGTTAGCAACAAGAAGGTGGTCAGGGAAAGTGTGGGCTCCTTACTGAATGGGGGAGGCAACATAGTGACAGATGATATGGAAAAAGCTGAAGTACTCAATGCTTTTTTGCCTCTGTCTTCACAGACAAAGGCAGCTCTCAGACTACTGCACTGGGCAACACAGCATGGGGAGTAGGTGAGCAGCTGTCAGTGATGAAATAACAGGTTAAGGACTTTAGAAAAGCTGGACATGTACAAGTCCCTGGGGCTGGATCTAAGGCATCCAAGGGTGCTGAGGGAGTTGGCTGATGTGATTGCAGTGCCATTGGACATTATCTTTGAAAATTCGTGGCGATCTGGGGAGGTCCCAGACAATTGGAAAAAGGCAAATATAGTTCCCACACTTAAGGGAAGAAACAGAACCCGGGGACCTAGAGTCCCTGGCAAAATCATGGAGCAGGTCCTCAAGGAATCCATTTTGAAGCACTTGGAGGAGAGGAAGGTGATCAGGAACAGTCAACATGGATTCACCAAGGGCAAGTCATCCCTGACCAACCTGATTGCCTTCTATTGAGTAATGGTCTCAAGTTGCAGTGGGGGAGGTTTAGGTTTGATATTAGGAAAAACTTTTTCACTAGGAGGGTGGTGAAACACTGGAATGCGTTACCTAGGGAGATGGTGGAATCTCCTTCCTTAGAAGTTTTTAAGGTCAGGCTTGACAAAGCCCTGGCTCGGATGATTTGATTGGGGATAGGTCCTGCTTTGAGCAGGGGGTTGGACTAGATGACCTCCTGAGGTCCCTTCCAACCCTGATATTCTATGATTCTATGATTAGATAACTGGCTTTGTGGATATGGGGAGAGCGGTGGATGTGATATATCTTGACTTTAGAAAAGCTTTTGATACAGTCTCCCACAATATTCTTGTCAGCAAGTTAAAGTATGGATTGGATGAATGGACTATAAGGTGGATAGAAAGCTGGCTAGATTGTCGGGCTCAATGGGTAGCGATCAACGGCTCGATGTCTAGTTGGCAGCTGGTATCAAGCAGAGTGCCCCAGGGGTCGGTCCTGGGGCTGGTTTTGTTCAACATCTTTATTAATGATCTGGATGATGGGATTAATTGAACCTTCAGCAAGTTCACAGATCAACAATCTGGGGGGAGCGGTAGATACGCTGGAGAGTAGGGATAGGGTCCAGAGCACTGTTCCCTCTAAGCTCTGCGCGTGCACACAGATCCTAAACCCCGCGCACAGGGCAAAACACTGTGTGCACAATAATTTGCACAGAAATTTTTTGCACACACGGCCTGTCAAAAATTAGACGGAACGTTGGTCCAGAGTGAGGTAGACAAATTGGAGGATTGGGCTAAAAGAAATCTGATGAGGTTCAACAAGGACAAGTGAAGAGTCTTGCACTTAGGATGGAAGAATCCCATGCACCGCTCAGGCTGGGGACCGACTGGCTAAGCGGCAGTTCTGCAGAAAAGGACCTGGGGATTACAGTGGACGAGAAGCTGGAAATGCGTCATCAGTGTGCCCTTGTTGCCAAGAAGGCCAGTGGCATATTGGGCTGCATTAGTAGGAGCATTGCCAGCAGATCGAGGGAAGTGATTATTCCCCTCTATTTGGCACTGGTGAGGCCACATCTGGAGTATTGCGTCCAGTTTTGGTCCCCCCACTACAGAAGGGATGTGGACAAATTGGAGAGAGTCCAGCGGAGGGCAACGAAAATGATCAGGGGGTTGGGGCACATGACTTACGAGGAGAGGCTGAGGGAACTGGGGTTATTTAGTCTGCAGAGGAGAAGAGTGAGGGGGTATTTGATAGCGGCTTTCCTGAAGTTACCTGAAGGGGGGTTCCAAAGAGGATGGAGCTTGGCTGTTCTCAGTGGTGGCAGATGACAGAACAAGGAGCAATGGTCTCAAGTTGCAGTGGGGGAGGTCTAGGTTGGATATTAGGAAACACTGTTTCACTAGGAGGGTGATGAGGCACTGGAATGGGTTACCAAAGGAGGTGGTGGAACCTCCATCCTGAGAGGTTTTTAAGGCCTGGCTTGACAGAGCCCTGGCTGTGATGATTTAGTTGGTGTTGGTCCTGTGTTGAGCAGGGGGTTGGACTAGATGATCTCCTGAGGTCTCTTCCAACCTCATCTTCTATGATTCTATGCCAGTCCCATTCAGAACCAGTCAGTCCTGCTGAGGGCAGCTGAACGGTAGGGGGTAGCTGAAGTAGGGGGGCTGGAGGGACCTGGAGAGGCTTCGGAGCAGCTGTGCCATTTGGAGACACTAGCTCCTGGGGGCAGACCTCATTAGCTGAAGGGCAAATGGCTTGCGCTGTATTTGGCAGCAGATGTTTCCATCTGCTGATAGGAGCCTTGACTATATGTAACCCTCTAAAGTGCATCTCCTTTTTACTAATTCTGCCTGATTAGCTCCTCTGTCTTAGACAGGAGCTCAGCCTCCCTTAGCTAGGCGGGGTCTGGGGGGCAGTAATCTGAGCACACTCTGCCTCTTGTTGGTGAGGGGGAATTCCTAGATTCCAAGGGACCACTGTGATCACGTCGTCCGACCTGCTGTGTAACAGGCCACAGAACTGCCCCCTGATTGTCTGTCTGTGTGTGATGTGTGCACACCCTGCTGGTCTTCCCCGAGGGGCTTTGAGTGGTTCCCATCTGGGCCTTGGGCCAGACCATGCTGCAAGGGAGCAGCCAAGGTCAGGGCTTGTGCCCCCTCCTGGCCATGCAGCAGGCCTGTCCGCTAGACTGACCTTTCCACACTCTCCATCCCAACTGCTGCCATCAGTGACCCAAATCCAGGGAGGGTTTTCACTGATGAGATCTAGGGCAGAAAGACCAGCTCCAGCCTGTAGTGCTGTCCAATGGCCATGGCTGGGTGGGTGAAGGACCCCTGTCTCTGAAATCGTGGGCTAGTGGGCCAGCTGGAGGGCAGGACGAGGTGACCGATCACTGCCCAACCTCCATGACAGACAGCAGGCGGGTTTGTCACACACTGTGCTGTGGGTACTGCTCAGATCCCATCCCGGCCAGCCCAGTCGCAGTCTGGGTGCAGGACAAGATGTTCACCGTCGGGGGGGGGGATACTGGTGTTGAACCGATATCTTGTGGGCTCTCTGGAGGACAGTGTATAGAAACCTCTGTGTGGTGACAAGGAACGTGACTCCCTCTTGGGAGTGATGGCCCCTCCGCTCTGAGGAAAGGCAGCACGCTCCACCCCAGCCCCAAAAGCTTGGAGATGACAGGATCTGAGCTGGCAGCAAGTGGAAAGGAGAGTGGGGATGCTGGCATGGCGCTGGCACTCTGGCCAGCAGGAGGCCTTAAATTATAGGAGAGAATGCCTCTGAATTCATTATGGGGCATTTATGTCCTAAAAGTCTTGTAATGTTTCAGTTCCTATCCCTGTTATGTACTGCTGCAGCTTGCATCTGCCACTGCATCTCTGCTTCCTTTTCTCAGTTGGCTGACCCTCAGGCAGCATGGCTCTAGGCCAAGCTGGCACCAAATCTCCCCAGGCTGCTGAAAGCCATGCAACCTAGCCTTCGCTTCCAGGGAGAGGAAGGGGAATCTGTGCGGCTTTCCTCTCGGGCTGCACGGAGCGAACTGGTGCTAGACAATGCAGATGAACCAGTGTTTGCAGGCGTGAGGACAGCCAGCTATAGGAATGAATCTGAGAGCAATGGGTAGGGAAACTGAGACACTCATCAGATCCAGCTGTGTCCTAGGGGGCAGATCCAGGCACTGCCTCCTGTTCAGAGATGTAGCAGGGGGCCTGCATCATCCTAGCATGGCTTCTCTGGCCAGTACTTGCTGTCATGCTGGTTAGAACGTGGTTGTAAGGTAGAATGCCCCGTCTGCATTGGTCAGGTCTATCCATGTACTTGCAGGCCCCCGTCACACTACTGTATCTGAGCACTTCAGAAATGTTGGTGAGTTCCTCCTCATAGCCCCCTCCTTCTCTCCATGAGGTAGGGCAGCAGGATCACCATTTGACAGATGGGAAACTGAGGCTCAGAGCATGACTTGCCTTTGGTCACTTGAAGCCTTTGGCAGAGCAGGGAATTGGACCCATCTTGATAACGATAGCTGTGCTTAGAGTGGGGCGTGCAATGGGCATGTATACTGCCTGGCTAGGATAGTATGCCGTGGTACCTACTTCCACTGCCAGCTTCCAGGAGGAAGAGGAGGTTTCCTGTGGGTGGGGGAGGAGAGAGCCCACTCACTCGACTCTTCCTCCCCCGTGATCATGGTAGTCCCTGAAAGAGTAACTGCTTCCAGCTGGCCTCTGCTGCCCAGGGGTTTGTGATGTCTGGAGCCACACGTGTGGGATGGGGAGAGGCATGATTGGCTTCCTGGAATGCCCCTCTTCCCCCCCTAACATGATTCAGAGTTTGCACCACGCCAGGGACGTTCCACTTAGTCTCGCTGTTCATCACCGTCCTGGCCCTCGTTAAGTGTCAGGCAGGACACCGGTTCTTGCAGCCTGCCTGGGAAAGCCGGCTGTGCTGATGGGCTTGTCAATGAAGATCAGGCCTTGGTGGCTCCCCTATCCAACCAAGGCCACGTCTAGTTCAAGGAATCGGTCCACGCTGCACCAGTTCACTTGGCCCAGCCGTGCACGTTCATGCAGGTTATGCTGCGCCATTGCAAAGCAGCCTGTGATTTTGCCCTGCAGCCACCCTCGTGCTGCGTAGCGCCTGTTGTGGCCTGTGGCCCTCTGAGCATGTAGCCTGTTGTCTGGGCGCTGCTCTCTGGCCTGGGGCATTCTCGATAATCTTTGCTCAGCACAAAGGGATATTTCTAGAGGGCTGAGAGGACTTGTGGGGAAAAAGTGGTGGCAAACTTCCCACCATCCTCTGGGGAACTCCCATAATATCTGAGTGGGAGCCCTGAACTTGCCTGCAGCTGTTGGTATAGTTTCAGGCTGTCCTTGCGAGATGAAGTAATGCTGTAGCTGCGGTGTTGTCTGGACGTGCATGTTTCTATACCCCGATGCTTCCGTTAGACTTCTTGGCCGTCCCTATGAGGTGTCTTGTTTGCAGGGGCCTTTCAAGAGGCGGAAGGGGGCTGTTTTCCAGGGGCAGACAGCTTTTCTAGGAGCTCAGCCTCCTGAAAGAGCACTCTCTCCTCTCCCAAGGTGGAAGGATCCCTCCCCCCCACTGTAACTTAGTCCTTGGGAGGGTCAGCATTTGTCAGCCAGTGGTGCATGAGAGAACTGGGTGTGCTGTGTCTACTTCCCTGCCTTTGGACACACTGCGGCCTCTGCAAATCGGGCTCTGCTAAGGTGTGTCCAGCTGGATAGCCAATGTCTCTCGTCACTTTGACAGTGCGGGGCCTAGGTGCTTGTTGCTTTGAGTTTGCGTTGCTCCAGGGTGGGGATGAGGGCCCCTTGTTCCCAGCTTTCCCCATCAGACTGGCCCAGAGGCCTTGTACTGCTCAGTATTCATACCCCCTGTTCATGTCCACAGGTGTGCTGGTACTGTCCAGCTAGCAGCTTCTGCCAGTGTGCAAGGCTTCCAAAGTCACGTAGGTGGGATCACTGGGGCATGTGAAGGGCTGAGGCATGCTGCACAGTGAGATTGAGCCCACTAAAGTGTGTGGTGCCAAAAGTCACCTTCCCTTTATCCCAGGAGAGCAGGGTCTACTCCAGTGCATCCCTTTGCAAGCTTCTTCTTGCAAGCTTCTGTACATCTCTGGGCTAAAGTGTCTGATGACCAGAGAAGTGCTTGTAAGCCCAGAGGGCCAGACTCTTTGAGGCTCTGCTGCTGGGAGGCCTGTCTGGATGTTAATGCGGCAGCAGGTGGGTTACATCCTCTGTTGTTGTTGACCCTAATCACACCACAGTGTCCCGCTGCCGCACGGCAATGTCCAGTCAAACACTGCAGCTCATGGCTTTTCTCTCTCTCCTTTCTCTACAGGTGCAGGAGAGTCTGGGAAGAGCACAATTGTCAAGCAGATGAAGTAAGCAATACCTCCCCTCCTTTGCTTTTGTTTCTGAATTTCAGCAATTGCCTCCCTATTTCACCCCACTGTAGAGAGTGGAGTGTGCGTTCTACAGCCAGGGACTGGGGTGCCACGTGGGTGCTGCATTCTGCAGCTAGGGGCCAGGGCGGTGGTGCCACGTTTTGTATGAACTCCTTTAATAATAATTAATAATAATTTTTAAAAATTGCGATCCGAAGCCTGTGATTTCAACAAAAGTTATCCATGCTTTATAGATGCTTTAGTTTCCATTAGCGAGACCTAGAAAAAGCGCTTCCAGGGGATAGTTATGGCAGGCTTCTCTGCACTGCATTTGGGTGATACGATTTCCATGTTCTTAGGGCTCTTGTTTTAAAAACACCCTTTTTGTATTTGAGTTTTTCATCTGAACAGCCAGGGCAGCCCACGCTGTGGGGCCAGTGATCAGTTAGAATGGCTGCTCTGGCGTTGCACCATTGACCACATCCAGACCCTAGAGAGCTTGTTGTGTCGTAGCCTAACTGGCTGGCTGCTGACCCTGTTAGCTCTGTTGGGGAACTGTGTGGTCGCTGGTGTCTGCACTCTCTCTGCTACTCTCCCGTTCAGCACACTGTTCCCCTGTTCAGTTCGCAGGGTGGCTTGTTTCAGCTTTGCCCAAAGCCAACGCCGAACTGCCTGGAGGTTGGGCTGGAACTTCCCCAGTGCGTTGGCCCTGACAGAACCGCTGGTTAGAGGGCTGTTCACGCTTGCCTCTAGCCAGCACCAGTTGCTTCCCCGTTGGAGGCAGGAGACTGGACTAGCTGGCCCACTGGTCTGATCCAGCCGGGCAGTTTGTATGTTCCTGCATCGCATCCATCTGCTCGCAGCAAAACGGTCCCACTCTGGGTCTTTCAAAGGGACATGCATTTCCCACGCTGCCATGAACTCGCTCAAATGTGCTGAAAAATGTTCATTTGTGTCTCTTGTCCATTATCTTGGAGGTATGGGTCTGTGCTATGGCCGTCGCTCCCTCTGAATGCCCGAGAGACCTTTCCTGTTCAGTTTTACTATAAGTCCTCCGTAGCGCATCTTGGGATAAAGCAGAGAGTCGCTTTCACTCCATGTGGTAGGACAATACCTGGGCAAGCTGCTCTGAGCAGCTGAGTTCTTCCCCATCCCATGCTCCCGCTTGTGGGAGTGCCAAGGGCTCACTGTATTCCTGGGACTGGGCCGCAGTCTAGCTTCGGTTGGGGTTAGCAGTGTCTGAGGAGAAGGGACTCTGTTTATATACTTGCTATTTTTGTCTTTTTAATAACACTGTTCAGTTTCAGCAATCCATCCACATAAAGCTAGCAGCACCTCTGCACAGCCTTACAGGACAGCATTCAGACTCCACATGCTTTATGGATTCCACAAAAAGATTAGGGAGGCAGAGCAGATTAGAGGATTTAAAAAACAAACCCTTGTGATTAAAACCTCCTCTCATAGCCAGGCCCTCTAATTTTGGGCACAGTATTCTCTCTGGCTGGCATGATGAACCCAGAACTTGCTTAATTTGAGCAAAACTTTACTCTTCTGGCAGCCTGGGGCAAATTGCCTTTTGAATATTTCAGTGACTTGCAATTAAACATGGAAAGTGACATCAAAAATGCATATGACAGTGATTACATAAATAGCAAAGAGCAATGCTAAAAGGTATCGCACAATGAGGATATACAAAAATGGTTTGTGTTGGGAGAGGCAGCCTAGAGACCCCTGCACAGCCTCACAAACTAAAACCTCCTGATAGGAAACCACCCTGGTAGAAATCTGCTGCATAAGAATTGACAGACCCATTCTAGTGAGGAGGGAAAACGATGATTGGCTGAACAGGGCCCTATAGAAATAAACCTTCAGGGGAAGGTTCAAGGCATTCTCTAAAAGTAGAGGGAGCTGTTTGTCAAAGGGGAGTGACTTCCGAACTCTGGGGTTTACACTGCGCAGAGAGGTTTTATAATCATTCTGTTCAGACGGGCTGTATCTCCTTAACATCTGAGCATCCAGACCCAGAGCATGGCCAAGCTAAAGAACAGCCAAATCCCCAGTGGGCATAACTCAAGTGAGCATTCCACAAGAGAATTAGACTGGGGGGTGGGGGTGGGGGGGTAGATTTCCTGCCTGGCCTGAAGAGAAGAAACTCTCTTGGAAAGACAGAGAGGAAGGTTGGTCCTGTGGTTAAGGCATTTGACTGGGTCTCAGAAGATTTTGGTTCAATTTCCAGTGCTACTACAGACTTCCTAAGTGGGCAAATAACTGAGACTCTGTGCCTCAATTCCCCTCTCTGTTCTGTCTAGTCCCTGCCCCCAAAGAGCTGACAATCCCATGCTATGTGACAGCTAGCACAGTGCGGCCCTGATTTTGGTTGGGGCTTCTAATGTTGCTACAATACAAAAAGCTGCTATTCAGAATAATACTCAAATGTATTTAAAACCAGATCCTTTAATTACGTTGTATGTGTCTGAACCTCTTGCTGAAATGTGTTTGTGATCCCCTGCAGTGTGGGAGCCCAAACGCAATAGATTGTTCTGCTAGATTAAGGTGGGGTGGAGACTGGAGTACAAGAGCTGTTTTAATGAGTCAATAAAATGCTTAAGTTTTAAAGGGCTGCGGAACCTGGTTATTTTGGGCATCTCTATGCTGTCAATCAACACAGCATGCTGGAGCTGAACAGGTTGGCTGCGTTTGCTCCATTTATCCTGGCACATTCAGGCTTGAAAAATTAGTGGCAGGTAACAAACTCCCTGCCTGCTGGGTGGCTGGTGGGTGAGTGAGAACTCTGCTGCTACAGGTGGAATTGATAAGCATCTGGTCAATTTCACTGTTGCTTAGCTGGCTAGTCTTTTCAACTGCAGGGAACCCAAGCAGAGTCTAGTGGATTTCAGTATTGCTGTTGGGGACAGCAGCAGAGGCACAGCCTTGATCACAAACCAGCTGCTGCTGTGGGATGTCCCAGGTCGAGGGGTCCCAGCACGGCCAAGGGGTTGTGATCACCCTCCCTTTTTTATGGTGACTAGTTCTTTCTTGTTGTAACATGGCCTCCTGGTAGGGAAACAGTTCAGAAACACTGCCCTAGGTGGTGGTTAGGGGAGAAGAGTCTCTTCTTCAGTTCTGCATCTCCCCTCTTCCTCCCCCCCCAAAAAAAAAAAAAAAAAAAAAATCTTCTCGCAGCAGCTGACTAAACCTGACTAGTTTCACGGCTGCTGAGCTCACTCCAGGCAGCGATTCTGGAACTGATCAGCTGCTGTAGAAAGCTGTGCGAGGCTGAGGTCTCGGGATGACCAGCAGCAGGAAGGCAAGAACTTAGTACCCAAAATCCAGTGGGGTGAGGGGGGAAAGAGAAGGGGGGGGGGAGTTCCCTTTTTTTGCAGTAGTTGAATCTTCAGACTTCTCACCACCTCTCCTGGGAGGTGGGAAGGGGGGTGGGGGGGACAACCCTCTTGGAGCCAGGATGGGATGGTGGGGGAGCTCTGGCTGGGGTGTCTGGGAGGGATGTTGGTGACAACCCTAGTAGGTTAATCTGAAAGCTGGGTCCAGGGACAGCATTCAGGTGGGAAGCATGCAGTGCCCTATGCTCGCTGCAGGCTGAGTGCCCTGCCCTGGTGCGGCTGAGGACCCCGTCTTTCATAGCAGCCGTTATCTAGCAAACATCTGGGTGATTGTCTTCTCCCCTCGGAGTCGGGCAGCACTGCCACAGTCCTTCTCATCCCCGGTGCTGGGCTCCCGTGATGGTAACATGGCCCTCTTTAGTGGTGCTGCTCCCAGAGACCGTCTCCACTGGGAAGTGCATCTCGGGGGAATGCTTCCTGCCCACCGGAGAGGGAGCTGCTGCACAGAGCTGAATGGGGGCGGCTCCCAGCGAGCAATGCGAATCCTAGTGAGGGAGCAGGGGGTGAGGGTGGGTTCTGCTGGGGAGCTCCGCTAGGACATGGTCAGCTCGGTGATGGTCTGACTTTGTTCCTGACCCCTCTTCAAGGATTATCCATGAGGATGGCTACTCAGAAGAGGAGTGCAGGCAATACAAAGCCGTGGTTTACAGCAACACCATTCAGTCCATTATGGCCATCATCAAAGCCATGGGCAACCTGCAGATTGACTTCGGAGACCTTGCAAGAGCGGTGAGTTACCCTCTCTGTGCCTGAAGATTGTCCTTGCTTTCACTGCTAGCCCTGGCGTGGGGAGTCAGAGCTCTTCTGCCTGCTGCTGGTCTGAATGAGGCATTCGAGGAGTCGTGACTCTTGCCAGAGGAGCAAGAATAGCTGAATCCTAGAACTGTTGGTGCCTAGAACCTCGCTGGCCGTTGGGAGGTTGAGGCTAGCCATGCCCAGCAGCAGTTGCAGTCAATAGATTTTTAAGAGCTGTGCTTCTGAGTGGGTGAGGCCTGAGCAACATAACCCAGCCAGCCCCTAAGGCCTTGGGGGTTATGTTTAGCCTGAGGACTCCAGGCATGGGCATGTGCTGCTACACTGTGCACTGCAGACAGGCAAGTGCTTGTTCAGCTCCCACCTGAGCACTGTGTGTGACCTGTCCTCCATCCTGCTGGGTCCCAGCCTGAGGGATGGGGCAGTTGTGAGGGGAGGTGCCTCTGGGGCACAAGCTTTAATGAGGGTGAGCTTTTAGGTGCAGAGAATCAAAGCGACTCAGGCTTGGTCCAGGCATGTGCCCTGACCTACTCCACCATTCGCTGCCTCCCTGTAACCACCAAGAGCAAGCTAAGGGCCAGCATGAGCAAAGGGGATCTAGATAGGAGGCAACGTGGTCTAATGGCTACAGCAATGGCTGGCGATTCAGCAGAGCTGGGTTTTATTCCTGGCTCCCTAGGTTTCCTGTGTGACATCAGGCAAGCTGCCTCCCTGTGCCGCCTTCTGGGGATAATGCTGCACTCCCCATATATGGCGCACCGAGATGCTGCGAGAGGGTGCTGTGGAAGGGCTAAGTAAGGTTTGGGGGGGGCTAACAATAGCAGCAGCAATCATGTTTTTTTTTTTCCTCCGCCTGGGACCTCCCTCGTTCAGGGTTTGCTCACTTTGCAAAGCCGTGTGTCTGGTTTGGTTGGTCATTACCTGGGGATCAGAAGTAGGACGCTGTTTGTTCAGCCCCCAGCAATGTCCCTCAATTGCTTAAACCATGCGTAGCAAGATCTGAGAGATGGCAGGTGTCCTTAATCTGCCTAATGACCACGCGTATGGTGATGTCCTACCATACCTGGCTCCTGAGGAATGCTTTGGTCTGAAGGCTAATGAACTAGCTTTGCGTTCTCAGAAGCTCCCCCTTGCTAATGAGGGCACAGGATAGATCTTCTAACACCACTTTTTGACCCCAGTCATCAACTGGTAATGCCCTGAAATCTTCTAGGGACTTCCATAAAGGTGCTTTAATAAGTGGGGTCCTTGCTACTGACCAGTGCTAATTACCTTGCTCTGGTCCTCTGAGGAGTTGGGAGTTTATGCTTGGGGAGAGTTCTATGATGATTACCCTGTGTAAGTGATTGTATGCTCTCTCTGCCAGCGAGAGCAGGCACTGCCATGGGGGACTGCTTTTAATGCATGGTTGGCCTAACAGCAGCCCTGCAGCCCACAGTCTGAGCAGGTTTGCTTGGTGCTAGGTAGTGTAAGTGGTGGCAGAATTAAACCACATGCACTAGATGTCTGAGCCTGATTTTCATTAACTTCCATTGTAATGAGTTACTGCTTGTAGTGTTGGATGGGGGGAGAGGAAATGTCTCACGATAGCCATAAAATGCTGAATGTGTCTGTGCACGGAGTTTCTAACTTCAGATCTGCCTCGATGGCTCCCCCCATCCCAAAATACGGCTTCTAGAATCCCTCAGACAAGATGGCCAGACTTTTGATGCTCCAGCTATGTGCATGAAATATAGCAGGTCACAGCCATTCTCCTCATGAATGCAGTGGAAGTGCTGTAATCAGTACAGCTCCCATCATGCAGTGCTTCACCGTGGCCTAGCTGCTAGCTTCCAGGTGACCTTAAAGCCGCTGAGGTTACTAGGGTCCTGTGGTAGCTGCAAATCTCCCAGGCTTAGTGTAGGCCAGGGAAAAGGGGCTGCTTTCCCAGCTTGGCTTGACTCGGCTCAGCTCAGGTTTATTAGTACGACAAGAGCAGGCAAACCAAGCTTAGCATGACTCACTTCCTTATAAATGCATGCAGTGTGCAGGACAGACAAGTACTTGCTCTAGCATTCTTCCTTGTTTGCTGTGTACCGCTTTGTTGCCCTGCAGGTAGATGGAGAGAGCCCTAGCAGCATGTAGCAAGTGCCCAGGTGGCCACTGGGCCATAGTGTGATGCTATGGTTTAAAACACAGGCTTACAAAGAGGCTTGTACAGCTGAGGAAGCTGGTCCTCCTGCCAAGCCAGCTATGAGTAGAGAATGTGACTGCAGCAGCAAAACTGTCCTTTCTCCTTAAACCCTGGAGGCGGTTGTACCTGTCAGAAGGGCTCCCAGCAGGAAAAGAGATGTTTAAGCCCTGCCTATGGCCTCCTGGCAGTGTGAAGCTGGCTGGCAGTGCTAGAGGCTGAACCCAGTTTACCTCCTTGGTGCTTTCCGTATTCCTGGGCCAAGGACAGGAGGTTGTACTTGGCACTGCCAGCACAAAGGAGTCGACAAGGAAAGTTCTGCAATCCACACAGGGCTGATGTGGCAGAGGGTTCTCAGCGATTCAGATGAGCTGGGCTCTGCTGGAGACTTATTCCCTTGAGGGCTATCTTGAGTGAGTAGCTACAATTGCTGAGGCAAAGGAATTCTTGATGCTCCAGTCTCCATCCCTCCCATTTCCCAGCAGGGAATGCTGAAATTGTCTTAGCTTGGCCTTCCTGCTACCTCTCTGTTTGTCACTGGGGTCATAAAAGGCAGGGGAGACAAAGCTTCTGCATTTCGTTTGCTTATGGGAGCATCAGCTGGTTGGGTGACTGCAAATGAGCACTGTATAGCAGGTGTATTTCTCCTCTGCCCAGTCCCCTCCATGGTTTAACAGAGGCCAGTTGAAATGAAATCTAGCTTATTGTTTAGAGGCGTCCTCAGCAAGGAGCATCCCTAATACCATGGCATGGCAGAGGACCTGGGCCTTTCCTTTCTGACCTCTGTGGGTTCCTGAGAAGTAAATGTATGTGTAACTGTTGGGCAATGTGTTTATGCATTCCCTTCCATGCCTGACCACAGAGGATGCAAGTCTGTTACAGCCCCCACTACGGAGCCAGGCTCTTTTAGTGCTGGAGGTCCCCCAGTGCAGACCCTGGGCATGCTCAAGCAGGTGGCCGTCACATGTGCTGTTGAGAAGAGCCCCTCTGATTAGAAGTGCAGGGTGTCTTGGGGGCCTGAAAATCTGGAGCTGCAGCAGCCCAGCTGTGTACCTGCCAGTAGCTGATCGGCTGGGGAGGCTGTCTGATTCTCCCCATTTGTGTGTTGCAACACGCTTTGATCCTGCTTTTAGAGTTCTGCTCAGCACTGGGAGACCCTGCAGAACAGTCACAGTGCGGCATCTATTCCGCTGCCCGAAATGCTCCCTCTCCTCCAAACGATGGATTGATCGAGCCATCTTGGTGACTGGCCATCTCTGTAGGGCTCCTGTTCATGTCTAACATTGTGCCTTAGTCACCAGAATGCCTTGCAGACACTTGACAATCGGTCACCAGTTTCCCCCTGTGTCATAAGTTCGGTGCATGGGCAAGGGAACGAAAGGAGATCTCTGTGTAAACACAAAGGTTCCTGAACAATCCTGCCCGAGTTTCCTTGCTGTCGGGTCACAAGCTAATCCAAATGGTGTACTGCTGTTCCCAGGGCTAAGTAACCGATGATAAGCCATGACTGCATATTTTTTAAATTGACATCTAGTTTGTTTGCCTGCCATCAGCCCTGCAGGAAATCAGTGGAGTCCCAAAGTGTGGATTTTTCTGCTGGCTTCTTTGCAAAGATTTGAAGTGCCACTTGCCCCATTACTCAAAGAAGTGAACCTCCCTGGGGAGGGGTTTCTTGGGAGCCTTAGCGGCACATGCATAGTACATGGTAGGTGCAAACCTCCTGGGTTTTGGAGCTCTATGTTCCTCTAGTACAAGGCTTGGCCATCAAACTTTAGTGTGATCAGCTTTCATACATAGCAGACGTGAGAAGCAGCTGTTGCTCAGGAACTTCATTGATGTTTGTGGTTTGCTGTTCCCTGCAGGATGATGCTCGTCAGTTATTTGCACTCTCTTGCACTGCAGAGGAGCAGGGAATCATGCCAGAGGACCTTGCCAATGTGATTCGGAGGCTGTGGGCTGATAACGGTGTCCAGGCCTGCTTTAACCGCTCCCGAGAGTACCAGCTGAATGACTCTGCTGCATAGTGAGTACCTCTCCTTTACTGTCCTCAGGCAGATTTAACCTGGGGCTGAAATGTGCCACAGCTTCAAGTGGCGTGTGCCAAAGGCCAGCCTGTACAGTGTGTGAAATCTGATGGGGAGCTGCACCCTGATGATGGTGTCTTGTTCATGGACAAAATGACCTATGTGCATTGAGCTGGAGACATGCGCGTGCTGCTGTCATGAGTGTGGGCACTGCTGTAAGCACAAAGGGGGCAGGTGTAGGATAATGAAACATTGACCATCACTCTGCTAGATTTGCCATGTAACACAGCGGTCTCCATTGCTTCCTCTGGTGCTATCTTAAAATAATCTGAATTGTGGTTGCATGTCAATACTGGGCAAGATAAACTAGTCATTGGTGCTGGCTCTTTGGCTTCCTCACCAACCATTGTTCGCAGGGACTGTCCTGGGCCCCTTGGGACCAGAGGGAGTAGTCTGGCCAGGGGAGGGGGAGTTCAGGGAAGGGTATGCCACATCCTCTGAGAGTAATTCTAGTACAAGTTGAGCACAGTTTGGATGGCAACTGTCCAAGCATTGTGGGACGTTTGGGTCTGGAATTTCTGGGCTGGGTTGCCCCTTCTTGCCCTCCCATGAGCCTTGCGAATGGGTTAGCTGGAAGCTGGGGAACTGTTCATCATTGCCCCCTGGTTTGTGACACAGAGGCTACCTGGTTGCTAATGCAGCCCAAGGGTTGGATCCCAGCAGACTGCCCTGGAGACACAGCCAGGTGGACACCCCCTGTTCCCCAGGGGATGTTCCTATGACCCCTTGCCCTTGTTTAACGTTTAGGTGATCCTGTGGGACCTGTGCAGAATGCTCCACTGTCCCAGGCCCTGCCCTGCCATGTGCGCTGCACAGACTCATCCTTTGTCCCCAGCCTGCTGCAGCACCTGGTGCACCTTCCCTCTCACAAGCTCACCCAGAAATTCCTGCCTGGCGTGGCTGGCCCTGAGGCATTGGCTGTAGGGGGCAGTGGTAACCTCTCCACCTCCTGGGAGCATATCGCAGTTGTGACGGTGTCTGTCTCCCACCGCGTCCTCTCTGGATTGTTTCCCGTCTGCTATCACAAAGTACAGCCCCATGTCCTCCTCCCACGTGCAGTAGTTTTGGGTGTCTCTGTAAGCCACAGGCTGGGGGTGGCTAGAAGACACTGCTCGAGTTCTTGGGGCCAGCCTCAGCAAGGAGAGCCAGGCTCCAGTTCTGGCTGTAACGCATTTTCCTGCATCTGAGTATGTGGGTGTGTTTGGCAAAAAAATATCCTGGCTCTGGCAGTGTGGGGTGGATGTGATGGGGGAAGGGGGTGGAAGAGATGAGTGCCTGTGGTAGTCTCCCCCCCCCCCCCCCCCCCCGCAAATGGGTTGCCAGGAGAACACATGCTGCGTGAGATCCATGTGGGACCTCGGTCCCTCTTCTCCCTGAGCACCAGAGAGGAACGGTCTGAATATTTACGGCACTATTTTTCCATGGCATATTGCGATGGCCTGCTTCATGGTGTCTTCTCCCCTTTTTCTCCCCCTCTCCTGCCCCCCAATCCTAGAGCCCTGATGGGCTGCAGGCTGGCAGGGTTTGATTAGTTGCTTGTTGCTGCGTTGCAGTGAAGGTTTCGAGCCTGCCTTGAAACAAGGGGCTCCACTAAGACAACCTGCCTCTGTATTGCTGCTCACCAGCATCCTGGTAAGTGGGCTGCTGTTGCCCTGCTCTTGTGGCTGTTCTTGGAACAGGAGTGCGTCACTGCATCATGCACTCCATTTCACAAACCCACTGCAAATGTGCTTAACGAGTTTACAATGCTTGTTGGCAGGGTAACCGGGGGAGAGGTAAACAGACTGCAGGCTCTCCTTTGGGTCAGCCTCTCCTTTCTAAGGGCTGTGGGGTTTTTAACACACTCCACTCACCACGTGAGGAGATGGAGCCATAGCTGTCCTTCCATGGTGGAGGCCCTCTGTGCATTACCCAGTGCTACCCCAGGGCAGCTCAACTGGCCAGCCCACTTAGTGCTCTGGGACTTCCAGGGTGCAAACAATTTGGGTGTGTTGGGGGGAGATGGGAAACAACTGAAATGAAATTGACTCTTTGGTCAGTCTTTGCTGCAGCCAGCCCCAGCTCTTAGCCAGGTGTTGCCATTAACTCTCTTCCCCCACCCCCCACCCCTGTGCAAAACTTTCATCTGCATTTAGTGGTGCTTTTAACCCCGGGCTGGCTGGGGCTGAACCTAGGTGCCACTTTCTTTGGGTCTGGTAATCTGTCCACTTTGCAGTGAGGACACAGGTTAAACCACTGCAGTGCTGCTAGTCCTCCAGTGCCTTCCCACAGTTCCCCCCCACACCCAGAAGGACAGCCAGGTTTCCCCACTGTTGACTGGAAAACATCCTAGAGCGGTTTGGCTGAGTGTAGTGCAGAGCCCCCTGGGATGTGCCTCCGGGAGTTCCAGCCACATTCACAGGGGAGTGCAGCAGCATAGGCAGGGCTTTGCAGCGGGGTGCTGCACACCCAAGCTAGGCTGACTGGCTGGGTTAACTCTGCAGTGAAGATGTACCCTTTTGTCCCAGGCACTCTTTTGGAGAGTGCATATTTGCAAATCCAGAGCTGCAGTTGCTTCTCTTTAAGGTGCTGAAGCTATGCCCACAGCTCCTAGGAACGTTTCTTCCCCCCCACCCCCGGGTGATAACAGAACTAGAAAGGAAGATGTTTCAAAACCATGTCCTCATATTGCAGCTCTTGTGCCCAACAGTCTCTTGACTGCAATGGTGAGGCCCAGCCATCAGGCCAGAGAATGGAGTGTGCCTGAGTCCCACCCAGCCTTCCCGGTTCCTTTTGCCTCCGGCACATCCAGATCTGTGGATTGCCCTCAGAGTCCCAGCTGGTCTTTCTGGACTGGGAGGGGTCTCTGAATTGCCCCCTCCCCTTCCTCTCCTCTGCCAGAGGAGTCAGTGTGTGAGAGGAGATTGTCCCTCTCACTTAGTGAGCAAATATTTCATTACAGTGATTGGGAGCCAGGCCTGGCTGGGCTGACTTAAGGAAACACCCTCAGCAGAGCCTCACTCTGCATGTGTCCCTGGGCTCCAGCACAGAGACTGTAGGCAAATGCCCCAGTTTTGCCAAAGTTGTCAGGATGGCCAGGACAGTGTTTAAAAAAGGGACTATCCTGGCCAAACGGGACATATGGCCACCCTAGTTGAATGAAATAGAATTTTAAAAGCTGATGTACTCTTGGTCCAAACATCAACACAGCTGCTGATAGGACAGCAGCACTTCTGCTCAGCCCTGTCTGTCAGCAGTTTAAATTACATATACTTTTGCTTTAAGACCTCGTTGCTTTTATATAAAAAAGGCTTTTGTCTGGCATAGTCACTTACAACTCCAGCTTCCCTTGCCCTGTCAGATAGGTGGAGAGGCTGGAGGGAATTCAGAGAGGCACAGAAAGTATCATGAAATTGACTGATGGGGAGAAATTATCAAGGCTGTACAGCTCGACTAAGCGATAGCTAATGATGGGAGAAATCTGTCTCCAAGTATTTGACACATGCAGATAAAAAAGATAGGGTGATCCAAGAAGGGGCATAAATGAGTGAAATAGAGGTTAGGAAAACTTGCAGACAGTGAGATCTATTTTACTGTGGAATAATCTCTCCATGGAAAGGGACAGAAAGCCCCATGGTACATTTAAACTTAGTTCAGTCTATCCTCCAGGGCTTCGTCTAGAGAGAACAAATTCTGCCTTGGCAGGCAGATGAGCCAAGCTCTTTTCCATCTCTAACTTACACAACCCTCATGGGACTTTGATAAAGGGCCATCAAGGCAGTCACAGAAACAAATGTAACAGGCTTGCTCATCTGCTGTTCAGGAGAGGGAGAGTCAAGCTTTGGGGTGAGACACCAGATCCTGACTGATTAGTACAGTGAATAACCTCTGTTCAGCAGGCCTTACAGTTACAGCCACTCCCCAGGGCTTCTGCAACCAGTACAGCGTATTGCCTGCTGAAATAGCCTCTGTAAGCGGGACTGTAAGTCAGAGGGGAAATGTCATAGGCCTAGCATTTTCAGACCTGGGTGCCTAGAATTAAGCTCTCAAAATCCCTGTTTACACACGTCAATCAAAGTGGGGGGTGTTTCAGACACGCCAAGTATCCCTAAATCCCACTGAAGAGGGAGATGCATTTGCCCAGCACTCCTGGTAATTAAGCCACTTTCGTTTAGGTTCCTAAATGAGGATTTAACAGCCTAACTTGAAGCTCCAGGTTTGAGCCTGCTGGGCTGTATATGGTATAGAACAATCTGCAGCACTCGCTGTCTTTCTGAGTAACCAGGATGTGTTCGTGTCATGTAACTCCTCCAGCTCTGATCCACTGGAGTACGTCTGCAGCTACAGCTTACAAAGCAAAGCATGCCCTTCCAGGTCACATGGCAAGTGTCTTTCTTCATGGCCTTTTTTCTGGCTGCCGTGGAGCACCAAGAGCCACTGAGTGTTCACTTCATGTGATCCTCAGCTTTTACAGGGGAGTGTCCTGAGACCAACGATTCTCCTTGAGGATGGCTTTATTTCAGCCTTTTTCTTTCTCCTGCCCTGGGCAAGGGCTTTAGATAAAGGAAAATAGACTTTCTGTATCTCCTTACAAGATAAATTCTATCCCTTCTTGTTGCTGTTACATTTCGGTGCTTGAAAGACTAAACCCCCACAAATGAAAATGTCTGCTTTGAAGAGAAGAGCATGTTAAACACAAGAACAACAATTTTTTAGGTGAACTTGAATTCTCCAGAAGTCAGCAAGAGCCTGTAAGGGGCTGATTGAGTTCCATCATGGCATTATCTGGACCTATCCTCCGGTACACTCCATTAGTGCTAGTAGGTAGGCTTTCACGTTGGAAATATGGGAAGCTGCAGAATGAATGGTAAGAAAAGAATTAGGTGCTGTGATCGAGATCAACAGCTTGTGAGGACATCTTCAAGCAGAATGCACATCCAGCTGCATTATGGTCCTACCCAAGAGCAGCACAGTTTGGGCACAGCTTGGGCTGGGCATGAGTCACAAGACTACTAGCTTTAGAACTTCTGAGAGGAGGAACCACAAACAGCAGAGCAGCTGAACAAACTATTCTTATCCTAGAATATCAGGGTTGGAGGGGACCTCAGGAGGTCATCTAGTCCAACCCCCTGCTCGAAGCAGAACCAATCACCAATTTTTGCCCCAGATCCCTAAATGGCCCCCTCAAGGATTGAACTCACAACCCTGGGTTTAGCAGGCCAATGCTCAAACCACTGAGGTATCCCTCCTCTCCTCCTTTTGGAACTAACTCAGATGTGTTCCTTCCAGGGGAGGCAGTTGCTGATTCTGACACTGTCAGTATACGTCCCTCAGGCTTCCCGTTACTGATGCTTTTCAAATTATGCCAGACGTGGCTTTTTTGGAAACTCACACTTTACAGGAAGAGGTTTCAGTTGGTAACTGCCTCGGTGTCATCGTCAATTAGCCTGGGAAAGAAAATACTCCATTGTGGAGTGGCCTGGTGTAACCTTTGGAAATGGCCCATGCCTGCGATGCCCCATGTGTTTTTTGTGTTGGAGCTCTGTGGTCACAAGACTAATCAGATTTTGTGCCATCCACGGACAGCAAAAGCAGACTGTGAAAGCTGGGCATTCTTTGCTTGCCTTGGCTCAAAGCAGCTGTTCCAAACCCACACTGACAGCTTTGAGAGTCCTGGCTCCCATTTTACCATAACGAAAGGGATGCAAGAAATGCCGCTTGGAAAGCTGAGCACCTGGCGTAACCCACTGAGAAACCTTCAGAAGACCGAGCCAATTCCACTTAAATTCCCAGACTTGTCTTTTGGAGGTGTTGTACAGGTTTCCTCTGAGGATGAGGACTGACCTTGTCCTCAAAGAAAACATGTACAACCACCTTCAAAAGTTGAGCCTGGGAATTGAAATATAGAGCAGTCTGGATCACTAGGAAAGCTGGATGCAAGCAAACCGTGTGTTTTAATATAGCCAAATATAGTTACACATCCAGGAACAAAGAATGTGGTCCATACTTACAAGATGGAGGACTCTGTCCTGGGAAGCAGTGACTCTGAAAAAGACTTGGAGGTTGTGGTGGATAATCAGGTGAACCATGAGCTCCCAGAGCAACCATGTGGCCAAAAGAGCTAATGTGATCCTAGGGTGTATAAACAGGGGAATCTCCAGTAGGAGCAGAGAAGATATTTTTGCCTCTGTATTTGGCACTGGTGCAACCGCTGCTGGAATCCTGTGTCCAGTTGTGGTGTCCACAACTCAAAAAGGATGTTGGTAAATTGGAGAGGGTTCAGAGAAGAGCCAGGAGAATGATTAAAGGATTGGAAAACCTGCCTGAGAATGGTAGCCTCAAGGAGTTCAATCTACTTAGCTTAACAAAGAGCAGGTTCGGGGGGTGACTTGTTCAGTTTGTAAGTACTAGCTGGGGAACAAATATTTGCTAATTAGCTCTTCAACCCCCTCCCCCCCCCCCGACCCAAGCCTCACTGAGACTCCAGGAGAAACCCCATTGCATTAATTCCAGCAGTGCAGACTGGATGTAGTGGATTTGTCTGTAATCAGTACCATGTGGCTGAGTGCATATTCTTGCCCTGATTCTCATTTGCACTTAGACTCTTTGACACTGCTCCGGTGAGTCTAATTGACACCTCCTTGATGACCCAGAGCAGCAGAAATGGCCCACCATGCATGTGAGAATCGGGCGTTCCGTTCCTTGGCAGGACCACTCCAGAACTTGGCAGTGATGTACCAGAGAACTCCGACAGTTTATCTAGTTTTCCCCAAGAAATTTTGTATTAAAATGCTGTTCTAAAGTTTCTTTTGGGGGAACCTCCATGGTCTGTCTTCACTGTAACTCTGTGGTGCATGAACATGGCCATCTAAGGGGGCCGGACGTGGCTCCAGCTGCTCTCTCAGACCAGCAAGGGGTCACTAGCAAGTGGCATGATGTGCTGCTGTGTCTCATTCCTGGGACTGAGCATCCTTTGATAGCAAGGGTCTGACAGAGCCTGACAGCCTCAGCCTCTGATTGCCTGAGATGGTGTGTTGCACTGGAGCTATATCACCAGACCAGCATTTAAGTACAAGGGATTTCCCAGAAGGCTTTTAGATAGAGAGGAGAATAAGGGGCTGGCAATATGGGGTATCTTCCCAGTTATACTGGTAAAGTTAAACCGCTGTAGTTAAACCAGTATAACTCCCCATGTTGACACTCTTGGTATAAGTTCTTTTTTTCAATTTAGCTTAAATCACTTCCAACATGGTATAAACTAAACTGAAAAAGGGCCCTTAATAAAAAGGCCATGAGTGAAAGTGTCCAAATGCAGAGTTATATATGATATAAACTCTAGCAGTTTAAATTCACACCTATCTTCTACCAGTACGACTCCCCCATGTAGACAAGTCCTGAGAGGACAATATCCAGAATATTCTGTGTTGCTTTCATCGTCCCAAATTCTTTGTTGTATGGAGACCAGATTGTCTGACACAGGTTTATGCTGATGTCTAACCAGACAAGAATGTGTGCTGTGCTGGTGGCAGGCATCGTTCTTTGATTGCTCTTATCGATGAGCTCATGCTTGTTCATATCTATTCCAATTAGGTGTGTGCGTGCCGGTTGCACAGTTCGTCGGAAGGTTTTTCCCCTAGCAGCACCTGTCGGGTTGGCTCTGGAGCCCCCTGGAGTCGCGTCTTTATGGCGCCGCATATAGGGCCCTGCCAACCCACCGCCTCTCCAGTTCCTCCTTACCATCAGTTGCAGTTGTCGGAGCGTTTCATCTCTAGTCTTCAATGAGTGATCCTCCTAGCATATTTTCTGTAAATAGTTACAGATCGTTTAAAAAATTGTTGTGGGTAGTTAGACATCTGGACCTGGGGTACTGGGGAGTGTTTCCCTCCCCCACTTCCCTGTCCCTCTCCCAGGCCCAGGGCATGCCTCGGACCCAGGGGTTTAAGCCGTGCGGGGTTTGCTAGAAACCTGTGCCCCAGGGTGACTCATCTTGTCTAAAGTGCTTGGGGGAGTCCCATCAAGCAGACAGGTGCAAGATCTGTAGGAGCTTTCGCACCCACACGAAGTAAGAGAGGGTTCACAGACCAAAGTTGCTGTTAATGGAAGCAGATCTCCACCCTGAGTCTGAGTCGAGCCCCATGGATATGGTGTTGGGCTCCTCCATGGCGGTGCACAGCGCGCTGGCTTCGGTCCAGGAGGTGCTGAGGAAGGACTCTGGGGTTAGAGACCCTCGGCACTGGCACTCCCTAGCGCAGAGCACGGCATGGGATAAATATCGGCATCACTCAGTCTTCTGTGCCGAAGTAGTAGTACAGGAACATTGATAGAGGGCGCTCCCCTTCCCGTGCCCAGGAACATGAACCCAACGGAGGTGAACTCCACCTCCACTCCAGTCAGCAGTCAGCACTGTTGACTCCGCGCCCACGGGAGGGACCGTTGAGTCCGGTGCCACCGGAGGAGACCTAGGTGGAGGATTTGGACCTCCCATCCACACCCAAGACTTATGAGGCGGCGCAGGACCTGATAACATTGACAGCGGCAGAGCACCGGTCCAGAGGCCACTGGTGAAGCCAAGGGGCAAGCCAGCTATGGCTCGGCCATGATCTACATCGCCCCAGCACCGATCCCCAGCAGTGACAGGCATGGCACCGTCATGGTCCCCGCATGCGGACTCATCAGAATCTGCATCGGACACTGATTCATGTGTCCCGGAGAAGCCGACACTGTAGCCACTGGCACTCCCAGTCAGCAGGAATGACCCAAACTTTCCCCTCAGTACCATGGCCATCACAATGGCAGGTACCAGCTCAGATGCCAGTCCAGTGGCCCTTCTGGACCCTGTGGGCTTACCACCAGTCCCAGGGGTCTGCCTCGGTACGCTCCTTTTCAGTCACGTCTGAGAGAAGGACTGCATTTGGTGCCAGGGATTTCTCCTGGGCATCAGCCACCGCTACTGCTGCCAGCGCCATGATTGGTACCACACCCGGCACCGATATCGGGCCCGGCACCACGGCTACACTCAGTACCATGGACGATGCTGCTGTTGCAACCGGTACCAGGGCCGGCACCGAAGTGGACTCAGACTTGGGGACAGAGTTGCAGCATTTTGAGGAACTTGATGGGAAGGCGGGGCATTCCCATATTCCAGGCTCCTCCTCCTCATCTCCAGATGAGGCAGTGGCAGGAACATCCTTGGGGCCTCCCCTTCCCGACAGCAGAGCCCACCTTGAACTTCTGAGGTGGGTCGTTCAGAACCTTGGGGTACAGATGGAAGGGGTCACCAAGGTGTCAGACCCAATGGTAGACATTTTATCCTGGCAGTACCCACCAGGGTGGCCCTTCCCCGGATAAAGACCATTCAGGAGAACATACAAACCCTGTGACAGCCACCATCCTCTCTGGCTCCTACAGCTAAGAGAGTTGAGAAAAAGTACTTTGTGCCCTCCAAGGACTATAAATACTTGTTTACCCACCCTCCGCTGGACTCACTGGTAATGGCAGCTGTTAACGGCGGGAAAGGCAAGGGCCTACCCCTCAAGCTAAGGATGCAAAGAAGCTGGACCTCTTCGGGAGGAAAACCATGAGTTTTCAAAGATAACGGCCAATGGCTCTGCAATCAGATCAGCCAATTCCCTCAGCACCCTTGGATGCATTAGATCTGGACTCATGGACTTGTGCATGTCCAGCTTTTCTAAATAGTCCTTAACCTGTTCTTTCACCACTGAAGGCTGCTCACCTCCTCCTCATACTGTGTTGCTCAGAACAGCAGTCTGGGAGCTGACCTTGTCTGTGAAGACTGAGGCAAAAAAAGCCTTAGTACTTCAGCTTTTTCCACATCATCTGTCACTAGGTTGCCTCTCCCATTCAGTAAGGGACCCACACTTTCCCTGATCACTTTCTTGTTGCTAACATACCTGTAGAAACCCTTCTTGTTACCCTTCACATCCCTTGCTAGCTGCAACTCCAGTTGTGTTTTGGCCTTCCTGATTACACCCCTGCATGCTTGAGCAATATTTTTATATAGTGTCTAGTCCCACTGGAATCGGGAATTTGATGAGAGGATAATTCCTTAGGACGGAGATATGTAGAGTTCATGGGGAGAGCTTGCAGATGGGCTGCATTTTTCTGTTTTAGCCTGTTGCCACCTCTGAGTCTGTTGAATCTGCAGTGAAGGCTGTGATGTTAAGCAGAGCTGCAATCTCTTCCCTGCACTGTTCATCAGTCTGTACTTCCTGTTCTCAGTCAGTGTGACTAATCGCTCCCCTTTGGTTCCAGGCAAAGGCTCTGTCTTCACCAACCCAGCAAGCTCTCAGGTTGTTTGCTCCCTGAATTAGCTTATTAGGTGTCCTGCTGCTCTGGGATTTCTCAGGTGAAAGACTACAAAGGGAAGAAGAAATGTTTACATAAAGGACTGGACAAAAAGTTCCCAATCCATGCAGCTCCCGGATCTTGGATGAAGACCTGGGAATGTTTTCCAAAGACATTCTTTTTTCTTCTCTGAACAAATCTAGATTGGGTCAGGAGGAAATTAACACAACAAGAGCACCTCAAATTTGTGCTGGATGCATCTTCACCTGGCAGTCTGTGCAAAGGACGCTTTGTGCACAGTAAAAACGAGTCGTCCTTGTGGCACATTAGAGACTAAAATTTATTTGGGCATAAGCTTTCGTGGGCCAAAACCCACTTCATCAGATGCATGGAGTGGAAAATACAGTAGGGAGGTATAAATACACAGCATATGAAAAGATGGGAGTTGCCTTACCAAGTGGTGGGGGAGGAGGGAGGTCAGTGCTAACGAGCCAATTCAATTAAGGTGGAAGTGGGCTATTCTCAACAGTTGACAAGAAGGGGTGGAAATCACTTTTGTAGTGCTAATGAGGCCAATATAATCAAGGTGGCCCATTTCAAACAGTTGACAAGAAGGTGTGAGTATCAGCAGGGGGAAATTACTTTTTGTAGTGACCCATCCACTCCCAGTCTTTATTCAGACCTAATTTGATGGTGTCCAGTTTGCAAATTAATTCCAGTTCTGCAGTTTGTCGTTGGAGTCTGTTTTTGAAGTTTTTTTGTCGAAGAATTGCCACTTTTAAGTCTGTTATTGAGTGTCCAGGGAGATTGAAGTGCTCTCCTACTGGTTTTTGAATGTTCTAATTCTTGATGTCAGATTTGTGTCCGTTTATTCTTTCACGTAGAGACTGTCTGGTTTGGCCAATGTACATAGCAGAGGAGCATTGCTGGCACATGATGGCATATATCACATTGGTAAATGTGCACGTGAACGAGCCCCTGATGGTGTGGCTGAGGTGGTTAGGTCCTATGATGGTGTCCCTTGAATAGATATGCGGACAGAGTTGGCACCAGGGTTTGTTGCAGGGTTTGATGCCTGGGTTAGTTTTTTTGTTGTGTGGTGTGTAGTTGCTGATGACTACTTGCTTCAGGTTGGGGGGCTGTCTATAAGCGAGGACTGGCCTGTCTCCCAAGGTCTGTGAGAGTGAGGGATTGTCCTTCAGGATAGGTTGTAGATCCTTGATGATGCGCTGGAGAGGTTTTAGTTGGGGGCTGTAGGCGATGGTTAGTGGCATTCTGTTACTTTGTTGGGCCTGTCCTATAATAGGTGACTTCTGGGTACCCTTCTGGCTCTGTCAGTATTTCTCTTCACTTCCCCAGGTGGGTATTGTAGTTTTAAGAACGCTTGGTAGAGATCTTGTAGGTATAGGTGTTTGTCTCTGTCTGAAAGATTGGAGCAAATGCGGTTGTATCTTAGAGCTTGGTTGTAGACAATGGATCGTGTGATGTGGTCTGGATGAAAGCTAGAGGCATGTAGGTAAGTATAGTGGTCAGTACGTTTCTGGTATAGGGTGGTGTTTATGTGACCATTGCTTATTTGCACTATAGTGTCTAGGCAGTGGATCTCTTGTGTGGACTGGTCCAGGTTGAGGTTGATGGTGGGGTGGAAATTGTTAAAATTGTGCACAGTGTTTATTTACAGCAGCTCCATCTGGGCTTTCACTTTAAAGCTGACGCTGTCAAGTTGTGTACATGGAAGCGACAATGACAAATGAAAATCCCAGCCGGTGGAACCAAATTAGGTAGGGTTGACCGACTCTCCTCCCAGACGCAGCACGCTCCAGAGACCCAGGGAAAGCCGCAATACAATACCAGGCACAGCCTTGCAACTGGGAATAGTAGGTCTTCAAAAAGTTTGCAAATTTCTTTGAGTCCATTTCCTTCTGTCTGAGCAGTGAAATGGAGTTCATGTGCAAGCACGGTATGTCCTGCAAAGAATTTCTCTCTTGGGTCTTTGGAAAGTACATGCTAATGGGAGCAGACACATGCTCCCTTTTCTCTCAATTGTTAGCAGATGCTGGTGTGTAAGTACCTAAGAGGAAAGATGAGCTAGAGGTTAGGGCAGTGAGAACCAGATTCAGTTTGTCCTTTAATCTTCTCTGGGGAAAACAGCACAGGAACAAATACCTTCAAGGTTCTGAGGTGCTCAGATACTACAGTGATAGGGTCCAGACAAGAACCTAGTGTTGATTTGAATGTAATTTTGATAGTAGAAACACTAAGCTCTAATTTCAGCCTGTGATAAGAGATGGATGAGAACTAACAGGGCTCTTCCCTCTTCAGCATTAGGGTCTGAACCTAGGATTGGGTTTAACTCACAGTCAGGATATATGGAGAGATGGTTTCTATGCTTGAGGGTCTATGCACAGATCTTCAGAAGTAGCACCTATATACCCTGCCACTTCATTCTTCAAAACGAACACCGCTACAAATTTGACCAAGCAGCAGTAACAAACGAGTTCAAGCATACTCCACTGCTGGCAAGGGAGAGCTCAGAGGGAGTTCTGAGAATAAAGTTGGCTCTGTTGCAAAATCTGCTTTTTCCAAATATCTGCAGTTCGGTTTTCTGAACTAGCACTTCTGCGTTAGAACCAGGAACGGACCCTATTTAAAAACACTGCATTGAGAATCTGAATAAGAGGAAAGAGTAAGGGTTATTGACCTGGCTTCCTATGCAGCCACCTTGGAATCTAGCAAACTGAAGGCGGCCTTTTGCCAACAACATTGGCCAAGAGCACTTCCTTCTGTTGGTAGATTGTCCCCTTCTTACATAGCGCTAGAGAGCTCCTGCTGTCTGCACAGACTCTGGGACCCTAGGGCATTGCCTTTGGAGGAAAGCAGACTCCCAAAGAGATTCTTCTTGCTATTGTGGGAAATTAACCAGCAATATTCCTTGGGTTTTCTAGCCCAGTACCTCAGAGCTTGTTGCTATAGGAAAGACTGCATCCCACACATGCTATCCATACCCGGGAGGATCAGCCCCGCTTGGAGTCAAAATTGGAAGGAAGCATGGCAGGTGTAGCAAGGTAGTATTTGATGCTTCCAGTATTTGATTTAAGAAGGGAAATGGCTCCAACTCGCTATCTGGAGGATTAGGCCAAAAGAAATCTGAGGTTCAACAAGGACAAGTGCAGAGTCCTGCACTTAGGACGGAAGAATCCCATGAACCGCTACAGGCTGGGGACCGATTGGCTAATCAGCACTTCTGCAGAAAAGGACCTGGGGATTACAGTGGATGAGAAGCTGGATATGAGTCAGCTGTGTGCCCTTGTTGCCAAGAAGGCTAACAGCATATTGGGCTGCATTAGTAGGAGCACAGCCAGCAGATCAAGGGAAGTGATTATTCCCCTCTATTTGGCACTGGTGAGGCCACATCTGGAGTATTGCGTCCAGTTTTGGGCCCCCCGCTACAGAAAGGATGTCGACAAATTGGAGAGAGTCCAGTGGAGGGCAACGAAAATGATCGGGGGCTGGGGCACCTGACTTACAAGGAACTGGGCTTGTTAAATCTGCAGAAGAGAAGAGTAAGGGGGGATTTGAAAGCCGCCTTCAACTACCTGAAGGGGAGTTCCAAAGAGGATGGAGCTCGGCCGTTCTCAGTGGTGTTTGATGACAGAACAAGGAGCAATGGTCTCAAGTTGCAGAGGGGGAGGTCTAGGTTGGATATTAGGAAACACTTTCACTAGGAGGGTGATGAGGCACTGGAATGGGTTACCTAAGGAGGTGGTGGAGTCTCCATCCTTAAAGGTTTTTAAGGCCCAGCTTGACAAAGCCCTGGCTGGGATGATTTAGTTGGGGTTGGTCCTGCTTTGAGCAGGGGGTTGGACTAGATGGCCTCCTGAGGTCTCTTCCAACCCTAATCTTCTATGATTCTGAGATTCCCTAGTACATTGCGGTGCCGACAGGGCTCGCATCCTGGCACATGGCAGGAGCATGGCAAACGTTGACTGCCTCCCAAGGACTGATCTGCTAGGTGGTGCCCAGCTGAGAGTCTGGAAACTTGCCAGGAGCCCATAGCTGCGTTTAGTGGGTATCATAGAATATCAGGGTTGGAAGGGACCTCAGGAGGTCATCTAGTCCAACCCCCTGCTCAAAGCAGGACCAATCCCCAATTAAATCATCCCAGCCAGGGCTTTGTCAAGCCTGACCTTAAAAACTTATCTAATAGATAAGTGTCTAATAGAGCAACTGCAGCTGCCTGGGTTTTCAGTGCAGAGATGCCTCCTGATTGTATTTCTGACCCCAGCACATAATGCAGCTGCCGATGCCTCAGATGATAATGGAGAGTTGCACTTGTCCGTAGACACAACCTCCGTATTCAGGCTGAGGATAGCTGAGGTAGTTGAGAGTTCTGGACTGTATGCGCTGTTCCTGTTCACTGTGTGGAGCTGTCATGTCACTGCTGGGATTCCTGGCTTAGTCTGATTTCAAAACCATAATACGGGGTGGGTGGGTGGGTGGGGGGAGAGTCAATTTACAGGTCAAATTATTCATCAGCACTTGTATTAAGTGCCAGATTTGTGCATTTTGCTCCTGTATGGACACAGGGTGGGATCTAACAGTGTTAAGAGTGCAGGTCCCACTGGTTTCCAACAGGACTCGTGCTCCAAACTCATGTGGACACTTTGAAGATCCCCCCACAGCCACTATCCCAGAGAAGTGACAGTCTTGGCTGTGAAGTCCAGGGGGAGAGACGGAAGGTATTATGCAGGACACGAGCCCATAACCATAGACTGAATTGGATAACAACACAGCCGCAAAGGCATTAACTAGCTGGGTGGTGGTAGCTCCTGGTGGGTATTAAGCTGGTAAGTAAGCTGCCGCCGCTGCCACCACCACCACCACCACCATCATTCTGCTCATGTGCTTTCATTTACTCTCCAGCCCTGTGTACCTGGTTCTCCTAATAGAGATCTAGAGCTGCTTTCCTTAACTGCTGGCTGAATAACCATTAACTTACTGATAAGAATCCTAGGCATGTTTGTATAGCACTGGGAAATCTCTAAAGAAACAAGCTACTGCTACCAGGCTTCTGAGGCTCAGTCCATAGTAATTGGTTACTTTCCCCAGGATAGTCATTGTTCCTGCCTTGGATGGCTTCAGTGTCTTTACTTCGTGAAGGAACATCTTAAAGGATGATTTTCACCATGAAGAATGGCTTCTTTGTCAGGCTTGTATTTTTCTCCCACTCCTGCGTGCCCATATGGTGGATCATCTGTGCTGGCCAGGCTCTGAGAGAAGAGGGCTGGCTCTGACGTTATCTCTACCATTTAAGGCTGTGTGTATTTTTGTTTAAACAAGCAGGAAGTTGGTTATCATAAGATGTGCTTTTCCCTGAGGTGGCATTAGACTATATAATGACGAGCTGATGATGGTCTCATCGGGCTGGAGGAGAAGTAGAGCTGTCTGTGTGTGTAATGCAAGCATGGCTTGGAAATCAGGGGAGAAGGAAAGAATCTGTCAGGAGCCTCACAGGTATTTTCAGAAAAGGTCCATTTACCATTAATTCATTTCCATGCCCTTTCCAGACAAGCCCTGCAGCTTCACAGCATCAGGTGTGTTCAGTGCAAAAATCAATGCTAATGCAGTATTTAGGGTGAGTTTTTAAACCCCCACAGGTCTGGAAAATTCAACAGCATCACATCTCTAAAATACAGCCTTTCTTACCCATCTGCACAGCTGCAATGCTCAGCCAAGCTCTCATCACGCATCTTGATTATTGCAACATCCCTCTCTCTGACTTTGATAAATGTAGGCTTTCCCCACTCATATTCAGCCAGAATGCTGCTGCAAAGGTCATTTTCCCTCCTTGGTTGCTTTGACCATCGTCTCCTGCCCTTTGCATTCCTCCACTGGCCCCCTATCACGTCAAACAGAAGCTGTTTGTCTTCCCTTTGAAGGCCCTTCAGAGTCAGTCCCCACCCTGCTTATCTTCTCCCCTTTGCTGTCAGTCAGCTCTCACCTTGGATCAGCCCGTGATGCCGCCTCCACTGCCCACTGGTTGTTTTCAAACAAGGCCCTTTGTGCTCCTGCCATGCTTACCAATACTCTTATTGTTCACTTGTACGCCCCTGTCCGTCTCCATCTCTTGTCACACTTGGTCCCTGCCCCAAGGGGCTTGCAGACTATCTTTTTGCTCTGTGTTTGTGCAGCACCTGGCACAGTGGGGGCTGAGTTCATGGCACTATGCAATCCAAATAGCCGTTATGGTTCCCATAACATCTGTATCTATCTCCAGTTGTGCATACGTGCTATTTTGTCTAGCTCATAACATGCCCATGGGACCTTAGTGCGTGGCAAGCTAGGGTGTGAATCTACAGCACGCTAACTTGCCACACAGTCACGTCCCGTGTGGACGCTGCTACAGAAGACAAGCCCTAAATATCTCTATTCGCTTTGGCTGGGGTGCAGTGGCTTTTAAGACTTTCTCCGGTGGATATCTTGATTTCTGGGAGTGAAAATTCTTCAGCTGCTGTGCTGTGTCAGTGTCACTCACATTGGTCTTTCCTTAGCTTTTTAAAAAACGTGGGACTAAGAGGAGGCAAACTCTGCTGTATTATACTCTGAAATAAACCCTTTCTATTCCTGGCATTACTTCCCCCAGTCCCCGGCGGGGGGTGCGCGCTGGAGGTAGCTCCTCTAGCTGGAGTTTGTTTGTCTAGCGAGCTCACCCCAAGACTCTGCCTGAAACGGGAGGCTTGTGGACGTCGCCCCCTCAGTTCCTGTTGTTCTGCTTGTCACTGAGGCTTCACGCTCCCAATTTAGCTTCTTTGAAGTGAAGCAATTGTTGAGGGCGGTGATGCCACCTGTGGAGCTTGGTGGGAGCCGTGGAGTGGGCTGGGCCTGGCTTTGTATTCGCAGTCTGTTAACTTCACCCTAGAGGAGGAATTGGGCCATTTCTCTGTTAGTGATTTCTCATGAACAATTTGAGACCAAAAGAGACTGCAAAGCAAGGAGTGTTTGTCCCATCCAGTCTGAGACCATCCAGTTGGCCCAAGGAGACTCAGCCAGTGCTGCTTGCTTCTGTGTAGGAGAACCAGCACTTTGAGTCTTGAGCTAGGCACAGCTCCGGGAGCTGCTTGGGGTCGGTAGCCGTGCCGAGATAGGTTCCTTCCTGCTGGAGTGGCATGTTGGGCACTGTGCCCACCACCACTGCGCAGAGAGAAGCACGTAAGAGGGAGTGTCTCCAGACAGAGAACATGATAGGGCTGGGGGATGGTTGGTTGGGAAGGGTCTGTGATGTTCCAAGAGCCTGATGGTATAGCAGATCCATTGCACTAATCCTCTTACTTTGTGACCTGATAAGAAGGGATTAGATCTGTGCTTCTGGTGAGCTCAAATGTGGTGGGTGTAGTTGAAAAGCATCAGCAGTTTGGATTTAACAGTGATCTACAAAAGGAGTAACGGGGTTTTTTTGGGGGGGTGCTTTATGATGTATACAGAGAGCCTGAAAGGAATGTTTGTATTTATTAACTCTTCTCAACCTGTGTCCCATTGTGTGCCGTATTTGCAGTTTATGTGTTAGGTGGGCTGCATCCACACTATACATATATATATACACTGCCTGTATGGCCCTGAAGATGTCACATGAGCCGCAGCTGTGCACTGATTGGGCCACAAGCGGACCGCGGGTTGAGTACCACTGTTCTAGCTTTTTTAGCTTATAAATATTAGGCTTATCAATGCGTTCCCAGGTTTTGCTGGAGGTATCCTTGGAGGCCAAGAGAACTGGACAGGTAGCTTTCTTAAAGCTTGGACGAAGAGGTGGAGCTTTCTGTATCTTTAATCCAGATCTTCTGTACCAGATGTTGCTACTCAGAAGCTGGTTATATACCATCTATTTCAAGCTAGAGTTATAAACAAAACTCCCTTCCCCTTTCATTTCCATAGGTGTGGCTTTCTTGGTTCTCATGACCCTATGAGTTCTCTAGGCCTCCGAAGGGTATGTCTACACTGCAGTGTAAGCCCAGCATTTGAACTCAGGCTCAAGCCTAGCTCCGCTTCTGTCTACACAAATCACGCTAGCCCAGCATGCAGACCCAGGATCCCAGGACCCCACGGGGTGGAGGGGCCGAGCCAGAGTCAAGCCCGTACCCAGGGTTCAAACCTCTTTCAGTGTAGACACAGCCCTACTAGACTCGCACTCTGGGAGTCTGCCAAAAGTATCGACAGGCTCACTTTCTTTGCCCTCTGGACAGTCAGGTTTTCCTACGCTGCATCATGAAGAAAGGTTTAGAATGGCCACATTTTGGGAAAGCGTTGGGAAGTCTGGGATATGGGTGGTTGGACTCAGACTGCATAATGCAGTATAAATGTTGGAGCTGCAGGCTGGGACCCAGGGTTCAACAATTCCTAATTCCCAGGGTTACAGATGAATGTAGATGCTCAAGCCCAACTTAACAAATCCAGGGTCTGCTAACTCGAGTTCTACTGACCCTTGGCTTATGTTGCAGTGTAGACATACCACTAGAGTCCTCTAGGAGAAACAAGGGGGAGGACCTGAATTTCAAATGTGGGTAATAAAACAAGCTGAAACAGTTTTATCTGGGGAGGGAAACAACCTTCCTGGTCTCCTTTTGTGTTATCGAGAAACAAACAATGGCACAAGCCCAACTGTGTTTCCTTTGCAGATTGCGCTGAACTGGTTTCCCTTTAGCCCCGCCCTCGATTGCATCTGAGATGGCCTATGGAATGAGATTTTTTTTTTTTGTCTGCCTCTTAGGCTTGAAACACTACTGTCATGAACCCAAACTTCTCCAGGGACTGGTTCCAGTGCCCCTGGGTGGGACTGTTCAGCCACATAGGAGAACAGAAGATAAACTACTGGGGAAGAATTTTGGTTAGCACATAAATACCTTGAGGCATTAGGAATGCAGGTCAAGTCCATGGGACTTGAACAAAGCCTTTGTGACTTGAGCTTTAGGTTTTCTGCAGTGGCTCTTTCTTCCTAGCCCCCTCAATGGCAAGAAATAAGGTTTCCCAGCAGTTACTACAAATGCGTGCTTCATGGTGAGAGCCACGGCTGTTCCAGGAAACAGGCAGTTGCAGCGTATTCTGTTACATGAAGAGCACTAACTATTGAAAGATTAATGATAAAATCACAAGAGCTGGTAACATTGTCTCTGTCTCTGCGCTTGTCTACACCCAGCATGACTCTGGCTGAACTGGTGGAGTGATCTAAAATCAGTTTAGCGAAACCAGTGCAAAAGGCTATGTGGACACTCTTAAATAGATATAAACCTGTCGAGTGGTTTTAATAACACCACCTAGCTCTTACCTAGCACTTTTCATCCATAGATCTCAAAGTGCTTACAAAGGAGGTCAGTATCATTAGCCCCCCTTTAGAGATGGGGAAACTGAGGCACAGGGTGAGGTAGTGACTTGCCCAAGGTCACCCAGCAGGGGCCAGTGGCAGAACCAGGAATTGAACCAGGTCTCTATGCACTTAGGCTACTTAGGTTAAGTCGATTAGGAGCAGATTGGCTTATTTCAAGTTAGCTTCATTCTTATACTATAATAAGAGCATCTACACAGGGTTTGCACTGGTTTAACTAAATCCATTTAAAGAACAATTGAAATTAATCTGGTGCAATTTTTGTGCGTCATGATGGCCTGTCTTGCCCCCCATCACCAGGGTATCTGGCAGTCTCTCACACGTTGAATTTATCCTCTCACCATCCTGAGGATCCGTGTGATCCCCGTTTTACAGATGGGGTGTTAAATTGCTTGGAGAATGAGGTGTTTGTCCAGTGTCTGTCTGTCTCTCTCTCTGGAATCCCAGTCCAGTGCCTTAGCTGCAAGTCCAGCCTTCCTGCTGTTGATTGGTCACAAGACTTTTTAAAAAAAGTTTGCATGAGAGAAATTGGCATCGCGCTGGCCTGTCGGAGGGCAATTCAGTGCTGGTGTGTGTAGATCCATAAATCTAATGAATTTGTTTCAACTTATCCCTGAAGCGATTTACTGAGGGCAAGTTTACAGTACAGCACTACCTCAGCATAGCTGCACCCCATCTGGTGAAGTGCTAGGCCAATGGGAGAGCGCTCTCCTGTTAGCATAATTACTCCACCTCAGCGAGAAGTGGAAGCTATGTAGGCAGGTTAGAATCAGTGAGAGGGTTGTGTCACTGGACACAAAGTGAGCCTTCAGACATCTGATCTCTCGTGGTTTGGAGAGAACCTACCTTTTCTCAGTCCACCCACTTGGGACTTGTGGAGCAATTGCCTGTCGGTCTGTATCCATCTGTTGTCTCCTGTCTAACACTCAGGCTGCAAGTTTCTTGGGGCAGGGCCCATATTTTTGTTGTGTTTGTACAGCACCTGGCACAGTGGGTGTGGTTCCTAGGTGCTACGATAATACGAATAATAAATAGCAGCAGCAGCATACTGGGCAGAGCTGGGCCCAAGGGGGATAGTTAAGCTGAAAGCTTCAGTTTAAGGCTAGGTTTGCAAAAGGCACTAAAAGGAAGAAATGTCCGTCATGCCTGTGAGGCACCAGGATAACCACAGGTGTTGGGAAATCCAACCGACAGCCTGGAACCTCAGTGCCTCAGTTCTGGCATGTGACATCATTTCAGACTCATCATGTATCTGTCAAGACACGCCCTGTGGCCAGCTCCTGCATTGAAAAGTATTCGGGGCTTCACCTCCAGGACAAATGGCCAGAGGGCAAAAAAGTCATGGATCTGAAGGGGAAGTGGGGGGGTTATAGCAAGAACTTGCTTAGACCAGGAGACACTGGGAGTGTTGGAGAGGGAAATGTTTCAAAGTACAGCAACGGCTTATGAGTGGAAGTACCCACGGCCCAGTTCGAGGATTATTGTGCATTATACAAGTTCAGTTGCAGTGTCTATTCTGTAATTTCTTGGTTTGTTACAGCTGTGTTCACTAGCAAAAACAGTGTGATATATTGGGGAGATCCGGAGTGGTAGGTTTTAGATGTGGTATAAGCTATGTCTTCAGTGACTTTGTGTAGCACTGTCTATGTACATTTATTTGGGGTAGTGCTGTACCACACTGCTAGAACCTCAGAGCTGTATCTCTAACTGTCTAGAGCAGGCAGGAACTTGGGGTCGGATCTTTTCCCCTGTTGCTAATGAGTTTAACGGGCACTTATACATGATGATGATGATAGGCAGCAGTATAAAACCCCAAGATGGAAGTATGCAGGTGGTGGTTATGCAGTGTATAAAACAAAAATCCCCTTTGTTGATATGATAGAGTAGCTCTTGGTGGTCTGCCTGCTTTGTTCCGGGAGCTTTCAAATAGGTCACAGGCAAGGGCTCATCACACTGATGTGTCTAATCAGATTTGTTCCATATCCCTTATTACTTGCACATGTGGGGTGTTCCTTAGCAGCGTGTTGCATTTCTGTGCTGCTCTTGGGCCTGTTAGCACAGGGCCACGAATCCAGGGACTAGCTGTATTATCAAAGGGACAGGGTTCAAACCAAAATGGATTCCGTTCCTCTAGACAGCCCTTGGAAGACCCAGTCTGGAATAGTGTGTGCAGTCAGAGGGGGAAGGTTGCACTGTCACTGTGTGCAAGCTGCACGCTGGATGCCATCCAGGGTATTGGGTGCTGTACCGGTTGCAGTTGCATTGCCTAGGAGGTGGGAGCAAAGGCGATAACACCGCTGAAGGAGCTTAATGATGAGGCACAGTCTTATGAGCAAAGAGGAGAAGGAAAGCAGGTGTCCCAGGTGGTGAGGGGGAGGTAGAGACCAGCCATTTCTCTTTGGTGATGGGTTTGAGGACAGAATTTTCTAGCCTTTTCAGTGGCCTCAATCCAAATGAATGCCTTGCTCTTCCCCGGGCCTGGTGAGGTAGGGCAGTATCAGCTCTGTTTTACACATGGGAAACGGAGGCACAGGGACTTTGTGGCTTGCCCAAGGTCCAGCAGAGACTCCTGTGGCAGAACCGGGAACTGATCCCACCCAGTGTTTTCACCATCAGATAATCTTTCCTTCCTAAACAGGGGCTTGCCCAGAACCACTTCCTGCCATGAGTAAAAGCCCTCTGGAGGATCTGTTCCCGGGGAGAGCAATGGGAGAAATGAGTTCCAGAAGCTCAGCTCCGATTTTGGCAGACGAGGGAAATAGAAGGGGTTGTCTAGGCAGGAAGGTTAAAACGGGGCCCCAGCTGCCAGCTTGTTGCGACATAGGGCAGCTTCCAATGCTGTCTGAACTGAACACACGTTTGGTAGCTGCTCTGATTATTAGTGTCACCAGGGCCTGTCTCTACACAGTTTGATTCATGATCTTGGGCTTGTTCTAAAATTGTTGTGAACGTGACTTGTCAAATTCTGGCTCCAACAAATAAGTATTGTGACAAAGTTCCTCCTCTGCCTTAGTGGGTCCTGCGCTTATTGGTGGATTTGCTTGCCTCAGAGGTTCACGGCAGCCCTCAGTTTGGACACTTTCATGGCTCAGATCTGCCATTCACTCAGTTAGCCTCATCACTGGCCAGCCTGGGGAAAAGGAAGAGGAACAATCCCCGCAGTCTCTGCTGATCGGGGAACAGGCCAGAGACCTTCCCCTCTGGTGGAACCCACAGTCCAGGTCAACTCCTCCTGTATCAAGTTGGGAGTTGTGGGGGGTGGAGGGATGGGGGGAACCCGGGCCCACCCTCTACTCCGGGTTCCAGCCCAGGGCCCTGTGGATTGCAGCTGTCTACAGTGGCTCCTGTAACAGCTACGTGACAGCTACAACTCCCTGGGCTACTTCCCCATGGCCTCCTCCCAACACCTTCTTTATTCTCACCACAGGACCTTCCTCCTGATGTCTGGTAATGCTTGTACTTCTCAGTCTTCCAGTAGTACGCCTTCTCACTCTCAGCTTCTTGCTCCCAGCTCCTCACACGCACCACAAACTGAAGTGAGCTCCTTTTAAACCCAGGTGCCCTGATTAGCCTGCCTTAATTGATTCTAGCAGCTTCTTGATTGGCTGCAGGTGTCCTAATCAGCCTGTCTGCCTTAATTGTTTCCAGAAAGTTCTTGATTGTTCTGGAACCTTCCCTATTACCTTACCCAGGGAAAAGGGACCTGCTTAACCAGGGGTTAATATATCTGTCTTCTGTCACTCTCCTGTAGCTGCCCGCCCACTTCCCAGATCCCAGTAGGATCACTCTCCTGTAGCCCTCTGGCCTGGAGGGAGAGGACTGCTGGTCCTGCTGCTGCTAGGCCCTGGGCTCTCCCTGCTGCTACTGCTGTTGCTGCTCCAGCTGCTGCCCTGGCTGGGCCAGATACCATCCCCCTTCTCTGCTACCTTGTTGCTGGCCAGCTGCTGGACCCCCCCCCCTCAGGTTCTGCTACTGCTCCAACTGCAGCCCCTTGGGGGGGGCCTGCTGGCCCACTCCCCAGAAGGGGGAAGTGAGGGACCCGAGCCCCAGCCGTTGCTGCTGCGGACATGACCATCACCACCACCAGTGAGGGGTCCTGTCTGCCTGCCTGGCCACCGGGCTGCTGCCCGGGAGCTGCTGGACCCCGAAGGAGGAGGGGAAG
Source organism: Chelonia mydas (assembly GCF_015237465.2). Classification (NCBI taxonomy): domain Eukaryota; kingdom Metazoa; phylum Chordata; order Testudines; family Cheloniidae; genus Chelonia; species Chelonia mydas. Next base: position 47,844,528 of record NC_057853.1, read on the forward strand.
AGGCCATGTGCTGCTGGGGGAGCACACAGGGACTCTGCAGACCACTGTGGAGGGGGCCTTAAGGCTGAGTAACTTTTGAACTGTGCTCTGCTGGTTGGGGTTTTGACTGTGTTTGTGGGGACACAGGGGGTGTGGCGTGGAGCCTGCCCCCCAGTCCATCTTTGTCGTCGTCCCCCCCCCCCCAGCCCCGACCACCACTGTCGTCGCTGCCCCCTCCACCACCCTCAGTGGACACTTACCATCTGCTTCAAGCTCCTGCCCCTGGGACTCTGCTGCTTGCTTGGCTGGCCGTGCCCTTTCTCCACCTTTTTGGGCCTGAAGCAGCAGCCAGCCCATACCAACTCTCTTGTGCGAGTGCACATGAGTGCACGTACCCCCCCCTTAGACTGACCCCCTTCAGCAAGCCCCCCAGCTTTGTCTCTTGCTACCTGCCCCATTTTGCTTCTTGCAGCCTTTTGCCCCCCCTTTTACCCCAGCACCTTGCTAGCTTCAGTTTGTTTGCTTGCCCCGCCCTTTTCCCTCTGCAGCTTTTGTTTGCCCTGCCCAAGCCTCTGCCGCTAGCCCCTTGGTTCCCTATCTTACCTCCAGCTTGGTTCTTCCCCCCTCCCCACCCCACGTGGTTCCCCTGCCCTGATTGGCCCCTTACTCAGTGCGCCCATGCCCCCTCCCATGCGCTTGTGCTCTTCCCCTGTTTGAGTTTGCCCCTATCTCACTGCACCCCCCTAAAGTTATGACCCCCCTCCCCTAGTGCAGCTAGGGGAGCCGGATTCCCATCCTGAGTCGGTGACTGCCCCCCATGAGCCCTTGATAGCCCCCCTGTCCAGCCCATCCCTTTTGGCGCCTTCCTCCCCTGCCTGCAGCCTAGTGGGGAGGAGTGGTCGACCTGCCTCCCCCTTCCCCTCCTCTCTCTGGTGTTTTTCCCCTTCCTCCCTGCTCATTATGGCGGGGAACGCGGCGGGTGGGGCCCCTCCAGCAGACCCGGCTGCCTCTCCATCACCCCCCCAAGCCTCTCCTCAACTGCCGCTGCCAAACCACCTGCCACCGCCCCTGCTGGGGCGCCAGCCCCAGTGGGCACCGGGGTGACCTCCGCTGCTGCCACATCCCTCGCCCCCTCAGATTCTGGGGGAGCGCCCCCAGCTGGCGGGAAGGGCCAGGTTAAGAAGAAGGGGAAGGGCCCTGCTAAAAAGACCAGGCCCTCCATGGCAGGGGCTGCCCCCACTGCCGCTGCCCCACCACCGGCTGCGGCGTCCCTCCCCGCTGTTCCCTCCACCAGCTCTGCGGGTGTCCCTCCCCCGGCCCCCAGGGCCTACGCCCAGGTGGCGGCAGCCCCCCCCGCCTGCCGCTACATCATCTCTCCTGCCCACTGCCTCCGCTACCATCTATAGCGGCCGGGGCCCGTTTCCCACCATGACCAGGAAGCATGGCGTCCGTTGCCTCCTGGTGCTCACCTCACCCCACGTGGAGACCTACGTGCGGGCATTGGCGAGGGCAGTGGGGCCCACGGCCATTGTGGCGGCCTCCAAAATGTATGGCAAGGTTGTCTTCTTCTTAGCATCGGAGGCTACCACCCAGGAGGTGCTGGAGAAGGGCCTGGTAGTGGGGGGGGTATTCGTCCCCCTGGAGCCGCAGGAGGACCTGGGCGTCCGCCTGGTCCTGACCTCTGTCCCTCCCTTCCTTCCCAATGCCGCCCTGTTACCCGCCCTCTCTACCCTTGGGAAACCCATCTCCGTTGTCAGCCCTCTCCCATTGGGCTGCAAAGACCTCGCCCTCCGTCACGTCCTCTCGTTTCGCCGGCAAGTGCAGCTTCAACTGCCGCCGCCTGCGCGTGACGGAGAGGCGCTCGAGGGGTCATTCCTGGTCCCCTACCAAGGGGCCCATTACCGGGTGCATTATTCCATGGGGGAGGCCCGGTGCTACCTCTGCCGGGCAATGGGGCACGTCCGGAGGGACTGCCCCCTGGCCTGGCAAGGGGGGACATCCGGGATCCCCGAGCCCCAGCAGGGCGCCGGCCCTGTCATCGCCGGTGCCCCAGGCTGCCCGGCGCCCAGAGCGCCCCTCCTCCTCCTCCTCAGTCCGCCAGTGCTCCCGCTCGGGCCCAAGGGGTACTTCCCCCAGCGCACCCAGACGAGCGGGAGAGCCCCGACTCTGCTGCCTGCAATCTGGTGGGGCTCCTAGAGGAGGGTGCGGCAGGGATACCGCCAAGCATGGGAGAGGGCCCGCCCCAGGGGGAATCTTCCCTCCCTCATGCCGGCCCATTGCTGCCTCCCACAGTCCCTGAGCCGTCGCCCCTGCCCCCTGACCCGACCCCTGTTAGCCAGCCCCCAGATGGTGCCATGGAGGGCTGGGCCCTAGTCCAGGGGAAGTGGGACAAGCGGAAGGCTCGAGCTCCGCTCCTTTCCACCGATGCGGAAGCCCCCCGGAAGACCAGAAAGGGGGGCACCGATGCCGAGCCTTCTGCGTTGCCCGCGGGTGCGTTCCATCCACCGGTGCCGGCTGGGGAAGGCGTGGCAGCACAGGAGAGCAGTACCACCCCTCCATTGGAGTCCCTCCCCTCCAAGGCCTCTGATGGAGCCCCTCCTGCCCCATTACCATCTGGAGCCCCTGTGAGCCCCGAGGCGAGCGTCGCTTCGTACACTGGTGGGGAGATCTCTGGGGTGGTGGAAGGAGAGCTCCCTTCCATCTATGAGGGGATCAAGGCCCTGGGTCTGACCCCGGTCACCCAGGGGGAGGACGAGCCTCTGCCAGCGGGCCTCGATCTGAGCGACCTCACCCCAGCCCCCCTTCTCCATGCTCCCTCCCCCAACCGCTGCTTCCGCTCCCACCTCCGAGGGTTCCCTGGGCTCCTCCATCTGCCCGGCCGCGGGTGGCACCCTGCTGACGGCTGTCGAGCCTACGGAGGCGACGGCCGGTGCTGTGCGCCTGGGACCCGAGCCCCATGGGATGTCCCTCGTGGGCGTGGGGCAACCGATCTCCTTCCTGGGCGGGGACCCCACTGAAGACTGTCCACGTTTCGATGCCGTGGCTACTACGCCGGCCATGGAGCCAGAGCCCGGCATCACGGAGGGCCCCCTTCCCACCCCCCAGATCCCTGAGCTTGCCCGAGAGACGCCATTTTCCAGCGGCCTGGCTACTGGGGCCCAGGATCCTGCCTCTGCCCCTCTCCCTGATTCTGCTCCCAACCCCTTCCCTGCCCCTGATGCCAACCCCGTCCCTATCCCCTCCACCTCCCGTGATGCCATTGCCGCCCCTGGGGCCATCATTTCCTCACTCCCAGAGGATAGCCCCCAGGGAGCGGCCTCTGTATTTCCCTGTCCCGATTCACCAGGGGCTGCTATCTTCCCTCTGCCGCCCCCACTTTTGCCAGGGTTTGAGGGGGACCACGTGGCGCCAGCCCATCAGGCGCCACGTCGGGGGTCCGCCCCTTGCCTGCCCGTTTCGGTGGGCCACAGGGCTGTCGGGGGTCCCTCCAGAGGATAGCCAGGGGCTAGTGACCCCGGCCCCCCATACGCTGCGAGAGGAGCTGCGGGAGTTCCTTGAGGACGTCCGTGGCTCCCGTAACAAGGTGCAGCTCGCTCTCCAGCGATGGGGGGACTTCCCTCAAATCCTCCGGGCCGCGAGGGCCCTCATGGGGGAGGATAAAAGAACTGGGAAGCAGGCCGCCGCGGCCTATCAGCAGGTCCGCCACTTCCGTGACTCCTTACTCACCTACGGGGTAGGTCACGGATTCTTGCGCGGTCTGTTGGGAGCCGCAAGCGTCCCTGCTGGTGAGGATCCCCCCCAGCCCTCCTCATGGCACCTCTCACCATCGCAACGTTGAACACCCGGGGCTGTAGGATGGATCTCCGCAGGTGCCAGGTGCTCTCCTTCTTTCAGGAGTGGGGGTACTCTGTGGTTTTCCTGCAGGAGACCCATACGGATCCAGCCGCCGAAGACAGCTGGCGGCTGGACTGGGGGGACAGGGTCTACTTTAGCCATCTCACAGTTCGTATGGCTGGAGTGGTGACCCTGTTCTCCCCCGGCCTACGGCTCGAGGTGCTGGGGGTTGCTGAGGCTGTGCCGGGCTGCCTGCTGCACCTCCGGGTCCGTATGGAGGGGCTCGTGGTCAATCTTGTTAACGTCTTTGCCCTGACATCGGGCCCGGAGTGGCTGCGTTTCTTTCAGCAGGCGTCTGCCTTCCTCAGCACCTTGGATCCTCGCGAGTGCCTGGCCTGGGCGGGGACTTCAATACTATCCTCGAGAAGCGGGACCGCTCGGGGACCGAGCAGTGCCCGGCCGCAGCGGACGTCCTCCGGGAGATAGTCTAACACCACTCCCTGGTGGACGTCTGGCGCGACCACCACCCGGATGACGTCTCAACGTTCACCTTTGTCCGGGTGGAGGCCCATCTGTCGCGCCACTCCCGGTTGGACCACATCTATTTATCACGTTTCCACATTTCACGGGCCCAGTCCTCCAGCATCTGGCCGGCCCCGTTCTCCGATCATCATTTAGCCACCACGACGGCCTCTCTCTGTGCAGAGAGGCTGGGGCCGGCCTGTTGGCATTTTAACAACAGCTTGTTGGAGGATGTGGGCTTCATGGCGTCCTTCCGGGAGTTCTGGCTGGCGTGGCTAGGGCAGCAGCCTGTCTTTCCCTCAGTGCGGCGGTGGTGGGACCTAGGGAAGGTGTGCGCCCTGCTCTTCTGCCATGACTACACCCGGGGCGCCAGCCGACGGAGGGGTGCGGCGATAGGGCAGTTGGAACGGGAGGTCTTAGAGCTGGAGAGGCGTCTGGCCGCCAGCCCCGAGGATCCACCCCTCTGCGGGGCATGCCGGGAGAAGCGGGAGGAGCTCCAGGCCCTCGAGGACCATCGGGCCCGGGGTGCCTTTGTTCAATCCCAGATCCGCCTCCTTCGGGAGATGGATCGCGGCTCCCGCTTCTTCTACACCCTGGAGAAAAAGAGGGGGGCCAAGAAGCACATCGCCTGCCTCCTAGCAAAGTACTGCACCCCCTCAAGGATCCGGCGGAGATGTGCGGGAGGGCCAGCGCCTTCTATGCAGGCCTTTTCTCCCCGGATCCGACCGATCCTAACGCTTGCAGAGTGCTCTGGGAGTTCAGATGGTCAGCATGGGCGACCGAGACCGGCTAGAGCTGCCTCTCACTCTGGCCGAGTTCTCGGAAGCCTTCCGTCGCATGCCAACCAATAAATCTCTGGGCATGGACGGGCTGACCGTGGAGTTCTACCGCATGTTCTGGGACTTCCTCAGCCCAGACCTAGTCATCGTCTGGGCCAAGTCTTGACAGAGCGGGGTTCTCCCTCTTTCGTGCAGGCGAGCCGTGCTTGCCTTATTGCCAAAGAAGGGGGACCGCCACGATTTACAAAATTGGCGTCCCGTCTCGCTCCTCAGCACGGACTACAAGGTCGTAGCGAAAGCCATCTCGCTGCGGCTAGGGTCCGTGCTGGTGGACGTGGTCCACCCAGACCAGACCTACACCCTCCCGGGCCGCACCATCTTTGACAATCTGTATCTGGTCGAGGACCTCTTGGAACTTGGGTGCAGGGACGGTCTGTCATTTGCCCTCCTTTCCCTGGATCAGGAGAAGGTGTTTGACAGGGTGGACCACGGGCATCTCCTGAGCACTCTGCGAGCGTTTGGCTTCGGACCCCAGTTTATGGGTTTTCTCCAGGTGCTGTACGCCTCCACAGAGTGTCTGGTCCAGCTCAACTGGACCCTGACCGAACCGGTCAGCTTCAGGTGAGGAGTACGACAGGGGTGCCCCCTCTCGGGCCAGCTGTACGCTCTGGTGATCGAGCCCTTCCTCTGTCTCCTCTGCAGAAGGTTGATGGGGTTGGTGCTGCAGGAGCTGGAGCTGCGGCTGGTCCTGTTGGCGTACGCTGACGATGTGCTCCTCGTGGTCCAGGACCCGGGCGACGTGGCGCGGGTGAAGGCTTGCCAGGCCATCTACTCGGCAGCCTCCTCTGCCCAAGTCAACTGGATCAAGAGCTCTGGCTTGGTGGTAGGGGACTGGTGGCAGGCGAGCTCCCTCCCACCCGCGCTTCAGGCCATCCGGTGGAGTGCAGGTCCGCTGCTCTATCTCAGCGTTTACCTTTTTGCCACGCATCCCTCTCCACCAGAGAACTGGCACAATTTAGAGGGCAGGGTGGTAGAGCGGCTCTGGAAATGGACAGGACTACTCTGGTGCCTCTCCCTTCGAGGGAGGGCACTGGTGCTTAATCAACTAGTCCTGTCCATGCTCTGGTACCGGCTCAACACCTTGGTCCCGGCCCCGGGTTTCCTGGCCAACCTCCGGACGTCGATTCTGGAGTTCTTTTGGTCAGGACTGCACTGGGTCTCTGCAGGGGTTCTCCATCTACCCCTGGAGGAGGGGGGGCAGGGCCTGAAGTGTCTCCGCACTCAGGTCCATGTCTTCCGCCTCCAGGCCCTGCAGAGGCTCCTTTATGGTGCAGGTAATCCAGCGTGGAGCGTACTGGCGCACGCCTTCCTGCGCCACTTCCAAGGGCTCCAATATGACCGGCAGCTTCTTTACCTCCATCCGAGAGGTCTTCCGCGAGACCTCTCTGGGCTGCCGGTCTTCTACCAGGACTTCCTCCAGACCTGGAAACTGTTTACAGCGACTAGGTCCGTGGCGGCCTCCATGGGGGAAGATCTCCTTGCGGAGCCCCTGCTACACAACCCCCAGCTCCATGTGCAGGTGGCGGAGTCCCCCTCAGTGCGCCAGAGGTTGGTCCTGGCAGAAGTCACCAGAGTCGTAGACCTTCTGGACTACGACCGGGGAGACTGGCTGGATCCCCTGACGTTTGCTCAGCACATGGGGCTCTCAAGACCTCATACTCCCTGGTGCGTACTTCGGGAGGTGAAGGCCACTTTGCCACCCGCTGCTCGGGTTTACCTTGACCATGTCCTGCATGAGGGCGTGCCCCGCCCACCCTCCACCCCAGGCCCGCTGGACCTTTTCATTGGGCCCCTGCCCCGTGGACCCAAGCAACCCTCCCCCACCCCTTCACCGTGAGCCGGCTGCACGAGCTGCAGCCAGTCTGCTTCCAGACCGTGCCAAGGAAATATCTATACATGCTCATGCTCCACACCCTTCACGCCCTCACCCTCGTGTCCCGCCCCGATGCAAAATGATGGGAACTCCTGCCACCTTTGGAGGGTGAGGAGCCCCAGTGGGCCAGCCTATATTCCACCTTGGTCCCGAGGCCCGCCGGGGATATCCATTGGCGGCTCCTTCACGGAGCCTTGAGCAAAGGCGTGTACTTGGCACGGTTCACCCCTATCCCAGACACCTGCCCCTTTTGCTGCGTGAGGGAAACCGTGGCACACACATTTGGAGTGTGCCAGGCTGCAGCCCCTATTCCGGCTCCTCACCAATATTTTATTACGTTTTTTTGCACTTTTCCCTTCACCTTCTTATTTATGCACTCCCTATCCGCGGCCCCACAAAGTCACGGGATCTCCTGGTCAACCTCCTCCTGGCCCTAGCTAAAATGGCCATCTATAAAACCAGAGTGAGGAGGTTGGCCGATGGAGTCTCCTGTGACTGTGGGGCCTATTTCCGATCCTCCGTCCATTCACGTATCCGGGCAGAGTTCCTCTGGGCGGCGTCCACTGACTCCCTTGATGTCTTTGAGGAGCAGTGGGCGCTGTCCGGGGTTCTCTGCTCGGTGTCCCCATCTGGTTCCACTCGTTTGACCCTTTGACCACACTCCTGTCCCTGTTATTTCATTAGTTGTCCCCTGGATTTATTTGGTGTCCAGGTCCTGTGGATCTCCCTCTTAGGCTGTGGGGGAGCCTTTAGCAGTGGGTGGGCTTTGCCTGCCCACTTCTCGGATCCCAATAGGATCACTCTCCTGTAGCCATCTGGCCCGACCCTGTCACAGTACCCAATGCCGGAGGCTGTGGGTCGGGGGTTAGATAGAGTGATGACCAAGGCCAGGTCTACACTATGGTGTCTGCCTGCAGAGCTGGGCCAGGCAGGGTGTGAAGCAGTCCGACCATCGTAGCTGTGCCAGCGGAAGGCCCTAGTGGAGATGCAGCTTTGCTGTCAGGACTGTGCTTTCACCAGTGGAGCTTGATTCGCTCGTGGGGATTGGTTTCACTATCCAGGGACAAAGTGCAGCTTTCCCCAGTGCCACTGCACCCACGCTAGGAGCGTTGCTAGTATAGCTGTACTGGTGAAGCACGGCTAGTGTGTGTATAGCCAAGACAGCCCAAGCTGTGGGGCACAGCAAGCGATTTACCTCTGCAAATAAGCCACCTTAATTGTCTTTGTTTTCCCAGGGCTTATTGTCTGCACACAGCTAATAGGACAGTGACAATAAGCTGGTATCTCTTTGCATCCAGCGATAAGCACAGGTCAAAGGCTGTGTTTCTTTGAATGATCTTGCATAAGCTTTTCTCAGCTGAGCAGGAGTCCAGGAGCCCTCCGCCCTTCCTTGCTTTGTTGTGCCGGTGTTACGTAGAAAGGCCGCCTGGCCCGCGGCAGGGAACTTGTAGCTGTGCGGGAAGGAACTCAGTAATGCTCGTGATAATGGAACCACTCCATGGGAGGGCTGCAATCAGAACAAAGTGGCAGGCACCGTGCGTGCTGGCCGTACCCAGACAGTCCCGCATGGGTGTGGGATCCTGCAGACTCCTCCCCCAGTCACCAGCATCACAGGAAAAACTCAGTTCCTGCCAGGAGCAGCTAAGGGAAGCTAGAGATCCCCTTGGCAAGGGAACTGCATTGATCATCCCGGATAAACTCTTCAAATCTAGATGTGGCCCTAGCATCAGGGTTGATTCATTTGTTATTGATTTGTATTGCCAGGGGTAGGAAGGATAGGCTAGTGGGTAGGGTGTGGCACTGAGACTATGGTTTGATTCCTCGCAGTGCCACAGGCTTCCTGGGTGACCATGGGCCTGTCTACCTTGGGGAAGGGTGACTGGTATAGGTTATCTTGGTTCCCCAAACAAAATAAGCCATAAGCCCTCTTTCACCAGTGTAACTGACTGCACGAGGGCCTTTGTCAGTACTGAAATGTCACCCTCTCCACAAGCAACATAGCTCAATCTGCAAACATTTCTAGTGTAAACCTGGCCTAATTCTCCCCAGTCTCAGCTCCGCGTCTGTACAGTGGGGATAACGCCACTACCTAGCCCACAGGTGTGCAGGGGTGGTAAAATCCATAGATGACTCTGTGATTAGGGCCATATAAGTAAGGCTGCGGATAAGCACTGGCTGCTGCTGGGGCAGTCTCGGGCCACCCTCTCCTAGCCCCCAGCAGCAGAGTTTGGGTGTGGGAGGGGGCAGGGGATTGGGGCACAGGACAGGGTGAGGTGGGCTCTGGTCAGGACTTACCTGTGAGGGCTCCCCGGAAGCGGCAACATTCCCCTTGCTCAGTTGCTAGGTGGGGGCGTGGCCAGGCAGCACTGCCTTGGCTCAGAGTGCTGGCTTCACAGCTCCCATTGGCTGGGAACCACGGCCAATGGGAGCTGCGGAGGCAGCACGCAGAGCTGCCTGGCCACACCTCTGCCTAGCGAGGGGGATGTCGCTGCTTCTGGGGAGCCCCCCAGGTAAGCACCGCCCAGAGCCCACCTCACCCTGTCCCGTTCCCCTACCGCACCCAAACTGTGCTGCTGCTGGTGGGGGCGGTGCGGAGCCAGGTAGGGAGCCTGCCAGCCGCGCCCCCCAGCACCAGCTGGGGTCCCAGGCTGCGCGCTGCCACCCACGGCCCCCAGCTCCCTGCCCCCAAGTTTGTCGGGTATATAGTAAGAGTCATAGACAGGTCACGGGCCGTGAATTTTTGTTTATTGCCCGTGACCTGTCCGTGACTTTTACTAAAAATACCCAGGACTAAAACGTACCCTTACATATAAGTAACTGGATGGTGTGTAAAGTCCCAGTCAAGATCGGGACCCATGGTGCTAGGTACTGTATGTACACGAACTAGCTGGGATCAGTGGGCACTGTGTTCCTAACTCCCTTAGGTGCCTTAAACTTCCAGACAGCGAGAGACTGTCCATGCCTCCAAGAGCTTACCAGTGAAATAGATGAGCCAAAGGCTGGGAGACCAGGATGGCCTGTTCCCCTCCCTCCCCCCCCCTTGCTCCCGGGTGGTCGTTGCTGCTCTGGTGAAACATTAGCCTGCCACTTGAGAGCTTCAGCCTTTGGGAGGGAGACTGGATCTCCCCAGCGCCCATCCCCCTCGCTGGAGGATTGCCCTAGCATAGGCGCCGACTCTGTGGGTGCTCTGGGGCTCAAGCACTTGGAGCACAGCTGTTCGGCGGTTGAGGGAGGCACTTGGGGGAGAGCAGTGGCCGGAAGCCTCGGGGGAGGGGTTGGAGCAGGGTGGGAAGAGCCGGAGTGAGGGCGGGGCCTCGGGGGTGGAGTGGGGGCAGGGTCTTGAGGGAAAGGGCGGAGCAGTATGGGAAGTGATGAAGCGAGGGCGGGGCCTCGGGAGGGGGCAGAGTGGGGTGGGACCTTGGGGCGGAGTGAGGGTGGAGCATCCCCCAGGGGAAAAAAATAAAACTCGGTGCCTATGTTCCCTAGTCTTTAGGGTGGCGGTAGTGCTGCAAGCCCTCTAATAAGCATCCCCTGGGGGTCTCCAGGAGGGGGTGGTGCAAACAGATCACAAGACCCTGCTCTCTGGAGCCGCCAGTGTGTCTAAGCCACGGCTGCCTTGGCAGCACTTCACTTCGTCTTGTTAAGTGGGAAAAGTGCAGCACCCTCCGCCCCCCTCCCCAGCAGGGCTCTTGGGTTGCATTGCCCCAGCACAGAGCTGCCTCCAGCGCTGCCCACGCAGCGGTTCGTTCCCCACTGGCTGAGCTGCAGCGTTCCTTGCCTCACTTTCCCCTTTGTCATGGTGTTGGGGCTCTAATGCAGGACAAACGGGGGTAACTCGCCTTGCCAAGGATGCTGGGACCCCCTGTGGCCCTGGAACTAGCGAATCTTTACTGCGAATGCAAAGCAGCAGCCGTCAGGAGAGACTTGAGCTGCCACAAGCTTTTCTCTGAGTTCAGGCCTTGTCATCTCAGCGGCCCCAGGGCTAATGCATTGTTTGTGTAGCACCAAGCCGCGAGTGCGGGAAACGGGGCTTATTGGCCCTCCAGCCAGCTAAGGAATCACTTCAGGGACTCAGCGGGTTAAGGACACTCAGCAGGTGGGAAAAGGGAGTTTCTGATCTCTAACCCAATGTGGCGCACCCTATGCCAACGGAGCTAGGAATCCTCATGACAGCCTGGTCCCCAGTGGGAGAGGAGGGCGGGGAAGGGGGGAGGTGTACGAAAGGCCACAATAGCAGTTCAGCTAGTGCAGCCCAGCCCAGCCCCTGGCTTTTGCTTCCTGTTTTTGTACTGTGAGGCTGAAAGAGTTTCCGGCTGTTTTTGAGCAGCCAGCTCATTTGCATAATGCGGTCAGGCCTTTCTTTTTAAAGAAGAGTGAGCATGCTGGAGCCATGCCCTCGGAGTGGGTGAAGCTCCGGCTTTGGGCAGGGCAGGCATCCCCTCCTGCGGGGATCTCTGGGGCTAGGAGGGTGCGGAGAACACCCAGTGTCTTCCTGCAAGCGCACCTGCTCACCGGACTGAAGATCAGAAAAAAATCTGGGGGCCAGATGCGCAGCTGGTGTAAATCAACATCACTTTATGGTCTTTGCTGCTGAGCCGCTGGCCAGAGCCATTGGCTCCCTGCCTGGCACTGGTATTTCAGGCTCCCCTTTGATCCCTTGGCTCTCCCTCTCACATTAAGTGTGTTCCCCTGGTGGCCCTGAGGCCAGTCCCTTACCATTCGTATGCAGGTGCTTTATTCCACAATGACCATGGATGTGCTCACTGCCAGGAGCTCAGGGAGTGGAGCAGCTCATGTGGAGGCCAGGTGGATGCACTGCAAGTAGCTGGTGGCTATTGCATCGTCCAGCCAGCCTCAGAGTAGGGACCCGTGTTGAAGGTTAGCGTTACAGTCTTCGGTCCCTACCAGAGGTCTAGCTTTAAATGTGGTTTTCTGCAGACTCCAGACCTGAGGCTTGGACATTTTGAGGTTTCTCTGAGATGAGTGTGCCCAGCATCTGCCAGCTTTCCCATGTGTCAGGTATTGACGTGTCCTGGAGCATGTGCCTCTGGCAGAGTGAGGGATGGACAGCATGACTGAGCTCTGGCTGAGATTCACCTATGCAAATCCCACTTGCCTGCAGTGCTCTCTTGGGAGCAGTGCCCGGAAAGCCTCATGTAGGCAGACTTGCGCTGCATGCAAATGTTTGCAGGTGGCAGGATCTCCTTGGGCCATGCTGCGGCTGATCAGGAGGCAAGGCCTTTCATGTGCTCCTTGTTGTGGGCCCAAACTTGGGACTTGTCCCTGCTTCACTGCAGGCTGATCTCTGCTGGGGGCACAAACCCATCTTGTGACGCAAGCTGCAACTTCCATTCCCCAGCTCTTGAAGAGCAGCCTTTAAAAACTCCCTTGGAAGGGAAATGGATGTTAATTAGCACAGTGGGAAAGTGAGGAGCTCTCCTGAGGGGTACGTGTTACTCCGTGATTTTTCCCATGTAATAACTGCGCTGCACCTGCCATTCCCCAGCCCAGTCCCCTTTGTTCTCTGTGATGGAGGGGAATCTGTCATCTCAAAGTTTAGCTCTCACCAGATTAGGGTGCTGCAAATCCCCTGATTAACATGGTTCTAATTTGCTTAAAGGATGCCTGAGTGTAATAACCGAATTAAGCAACTGAGCTGGGGCAATTTAAACTCTCGCTGACCTCCCAGGCAGTGTCCTGGGCAGAATTCCTGAGCCTGCAACATCAAATGTTCAAAGGTGCTGCTGTGCTCGGATACTGCTTTTGTAGACTGCTTCCTAGACTGAGTCCACAGTAACTGCCAGTGCTACCCAGAGCTCAGACTTGTCCCCAACGGCTTTGAAGCAGAGAGAAAAGACTGGCCCTGAAGTTTGCTTGGCAGATGAAAGTTCTGTAGATACTTGATGCCAGGCTACTGGAGCTGGTGGTCACAGTAGAAGTACGTAAGGTTGGAGTACAGATGTGCAGGCTTGATCCTGCTGGGGGCTCTGATTTGTGCACCACACCCAGCCAGAGCCTTTGCTTTAAAACCCCATGATGCCAGTCTGCTGAGCTGAGACAGCATACCGGCCTCTTCCTTGTCACCGCTTCTGGGGCCACCAGGGCTTCCCGTGCGTTCGACAGGGCTACAGCTCCAGGTGTAATCTGCTGTCCTGTCTGTGAGATCTCTTGGATTAAGGCCATTTTCACCAGTCATTGTACAGGTCTCAGCTGAGGGAGAAAGCGTTGAGCTAGGTTTCTGTCACAGACTGCTCCCTCTGCTGGAAAGATCAGGACTCTAAAGAGTGACTTACACTAAATCTAGCAGCCAACACTTGATCGGGATCCCCAAAATGTCACCAGTGGAGCACTGAATTGCCCTTCCCTGTAATTCAGAGGGTCTGTCTGCACTGCAGTTGGGTGGTGAGATTGCAGCATGTGTAGACATGCTCACGCTAGCTTTGATCTAGCCAGCACAAGTAACAGTAGCTACAGCTGTATGGGCTCGCCTCGCCCACCCAGAACCCCTATACATCCTCGAGTGGCCCCTGCCTATCACTGCTATTGTTACTTGAGCTAGCTTTGCTGTAGCTCAGAGGTTCTCAAACTGTGGTCCGTTCTCCATTCAGGTGGTCCGTGGATAGTTCCGTCTAAGGTGCACACCTGGGCAGCCGCACACGAGAGAATAAAGGGCCACCCACCTAATTAGTGGAGCTGCGCAGGCGTGGCTCCACTAATTAGGTGCCTGGACCCTGGAGAAGATGCACGTGTAAGGTGGGGTGGTGGCCTTGGGGGGAATAGGTGGTAGGTGGGAGGGGGCAGTGGGGTGAGAAGAGGGGGTGGGGGGAATTTGGGACGTGCAGGGCTGTGGTGGTCAGAGGGAGGCAACTTTCCCCAGCTCCAAGGCTGCAGCTGCGGGAGAGAGATGGCTCTGGTCTGGGGCTGCTGTGATGTGGGAGACACCCCCCTCCTTCCCAGCCCCAGCTTGGGGGCTGCTGCAGTAGGGAGGAGAGGGAGAGACCCCCCACTCCTTCCCAGCCTCGGAGGGCACATCCATTGCATTAGAAAGGTAAGACTACTGATATTAAAATATGAGGTGTGTGCTTTTATTTGTGGAACAAAAAAATGTTTAAGGTTTTTTTTATATAGTGCTTTTATCCAAAGTGCTTTACAATAGTTAGCTAACGGTACAAACAGCATTTGGAAAGATCATTAAGTGGTCTGCCGAGACCCTCAGCAATTTTCAACTGGTCCGCTTAAAAAAAAAAAAAAAAAAAAAAGTTTGAGAACCACTGCTCTAGCTAGATCAGAGTTAGTGTGGGTCTGTCTACATATGCTGCAGCCACACCTCCCATTGTGGTGTAGGTACCCCCAAAGGTGCAGCCTGGGTGGGCTGTAGGCCCCAGCATGAATTCTATGCCTTGATCTGAGCAGCCTGGACGCAGGGCATGCCAGGACCTGTGGATTCAGCACCCCACATCTCTATTGTTGTGGGGTGGGGATTATGCTTAGTTAAGGACTTAATCCGGGGGGGATCTCTGAATCGCACCAGGAGCAGTACAGGATCGTCACGCTCTTGGTGTTTTCGGGGAAGCCACTCTTTGCGTCTTGTCAGCCCTTCTCCCAACTCCTCCAACAGGACCCCGTGCAGCTGTGCTGCATGCAGCGAGGGCCCTGTGAACTGTGCCGGGGCGGAAGGGATAGGGAGTGTTTGCTGATCATCTCCAGCTGGCAACGGAGGCAGTTGCCCCATCAGGGTATTTCTGCCTGGGCTGCAGCACTGCCTCCCCATCTCCTCCCCTACGCCTGCACCTCCCTCTTCCTCCCAGGATGGAGGGGTTTGTGTTTTTGACTATAAATGGTGCACAACCATCAATTGTTTCCGCTCTTTGTGTGGTTTGTTGCCATAGTGATGAATACTTTCCTTTCTCCATTTTTTCCTGAGGGCAGCACCGTATCAATGCAGCTCCGTAGCTGTGATTAGCTCAGAATGGGGTGGGGAAAAACAGCCCTGCCCTGAGCACCAGACAGGATCTACTCCCCCAGAAAAGCTCCAGTTATACCCAGGGACTGCACTCTCCCCAGCCAGGAGCAAGGAAATCCACAAGGGTGGCAGATACATGCTGCAGAGCAGCATAACACAGTAATGGGGCACAAGACCCCCACCTTTACAAATGGGCCTTGTTTTCAGAATGATGCAGCCATGGCCCTTGGTTTGACTGTATCAGCCTCACTATTTCAATAGCTCAGAAGGCCTCTGACGGGTTTCAATGGGGAGCAAAATCCTTTAGCTAGTGCAGATGACTCCCACTAGTGAAAGTACTGAGTAAAAATGCAGGAGGAGCCAAAGTTCAGCCTACATATTCAGCCCCCAGCCTGCCTGGACTACACATCCCACCATGCAGTGCTCCACCTTGATTGAGGAGCCTGCTGCACTGCATGCTGGGACATGCTACAGGCTGGGGACTGACTGGCTAAGCAGCAGTTCTTCAGAAAAGGACCTGGGGATTACAGTGGATGAGAAACTGGATATGAGTCAGCAGTATGCCCTTGTTGCCAAGAAGGCTAACGGCATGTTGGGCTGCATTAGTAGGAGCATTGCCAGCAGATCGAGGGAAGTGATTATTTCCCTCTATTCGGCACTGGTGAGGCCACATCTGGAGTATTGCATCCAGTTTTGGGTCCTCCACTACAGAAGGGATCTGGACAAATTGGAGAGAGTCCACCAGAGGGCAACGAAAATAATCGGGGGCTGGGGCACGTGACTTATGAGACGAGGCTGAGGGAACTGGGCTTGTTTAGTCTGCAGAAGAAAAGAGTAAGGGGGGATTTGATAGCAGCCTTCAACTACCTGAAGGGGGGTTCCAAAGAGGATGGAGCTCAGCTGTTCTCAGTGGTGGCAGATGACAGAACAAGGAGCAACGGTCTCAAGTTGCAGTGGGGGAGGTCTAGGTTGGATATTAGGAAACACTATTTCACTAGGAGGGTGATGAGGCACTGGAATGGGTTACCTGAGGAGGTGGTGGAATCTCCATCCTTAGAAGTTTTTGAGGCTTGGCTTGACAAAGCCCTGGTTGGGATGATTTAGTTGGGGTTGGTCCTGCTTTGAGCAGGGGGTTGGACTAGATGATCTCCTGAGGTCTTTTCCAACCCTAATCTTCTATGATTCTGTGTAGTTTCCATGGGCCATGCCTCCGTATGGAGGATGAAGCACAGCTGGGGTCCCTTTCTCACATGATTCCTCACCTGCAGTTTCTTTGGGCTGGGGCTGCATGCTCACTCTAGGGAACGGATCCAGCTTGCTAGAATCTCTTCCAGCCTCTTTCCCCTACTCGCTGGCCAGGAGGTAGGTGTGAAGGGGACTTTATTTAACAAACATGGAAATGTTCCCTGGGCAGCTATACTCCCATCATCCTGCCATACCGGTGGGTCTGAGTCCCCCTGGAACCAATGCTGCAATGTGGCCCACTTTCCTGTTTTCCCCCAAAGCACCCGGTCTGTGCAGTAGCTGAGAGAACAGAGCCCTGAGACCGCACCAAGCCATGTCCTTTGGCTTGCCTTGCTGACGCAGCTTCCTTTGTGTTCTCTTGGCAGCTACCTGAATGACCTGGAGAGGATAGCCAGAGGGGACTACATTCCAACCCAGCAGGATGTGCTAAGGACCAGGGTGAAGACCACGGGCATTGTAGAGACTCACTTCACGTTTAAGGATCTGCATTTCAAGTAAGTGGGAGCTGCAAGACATGCCGGCCCCTTCATTTCACTTCTCCTGGTGTCACTTGGGCTCATCCATTCAACCTTAGCTTTCCCTAGGGAGACGGGAACCTGTCCTCCCAGCAAAGCAATTCTCTCAGCGTGGTGCACCTGCAAATGCCTTAGCTTTTAACAAGGCAGTGCAGCCTCTGGGTCTGAGCATGCTCAGACCCAATCTTGAGCCTTGCAGACTTGGGCCAATGTGGGCTGTTGCATGCTGGGACTTGCAGCCCTTACGCGGGTCAGGCCTGAGAAGGCGTACAGCTTTAATTAGCTTCCTTATGTCAAAGGTAGGGGCAACCCGCTTGCTCTGGCAGGCTGCCTGCAAGGATACGTCTTCACTGCACACTAAGCCCAGGTTCCAGCTTGGGTTTAGCCCAGGCCACCCTTCCAGCCACACACAAATCAGTCTGACTCAGGTCTGACCCTGCTAGAAGGTGGGTCAGAGCCCGAGTCCCGTCATTTTTGCAGTGTGGACGCGGCTCAAGCCACAGCCCTGAGTCAGAAGGCCACGTGGTGCAGCGTGGATGCATTAGCACAATGCAGTGTGGACACTCGAGCATGGGCTGGGAAACACTGAGCGCACAAACCCGAGTCCCCCAAACCCAGGTTTAGTGTGCTGTTGTAGACACAACATAGGTGCTGACAGTTTGGGCCGCGCTGTCTAACGTGTCTGTAGCTGAATCCTTGCCCAGCCTAACAGCCGGCCTGCTGGGAGCTAGGCTCGACTCGGCAACGCTGACTCTCACTGAGGAGTTCAGCCAGCCTGTGAGAACGTCCCCTCCATTTGTGTCCCGCTGCAGCTGGCAGCCAGGCTGGAAGGTGAGGAGACACGTTGATCCCTCTCCCAGGGAGGGAGCTTGTAATGTTGCCGTAGCCACAGTGGTGCAGTTAAGATCAGAACCAAGCCCTGTCCCCATTTCCAGCTCCTGCCGTGTTCCCTGGGCACCTGTTGGATTAGCTAATCAATGCTCCTGCTGTGCTGGCTGGGGGGGAGGCCAGGCTCAGCATGGGGCTGTGACTCCGGTGACCCCCGGCCAAACTAATTCTTGAAATAAACAGCTGCACTCCGCTGACCTCATCAGAGCTGGGCCTGGGCTGCAGCTGTTACCTGGCTTCTATCCTGGGTTCTGCCACTAGCCTACTAGCTGACCTTGCCAGGTCATTTCACCCCTCCGTGCCTCAGTTTCCCCATGTGTAAATTGGGAATAATACCTGCTGGGCAGGGTCAAGAGTTAATTTCCTGTCTAGAGTGCTTTGAGATCCTCTGATTAATGGCGCTAGAGAAGGATAGCGTCAATAGCAGTGTGTTAGTGTCACTGGCTTGTAGGAGAGGAATTAGCACAGTGGAAACACACTGAGCTACTCTGCCCTCGTAAATGTCTGTCTCCGTTCGCTCTAATGGAGGCTGAATGTGCTGTACGCTGGTGCGTGGTGCAGGGATCCCAGATCTGGAATAGCAGTGGGCTGCAGGTCAGGACAAAAGTGCATTGGCACAGGGGTGTGAGAGCTGTGGGCAGGAGTGGGGGAGCGTGTCTATCCAATGCACTTACCCTCTTTACTTCACAAGCACCAGACTGACCCGCAGGATAGAGGTAGAAATAAGCATTGGCTTCACATCTGTTGATACTTTATCATTCAGTTTTTAAATGTGTGGCTCCCCTAGCCAAATTTCTTCCCATTCCAAGAGGCTGCAGTGCAGCTAATCCCCCCCAGCACTGCCTGAGCATTAGCTGGGAGGGGGGGATGCAGCTGCCAGGATGACAGCAGGGCTGAGGGTTAGCAGGGCTTAGCTCTTCACTAGCATTGCTGCGAGACTGGAAGGTTTTGGGGCCAGATGGCAAAGCCCTGCCTCCTGTCGTTTGAAGTGGTCCAGCTTTACTTCAGCGCACCAAAGAGGCACTCGCAGGACTCTGAAACCTGCAGGAAAACTAAACTCGCCACTGGAATAAAACGCTCTGTAATCAGTCAAGAAGCTCCGGAGATGGATCCGTTGCTTCAGAGGCTGCCCTATCCCTGTGATCTCGCCAGGCTGCAGCCCAGCCTCCCACTCCCTGAGCATAGTAAAATTGTGCTTTCCAAATGCCAGCCCCCAAATAGTACTGCACGTGGAGTGGGAAGAGAACATGCTGAATGCACACGTCGGCGCTAAGAATGTGACGCAACAGACCTACTGGCTGCTGAGTGTAGCAGATTTCCAGCTGATGCCAATGTACTCCTGGATCGTGCTGCTACAGAACCAGCTTGCTGCTATCTGTGCACACTCAGCCTGACATTGCGATGCACCCCGAGAAGCCACCTTTGGCTGGGACTACTGTAATTCATCACATGAAAGTAGCTGGAAAGGATCATGTACCCTCTTCGTTCACATCACGCCCAGACTAGGCCTGCCATTTGGTATCTGGCTGTGGCTTATAGCTCCCCTCACCGTAGTGTCTGACTGCCTCACGCTCTGTAAAGTGTTTCTCCTCCTGAGTCACCTGTTGGCTGGGGAGGTGCCACCCCTGGTTCCACGGAGGTAGAGAGTCCAGATGACTTGCCTGAGGTCACCCAGGCAGTCTGTGGCAGAGCAGGAGATTGAACCCATGTCTCTGGTGTCCTAGGGAGGTGCCCTAACCACTGGGCCGTTCTTCCTATCTGTGACCATAGAAATTAGAGAATGTAAAGAGTAATAAAATCAACTGATCTGTCCCTTTGACACAGGTCCTAGTCACCATCCCCTCCCCCGCAATCCTGGGCTGCAGCTGTAGTCGGAACATGGCTGTTAAAGACGGAGCGTGTTTATATTCTGTTGTTTCACCCCTGTCAGCAGGGTTGTGGCTTTGTAATGCACTTTATTTAGCTAAGCACATCACATCTGAGCCCCTATGTTGGAATATGGATTATTTTGGTTGACTAGGAAAAGCTGCACATCCACCACATTTAGATCAGGGGTGGCCAACCTGAGCCTGAGAAGGAGCCAGAATTTACCAATGTACATTGCCAAAGAGCCACAGTAATACGTCAGCAGCCCCATATCAGCTCCCCCTTCCCCCGCCCGCTCCCAGAGCCTCCCACCCACCAGCAGCCCCCCTGATCAGTGCCTCCCCCTCCCGATCAGCTGTTTCATGGCATTCATGGTTGCTGCTGCTGCTGGCGAAATCTCCTAGCAAATTTTATTGGGGTGACTTTAAAAACAGGTTAATGGGATGATCACTCTCAACAAATAGCAAAATCCTGAGCCGCCTGACATTGGGTTACTGTGTCCTCATGTTCCCACCATTCCAGGGGACGATGAAATCGAATTGAATGAGATTACACTGGCTTGAAAAGGTGAGAGCCTGAATCGGTGTAAGCAAGTTTAGTGCCCCCCTTTGCTTCGCATCAGATGGAAGCAGCAGCGTCCCTTTCATTGTAGGCACCTGCATCATGGTGGTTACTGGGGACTGAGCCTGGACTTTGATCCCCAGCAGCAGAAACCTGTATCGGGTAATTGAACAGTCTGCTCTCCCCTTCCCTTTAGCTGGGAGTGTGGTGCGAGCTCGTATCTTCTCGGGGACCAAAGACGAGATGGAGGGTGAGCACCCCTGCTCAGCCAGTGGTATTACCAAAGGGATACCACATGTCCCTCTCAATAGGATAGAATCGTCACCTCGGTGTCTTAGGGCTGCATCTCCTGCATGTGAAAAATCCACACCTCGGAAAGAAACAGTGAAGCCGATGGAAGTCCTGGTGTAGACAGCGCTAGGTCTACAGAAGAATGCTTCCATCAATCTGGCTACCGCCGCTCAGGGAGGTGGATTAACCACAGCAATGGGAGAACCCCTCCCATCAGTGTAGTGCAGGGGCGGGCAAACTTTTTGGCCTGAGGGCCACATCGGGTTTCCAAAATTGTATGGAGGGCCAGTTAGGGAAGGCTGTGCCTCTCCAAACAGCCAGGTATGGCCTGGCCTCCGACCCCTATCCACCCTGCCCCGTTTCTCACCCCCTGATGGCCTCCCTGGGACTCCTAACCTTCCAACCCCCACTGTTCCCTGTCCCCTGACATCCCCCCTGGACCCCCTGCCCCATCCAACCCCTCCTCTCATTCCTGACTGCCCCCCTCCAACCCCCCCCGGACCCCTGTCCCATCCAACCACCCCTTCTCCCTGACCACCCCAGGAACCCCTGACTGCCACCCCATCCAACCCCCCTCCTTCTTGACTGTGCCCCCCCGGGACCCCTGCCCCTATTCAACCCCCCTGTTCCTCACCCTCTGACTGCCCCGACCCCTGTCCACACCCCCGCCCCCTGACCACCACCCCGAACTCCCTTGCCCTCTATCCAATCCCTCCTCCCCCTTACCGCGCTGGCGGTGCTACAACTGTGCTGCCCGGCTGGAGTCAGCCACGCCATCGCACAGCACAGAGCACCGGGTCGGGCCGGCAGCGCAGTGAGCTGAGGCTGCGGGGGAGAGGGGCCAGCCGGCCGGGCAGAAGGGTCCCGCGGGCCGTAGTTTGCCCACCTCTGGTGTAGTGTCTAGACTGACACTCTGCAGCAGTTTAAGCGTAGACATAGTCAGAGTCCCCTGATGCTCCTTCTATCTGAAGTGCCAGCTTGTCTGTGTCTCAGAGAGCTAGTTTACAAAGGTCTTGAGTCACTGATAGCAGCGCTAGTGTACCCAGTGCTCCAGTGGCCATGGGCATTTTGTACACCTTCTCTGAGCAGAGTTCAACTATCCCATGCTTAAAATGCTAGTGGCTTTCTGGTGCCCTATGTCCCAGTGGGAGCACAGCAGGGAGATGGAGGTGTTGGGCGAGAGAGCTAGTGGAGCGGTGCTTGTGTATCACAGTCCTGTGGGATTTCCGCTCAGCTGTGGAAAAAGGGGCTTCAGCCTGCCCGGGAATCTGGTTCCTCCACCCTGAGTCACTTACCTATATACCTGTCTGTCTGGGAATGGATCTGGCCTTCATGGTTTTTAGTGGTGTATGACATTGCGCTAGAGAAAAGCTCTGGAGACTGTAGATTGGATTTTCAGTTGCCTTGTGCTTTCAGGGACATCCTCCTCCAGAAAAGTCTGCGCAATAATTCTGTGGGTGATGTTCATGCACTTCAGCCACTTTCAGGCTTTCTTGCTTGATGAGGAGTAGTTTTGACCCAAAAATATAGGCCCTTCTTAAAATAATAGGGGTTTCGTAGAAAATGTCATCAAGAATCTAAATGTCTGCTTCACTGTTTCTTAGATACCCTGAGATCAGTATGTCAGATTTAAGGAAGATGCAGATTGTTGCAGAGAACCAGACAAAATACAGGGATGTTGTGGGGAAGGGCAAACTATCTGTTTGAGCTTGTCTGTAGCTGTGACACTGAGTACCCGTCTTACAGCTGAAGAGAGAGTTCAGAAGCTTGTCTCTTTCACCAGCAAAATGCGGTTCAACTGAAGACATAACCTCACCTACCTTGTCTCACTAGTGGGAATTAGTCACCCAGCTTGAGTCCTATGTGCAAAGACATCAGTGCTGGTCATGGACCAGCCTTTGATGAGCAGGTGGAGTTCCCAGAGGGGAGATGGTGTACAGCCAAGAAAGTAAACCAGATGTTGCACCTCCAAAAAACAGCACGGGGCAGGTGAACTAAGGCAGGGGTGGGCTAACTTTTTGGCCTGAGGGGAAATTGGATGGGGAAATTGCATGCAGGGCCATGAATGTAGGGGTGGGGAAGGGGGTTGGGGTGCGGGAGGGAGTGCGGGGTGTGTGTGTGGGGGGGGTGGTGTGCGGGAGGGGGCTCAGGGCAGGGGGTTGGGGTGCAAGAGGAATGCAGGCTCTGGCCCGGCGCTGCTTACCTTGAGCGGCTCCAGGGTGGCAGCGGTGTGCAGCGGGGCTAAGGCAGGCTCCCTGCCTGCCCTGGCCCCGCATCACTCCCAGAAGCTGCAGGCACCATATCCCTGGGAAGAGGTGGAGGGGCAGAGGGCTCTGCGCACCGCCCTCCCCTGCGGGTACCTCCCCCGCAGATCCCATTGGCCGCGGTTTTCTGGTTCCAGCCAATGGGAGCTGCAGGGGGCGGTGCCTGCAAGTGAGGGCAGCGCACGGAGCCCTCTGCCCTCCCCTCCCCCAGGGGCCACAGGGACGTCGTGCCGGCTGCTTCCGGGAGCGGCACAGGGCCAGGGCAGGCAGGGAGCCTGCCTTGGCCCCGCTGCACGACGGGGCTGGCAATCCCGCTGGCCGGATCCAAAGCCCTGATGGGCCGGATGCGGCCCACAGGCCATAGTTTGCCCACCCCTGAACTAAGGTTTGCCCAATATGAAGGAGCTCAGTCCAGGTGGCATGGTGGTGGCTTTGAGCTTTTATGGAGTTTAAGAACATTAAGTTAAAAAATACTTGGTTATAATTTCTTCCCAGCCTCCCCGCCCCCATGGAAATGTAGGGAAACATGATGAACACTGCAAAATACTTACTTTTTGGCTAGGTAAAAAGAGCTGCTGGGGATTGCCAGGGCATGGCCCCAGTTCAGGGGCTACCACAGCACCATACTGGAGACCCCCAGCAGGAGAGCTCTGGGAGGAATAGGAATATAACGCACACTGCAGGAGTGGTGTGTGCTGCCGAAGGTGGAGCAGCTTTTCAGTGAGTGCGCTAAGGCACCCTAATTATTTCACACCCCGTCTTCTGGCCGGGCCCTGCATGTTTACATGTTCCTGGGATGCTGGGTTTCCTTTCTCTGTCTCTGAGCTGGAACTCCTGGGTCCGCTTCATCACACTGTTGAACAGATTGCTCAGCCCGTTGGAAAGGGCCCATCGCGGCAGGCCGTGCACCCCTGCTAGCGGCATGGCAGTGGGCTAGGAGGAGGATCTAGATTTCAGTTGTAATGAAATTCTTGCTGGCTGATTAGAGAGAAGCCCATTAACTCCAGTGTCCCCCTTTCCATGCTCCTATCCCAGAGCTAGCCACTCATTGCCAGTGCTGCACCAGGAGACTTTTCACATGGGCTGGTTGGGGGCTCTTCTTTCTCAAGAGTTTGGGCTGGTAAGTTATAGACCTATTGGCCAGGAGGGACCATTCTGACCATCTGATCTGACCTCCTGCTTCACACAGGCCAGAGCACACAAGGGAATCGAATGGGCTAAAGTGACTTTACCGCCCTGACTGTATCTAGGGGACAGAGCCAAACCGCCTGAGTGAACTCTGTCCAGGAGAACACGCGGCAAGAGCACCGTGCTCCTGGAGGGGGGTGACCTCTTCATAGTGACCATTCGAAACAGCAGTAAAGTCTAGCCCCAGCTGATCACAAAGAACCATGGTCCAGCAGCCAGGGTGTGGGGCTGGAAACTAGGTCTACTTCTGTCCCCAAATCTGCACCTCTGTTTCCCCATCCACACAGCATGGAAAATCATATTTACTGGGCCCATTGTTTGTAAAGTGCCCCGAGTTCTGTGGATGCAGGTGTAAATGTGAAGCATTATTTGTGACAGCAGCACACTTCTGGAATATCCCAGAGCTAGCTCTTCCTTCAGGGCCCTAGCATTGGCAGGCAGGGAGTGTTGTAAAACTGCAGCGGCTGAATGGCTTCACTCCTCCCCCACTTCCCCCTTCTCTTTCTCTCCCCCACACACCCCTAACTCTCTTTGTGCAAGTTTGGTACACTACAATTATTTCCTGGCCAGTGTGCAAATCCACAGACTATGTGAGTAAATCCATTACAACAGCAAACTGTTGGTGCTCCACCACTTCCATACAGAAGGCCTAACCACCCCGCTCCATTTTTCCAGGGGCCCCGTACATGATCGCCTAGGTTAACAGCAGCCACGTCTGATCCTACCCAATAGCTGCTAGGTAGCTCCTGTGCAATAGCTTTACAATGTGAATGTTCCTCTCTTTTATCACTTACATTCTTTTGCCATCAGTGGCTGTGTTGAAGAAGCTAGAAATGTTTGGGAGAGAAGCAAAGTCCTATTGATGGCTCGGTGTCTGTGATCAAGGGTAGCCTGTTTTCTGCAGGCAGATGTAGCCAGAAGGGATCCTGGCTCCTGTGCCCTCATAATTGCTACAGGTTTTGAACTTTCTTCTCTACAAACTCCTGTGTTTTTACAGGCCTTGGAGGCTCTAACGTGAAGCCATTGAGAGAGAGAGAGAGGCATAAAAGGGGTCAAACAAATTAAATCCCAGTTTTCTGACCTAAATAAAAATCACATGCTTTGCCTCAGTCCTCGCTAGGCTGGGGAGCCCTCCTGCCTTTGCTGAGCAGGGTCATGTCAGCTGATGTTGGCAAGGCAGAGCTCATCCTGAGCTGGTTCATGTCCTGCGCTGACAGCATACCACAGTAATGAGGAGCCCTGTGGAGCAGAGTGGGGACACGACCCCATCCTGGTGAGACTGATTTCATGTTTAATCCAGCGCCTGACAACTGTGCGAATTCCGTACTCTCCATGTCCTGGGCTGCAAGAAGGGGAGGGCGTGCCCTGGGGTAGGGAAGGGAGCTCAGTCGTGGCTCTGGTAGAGGACACTGTCCCTTCTCCGTGTTTATACCCAAGTGCTGGCCCTTGCATGCATAGTAACTGGGCATCAGCTACTCAGTGCTGTGTGGGAACGCCGTGCTTTTCTGCGGGGTCACATGCGGCTGGGGTGCCAAAGCCGTGGGTGGCTCCTGTTGAGTCAGGTGCCTCCAGCTAGAGAGGGTGGGGGAGTATCTTTGGGGCAGGGAAAGCTGGGCCAGAGGGGGGCCTGGAGGAAAACCCGAGGGACAGCCCCTCTTGGGGAGGAAGCTTGGGCAGAGGTGTCTGTGCTGTTGCTTAGAGTTACCATGAAATCCAAGCAGCAGGAAAAGGGCTGGGTTTGGCGCCTTGGCGCCTGCCCCGGACAGCGGAGGGAGCGATGTCTTTCCTGACCCATTGGTAGAGCCCTGCACAGATACACAATTTATACCTGCGGGTGCAGATATCCACATCTGCGGATATAATTTGTGTATCCGTGCAGAGTTCTACCCATTGGAGGGTCTGCTATTGCATAGGGAGGCTCAGGTCTTCTAAGTGGGTCTGGGAAGGAGGTGGCCTCCTGGGGTTCCTAATTCAGGTCTCACTTATTCCATAAGACAAATGGTGGGAGTAAGTGCTGGCCACCCTGGGGTCTGAGAGTCAAGCTGGGTTGCTCCCCTTCGTGCATGCTCACTACTAACTGAGTACATATGCCCCTGAAGACATGCCTTGGTCTGTTCAGTGACTCGGGCACACTGCACTTGAGCTCGGCTCACAATTCTCTTGCTGTGTGAGCTGGATTCCGCCTTACCCTGCTGTACCTGTGCTGACCCTGCAGGCCCCCAGGATAGAAAAAGGAGCAAGAACCTCATTCCTACAGAAACTAACTGCAACTCTGAACACGCCTGGAAAGTGGGTCTGTGGCAGCCCTAGCTAGAAAGAGCTGCTGGGGGTTGTCACAGCACCATACTGACTCATGGACTCTAAGTCCAGAAGGGACCATCATGATCATCTAGTCTGACCTCCTGCACATTACAGGCCACAGAATCTCACACGCCTGCTCCTGTAATAGATCCCTAACCTCTGGCTGAGTTACTGATGTCTTCAAATTATGGTTTAAAGCAGGGGTGAGCAAACGACGGTCCGCGGGCTGGATCCGGCCTGCCAGCTGTTTTAAGCTGGCCTTCAAACTCCAGCTGGGAAGCAGGGTTGGGGGCCGCTCCATGTGGCTCCCAGAAGCAGCGGCATAGCCCTCCTCAGGCTCCTACGCATAGGGGTAGCCAGGGGGCTCTGTTTGCATGCTAACCCTGCCCAAAAGCCCGCCCCGCCCCCAGCTCCCATTGGCCAGGAACTGCAGGGGCAGTGCCTGCGGACGGGGCAGTGTGCAGAGCTGCCTGGCCACACCTCCGCATAGGAGCCAGAGAATTGACATGCTGCTGCTTCTGGGAGCTGCTTGAGGTAAGCGTCGCCTGGAGCCTGAGCCCTTGCCCCAGCCCAGAGCACCCTCCTGCACCCCAAACCCCTCATCCAGAGCAAAATTGGGGTTGGGGTGCAGGAGAGGGTGAGGGTTCTGGTTGGGGGTGCAGGCTCCGAGGTGGGGCCAAAAATGAGGAGTTCAGGGTGCGGGAGGGGGCTCCAGGCTGGGGCAGTGGGGTGCATAGGGAGTGCAGGCTCCAGCTGGGAGCCCCCCTCCCGCACCCTGAACTCCTCATTTTTGGCCCCACCTCGGAGCCTGCACCCCCAACCAGAACCCTCACCCTCTCCTGCACCCCAACCCCAATTTTGTGAGCATTCATGGCCCACCATACAATTTCTATTCCCGGATGTGGCTCTCAGGCCAAAAAGTTTGTCCACCCTTGGTTTAAAGATTTCAAGTTAGAGAATCCACCATTTACACTAATTTAAACCTGCAAGTGACTCGTGCCTCATGCTGTAGAGAAAGGTGGAAAAAACCCTGGGGTCTCTGCCAATCTTACCTGGGGGAAAATATGGCGATCAGTTAGATCCTAAGCATGTGGGCAAGATCCAGCAGCTAGACAGCTGGGAAAGAATTCTCTGTAGCAACTCAGAGCCCTCCCACTCTAGTTGTTCCATCACTGGCCATAGGAGATATTTGCTGCTAGCAGTTGCAGATCGGCTACATGCCATTGTAGGCAGTCTCATCGTAACATCCCCTCCATTAACTTATCAAGCTCAGTCTTGAAGCCAATTAGGGTTTTTGCCTCCACTGCTCCTCTTGGGAGGCTGTTTCAGAACTTCACTCCTCTGACGGTTAGAAACCTTTGCCTATTTTCAAGCCTAAACTTGTTAATGGTCAGTTTACAACCATTTGTTCTTGTGTCCACGTTTGCACTTAATTTAACTAACTCCTCTCCCTCCCTGGTATTTATCCCTCTGATGTATTTATAGAGAGCAATCATATCTCCCCTCAGCCATCGTTTGGCTAGACTAAACAAGCCACGCTCTTTGACTCTCTTCCCATAAGATAGGTTTTCCATTCCTCGAATCATCCTAATAGCCCTTCTCTGCTCCTGTTCCAGTTTCAATTCATCTTTCTTAAACATGGGAGACCAGAACTGCACAGAGTGTCCCAGATGAGGTCTCACCAGTGCCTTGTGTAATGGTACTAACACTTCCCTGTCTCTACTGGAAATATCTCACCCGATGAATCCTAGGACTGCATTAGCCTTTTTCATGGGCATACCATGTTGACTGCTTATAGTCACCCAGCTCTTTCTCCTCCTCTGCTGCTCCCACCTTATACATCCCCAGCTTACAGCAAAACTAGTTGTTGTTTTGTCCCCAAGTATGTGACCTTGCACTTTGCAATATTAAATTTCATCCCATTTCTATTACTCCAGTTTTCAAGGTTGTCTAGATCTTGTATGCTATTCGGGTCCTCCTTGGTATTGGCAAAACCTCCCAGCTTTGTGTCATTCACAAATTTTATTAGCACACTTCTGCTTTTTGTGCCAAGATCAGTAATAGAAATGTTAATAAAATTGGTCCCAAGACTGATCCCTGAGGAACTCCACTAGTAACCTCTTTGCGCCCTGTCAGTTCACCTTTCAGTAGGACTCTTTGTAGTCTCCCCATTAACCAGTTCCTTGCCCACCTCTCAATTCTCAGAGTAAGCCCCATCTTCTCCAATTTAACTGATGATTTCCCTGGTGGACTTGTATCAAGTGCCTTACTGAACTCCAGACAGGTGACTGGAGATCAAAAGGAGTAGAGCTCTAGAGTCCCACTGCACACAGCCAGGGCCGGTTCCTTCGGCCAGCAGCGCTGAGAGTTAGCGTGGGGTCTGTCAAACCCCCTGGCGGTGGGCATGGTACACACATACACACACACACACACACACACACACACTTGGAAGAGAGGAGGATCTGGTTTGTTTTTTTTTATCCATGTGGCAGCAAACACACGGTAACATCCTAGTGTGTACTAGGCACTTCGTGGTTCTCACGTGCGTCAGTGCGTTGAGGTGAACCATGCGCTCCCTCAGTGTTTACCCTGACCTGCTAACGGGTGCAAATTGCCTTGTTCGCACATTTTAGTCGCCACAGCTTAAAAACCCTCCTGTGTAGTGAAGACAAGGATTTAGGGAGAGGGTAGTTGTTCCTTGGTGTACGTGGTGGTTCAGAGAGAGCTGACACATCCCTGCTTTAGTACGTTCATTCCAGCAGGAGCTGTGGGGAGACTAGACAGAGTTCCGGTCCTGTTATCTGTGTGGCTGAAACGATGATGTGAAATGCCGATCAGTCGTCAAGCAAAGAAAAACACATCTCCAGAGGATTTCAATAGCGAGCAGTTTGCAGGGGAAGTTGGAATGCAGTTCTGTAGGTTTTGCCAGTTTTCGTACTTTATTGCTCCATAGGTTCTGTGGGCAAGGAGAGAGAGCCAGCTGTGTGCGCCAAAAGAGACTGGGCCTAGGATTCACTGCAGAAGGAGCCTAGCGGTCAAAGGTGGCTCATGGAGTCCATGGAATATAGATTAGGACATCTTGGCTACTCCTCATCCTAGCTGGAAAGACAACAGCAGTGGTTCTCAACCTGTGGCCCACAGGCCACATACGATCATATTAGCGTACAGCTGCAGCCCGGCTCAGCTGTGTGCTAAAGGCCACGGGCTCTGGGCTGCCGGCTATCGCCGGCTCCATGCAGCGGGGTCCGGCCAGCCGGCTGCTGCCAGCTGCGGGCTGCCGCCCAGCCATGTACAGCAGGGGCCAGGTTCGGGGTCTCTGCCCCCTGCCCTGCACACAGCTCTCCGCTGCGGGCCCCACTCTGTGGAGGAGTCTCTGGGCGGAGAGCGCTGGGCATAGGGGTTTGTGGGGGCCACAATGATAAATAGGTTGAGAACCACTGGACTACAGCATGCTTAGTCCTCTGAAGAGGATCTAAGGCGAGCAATGCCCATGTAAGTGCTTCTCTCAGCACCTAGGGCCACTAACAGCAACACTGGAAATATTGTACATATCATAAATATCGACTCCACAAATCACAGTTCCCCCCTCCCCCATCTTCTAGCTCTGTGTAGCTTGAAAGCTTGTCTCTTTCACCAGCAGAAGTTGGTCCAATAAAAGATATTACCTCACCCACCTCATTTGAAGCTAAGGTAATTTACAAGTGAAATGAGCAAGTGTTTGCTGAAGAGCAAAGCCACAGAGCATTCAGGATTGCAACTGCTGCACTTACAGTGTGGTACAGCCATCACCATCAGATGATTGGTGTCTCTTTTTTCAATTGTGGGAGGAGCTTA
Organism: Chelonia mydas; assembly: GCF_015237465.2. Lineage (NCBI taxonomy): Eukaryota > Metazoa > Chordata > Testudines > Cheloniidae > Chelonia > Chelonia mydas. The sequence continues at coordinate 47,874,491 of NC_057853.1, forward strand.
GAAACATGGGAGAAGCTAAGCTATTTAAATATAATAACCTAGATAGAACAGATATAAGGAGAAATAAATCTATAGCGAAGATTCCTCTCCTTGGCAATCCTTGCATTATCCTGCAGAGAGAGAGAGAGAGAGATCTTCAGATAAAGGCTGGGTTTCTAAAACGGATCATTGTGTAAGGCATTTTGCTTAGGGGATAAATTGAACTTCGGCCCTTTTGTGAGTGTGTTACAGACTCACAGGTCGTGCCCATTCTTGGCCCCGTATGGTCCTTGCGGGGAACGCTTTCAATGTGACAGCCCTGTCCTTTGTCTTCCCTCCCAGGTAAACAGGTTGCTGGGGCCCTCTCTCTTCTGTCCTTTGTTCCCCTCTGGCTGGAACTGGTTGTTCAGGTCACCAGGGTCCTCTCTTCTCAGTCCTTTGTCCTCCCACTGGCCAGAACCGGCTGACTGCCAAGCAGGGGTGAGCCTCTTAGTCACCAGGTCACCAGTTGTTAGGGTTCCCCATCTCCAGGCCATTGTCCGGCGGTCCCAGCTGCTAGGCGAGGTCACACCTGGTCCTTTGCAACAACAAACCCTCTCCCACCACCTTGTTAAACATGCAGTACAGAGGGAAGCTGAGGAGCGCACACACTATTCATGTGAAAGACTACAAAGATCCCCAACTTTGTCACAGTATGTGCTTTAATAATGTATGAAAAAGGTCTGAAAGGGTTTTTAATAAGTGTTTTTGCTTGTTTCCTACCTCAGAAATGCAGGTTTTCTCTAGCCTATTTTCTGTTTTGAGGAGGCTTGGCAGGTGACTAGAGAGCAGGTAGATGCATGGCTGATCTGTCTCCGAAAGATGCACTGTTGTAACCAAACTGATCTGTGCCCATTAGGGACTCGGACCAGTGCAGCTGAATCCAGGGCACTGATCTTACCCCAGTGTGGCATGATTTTTTCTACACACAGCCTGTGCACTGATTTAGTGAAATCTATGCAACCCGTGTTGTGTGGACACTCTTAAATTGGTTAAGTTTAAGGCCAGGTCTACATGTTCAGGTATGCGAAAAATCCACACCCCTGCGTCATGTAGTTAAGCTCACCTACCCTTCAGTGAAATAGCACTGGGAAGAATTCGTCCATCTCCCTAGCCGTGGCCTCTCAGGGAAGTGGTTAACTCTGGTGCTAGGAGAGCCCCTCACATCACTGCAGTGAGTGGCTCCCGGAAGCACTTCAGCTGCACCACTCTTGCAGTTTAAGTGTAGACACAGCCTGAGTCAATTACAAACTGAAACCGATTTGGTTTCAGATCACACTGTTAATTACGCAAGTGCCACTGGGTGTGTCGTCCAGGCCTAACATACCCAGAGTCCCTGAGTTTAATGTGAGCAGGTGCCTGCTGGACGCACAGGAAGCGGTGCTGTCGTTATCTGACAATGTGCACCACTTGGCAATCTTAATGATTTCTGCATCTTAACTACGGAAGCCATCCCACACCCAGTCATGAGTGAGTCTGATCATCCCCCTTTCACTCATGGGGAAACCGAGGCACAGAAAGCAGAGGTGACTACCCCAGCGCCACCCAGCATCTCAGCAGCAGAGGCAGGAATAAAACTCCAGAGGTCCCAGCTCTTGATCCCCTGCCCAGTCTCCACTGATGCCCAGGGGAATTGGTGCCTTTGCGTGTGCCTGGCAAGTTACCGTTCAGAGCACTCACTCTAAACAAGCAAGATGCTGACCCCGTTGGCCCTCGCACATTGTGCTGTAACACCGTGTTCTTATCCTATTTAGCTCAGCAGCGCTACATGTGACGAGTGTAATCCACTCCCGAGCCTTGCATTTCCTTTGCACTGCTAGGATAGCTGTCTGAATGTGTGCAAGGCTACTGAGGCCTCAGCCTCTGCTTCCCAGTGCTTGCCGACAGCGTCTTCCCAGAGATCCATCCTTGCTTGCCACAGCGCACTTCCCACTTGCCTGCAAGCTGCAGAAATACCTCCCATGGGGCATGGATGCTGGAAGGGAAAAGGGAAGTTTACACTTCCCAGGAACGGAGGTGGCTGTTTAAATGGCTTGTCTGTGAGACCTTGTCTTCTCCAGGGAAAAAAGGTTTGTTCTTAACTCAGGTTAGCTGACATGAGATAAAACTGCAGTGAAGGCAAGGCATTTTCACATGAATTAGCAGGTTGAGATAAAGACTGGAGCAACCTAGGATTTAGCCAAGTAGACCTGCTAACTTGTCTTCACTGGGATTTTAACCAGTTAAACTTGCTAACTCGTGTTAAGAACACACTTTTTTTTTTCCTAGTGAAGGTGCAGTTTTATCCCCAAGTTAACTATCCAGTGTTAGAATCCTATGTCTGCACTGCACAGCCAGCCTGGGTGATTGTACCTGGGTGTGCGTGTCCCACCACAGAGCCCTACCCCTGTTAGCATCCTCATGGTCTCTGCACTCACCCATGTGTGCTGAGGGAACATCCCATGATTCTTTGTGCTAGAGACGCTCTAGGATTTCCCCCAGTCAGTTGTGTCAGTTGCAGGAGAACTTATCTGTCCTTTGGAGGGAATTCCGGGAGGGCACAGGACTCAAACCCCAATTTTAGAGCCATCCAGGTCACCAGCTGGCTACAGACTTGCTTAGACATTGTAGTGTGGTCAGGGCCGAAATGCAGCTAAAATTCTCGTGTCCGACCTGCTGCTGCGATGCTGCTGTGCCCGGGAGCTGAGGCAGGAGTTTGCTGACTTAGCAGAGGGAACGGCACATCGGGCTGGCCAAGAGAACAGCAGCTAGTCATCTGGGCTGGTGCCCGCGCCACTTAATCCTTCCGAGATGGCAAAGGGGTTTCTAAGTAATGTGAGCAAATGATTCTCAATAAGAATGATTTACTCTGCACTCCTGAGCATCCCCAGGCAGCCTGCGGATTCCTAGGCTCAGGTCCTCAGTGGTGTTTAATTGCTGTCAAGGCTGATTCCCCACTCTAGCACTTCGCGTGCAGAAGGTGGGGGCCCGCAAGGCTTCTAAAAATTAATACTGGCCACTTCAGGCTTGTATTAAACTTCCAAGGTTACAGCTTTTCTCTGACCTTGGATGGGTAAATGCTGCCACCACCCAAGTGCAAGATCCCTTTGAAAACCCAGGAAGGCACACTTAGGAATTCCTTCCTGTGGGGTAACCTCAAGCCCTTTCACCCCCCTCCGGGGAAGAGCTGAGAAAGAAAACCAAAGGAAATCAGCTGTTGCCACCAGCTAATTAAACAACATGTGCACAAACCTCTTAGGACACAAAAATCCAATCCTATTCTTAAAAAAGGTAAATTTTATTAAAAACAAAAAGAAAATACATCTGGAAACTCAGGCTATTGCTAGATTTTAAAAAGAACCACTTACAAGGATTTAGCATCAAAATAACTTCTTGAGGTCCAGCTTAAAGGTTACAAACAAAACAAAAGCATTTGGGGTTAGCACAGAGGAGTCCACAAGCCATAAAGAAATAAGAGATAAACCTAATCGCATCTTCCTAGACATTCCCTGATCTACTTACATATCTGGGGTTTCAAATGAGTAGTTTCTAGGTATGATTAGATTTATTTTTCATACCTGGCTTAAACTTCTTACAGCATTGCTGCTCTGTGTCTCCTCTCTGGAAGAACAACCACAGACAGACAAAAGGTTCGATTTTTAAAAAGTTCTAGCTTTCCCATTAGCTCTTTTGGCCAGGTGCCTACTCACTTTCTTTTACCTATGCATAGCTGTCAGACTTTTTAACCCTTTACAGGTAAAGCAAGTAGAGAACAGTTACCAAGAGGGATTTTATAGCTAACTGGCTTGCTGGGTGTCCATAAAAGGGAGCTACCCCCCTTCATTTATCACAGCTACCAAGCACCCTTTGAAGATCTGGGCCTAATTAATTAATTAATTGAGCCTCTCAGTTCTGGGAGGTTGGTCTTACAGGTGGGGAAACTGAGGCCCGTGCAGGCGACGAGACCTTCCAGCGTGTCCCAGCCAGTTGGTAGTAGGGCGAAGTGGCTCCCAGTCTCAGCTCTAGCCGGCTCTCCCTCTCTGGACTGGGGAGTCATAGATCAGGCTGAGGCTCAGCAATGGACGGAGTGGGGGAGAAGCTGCCCTGCTGTAACGCTGGCTGTTTGCTTGCAGGATGTTTGACGTGGGCGGCCAGAGGTCGGAAAGGAAGAAGTGGATCCATTGCTTCGAGGGCGTGACAGCCATTATCTTCTGCGTGGCTCTCAGCGCCTACGACCTGGTTCTGGCTGAGGACGAGGAGATGGTAAGGACAGGAGAGGGGCTAATCTGGCCCTGCGTCGGAGCTAATCTGAAATGCACGAGCATGAGGGACCATGGGCTGGGTGTCTCCAGCTCAATCCCCCGGATCCGTGCATGTTCAGCGGGGAGGGGGTTTGCTGGGTTCCAGGCCTCTCTCTCTCCACCACCCCCCACCCCCCCGGCACTCTAATCTCCTTGCTCCCACTGGATGCTTCTATCCCTCTCTGGCATCCTCTCCTCACCTGCCCCCACCCTCATTGGCTACCATTGCATCACCTCTCTTACACGGGGGACAGAAACGAGGGGTGTCTGTAGGTTAGATGCGTGCAGGAACTGGGCATCTCAGCAGACTCATTAGCCCTCATCTGGGGCAGTAGAAAGCTGTGGGTTTGCCTCCTAGCCACCTGATCCTGCCAAAACTAGAAGGTACCGTTGGGTATGTCTAGTCTGAGCAGGCCAAAGACCTGCCCCCAAACAATCCAAAGAGCAGCCAGTTTTGACAGATAAATTCCAGAGATGGAGAATCCACCACGCCCCCTGGTAAATTGCTCCAGTGGCTCATTACTCACTGCTAAACAATTCTGCCTTCTAGCCATGGTTTGTTCTGTAGTTCCACGAGGTCTTTAGTGATTGCAGCGATACACTGGGCAGCTCATGGGTCCTGCAGGTATGCTGAGCGTAACTTGGTTAACACCATCTCTGTCCCAAAATTCCGGTACTCCACAGTGATGAGGCTGACGTTTTGGGAAGGGTGCTGTCTCAGTGCTCTGTAACGTTGGCAATTTGGCACCAGCAGTGCAGTGTTCTTGTGCCAGGCTGGGATATGATAATAGCCTAACAGCCAAATGGTCCTCCCTTTTCGTTCCAATGCCCCAGCACATTTATCTCTTCCCTTTCTTCCGCTTTCTGTGGCTCCACATGATGATGATGATTAAACCTGTGTGCAAGTGTCATAAACTTGCCCTCTGATGCTTTCATGTGGCTTCTAGGAATTCCAGCTGATCGTGACCCTCCCCACATGCTTTCTACTCTGAAAACTGCTCTGCAATAAGATTTATGGCTTTAAAACATTTTAAAGCTTCTCAGAATTCTCTTAGAACTGAGTTAACCTGGGTGCCTAGGCCCCTAAACATAGGAGACACGAGCACCCCCGGCTAGCTAGACTCCAGTGGGAATGGTTGGAGGCAGTTCCATCCAGGAAACACCGGAAATGCATGAGGCTGTTGGTGCCCAAACTTCTCCAGAGTTGAGACACGGTGCCCCAAAATCCAGTGATCATCTCTGTGTGAAAGGCAGAGGTTCTGGCTTTGCTGGCTCCTGAGACCTTCCCCAACTCATGCCGGTCTGTCTGACGTCCTTGTATGGCCCCATCACTCACCCGTGAGCAGGGGAGTAGTATTAGCCTCATTGTACAGATGGGAAACTGAGGCCCAATACTCAAAGGTATTTAGGCAGCAAACTTCCATTGATTTCGACTGAACTTGGCTACAGCATGAAGGAATTTGATTCTAGTGGAAGTGAGACCCCCTAAACTCCTCTGAGGATCTGGTCCAAAGTGATTTGCACAAAGTCACACAGGGAGTTTTGGGGGACAAGGGAATTGAATCTGGGTCTTTTGAATTCCAGTCACATGCCCTAACCACTAGGCAGCCTTTCCCCCTGCCATTTCCCCAGCTCCTAACCCAATTCTTGCTCTGTCTGGGTCCCGTCTGGCTCACTGAATCCTGTGGTTGGTTGTCTTGACAGAACCGGATGCATGAGAGCATGAAGCTGTTCGACAGCATCTGTAACAACAAGTGGTTCACAGACACATCCATCATCCTTTTCCTGAATAAGAAGGACCTCTTTGAGGAGAAGATCATACACAGCCCCCTGACCATCTGCTTCCCCGAGTACACAGGTAATGTGCTGCTTCTCGCCAGGGTGAAACCCATCCTGGCTCCCAGCGGGTGGCGAATCAGCCACTTCCACATGGCTCTGGGATGTGGTCTGTCGCTCAGCACCTGCTCTGGGTGGAGGATAAACTTGTAGCTCCTAGAATTTCCATCCCAGACCTTCCCCATTTGAAGATCATGTGGCCACACCCTGGTATTTTAGGCTGCACTCACAGGCCACGGGGAGGAGGTAGAAATGAAAACGCCAAGGGTTCGACTATCTTGTTTATACATAGACCTTACTAGGTCTGTTGCGTGAGATCTCTGCCTGTTAGTATGGGTCATGGCTGGGAGGAGGTGACCTCAAATGGGAGGTCCTGTGTTGTCAGGAGCAATTGGGTGCCATTGCAGATCTCACGAGAGGCATCTGCTTAGGAATGCGTGAAATGAGCATGTGGACGGTACAGAGATGAGTGTAGTATAAAGGCTCAGCTACTAGGTCAGATGCAATAGGTCTCATGCAAGATACATAGGGGTCTGAAGAGACTGAGAATAGCACCAAGAGCTGAGAGGCTCCTGGCGGTGCCAGAGGAACTGAACCCAGAGGTCTGTGCAGCCGCAGCTAGACCAGGAAACTCCTGTGACTGACAGTGGGGCTGCCTCCCCCTGTGAATGGGACAGACAGTGGGAAAATCCAGCTCTGTCGCTGTTCCTGCTGATGTGAGAAGGGATGTAAGAGAGGGCAGCTCTGTTGAGATGTTGACCGGAGGGCGAGCCCCCTGGAAGGGGGTCTTACCTGAGTTAGAGTGGCTGTCTGCTATATTTAGCTGTGGGGCAGGGTTGGGTATAAAGCCCATCCAAACCCTGTGGTTGTACATGGCAGCTGAGTTGAGTCAGGCCCTGGAGTTGGCTGCTGCTGTCTGGGAGCTTAGCTCCAGCAGTAGCGACGTGGGTTCCATGCACAAGATGCCGAGGACTTATCTGATCATGTGCTAGAGCAGGCCTGAGGTGCTGGGGAGATCTCTGCTCAGCTCTCGCTTCCTCCAGGTACCCTGGAATGGCCCTGTGAGCTGCTTCCTGCCAGGCCAGCTGTTAGCACAGCTTCTCCTGCATCACAGCCCAGGCGGTCACAACACCTGGGGCTCAGAGAGGATTCGGTTCAGGGGCAGGATGAAGCCACTGCAAACTTCAAGGCAAACCCCATTGTCAGAGGGGACGATGGAGCTGCCCTGTTCAGTGCCGTCAGGCTGGGAGCATGCAGGCCAAGCCAGGCCTGCCAAAGTTACTCTAGGAGATGCTCTCTCTGGACTTATTGAGATCCTACCTATTTGAGGTGGTCATGTTAGTTGAACACTGGCCCCAATGTACTTCAAACGATTGGGGAGTTGCTTGAGCCCCAGCGCTTGATGTGCAAAGCCGGTCCCTTACTCGCACCTTGGAGTCCCAGCTTCCCTGGCGTTCCATCAGGAGCTGCCCTCTCCCAGCCCTGGGGGGAAGCTGGGGCTCCCAAGGTGGAGACCAGCTGGCCTCTTCCACATAGTGGCTCTGCCTTGTCAAACTGGGATGCCTGCCTATTGTGTACCACTTCAGTCCAGTGGCTGTGGCCGTGGTGGAGGAGAGGCGGGTTTGAAAATCCGTGTAAGTTGTAGGAAACCTGGGCCCAACGGGGAGTGATGGTCACTACACTGCTCTCCAGGGCCCCTGTGAGCTCAGAGTACAACCCACTGGCCAAGTTCCACGTCCTGCTCTGCCCAGCCCACGGAGGGTGAGTCTGTTCCAGCCACAGCTACGGAGCTTGACTCTTTAGCTCAAGCTATAGCAGCTCCTGCTTCTGGTTTAATCCCTGGCATAGCAGCATAGCACGTGGATCCTCTTTGAGAGGCCTCGACCTCTCCAGCTGTGGCCCTGTGCTGGGTTTAGCTCTGGGAGCATGTCTCATTCTGTCCATTGAAGGGCAGCAGTGCCAGCTCGTAGCACCTGGGACCTCTGTGCCAGACAGGACCGCACTGTGCCAGGTACTGTACAAACACAGTGTCGTTAACTCTCCCTGGTCACTAATCCCTGTGAGCCCTTGAAATGGGGGTTTGATTCCAGGGCAGCCCCAGGGGCCCCAGAGAGGCAGGGAAGAGAAGGTGAGCACAGCAGCATGCAGGCTCCATTTAGTCTGCATTGTTTTGTCAGCACCTCCTGACAGCACTGGCAAATCCTCATCGGGCCCTTGCTGTGAGACTGAAAACCTGAGGGCGTCTCCTCTGTGACGCTTGTTCTGCACGGAGGAAGTGCCAGAGGCATGCAAGGTCAGGAGGACAGGAAACAGCAAGCTACAGACCTGCTCAGTCCCTGCTGATAAGCTACCAGGCCAGTAGCTTGTGTCTGGCTCCTTCTAGCAAGGCTCCCGTGCTGGGCTCAGTGGAGTCTCCAGCAGTGGGGGGCTCTGTACAGGGTAGCGGCACGTTGGGCTGGGGTTTAACTGCACAGCGGCTGAGCTGCTCTCTCCTGGGGTTACTGGCAGCTGTGCGCATCGTGACTGCCTTCCATACAGAAGGGAACCAGTGGACAGACCTGCTTCCGTCTGGGCTAGGGGGTGAAATACCTTTTGGCCAGCCAGTTCAAGCCTTCGGACCTGCTCTGGCTGTGGGCAGAACGCTGTATTCAGGCTCTGTATGGGCTGTCTGGGTCTCCACCCCACCCGCCATGTGCCAGGCGCCCAGGCCTGGCTTGGGGGTAAGTAGCTTTGACCTAGAAGGGATACTGTCCCCTTGTCTTAGGGGTCTGGCTACACCAGTAGTTCTCAAACTTTTGTCCTGGTGACCCCTTTCACATAGCTGTGAAGGGGTCTGAGTGCGACCCCCCCTTATAAATGAAAAACACTTTTTTAAATATATTTAACACCATTATAAATTCAGGAGGCAAAGTGGGGTTTGGAGTGGAGTTTGACAGCTCGCAACCCCCCATGTAATAAGCTTGCAACCCCCTGAGGGGTCCTGACCCCCAGTTTGAGAACCCCTAGTCTACAGTGCAGCTCTGAGCGCACCTCCCAACCCGGGGAAACAGGCTCATGCCCTGCTAGTGTGAGTCTGTCTGCCTGGGATCAGAGGCTCTTCCCACTGCAGAGTGGATGGACCCTGACTTGAGTGACCTAACTTAAGTTAAGAACCCATCTTTTTTCGCAGTGTTGACTTTCCCGTAGGCACTTACCTGGCTGTAGTATCTGGGCACCTCACTGTCTTCATTGTGATCCTCACACGCCGCCCGAGCGGCAGGACAGGGCTGTCGCTCTGTTGTACAGATGAGGGCCTGAGTGGTGAGTGGCAGGATCAAGGTCGCACCCCGAGTCTGTGGGAGAGGAGGAGATTGAACCAGGTCTCCCCTTCTAGGCTGGTGCTCTAAGCTCTGGCCCAGCCTCCCCTCTCTCCGCTTGTGAGTTGGGCGGGCCTAAAATTCCACCTGCTTTTTCTTGAAAAAACCCAAACCCAAACTAAACCAAAGTTGTCCTCGGCAACCCTACAACAACCCCTTCCTCTGCCCCACGCCAGCAGAACAAACCTGCTGCTGTGCAGCTCCTCTCAAACCCAGCACCCAGCTGCATCCTGCCATAGCAAGCCAGCATGGGCACACCCTGCAGCCAGGGTTGGAGCAGCCTGCTGGTCTGTAGCAACCCTACAATAACAAACTGGGGCCTATGGCCTATCTACTCCTCTCAAATGATGCTGTGTGAACGATCAGGGCATAGAGCCTGGTGCCCCATCCCTCCTGGAACAGCAGTGCGTCGATCTGATGGAGAAGTGACGTTCAGGAGGATAATAGCTGTAAACGTCTAGCTCTGAGGCTTTCTGAAAAATTGATGGGGGAGGGGAAATCATGTGATCGAGGGGAAAATATGTTGGATTTTAACCCCATGTGCACGTCTGCGTCTCTTTTGCAGCACAGCTGCTCTCAGTCCCAGCCCAAGGTAACTTTGGAACAGCCAGTTCTTCTTCAAGTGATTGCTGCTGTGCATTCCAATAGGGGTGTGTGCACACGCCACTGGAAGCTTTTCCTTTGCGGTACCCGTCGGATTGGCAGTGGAGACCCCTAGAGTGGCGCCCTCATGGCGTCGTATATATGACCCTGCCACCCTGCTGCCCGTTCAGTTCCTTCTTACCGTCTGTGGTGGTTGTTGGAACAGCTTAGTGCTTGCTCACAAGTTACTTAGCCTAGTGGTTTCCTTTGTCTTCAGTGTAGATAGTTATTCAAGTTATTAATAGTTGTAGTTATTATTCTTCCAAGGGGTTCCCCCGTCCCCCCTTCGTTCTACTTTCCCCGGCGCCAGGGCATGCCTCGGCCGCAGGGGTTTAAAGCATGCGAGAGATGTGGGAAGCCTATTCCCACAATTGTCTCAAGTGTCTTGGCAGGGGCCATCAAACAGATAAGTACCCTATTTGCAAGGGCTTTAAACCCAGAACAAAGAAAGAGCGGGACTACCGCCTGAAACTCCTTTTGATGGAGTCGGCCCTTCAGCTGCAGACGGAACCGGCGCCGGTCTCCTCGGTACGCAGTGCGCTGGCCTCAGCGTGGGATGTCCCAGCACTGAGGAAGGACCCGGCAAGGAGCCACCAGCACTATTCTCCGGCACACAATGCCAGTGCCTCATGTCGGCACCGATCCCAGTCTCCGGTGCCACATAAGAAAAAGAAACTGGACAGAGGTCGTTCCCCTGTCAGGAAGCCGAAGGGTGATCACAGTGGGGTGCGTCCTCCGGTTGGACACCCCCGGCAAAGCCATCAAGAGCCAACGCTCTCAGCCTCGGCCCCGGCTGCAGAGCCCTTGAGTCCGGCGGGAACGGAGTCTCCTACACATGGGGAATTAGAGGAAGAGCTCGACCTCCCCTCCACTCTGGACACCTATGAGGCAGCCCGCGATCTCATTGATATGACGTCGCAGTACCTGGACCCGCATGCGCGAGATCCGGGCCTGCAGAATCAGCTACCGGCATCGGTACCGACGGCAGCAGTGTGCCCGGCACCGAGGGGCACTACTATGCCACCAATGACTTCGGCACCGATGTCGGTGGCACCGATGATGGCAGTTCCGATGGCTACGGCACCATTGGGGACAGCGATGCCAGCACCGATGACGGCACCGCCACTAATCCAGCACCGTGGTAAACCCATGATGCTATGGCACCGGTCTCTGTCCCCTCGCCACCGTTCTCCGGTACCATCGGGCTCTGCTCCACTGTGGTCGGCATTGGATACTTGTCGGAGTCAGAGGCCGAATCTTCACAGTCCCAACGCAGTCATTACCGATCTTGGTCCCGGCACCATCAGCCGGCGGAGCAAGCGGCGCCCATAGCCACTTGGCCACCCCAGTGGCAGGGCCCAGTACAATGGCCCTTTTGGACCCCTGGTCCTATCATCAGGCCCAAGGCCAAGGGTCTAGACCTGTGTCAGTGGTAGAATCATAGAATATCAGGGAGGTCATCTAGTCCAACCCCCTGCTCAAAGCGGGACCAATCCCCAACTAAATCATCCCAGCCAGAGCTTTGTCAAGCCTGACCTTAAAAACTTCTAAGGAAGGAGATTCCACCACCTCCCTAGGTAACGCATTCCAGTGCTTCACCACCCTCCTAGTGAAAAATTTTTTCCTAATATCCAATCTAAACCTCCCCCACCGCAACTTGAGACCATTACTCCTTGTTCTGTCATCTGCTACCACTGAGAACAGTCTAGATCCATCCTCTTTGGAACCCCCTTTCAGGTAGTTGAAAGCAGCTATCAAATCCCCCCTCATTCTTCTCTTCCACAGACTAAACAATCCCAGTTCCCTAAGCCTCTCCTCTTAAGTCATGTGTTCCAGTTCCCTAATCATTTTTGTTGACCTCCGCTGGACGCTTTCCAATTTTTCCACATCCTTCTTGTAGTGTGGGGCCCAAAACTAGACACAGTACTCCAGATGAGGCCTCACCAATGTCGAATAGAGCGGAATGATCATGTCCCTCGATCTGCTGGCAATGCCCCTACTTATACATCCCAAAATGCCATTGACCTTCTTGGCAACAACGGCACACTGTTGACTCACATCCAGCTTCTTGTCCACTGTAACCCCTATGTCCTTTTCTGCAGAACTGCTGCCGAGCCATTCAGTCCCTAGTCTGTAGCGGTGCATGGGATTCTTCCATCCTAAGTGCAGGACTCTGCACTTGTCCTTGTTGAACCTCATCAGATTTCTTTTGGCCCAATCCTCTAATTTGTCTAGGTCCCTCTGTATCCTATCCCTACCCTCCAGCATATCTACCACTCCTCCCAGTTTAGTGTCATCTGCAGGCTTGCTGAGGGTGCAATCCACACCATCCTCCAGATCATTTATGAAGATATTGAACAAAACCGGCCCCAGGACCGACCCCTGGGGCACTCCACTTGATACCGGCTGCCAACTAGACATGGAGCCATTGATCACTACCCGTTGAGCCCGACAATCTAGCCAACTTTCTATCCACCTTATAGTCCATTCATCCAGCCCATACTTCTTTAAGTTGCTAGCAAGAATACTGTGGGAGACTGTGTCAAAAGCTTTGCTAAAGTCAAGGAACAACACGTCCACTGCTTTCCCCTCATCCACAGAGCCAGTTATCTCGTCATAGAAGGCAATTAGATTAGTCAGGCATGACTTGCCCTTGGTGAATCCATGCTGACTGTTCCTGATCACTTTCCTCTCCTCTAAGTGCTTCAGAATTGATTCCTTGAGGACCTGCTCCACGATTTTTCCAGGGACTGAGGTGAGGCTGACTGGCCTGTAGTTTCCAGGATCCTCCTCTTTCCCTTTTTTAAAGATGGGCACTACATTAGCCTTTTTCCAGTCGTCCGGGACTTCCCCCGATCACCAGGAGTTTTCAAACATAATGGCCAATGGCTCTGCAATCACATCCGCCATCTCCTTTAGCACTCTCGGATGCAGCGCATCCGGCCCTATGGACTTGTGCTCGTTCAGCTTTTCTAAATAGTCCCAAACCACTTCTTTCTCCACAGAGGGCTGGTCGTCACCTCCCCATGCTGTGTTGCCCAGTGCAATAGTCTGGGAGCTGACCTTGTTCGTGAAGACAGAGGCAAAAAAAGCATTGAGTACATTAGCTTTTTCCACATCCTCTGTCACTAGGTTGCCTCCCTCATTCAGTAAGGGGCCCACACTTTCCTTGACTTTCTTCTTGTTGCTAACATACCTGAAGAAACCCTTCTTATTACTCTTAACATTTCTTGCTATTAATCTTAACAGCCCCATGCCCCTCCATCAGCATCATCGACGGCACGCCGCTCCTCTAGGGCACCAGAGGACCCTACACGGGATGTGACTGTCGATCAGCCGCAGAGCCACAGCTCCCACTCCATTGACGGTAGAGGCCACTCAGCCGGTCGTTGTCAGGCCTCCTGAGTTACCATGTCCAGCCTCTAGACAACTGGAGGGGCAGGAGGACCCGGTTCCGGGAACGTCTTCCTCCTCTTCGCCTGATGAGGCTGTGGCGGGCACATCCACTGCTTTACCACCAATGGATGTCAAGGGCCACCAGGACCTACTTAGGAGGGTGGCAAGTAACCTTAACTCCAGGTGGAGGAAGTTGCTGAGGACTTAGACCCCACAGTAGATATCCTCGCCCCGGAGGGTCCCTCCAGGGTTACATTGTCTCTCATAAAGTCTATCCAGACTACCACCAATGTGCTTTGGCAGACTGCAGCCTCTATACCACTGATGGCTAAGGGTGTGGAGAGACACTACTTTCTGCCACAAAAGGGCTGTGAGCACCTTTTTACACACCCCCAACCGGGTACGTTGGTCGTAGATGCGGTAAATCATAAGGAGTGGCAGGGTCAACCAGGTTCCGCTCCTAAGTCACATGACTCAAAGAAGCTGGACCTCTTCGGCCATAAAGTCTATTCAACTGGGGGGTCTCCAGCTTCGAATAGCTAACCAACAGACAGCGCTAGGCTGATATGCCTTTAATTCCTGGTAGGTGTTGGCCAAGTTCCAGGAGTTTATCCCGACTGACACATGTAGGGAGTTCGGAGCCCTCCTAGAGGAAGGCAGGGTGGTCTCTAGAACTGCTCTTCAAGCAGCCCGTGATGCGGTGGATTTGGGAGCTAGAACTATGGCCACCACCATCACTGTGAGACGTAGTGCATGGCTCCAGGTCTCGGGTATCTCTCCCGAGGTCCAAAATACCGTACAGGACCTTCCCTTTGACCGTGAGGGCCTGTTTGCCCAAAATACGGACAAATGTTTACACAGCCTCAAGGACTCTCGGGCCACGCTGAGATCTCTGGGGCTGCACACCCCTGCCCTTCAGAGAAGACCTTTTAGGCCTCAGCCCCCATCTGGCTTCTACCAAGAACCCCCGAGATGGGACCCACCTAGAAGGAGGGGCAGAAACAATAGGAGGCGCCCACAGTCCTCTTTGGGCCAAGGCCAGAGTTCGACTAAACAGCCCCCGGCCCTAAGCCTACCTTTTGAAGTTAAGCATGAGGACAGCGCACCAGTCGCCTTACCGGATCCTTCCCGTCCTTTTGTGAACCGACTCTCCTGCTTCTACCGGGCTTGGGCTCAGATCACGTCAGATCGCTGGGTACTCAGCACGGTAGGGGCGGGATATTCTATCCAATTCTGCTCCCTACCGCCCTCCCACCCACCTTCCCCGTCTCTCTTCAGCGACCCTTCTCACGAGCAACTTCTTTTACAGGAGGTTCAACCGCTCCTAGCACTAGGGGTGATAGAGGAGGTCCCTCAGGAATTCAGGGCAAGGGGTTCTGCTCCCGTTATTTCCTTATCCCCACGGTCAAGGGGGGGCTTCTGCATATCCTGGACCTGTGGGACCTCAACTCATACATTAAAAAAGATGAAGTTTTGCATGGTCTCTCTGGCCGCCATCGTTCCCTCAATGGATCCGGGAGACTGGTACGCTGCCCTCGACTTGAAGGACGCTTATTTCCATATTTCAATTATCCCTTCCCACAGGCGTTTTCTCAGGTTCGTAGTCGGTGGCCATCACTACCAGTTCAGGGTGCTTCCGTTTGGTCTTCCCACCACCCCTCGGGTATTCACCAAGTGTATGGGGGTAGTGGCAACTTTCCTCTGCAGGCACCAGGTCCAGGTTTTCCCATACCTGGACGACTGGCTTCTCAAGGCAGAATCCCAAACAAGGGTAGCGCAGCACGTATCCCTGGTCAGGGACACATTCCTCTGGCTGGGCCTTATATTGAACGAACCCAAGTCTATCCTGACCCCCACTCAAAGGATAGAGTTCATTAGAGCCCTCCTGGACTCTGCAGTCACGAGGGTGTTCCTCCCAGAACTACGCTTCAAAGCAATCTCGGACATTATTCATACCCTCGTTCGTTTCCCAGCCACCACAGCCAGAAACTGTATAGGTCTTCTGGGACATATGGCCGCCTGCACATATGTGGTGCAACACGCCAGGCTCCGCCTTTGACCTCTACAAGCGTGGCTTGCACAGGCAGGGCAGGGACCCATTGGACTCAATAGTGACCCTCCCTCCGCGAATACTCAGCTCCCTCCACTGGTGGCTCCAACCTCAGATGGTCTGTGCGGGAGTTTCTTTCACAAAGCCCCAACCGACGATTGTCCTGGTTAAGGACGCTTCAGCGCTCGGTTGGGGAGCTCATCTAGGCAGTGTCAGAACCCAAGGCCTCAGGTCCCAGGCAGAGCTGTCACTGTACATCAACGTCCGAGAGTTGAGAGCGGTTCGCCTGGCATGCCAGACATTCCAGAGCCGTCTCCAGGACAGGTGCGTATCAGTACTCACAGACAACACCACAGAGATGTTTTATATAAACAAACAGGGTGGTGCTCGCTCCTCTTCCCTCTGTCGGGAAGCCCTCACCCTGTGGGATTTTTGCATCACGCACTCCATACACCTGGAGGCGTCATACCTTCCTGGGGTGCAGAACAAGCTGGTTGACCACCTCAGCCACTCGTTCCAGGGACACGAGCGGTCCCTCAGATCGGATATCGCCCACTCAATTTTCCAGAAGTGGGGCTTTCCCCATACAGACCTGTTCGCCACATGGGGCAACAGGAAATGCCAGAGGTTCTGCTCCTTCCTGAACCACAGCCCAGGCTCCATTGCAGACACCTGTCACCTATCTTGGGTGGGGCATCTGATGTATGCGTTTCCACCGTTCCCCCTCATACACAGAGTGCTCCTCAAGGTTCACCAGGACGGCCTCGTTGATCCTGATAGCACCAGCGTGGCTCCGCCAACACTGGTTCACCGTATTGCTGAACCTTTCAGTGGTCACACCAATAGTGTTCCCCATCTGCCCATCCCTAATTTCGCAGGACCACGGCCGGCTGCAGCACCCCAACCTGGAGTCCCTCCACCTCACAGCGTAGAAACTCCATGGTTGAACCCTTTGGAACTTCAGTGTTCGAACTCGGTCAGGGAAGTCCTGTTGGGAAGCAGAAGACCCTCCACTCGAGCCACGTACCTGGCCAAGTGGAAGTGTTTGGTCCCGACAAAGAGGATCTGAACCACAATCAGCCCCAGTTCCCCTTGTCCTAGACTACCTCTTGGACCTCAAGCACCAAGGGTTGGCGATATCCCTAAGGGTACATCTGGTGGCCATTTCGGCCTTCCACCCAGGAACGCTGGGGGGATCAGTATTCAGTAACCCTATGGTGGGTAGGTTCCTTAAGGGCTTTGACAGACTTTACCCACCTGTACATCGGCCTGTTCCCCCCCGGACTTAAACCTGGTCCTATCCTCTCTCATGAGGCCCCCCTTTGAGCCTATGGCTACCTGCCCTCTCTCCTATCTGTCCTGAAAGGTGGCCTTCCTAGTAGCTATAACCTCTGCAAGGAGAGCGTCAGAGCCCAGACCTCCGAACCCCCGTACACAGTGTTTTATAAAAACAAAGTGCAGCTACGCCCCCACCATGCATTGTTGCCCAAAGTGGTCTCCCAGTTTCATGTGAACCAGGACATATTCTTGCCTGTGTTCTTCCTTAAACCCCATGCCACCAGCAGGGAGCGAATGTTTCACACCTTCGATGTTAGACGGGCCTTAGCCCTTTACATTGAACGCACAAAGCTGTTCCGTAAATCACCACAGCTCTTTACTGCAATTGCAGAAAGGATGAGGGGGTTTCCTATCTCATCACAGAGAATGTCATCATGGATCACATCCTGCATCAGGGCGTGCTATGACCTGGCTAAAATTCCAGCTCCACCCATTAGAGCGCATTCCACCAGAGCGCAAGCGACGTCTGCGGCTTTCCTGGCGCAGGTCCCTATCCTGGACATCTGCAAGGCAGCAACGTGGTCTTCAGTCCACACCTTCACTTCCCATTACGCCATGACCCAGCAGGCGAGGGATGCTGCTGCTTTTGGTTTGGCAGTCTTCCAGTCGACAGTCAGGTGAACTCCGACCCCTCCTCCGGGGTAACCGCTTGGAAGTCACCTATTGGAATGCACATGAGCAATCACGTGAAGAAGAAAAAACGGTTACTCATCTCTCATAACTGTTGTTCTTCGAGATGTGTTGCTCCTGTCCATTCCAAATCCCGCCTGCCTCCCCTCTGTCGGAGTCTTCTGGCAAGAAAGAACTGAGCAGGCAGCGGGTCAGCAGGGTCATATATATATCGCCATGAGGGCGCCACTCTAGGGGTCTCCACTGCCGACCCGACGGGTACCTCTAGGGAAAAGCTTCCAGCGATCATGCATGCGGCACACGCACACACCTATTGGAATGGACAGGAGCAACACATTTCGAAGAACAACAGTTACGAGAGGTGAATAACCGTTTTTTTTCCCAGTCATTTTGTGTGCTCTGACGCAGCTCCACCAGCCCTGCAGAAAGTGACTGGATGTGGGAGTTAGTCCGGTTACTGCCGCCTTTCAGGTTGCAGGTTACCTCAGCGTGGCTTCTGAGGAAAATGGAAGAGCTGATGCAGCCAGTGCCCCTATTACAAACAAGCGCCCTGGGTGGGCCCGATGCACCACTGTGCCTTGCTGGGCGTAGCACCCTCAGATCTTATCCCCCAGCCATGCACCTGGCCTGCCAGTCCTTAGCCAATACTGGGCATTTCCCCCAACTGGCCACCAATCTAAGCTGCCACCTCAGTCTGCTACCTGTGAGTGCCACTTTCCTGCGGAGTGCGCTGAGGAATCAGGGAGTGCAGACTGGGAAGGGATTCTCAAGGTAGGGTGCATTCGGCAGGCTCTACCATGGCACCGCCCGGGCCAGAGCCAGCTAGAGTCGCCAGCAGTCAGGCACAAGCGGTCGTCTTTCAAGCCATGCTGCTCCCTCTCTCCCCTTCTTCAGTCTCTGTTTACAGTGCCAGTGCCAGGACCCAGTCAAATCGAATAGCAGCGTCTCCTGACAGCGGGCTAGGCTGGCTTGGTAGGGTGCTTTGGGTGACAGCCTGGGATCTGGAGAGGCCTTAGTGGGAGAAGTGTGCAGTTCTGGACTCCACACTTCGGGGGTGATATGGACAAATTGGAGAGAGTGCAGAATGGTCAAAGGTTTAGAAAACCTGACTGCTGGGGACAGGTCAAGAACCTGGGCATGTTTGGTCTTGAGCAAAGAAGACTGAGGTGGGGGTGGGCCTGATACCAGTGTTCAAATTTGTGAAGGGCTCTTCTAAAGAGGATGGGGATCAATTGTTCTCCACCTCCACTGAAGGGAGGACAAGCAGCAATGGGCGTAATTGGCAGCAAGGGAGATAGAGGTTAGATATTGGCAAACACTTTCTAACTCTCAGGGGAGTAAAGCTCTAGAACAGGCCTACAAGGGGGGTTGTGGGATCCCTGTCATTGGGGGGGTTTAAGACCGAGTCGCACAAATCCCTGTCAGGGCTGGTTTTGGGTGACTTGGTCCTGCCTTAGCGCAGGGGGCTGGAGTTGATGGTCTCTCTCGGGTCCTTCCAGCCTGGCATTTCTCTGATTCTCCAACCACAGACATGGATAAGACTTTCCCTGAGGACAGCAGGCAACAAGTTGTCTCCATGCACTGTTATTGTGGGCTTCCGACATCCTTTATCCCAGATCACTGGAGAGCCCCCAGAAGAGGATTTGGGGGTGTCCAGAGGTTTCTCAGTCAACTGCCGTCTTGGCCTACACACCAGGGATAGAACTGGGCACCTCAGAGTTAAGAGTAGGGCTTGAGCTAAATGACTGAGTCCTCAGGTGGGCCTGTACCAGGTGCCATCCTCTGGGGGCTAGGCAGAGGGGCCAGTAACGCACCCGGCCCTGTGGTGTACATGTTGCAGTGTGTGTATACTGGCCAGCATGTTCTAGGCGGAGCTGATCGCATGGGTTTGTCACTTGTAAATGGGTGGACACCCGCACTGAAATGCGTCCAACTCGGAGCCCTGGTGCAGAGGGGCCCGAATGTGCATGACGAACAAGCACTTCCTTTGGACCCAGTTCGGCACGTGGCTCAACAGACCCAGTCAGTCCTCCAAGGTGGGTGGGGAAGGTTCTCCGTGCCAGATGCTGTCCCTCTCCACATTCCCTCACCCATGGCACTCACTGCATTGTCATGGAGTGAGATCCCGGGGCACAGCATCGGTGCCCAAAGACTCAAACATTGGGTCCGACCCCCAGAAATCACGAGTGCAACTTAAAACTCCTGAGCATTTAAAACCCAACAGCTGTTAAGTTCTGTTTCTTTGATTCTGATGTCTGAGCAGTCAGGCTCACTCAGGTCACACTGTCAAGCTTTCCTCTGCGGCTGGGAGGGCAAGACACTTTTTTTAAGGAAGATGTGATCTCATACAATGAATCATAGAATCATAGAATATCAGGGTTGGAAGGGACCCCAGAAGGTCATCTAGTCCAACCCCCTGCTCGAAGCAGGACCAATTCCCAGTTAAATCATCCCAGCCAGGGCTTTGTCAAGCCTGACCTTAAAAACCTCTAAGGAAGGAGATTCTACCACCTCCCTAGGTAACGCATTCCAGTGTTTCACCACACTCTTAGTGAAAAAGTTTTTCCTAATATCCAATCTAAACCTCCCCCATTGCAACTTGAGACCATTACTCCTCGTTCTGTCATCTTCTACCACTGAGAACAGTCTAGAGCCATCCTCTTTGGAACCCCCTTTCAGGTAGTTGAAAGCAGCTATCAAATCCCCCCTCATTCTTCTCTTCTGCAGACTAAACAATCCCAGCTCCCTCAGCCTCTCCTCTCCAATGGCACGACTCCTCGTGAGAGCTGGCGGTGCTGGGGACGAAAGGCTGACTCGCACTGTCCTATGTGTGTGAAATCTGCCTCCTCCAGTAGAGGGAGCTGCTCACTGAAGGCTGGGGATTAAAGTTGTGTTGTAAGCAACTGTGGCCACATGTGGGGTGAGAAATGAGCTGTGAGTGCAACAGCATCTCTGGTGACATGGCTGGGAGTCTCCTCAGATCAGCAATTACTGGAGGCGCCCGTTGTTCAGCCCCGTTCACGCCCCGGACTAGTCTTGATGCAGAACAGGTGTGATTGGTTAAGTTGCATTCAAATCCCCTAGTGACTGGGTGGCTTTTGGAGCCAGTGGAAGCGTCTCCTTTGCTTGGGACTTGTGGCGTGGCTCTGAACTTCGCCAGCCACTATCCAGCGTCTGGGCCAGGTGTCACATTGGGGCACTAACACTGCATGGAGCCCGACTGGGAGCACTCTCCTCTGGGGCATCCCCCTCCCCTCAGCATAGCTGGCATTAATGCAGGAGCGGAGGGAGCCTGAGGGGTGGGGGGGAATGGAGGGTACAACTGCAGTCAACAGAGCCGTTCAAATTGGGTCATTTTAACTAAGGGGGAGACTACGTGAGGCTGGCCCAATGGTTAGGGCACGAACCTGGGACTCAGCAGACTCCGATTCAATTCCCTTGTCCCCCATCTGTTCCTCAGTTTGCCCATCTGTACACTGGGGATAATAGCACAGCCCTTCTGCACAGGGATGGGAGGTAAATACAACACGGTGTTAGGTACCCCTAAGACAGACTAATGGAGGAAATATTCCTGGTACACCAGGCCCAGTTCTCTTCACCCTGTTTCTACCATGGTGCACAGCAGACAAAGGGACTTCAGAGACAAGTGCCAGCAAGGAGGTGTGGAGAGATGGGGTCAGAGATGAGTAAGGGGGGACATGACTGACAAGGTGCACAAGCACATGGTTGG
This sequence comes from Chelonia mydas, assembly GCF_015237465.2. NCBI lineage: Eukaryota > Metazoa > Chordata > Testudines > Cheloniidae > Chelonia > Chelonia mydas. Next base: position 47,895,767 of record NC_057853.1, read on the forward strand.
TCAGTGGCGTGGTTCTGCTCACAGGGACAGTTGGGGACATTGAAAGGCAACATGCTGAATACTGCTGAGGGTGCTTTTTCACCTAGTGTTTATTTAACCTGTGGAACTCATTGCCTCAAGACCTCCCTGAAGCTGAGAGGTTAACAGGATTCAACCAAGGTTGGGGGCGTGTGTATGGCTGAGAAGCTCCACATTTACACTGGTCAGGAGAGAAGCATGGACGAGGCTTAGTCTTGGGGGTCACGCTTTCTAGAAGGGGCCAGTGAATGAAGACTGGGGTATGTGCTGGGATGGCTGTAAGCCAGGAGTGGGCAAACTTTTTGGCCTGAGGGCCACATCTGGGTGGGGAAATTGCTTGCAGGGGCTTGGAGTGCAGGAGGGAGTGCGGTGTGCAGGAAGGGGCTCAGGGCAAGGGGTTGGGGCAGAGGAGGGGTGTGGGGTGTACGAGGGGACTCGGCATGGGGTTGGGGTGCAGGAGGGGGTGCACAGTGCAGGAGCGGGCTCAGGGCAGTGGTGCAGGGAGGGATGCGGAGTGCAGGAGGGGGCTCAGGGCAGGGGATTGGGGTGCAGGAGGGGGTGCACAGTATGGGAGGGGGCTCAGGGCAGTGGTGCAGGGAGGGGTGTGGGGTGCATCAGGGGGTTCAGGGCTGGGGGTTGGGGTGCAGGAGGGATGCAGGGTGCAGGCAGGGGGCTAAGGGCAGGGAGTTGGGGTGCAGGAGGGGTGTGGGATGTGACAGGGGGTTGGGGTGCAGGCAGGGGGCTCAGGGCAGGGAGTTGAGGTGCGCGGTGCAGGAGGGGTTCAGGCTCCGGTGTGGCAACAGCACGACCAGGGCCGGCCCTGGCCCTGGCCCTGGCCCTGGCCCTGGCCCTGGCCCTGGCCCTGGGAAGCTGCTGGCATCATGTCCCTGTGGCCCCTGGGAGAGGCGGGGCAGAGGGCTGGGCATGCTGCCCTTGCCAGTAGGTACCTCCCCCAAAGCTCCCATTGGCTGCAATTCCCCGTTCCCGGCCAATGGGAGCTTCGGGGGAGGTACCCACAGGCAAGCACAGCGCAGGGAGCCCTCTGCCCCCCAGGGGCCACAGGAACGTGGTGCCAGCCACTTCTGAGAGCGCCGCGGGGCCCACTGCGCCACGGTGGTGGCAATCCCGCAGGCTGGATCCAAAGGCCTAAGGGGCCGGATCCGGACCACGGGCCATAGTTTGCCCACTCCTGTTGTAAGCCGTGGTCATAAGCAACCTATGCGCACTCTAGCAGTCGAATAGCCATTTATTAAAGCATCTGTTGTTCATTTATTAACCCTCTGTAGGCTGCTTGCAAACATCCCTGTGGTGTAAAGTGTGACTGTATCCATGGCACAGACCCAGCTCGAGCACCAGGTCAGGATCTTGCTTTCTGCCTGGGGAAACCGAGGCACTGCCAGGGGAAGGGACCAACCCGGGATCAGTGTTCGGGGGGGCTGCCTCTTAGCATTGTGCCCTGTACGCAAGTGGCTCATTCCCTCTCCTCCTCCTCCTCCTCCTCCTCAGGGGCCAATAAGTACGATGAGGCGGCCGGCTACATCCAGAGCAAGTTTGAGGACCTGAACAAGCGGAAGGACACCAAGGAGATCTACACACACTTCACCTGTGCTACCGACACCAAGAACGTGCAGTTTGTCTTTGACGCCGTCACCGATGTCATCATCAAAAACAACCTGAAGGACTGCGGCCTCTTCTAATGGTGGAACGGCACCTGCTGCGGAATGGGGGAAGGTGAGGCTGACCCAGCAAGGGCTCAGGGATAGAGGCTGAGGAAAAGGGCGGGGCTGGTGCCCAGAGACGGCCTGTGTAGGAGAGGCACTGATGCCGGGACTGGAGGAGGCCAGGCTGGGGAGCTCTGGGGCTGGCTGTGAAGCCAGGGTCCTTCTCTCGCCATGTTCCCGTGAGCCTCTCAGCCACGGGTGCGTGAGCAAACGGGCCCTTGCTTCTTCTCAAGCAGCCCTACTGAGCTGTGGGATGGGGCAGCCCCACTGCATGCATCAGCCCAAGGGGATGCCTCTCAGTAATGTACAAGGCAGGCAGAGTATAGGCCAGGGCGACATTTCCCAGAGATGGTAGAACCTCACTCTGTGGGCTGCTGCTGGGGGAAGGGAGCCGTAGGCTTATGAGGAAGCGGCTTGGGGGGCCTTCAGGCCTGTGGGGAGGGGAATGGGGGCCAGCAACCTCATGGGGTGGGGCCTGCAGGCCTCGGCGGGCTGGAGATTGCAGCCTCTCTACCTTGCATAGTGATCCTGTCCCATGTGGGGCAGATTGGAGCCCAGTCATGGTGAAATCCAAGCCACCTGGCCCCCAGCCCCCAGCCATCACCTAATCATGTTGCCCTAATGCTTTATGGTGGGGAGCCCAGGGGTGGCCCATGGGTTGCAGGAGCAGAGGACTGGCTCTAGGTGGCACAGGTTGCAGCAGGCCCAGGTGTTGGGCCCTCCCTGGGGAGGCCAGTAGGTGTGAGGGGGCTCTTACCCTTGCAGCACCCATGGCCAGCGACGCTGACATGCCTGAGGCCAGACACAGGGCCCAGTGTTGCCGGGGCATGGGGCTTGTGCCCGTGTTCTCTGACCAGCCTGAGAGGCCATGGGAAGGGCGGCTCCAGCTAGCATCCAGCTAGCTCCCTTTCCCGGGGTGGCTCACACGCAGCTTACAAAGCCAGCTGTGCTGGGGGACGCTGGGCTCTGGGGAGCCTGGGACTCACCCGTAGCTCCTGGGGGAGGGACTCCAGCATCAACTCTGGGAAGCTGTGCCCTAGGTCTGGTAGCCCGTGCCTCTCAATGGCTGTGCCCTGTGCTCGCAGTCCCACTGCCCTCAGCCTCCGCTCTGAATGCAGCTCCCGGTGATGCCAGTTTCCCCTTGGGGGGGGAGATGTGCTCCCTCAAGGGCTGTGTTTGAAGGCATGTCCACGGCACTGTGAGCCAGGCACCCTGCATAAGGCCAGGCTGCTGCCATTCCTGATAGCCCTGGCAGGTAGGTGGAACCCGGGCCCTGCCCCCCTTGTGGCAGTGGGGCCACACACACACATTGCTGAGCTTGCTGTAGCCTTGACTGCCAGAGCTGCGGGTGTTCAGATCCAGAGGTCGCTGGTTCGATCCCCGTGGCTGATGACCCGGGGGCATGGCATTAAATTGGCACCAAAGGAACCTCCTTTTGTTTCCCCTTTCCCATCTCTCTGCTTCTCCCCCTACAGTCCCACTGGGGGCTGCAGCAGGGCTCAAGTGCTGCCCGTGGGCCAGATGGCGGTTGCCCCCCCCCGCCCCCCTCTGGTTTGCACATGTCTATCCTGTCTGGTCTCTCCAAACTCCAGAATCTCCCATTAAGCCTGGAGAGTCCCACCAGCCTGATAACGTGGTGATCAGCCGTGGCCTGCGGGTCTCACCAGCATAACTCCTGGGTGCGTCTCTCTTCTAGGACTACTTGAACTGCATGTACCGGAGGAGAGGCTGTCGCCGACGAAGGAAGGACTGCACCATTTAACAACTTCTGCTTCTTGGTTTTTTGTGTTTTGTTTTGTTTTGTTTTTCCTCTCCTAATAAAAGACTTTGGTTAATGATCATGACATGAAGGCAGCAAGCCGCCTGCTGCAGACCGTGTTTCTACCTGAACCTGCCTGGTATTTCTCCCCCCTGTCCACCCCCACAAGGACAGATCAGTGGCTGTAGATTGGGACATTTTCATCCCGTTAAACTAAAGCGCAGCAATTTCAAAACAAAAAAAATTATTTTGGGGGTGGGGGAAACCCACGTTTGTCATTGTTTTTTTGAAACTGTGGTTGGAATTGCTCCCGGCCATCGTCACTTAAGAAATCGCTTTCCAAATGTTTACATTCGAACCGTTGCTCTTTCATTTGGGGCAGGGGGGGGCTCCAGCAAGTCCCTCAGGCTTCTGTGATTTGCACAGACCAGCAAGAGAAAAAATCAACATTCCTTTTAAAAAAAAATCAATTAAAAAAAAAGAAAAGAAAATTGTATTTTACATTGCTTTTTAAAGGAGATCTTTTTTTAAAACTATTTAACAAAGTCCAGTACTAAATGGTCAAGTTGTCCTCACAAAATCTTCTACACTTAAAAAATAAATAAATTGTGCCTTGAGGGGTGTTAGTACGTTTACATCTGTTCTGTAGTTTGCTCCAACATGAGTTGTGTTTAGAATTGGGTTCAAATAAATTCTCCCCTCCAGATCTCCGGGCCAGACTCGGTCCCCAGCATGGGGAGAACACGGCCCAGAACCTCGAGCCGCATCTTTTCCCATCGGCAGAACTAGGTTTCTAAGGGCTAAGACGCCAGCGAAGGACTAAGTGGTGGTGATCACGTCCGTGTCTTTCCCGTTCCTTCTCCTCCCCTGCCCCAGTGGGCGGGGATTGCTCATGAGGTTGCTCTACTGTCAACTCTGTTTTAAACGTAGTTTCTTAGCTCTAACTGTAGCGTCGGTTGAGGAAACACTGCTGTACGTAAGCGGGCCCCGCGGGGCAAGCTCCTCGGGGCCCTTAGCCAGCGACGGACGCAGCCTAGCTTTTATCACAGGATGTTTTACCAAATTGTTCACATGGTTTGAAATAATAAAATGTAGAAAGAAACCCCCCCGTTTGTGCTGTTTTGATTGGATCCGTCCCCAGCGAAAGGAAGTTTGGGGACCCGTTGGGAGAGGGAAACCCCATGGAAAGCAGCTGTGAGCTTTGCCCCAGCCCCGGGGAGCTGTGCTTGCAGGACCAATGCTCTCTGTTGAGAGGCCACGAGATTGGCTTGTTCGGTGCCAGGGATCCGGAACCCTCGGCCCGGGGCAATGAACAGAGAGGCTGAGGCTAGACTCTTTATTAATAAAAGAGGATGGGGATGTGGGACAGAGGGGGAGCAGCAGCTGTGGTACCAGGGGGCAATGGGGGGATTTGGATGGTGAGCTGCGGCTGTGATACCTAGGGGATGATGGGTTGCCACAGCCGTGGTACCGGGAGGAGGGATGTGGATGTGGTACAGATGGGGAGCTGCAGATGTGGCACTGGGGGCTGGTGATGGGGGGAGGGGCGGCTGTGGCTGGGAGGGGCATGGTGATTTGTGGGGGCTGCGGCACTGGGGGGTGATGATGGGGGGGCGGCACCAGGGGCTCAGAAGAGGCCACAGTCTTTGAGGTTCTCTTTGATGATGATGTCAGTGACGGCGTCGAAGACGAACTTGACGTTCTCCGTGTCGGTGGCACAGGTCAGGTGTGAGTAGATCTCCTTTACATCCCGGCGCATGTTGAGCTCCAGGAACTGGACCTTGATGTAGGTGCCTGCGTCCTCGAACGTATTGGGTCCTGTGGAGGCACCAGGGTCAAGGGGCGGCTCAGCTGCTGAACTGGTTCTGAGCTCTGTGGGGAGGCGTGGACACCCTAGACCCTGCCAGATGCTCCCTGCCCCCACCCCCAAACCTGCTGTGAGGGCCACTGGTGAGATCCCCCAAAGCTTCATTACCCCATTCACTCCATTTGCTCCCCTTTCTCCTCTCCAGTCTAGTCCAAATGCATGTCTCAGATCCTTCCTCTCCCCCCCTGAAAATACCCTGGTCAGCTTAAACAGCAGGGCTGAGCTGCCCCGCAGGAGAGACAAAGGGGACTTTCTGCCACCTCTGTGCCCTCCCCAGTTGAGGCACCACTGGGGCTGGCACCCCCTGTCCTCAGTGTAAATGCAAGGAGCCAGAACCACTGGTGGACAATGGTGCTCTGCTAGGACTAGCCTCCCAGCCACTGACTCCTCACTGAGGGCACCCCGTAGCTTTGCTCCTGCAGGGAGATGGCCATAGCCCCTCCTAGTGTGGGCAAAGAATCTCGCCAGCGTGATCAGCTCCTGCAAACACCTGCCATGCGGGACTGGCAGAGATGCCCCAAGAGTTGGCAGCGGCAGGACATCCTGCTCTGCCTGGCACTGAGGGGAGCCAGTCGACTGACTGGCTGTGTGGCAGAGGTATGGACGGCAGGGCCAGGATTGAGGGCAGAGTTAAGGCTCTTCTGGTGGGGCAGGGGCTTGGGAGTGTGATGGGCAATGCAGTGGGTGGCAGGGACCTGGGGGGCGGTCTCTAAGTTGGTGCCACGTGGCATGCTTGACCCAGCCACACGGCCGTGGGTGTCCCCGGGCTCGAGGATTGGACGCAAGCTGCCCTCCGCTGCCCACTGCAGAGTGTTCCCACATAAGAGCCTGGCGCTAACGGTGGGTCTGTGGATTGTGCGGGGCAGGAGGGAAGCACTGACCCTGCCCCAGCATAAGGGGGGATCCTGACAGAGGGCCTGGTCCCAGCTTCATAGCTCAGCTGAGCTGGCTTTGTGCCCAGGTTCCCCCTCTGCTGGGTGTGCAGAGCACTGGCCGGATTCACCCCTCCCCAGTGAGTTCTGTGGGAGTTTGGCATGTCATAGCATCTGTGAATCTGGGCCCCAGCGTCTCCTCCCCAGCAGTGCAGCACCTGCCTTTGGGAAACGCCTGCCCACATGCTCGTCCGAACAGGGTAGCTGGGGACCTGGTGAGCCCTGTCCTGTGGTAGGAGTATCACGCTGCTAGCCAGGGCAGTGCTGTCCCAAGGCACTGTGCTCTGAGCTCTTCACTTGCTGGGTTGCTTGGCAAGAGAGAGACCCTGGAGTCCCCATCTCCAGCCTCCCTGCTCCCCCCTCCCCAATGCTTCCCTTGGGGGCTCTCCCAAAAGGGCTCCCCAGGCTGGGGAATTCAGGGCTGGCCCCCCAAGGGACTTAGAGCTGCAAGGCGTTCAGGTACCTGCATTCACAGGCCTGTGCTGGGCCCCCCTGGCCAGTGGGTGGAGCTGCTAACCAGTAGGAAATACTGGGGGCGGGAGCTAACCCCGGACTCTCAGAGTGACTTGGTCCCCAACCCTGCCTCCCTGGGATCTTCAGCTGGGAGCCCTCTTCTGGAGTTATGGGGGTGTAACCTGGTCAGTTCTAGTGAGGCCCCCATAATTCAACCACTGGGCAACAGCCCCCACTGCACCCTAAAGCCTGGGCAGCTCCCCTTCTCTGTGGTGGCCTTGGTGTGAGTTACGGTCACGGCCCGCCCCAGGTTGGACGCCGCAGGCTGGCCTACCAGGCTGAGCGACGTCTGGTTCAAGAATTCAGGGGAGGCCCCCGGTGTGAGATAGGGCTTCAGGCAGCTCAGGGACATCATGGAGGTGTGAGGACCTGCAGGTCGCCTGCTTAGCTGCTGGCTTCACCAGCCGGCTGTCTGAGGAGCATGGTGGGGGCTGCTCAGATGATCAGCTCAAGCCCAGCAGCAGGGCGCTGACTGCTCAAAGCATTCGTCCACAGCTGCCATGGCCCCTACCCCACCTCGCCCCAGGGAACCTGGCTCTGGCCCTTGGCTTCATTTCCTGACCGCTGACTCCTGCTCCAACCACTAGGCAGAGCCTCCCAGAGGATTCAGGGGGCCTGGGGCAAAGCAATTTCGGGGGCCCCTTCCAGTGGCATAGCCAGGGGGAGCGGACATAAAAGGTGCCAGCCGCTTGTACTCACCCGGCGGCGCTCCGGGTCTTCGGCGGCGGGTCCTTCACTTGCTCCGGTTCTTTGGCGGCACTGAAGGACTCGCCACCAAAATGCCGCCGAAGACCCAGAGCGAGTGAAGGACCTGCCGCCAAAGACCCGGAGCGCCGTCGGGTGAGTAAAAATTAAAAAGGCACCACTTATGCTCAGTGGGAGAGTGGCCGCTGCCCCGCTCCCCCCTAGCTACGCTACTGGCCCCTTCCCTGTCTCAGACTTCAGCCATTCTCGTGGGGGCTCCTGCAGGACCTGGGATAAATTGCCCCACTTGCTCCCCCCCGTGGGTGGCTCTGCCACCAGGCCATCCCCCCGGCATCCCACTCCCTGCCACATCTGGACCGAGGAACCTCTGTGCATGCTCACTCCCAGAAACCACTAGGCACCATGGGGACTTTAACGGTGGAAGCTCAGGCACCTGGAGAGTTGGCAGCAGCTGAGTGCGCCCAAATGTTGAACTTAAGCGGCACTGAATTTGTACGATAAGATGGGGATGTATCAATTAGAAGCGACAAAGGAGGGGAAAGACCTGGGTATATTGGTTGGTCATAGAATGACTCTGAGCCATTAATGTGATGCGTCCGTGAAGGGCTAATGCGGTCCTAGGCAGAGGCGAAAGTAAGCCAATACAGGACTGTACGGCGTAATGGCAGAGCCGGTACACTGCCGACCATACCAGCAGGGCACAGCTTCCCCAGGCCGGAGATTTAAAGAGCCCGGGGCTCCGGCTGCTGTGGGGAGCCCCGGGCCCTTTAAATCATTGCCCAAGCACTTGGGCTCCAGCAGTGATTTAAACGGCCCACAGCTCCCAGCCACCGATTCCACAGCTCGAGCCCCCGGCCCTTTAAATCTCAATTTAAAGAGCCTGGGGATTTAAAGCCCCCCGCTCAGGACTCCGGTGTACCGGTAAGTCCTTTAAGTTACTTTCATCCCTGGTCCTAGGATGCATCAGGCGAGGTATTTCCAGTAGAGACAGGGAAGTGTTAGTACCATTACACAAGACACTGGTGAGACCTCATCTGGAATAAATACTGTGTATAATTCTGGTCTCCCATGTTTAAGAAAGATGAACTGAAACTGGAACAGGTGCAGAGAAAAGCTACTAGGATGATCCGAGGAATGGAAAACCTGTCTTATGAGAAGAGACTCAAAGAGCTTGACTTGTTTAGTCTAACCAAAAGAAGGCCGAGGGGAGATATGATTGCTCTCTCTACACACATCAGAGGGATAAATACCAAGGAAGGAGAGGAGTTATTTAAGTGCAAATGTGGACACAAGAACAAATGGATGTAAACTGGCCAACAGCAAGTTTAGTGTTGAAATTAGACAAAGGTTTCTAACCATCAGAGTGAAGTGCTGGAACAGCCTCCCAAGGGAAGCAGTGGGGGCAAAAACACTTAACTGATGTCCAGAACTGAGCATGAAAAGATTACGGAAGGGACGGTATGCTGAGGTTGCTGAGGGATGATGATGATGGTTTGATGAAGTACAATGGCATGTGGCCCATCCATGACAGCCCTTAGCAAATATTTCCAGTGGCTGGTGATGGGGTACTAGAGAGGAGGGCTCTGAGTTACTACAGAGAATTCTTTCCCAGCTGTCTGGCTGCTGCGTCTTGCCCACATGCTCAGGGTCTAACTGATCCATATCTGGGGTCGGGAAGGAATTTTCCTCTGGGTCACAGTGGCAGAGACCTCCTTCCTCTGCAGCACGGGGCAGAGGTCACTTGCAGGTTTAAACTAGTGTAAATGGTGAATTCTCTGTAACGTTAAGTCTTTAAATCATGATGTGAGGACATCAGTAACTCGGCCAGAGGTTAGGGGTCTCTTATAGGAGCGGGCAGGTGAGTTTCTGTGGTCTGCAATGTGCAGGAGGTCAGACTAGATGATCACAATGGCCCCTTCTGACCTTGATGGCAGTGAATCTAAAGTGGCAGCAAGGTGCCCAAATCCCTATATGGCTCTAGCCATTAGGGAACAACAGGGAGAGACCCCCCCACCGGCATTGGGCCCCCTCATTTCACACCCTAGTACAGCAGAGGAGGACTCTAACCTGCCTGAGCAGCTCCACCCGCTCCCAGCTGGCGTTGAGCACCAGGGAAGAGATGCTGAGTTCTGAGCAGGTTTGGCAGGGTTTGATTTGTATCGGTGAATGTCACTAAACGTCGATTTCACCTGCATGCCCAAACCCACGAAACCCTACTTCCATCGGCAAGCCTCGGCACGTCCAGATGGGCAAGGGATTAAAACTGCTGCATGAGACCTTCTCAGGGGCCCAGCCAATGCTGGGGATGGACGGAGGCTCTGGACCAACAGCCTAACGCCTGGACAGTAAAGCTAGGCCTTCTCTGTCCATTTAAGCAGCTCTGTTTTCGATGGCTGGCTGGGTGATGGTGACAATGGTGCGGTGATGGCTCATACAGCTTTAACTGAATCTCAGCATCTGCTGGCATTAAATAATTATTGTCTGCGCTCCCACCCCCAATCTCCCACGAGTACGAACATTTAAACTGAGAGAAAACTTAAAACCGCTGAAAACTCTGAATTGTGCACAACTGCAAAAATGTAAGTTGATAAAAAAATCTTTAAAAATAAAAAAGCTCCATGAACATTAATCCTACTGTCAACAGCATAAAAATTAACCCCCAATTTCTGCCTGGCGGGGGGAGGGGGCACTGACCCTGCAGGGGTAGCAGCCTTTGCACGGAGCAGTGGGGAGATCTGGTGGCCAGTGATGGAAGCACAGGTACATGCGGCCATAAAGCTAACCGGTGGGCATGTTTAGTGTAAGTAGCTGATCTGGTACTTAGCGGGCAGCTTGGCTTCTGAGATGTGCCCTGCAGCTGGTCCCCCCTCAGTCACCTTGTGCATAACTAACCTGCACGCTGGTCGCTGGCATTTGGATCTGGGCTCTTTTGGGCGTCTGTTTGTCCCTGAAAACCCATTTGACTTGTGAATCAAAACCCAGTTCCCCTGCAACCTCTTTGCTGCACGTTTTGCGTGGGGTGGGGTAGAGGACCCGCAGCAGGCTGGGCACTTACCGTCGTAATCAGGGAAGCAGATGCTGAGGTGGGCCTTCCTGATCTTCTCCAGGAAGACATCCTTCTTGTTGAGGAAGAGGACGATGGAGGTGATGGCGAAGTAGCGGTGGTTGCAGATGCTGTTGAAGAGATGCAGGCTCTCGTGCATCCGGTTCTGGGGAGGAGCAAGGGGCCAAATGGGGCTTTTAGTTGCATCTCAAGCATCAATTTCCTGCCTCGTCTCCTGGAATGTTTGTGGTGTGAATGGGAGGTCGGCTGGGCCAGTGGAGGACAGATTACAGGGTCTCCTACCCTGTCTAGCTTGGTAACCCTTGTAGCCTTCGAGTGCGTGCTCTGCTGCTCCCCTGTGATCCCTAGCCCCTGCTGCCTGGTGGGTCCGAGCCCCACTAGCTCCTGTTAATAACACAGAGAGATTTCTATCCAGAGATCGCAGCATGCTTTACAGAATCTAGGAGCATCATCCCCATTTTACTGCTGGGGAAACTGAGGCACAGAGCAGTGCAGTGACATGGCCAGGGTCACCCAGCAGGCCAGTGGCAGAACCAGGCACAGAGCCCCCACCTTGAGTCATGCTCCCTCCCACGCCACGCCACGCCACCCCACCCCACCCCAGGCCACGCTGCCTCCCAACGGGCTGTTGTCTCTGCTTACTCGCCAATTATTGGCATTCGGAGTGAGGCCAGGGAGGTGGCTGCTGTTGCTCCAGGTAGATTATTTCTAGCTGTATCAGCAGCTTTAAAACCCCTGTGAAACCTCCCCTCCCCCACGTCCACCCCACGGTCTCCGCCATCAGCAGGACGGTTTGCCCAAGGTCACGGGCAGGGCAGGACCAGAACACAGGTCTGCTAAAGTCCCCACCCTGTGCTGTGACCACAGCCCCATGCTCCCTCCCCGGACTCCAGGTCTGCACAGAGGATCCGATTGGCTAGCCAGTCTCAGGGGCGTGAGCTGATTGGCTGGATGTTTTTGGAAGCGCTCTGTGATAGGCTGGCCTTGGAGGAGTTCAGCACGTATCTGAGGCCTCTGGGGTTCTTCTAGTGCTTGGGTCGGTACTCTGCTTGCACTGGGCCTGACTGGCTCCCGCTGGCTAAGAGCCAAGGGTCTCACGTCGCGCCCGCGTTTCCCCCCCCGCCCCCCCCCCCCGATAGCCAGGTTCCACTCACCACTTCGTCGTCCTCCACCAGGACCATGTCGTAGGCACTGAGGGCGGCGATGAAGATGATGCAGGTGACCCCTTCGAAGCAGTGAATCCACTTCTTTCGCTCAGAGCGCTGGCCGCCTACGTCGAACATCCTGGGGCCGGGGAGAGGGTCCCTTGAGCAGCCAGGCTCCAAAGCGGGCATGGGCCGCCTTGCTAGCGTGGGGGGAGAGACCTCCCGAGGGGACAGCTTTGTTCCGGACCCTGTGGCCTCTGCTACTGCTTGGGCTGGGGGCATCTCTGCAGGGGCACCTGGCCATGGGCGGCTGACCACAGCTCGGGGCTGGCCACAGCTGGGGTGATGGCTGCCAAGTAAGGGACTGTTGGAGACCTGGGCACAGCCGGTGGCACGGACCCTGCCCCCGCGGTGGGGACCAGAGTGGTGGAGAACGGTGCTGGGTTAGCCACGGAGCAGGTCCGGCACTGGCAAGGGGTCTCAACACTCTTACCTGGAAGGACAACCCCCAAGGAGCTGTGGTCCATGCCCCCCAGTCCAGGCTTGGCTGGCACAGCCGCTGGCAGGGCTGGTTAGTGCCAGCTGTGTTGCCCACCCAAGGGGAAATGGGCTGAGAGTGTCATGCTGAGGATAGGTGTGTTCTGGGCTGCCCAGCTCCTGGGCAGTGTCCATGTGGCATCTCCGGCTGCAGCTGGCCAGGGCCACCCAGCTGGGACTGGGGAGAGGTGGCTGGAGCAGGGAAAGGAGCCTCCGCGGAACGAGACGGGAAAGCTCCCATAATGGGGGAGCAAGAGCTAATTGGAGGTTCTCATTGGGGGGGAGTTAAACCCTCTGCTCTGCCCACAATGGAAAGGCCACAGACTGCAGCCTGACCGGCACAGCAGGGCCCTGAGAGCCCCGGCTGGCACCACGCCCAGCCTGGGTGCATCAGCACTAGATGGCGCCAGCCAATAACAAATGAAGACGAGGATGAGCCCTGGTGAGATTACGGTGCCAAGATTCAGCAGGTGGGAGAGGCCCCCTCCCAGAGCAGGGGCCTGGGCTGAGCGTGGGACTCAGCCAGTCCCCGGAGGGGGCTGGGGCCAGAGGCTGTTGGAGACTGTATCAGCTCAATGGGAAAACAGCCCTGGAAAGCAGAGGGCCCCAACCGCCCTGTTCTGTCATGTTGGTGCATTGCCACCCCAGGGCATGCGCAGCGTTGGCCCAGCCAGCCCCAGGCCCTGTGCCCAGCTCTGCCTGCCTGCTCCCATCCCTCCCACTGCCCAAATCTCCTCCTTGCCTTAACCCTTCGAATCCCAACCTGCCCCTGACTGGGTCTCCAGTGCTCCAGGCCCCAGAGTCCTGCCCAAGCCCAGCACCCCCTTCTGCTGTGCCCCACAGGTCTTGGGGCGGCTCTCCACACCCACATCTGGAGCTGGCTGCTGGGACCCTTGTTGACACCCCCCCACACCCCGCGGGCTGTCTGTGCTTAGCAGGGCCCTTTCCCGCACCATGCCCTACCTGAAGTTGAGGTCCTTGAAGGAGAACTGAGTCTCGATGATGCCGGTGGTCTTGACCCTGGAGCGCAGCACATCCTGCTCTGTGGGGACGTAGCCAGATGCCACCAGGCGCGCCACATCGCTCAGGTAGCTGCCCAGGCAGAAAGGAAGGGCCTGAAATACTCATCACCTCGGGGATGGCAAGGGATGGTTTCCATGCTTCCCAGGCCCAGAGCGGCTGGAGCCAAAGCTGGGTGCCCTTCTGGTTGGGTGGCCCTGGACAGCTCACGCAGGTGCATGGGGGTCAGGGATCTAGCCCCATCGCTGCCTCATGCTTGCATCCCACTGACTGGGGTCCCTTTGGCTGCTGCGCTTGGTAGCTTTGAAGGAGCTCAGAGGGGGGCAGCGGCTTCCCCAAAGCTGGCAAAGTTCAAGTGGGCACCACGAGAGGACTAGCTTCCAGCTCAGATGCCCATTCGCCCCAGGCTGTGGGCTCCCTGGGGCAGGGCCTGGCTTTCGCTGGGTGTCTGGGTAGTGCCCAGCACGAGGGGCCCCTTGGAGCTGCCTGGACCCCACCCACCCCACACGCTGCTATATTCTAGGGTGACCAGTGCCTAGAGCCACCTGCTGCTGCTGTTACTTCTTCGTCTTGCCGTGGTGCTGAGATCGGGTGCTGTGTGGACACAGCAAAGGGCTGGCACACTATAGCTACAGACCTCCCCACGGGCACCCTGACGGCAACCCGCCTCCTGCCTCCCACCCCCTCTCTGCATCTCCAGGAAAGGGGCCCCGGTCCCCTCTTTCCCTGGCCCCACACTGGCCTCTGGAGCTGCTCTGAGTCCCAGTAGTGCCATTCCTCCTCAGCCTGCACCCTCTTGGCCCTGTGCCCACCTCCCTGTGCCAGCGCCTGTGTGGGCTCAGCAGAGGGCTGCCTGTGCCAGAGGAATGGGACTAGGTGTTGGGGTGAGGTGGGGGTGGGCTGGGGAGAACCCCCCCCACTCTCCCTTACATACTGGGGAACAGTCAAACCACTTGTTCTGATGTTCCCCAAACTCCTCCCAGCCTCCAGGTCAGTGCAAAGCCAGGGGGGTTCCTAGCCCATCTCCCATGGGACTGGCAGGCCACTCCCTTGCCAATGCCTCTGTGATGAGGTCTGTGGGGGCACCTGAGCCGGGGTACTGCCTGGGCGGCCTGTGCCCTAGGAGGTTACACAGGAAGGTTCATACTAGCCGGCCGAGTCGTTCAGCTGGTACTCCGAGGCGCGCTCGAAGCAGGCCTGGATGCCCGTGTCCTTCCAGAGGCGGGCAATGATGTCAGACATCTCCTTGGGCATGGTGCCCTCTTCAATGGTGTCAGCCAAGTGCAGCAGCTTACGGGCATCGTCCTGAGGAGACAGGGCGCAGCAGGATCAGTTTCTTTGGCTTGGCCCAGGCTCACCAGGAGGCACCGGATGCTCTGAAGTAAAGCCCTGTCAGCAGTGGGAATTGAACCTGCACCCACTGGATCTAAACACATGAGCTAAACTACCCAGCTCTGCTGTCTGGGGCCATAGGGGACTCATCAACCGCTATATGTGGCTGAGAGGGGTGCAGAACCCCACCTATCCCCCTCCTGTGCCCAGCCGCTCACCTGCCGGGCCGAGTCCCCGTACTGGATGCTCAGCGTGCCCATGGCCCGCACAATGGCCAGCATGGACTGCAGGGTGTTGCTGTAGATGATGGAGATGAACTCCAGGCACTCTTCCAGGGAGTATCCATCCTGGTGGATGATCCTGGTGGAGACAGGAGCAGGTGGTGAGCCTGGGGGAGGCCGCGGGCTCCACAGCTGGGCACTCCCTGGCAATGCCTGGCCAAGCACAGAGGGCACCCAATGGGCTGGAGGCGTTGCCACCGGCTCGCTCCCTTCCAGTGAGTTTCCCCAACATGAGCCTAGCAGTATGGCAGCCATGCCACGATGGCATGTGCTGCCTGAGGGACAGTCTCAGCACACTGCAGTGGGCATGGTGGGTGGGCAGAATTCCCTGGGGATGAGGAGGGGTATTGGGGAGCCCCCAGAGGTTGCACCCTAGCGTATCGCAGCTGGGCATCACCTGGAAAGGCAGAAATCGGTGGGGGGTAGCATGCCACTGCCAGTAAAGGCTGCTGCGGGAGATCCTGTCTCAAAAACCAGGCGTGCAGGGTGGGGCAGGAGCTGGCTGTGGGGAGCTCCCAGCTACTCCAGCCCCAGCCTCTCCCAGCAAGGGGCACTGTGGATAGCAAGGTAGGCATCAATGAGGTGTGAACCCACTTACTTCATTTGTTTTACAATTGTGCTCTTCCCGGATTCTCCAGCTCCTGGGGGACAGAAAGGAAAGTCATGGCAGGGAACATGCCCAGTGTGGAGCCCGACGCAGCCACCTGGGTCGCCATGCCGTGGGGCGCTGGGTGGGTGCGACAGGGAGCCCGCTGCTAATCAGCTCCAATGGAGCAGTAACGGAGGGGGCAAGGGAGATGGAGAGCCACCTTGGGTGGTCTGGGCATCACGTGGCCTGACATCCTCTGTGCCCATACAGTTCTGCTGCAACTCCCTCCCTGGCTCTGGTTGGATGGACCAACCCATTGGATGGACTAACAGGGCCCTGGGGTGGGACTGGAGCCCACTGGGCCACGTGTCACAGGCCCCCCTCTGTGCTAGAACCATGGAGGCAGGCACAGTCCCAGAACCTGCTTTTAGCGCCGGAGGGCCCCGGTTCAAGTGCAGATGTGTTGGGCAAGATGGTGGCAGCCTCATGCAGCTGCCCCGGCCCACAGTCGCCTGGCTGCACTCAGTGCATGGCTGCAAAGCAAGCTGGAGAGCTGAGAACGGGGGCGGGGCAGGTACAGCCCTAATCGCTTCTCTGCAGACACAGGGCTCTGGCTAATGCGATCTGCACCACAGCTCGGCTTAAGCATCCACGCCCCAGGCAGAGCCGCCTGGGCCCAGGTGGAGGGCCCATGCAGATGCTAGCCACAGAAAAAGGGGACACTGATGCCCCAGCGATCTGTGGGCAGTGTGCGGACGTGAAGGCAGCTGGAGGCTCTGCCCCAACCTTGCCGTGTGGGAACGGCACCTGTTATCAGATGGGGCAGCCACAGCAATGGGGTGGAGGGAAAGGTACCACCCAGCCCAGCGTACATGTGCAGGCTCCTGTGCATTGCCTGGGGCACCCTGCGAGCCCCCGAGACAGCGCAACAGAACCGCAGAGACCTTGTCCGCTGGGTCCCCCCCCGAGGGCTGGAACAGCGGGGTGTAAAGCCAGCGACAGCGGCCAGACCCTCCCCGGCGCAGCGCCATGGCATCAGCGAGGCAAGGGCCACAGCAGTCAACCAGCAAAGCTGAGTCCCATCAGCCGGGAGTCTGTCCCCATGGCGGTCGGAGGAGCTGCTGTGGATTTACCCCAGCTGGTCCCAGCCGTGTCTCTAAGGCACCAGCCCCATCTCTGTCAGTGTGGGGGAGCCAGGTGGGTTCAGATCCATTGGTCACACACAGTCCCCCCAGGCCCAGCCCCTGGGAGGGCAGAGTTGGGGGCGCTCAGGGGCGGGGTGCTGGGCATCTGTGCTTGTGTGTTTAATGCCAAGGGAGTCTGAACTGAAGCCCAGTGCCACCCGCCCTGCCTGCCTGGCACCACCCTGAGCTGAATCCCCCAGGGCCGTGCCACGGGAGCTGCCAGCATTGGTGCAGAGCCCTCTGGGAAGGCCCAGTACCACAGGCTTGCTGGTCAGGAGCTGCAGGGGCTGGTCAGGATGTGGGGGACTGGCTGGCTCAGGATTGGGGGGACTGGTCAGGCTCTGGGGGAGCTGGTCAGGATGGGGGGCCTGGCTCAGGATCTGGGGGGGCTGGTCAGGATGGAGGGCTGGCTCAGGATCTGGGGGGCAGGCTTAGGATGGGGGGCCTGGCTCCATAGCCCAACACATACCCAAAAGCAGCAGCTTGACCGTCCTGGCATCCTTCTCCGCATCTTCCTTGAGCTTCTTCTCCAGCTCGCGGGAGTGTTTCTCCTCTGCGCTGGCGCCAGCGCCCATGGTCCGGGTGCACCCGCTGAGCTGGTCTTTTGCGCTCAGCGACAGGGGGAACCCTAGACCAACCCCTAAATCTCCGGCACCCCCCGCCAGTCTCCCTCTTCGCCCACCAGGAGCGCGAAGCGGCACTGTTTCCCACCGCTCCCCAGGCGCCGACTGCCCCCGCCCTGGCCCCAGTGCCAGCCACACGCCAGTTGGGGAGGATTTTGCGGGCTCTGGCCGTCAGGTGCTCCCAGCCACCCAATCTGTGGCAAGGACAGGTGGCCAAGGATCAGGTGCAGACCCACTCCACCTCCCCCCACAGCCCAGCTTGGAGCTGACTTGCTGCGCTCAGCATGGCAAGCAGCCGGTGAGCCGCTGGCTTAAGCTAAAGCCCCTCAAATCTCCCCCTTGCTGAGCCCAGCGATTTCAAGCCTCATCCGATCCTGGCCAGCGATGGGGCAGCAGGTTATACAGGAAGGGCCTTCCCCACAGCCCTGCACCCCTTCCCCCTCCCCGGCATGGGGAGCAGCATGGGTGGGCTTGGGGTACAAAGGGACATGCTGCTGGGTCCTGTGCTGAGCCCAGCCCAGCTGGACCTGCAACTCCAGCACCAGGACATTGAGTGTCCAGGGGCTCTGAGGACTGCCCTCGACATCAGCCAGTGCTGTGAGCATTGCGGGGCACCGCCGGCCGGGGCACCTAGCACCTAGCCTGGATCTCAGGCTGCCTGTGTGGCCATGTTCTAGATCCATGTGGGCAGCTGCCACCATTGCCTGGCACAGGAGCAAGGGGGAGCTTCAGGAGATGGCCCAGCTGGCTGGGGGAGGAGTTTGCCACGTAGGCATGGAGCTGCTGGATGCCAGCTGGATTTCCTTGCCCCCTCCCAGCGCCACCATCCCTTGCTGCCCCATCCGGGCTCAGGGTGATGCCCCAGGGAAACCTTTGAGCTCATCTCATCAGGCCCCTCCTGCTCCCTGTCTCAGCCCTGCTCTCCGGCCCTCAGGGACTCAAGCCCCCCTACCCCTGGGAACTGCCCAGGGCTTGTAGATCCCCTGACCTGCTCCACTGCCCAACCATCCGTCTGAGGGTGCCCAACAGACCATACGCTGCTCTAACCCCACCACCACCCAACCAACATGCCTGCCCCTAGATATGGGGCTCTGGAGATCAGATATGATGGATACCACTGCACCAGCCTGGCCTATGGCCTCCAGCCCCAGCCAGCCAGCCCCATGAGAGGGGAAGCCTAGGACCCGGGAGAGCAGGCTGAAGGGAATCAGAGCTCGGGAGTGGGGGTGAGGGTGGGAGTAAGGGTGAGCAAAGGGAGTTATTGGGGAGGAGCATGTCTGGGGAAAATTGAAAAACGGGTGCAGGGGGGAATTGGGGGTTGGGCCATTGAAATGTTTCATTTCAACAAAGTCATTTCATTTTGCTTTTGACCATTTTTAACCATGTTTGAGTATTGTGTTGTGTTATTTATTATTTCAAGCACTTTACAATGAAAGGAACGTTTGAAAGTGATGATCCTGTTTGGAAAATATTCACGGTTTCAATTAGTTTTTTGGCTGAAAAACCTCTAAACAAAAATTTAGGAAAAAAATCAGAACATTTTGCTATTTGGGCATTGAAAGGACTCAGTGTATTGAAATTCCCTTTAATTTTACTTTTAAAAAGAAATCAAAACCATTTAGAAAAAAGCAATAACCGGCACTTTACTGCTTGAGGTTCTGTTTTATGGTAAATGTGATTGAGCATGTGGGTTGTGTTGTGTGGGTCTGTGTGGGTGGCAGATGGCGGGTGGGGGGTGCTGCAGTCAGAAGCTACATGTGTTTGGGGCTTTGGTTGTGTTGTTATGTGGGTGGTTGTGTTGAATTCTGTGCAGGTTGTGTTGTGCTGGGAGAGTTGTGTGGATCTGGGCAGGTGGCGAATGAGGGGTGCTGGTTGTGTTGTGTTGGTTTGCCTGTGGAGTGAGTTGTCTGGGTCTGTGCAGGTGGCGAATGAAGGTGTGTGCTGAAGCGAGGGGCTGTGCGTGTTTGAGGTTGTCATGTTGTTGTGTGAGTGGTTGTTGTGACTCTGGCAGACCAGATGCCAACTCTTACCCAGGCTGCAAGCATTAGCTCAGAACTGACAAACTCATAGCTGGAGACCAGAGCACTGCTGGAAGCTGGGAATGGGCGACAGGGGATGGATCACTAACTTGATGATTACCTGTTCTGTTCATTTCCTCTGGGGCACCTGGCATTGGTCACTGTTGGTAGTCAGGATACTGGGCTAGATGGACCTTTGGTCTGACCCAGTCTGGATGTTCTTATGTCACCTGTATGGTAGTTTTGCTCAAATAGGTATTAGTCTTATGAGAAACTATTTCGTGTTTAGACCAGGGGTGGGCAAACTACGGTCTGCAGGCCGGATCTGGCCTGCCAGCCATTTTAAACCAGCCCTCGAGCTCTCACTGGGGAGCAAGGTCTGGGGCTTGCCCTGCTCCGGCACTCCAGCCAGGGAGCAGGGTCTGGGGCTGCTCCACGTGGCTCCTGGAAGCTGCGGCATTGCCCTGCTCCAGCTCCTATACGTAGGGGCAGCGAGGGGCTCCGCTCTGCATGCTGCCCCCTGCCCCAAGCACCACCCCCGCAGCTCCTATTGGCCAGGAACTGCGGCTAATGGGAGCTGCAGGGGCAGTGCCTGTGGATGGGGCAGCATGCAGAGCCACCTGGCAGTGGCTCTGCGTGGGAGCCAGAGGGGGAACATGGACGCTGCTTCCAGGAGCTGCTTGAGGTAAGCGCCGCCCAGAGCCTGAGCTCCTCCCCACAGCCTAAGCCCCTGCCCCAGCCCTGATCCCCCTCCCGCCCTCTGAACCACCATCCTGCACCCCCAAACCCCTCATCCACAGCCCCAGCCGAGTCTGTACCACTTCCTGCACCCCAACCCCCTGCCCTAGCCCTGATCCCCCTCCCGTCTTCCAAACCCCTTGGTCCAAGCTGGGAGCACCGTCCTACACCCCAAACTCTTCATCCCCAGCCCCACCCCAGAGCCTGCACCACCAGCTGGAGCGCTCACACCCCCGGCCCCCCGCACCCTACTTCCCCACCCCAGCCCAGAGCTCCCTCCCACACCCTGAACTCCTCATTTCTGGCCCCACCCTGGAGCCCACACCCTCAAACAGAGCCCTCACCATCTCCCACACTCTAACCCCAACTTTGTGAGCATTCATGGCCTGCCATACCATTTCTATTCCCAGATGTGGGCCAAAAAGTTTGCCCACACCTGGTTTAGACTCTACAAAATGCTTGTAAATTGCAGCCTGTGTTCATCTCACTTGTGATGCCTGTAAACCAGGCTATTAAGTAAGATTTAAGTGTTTGCTCTGAAACAGTAAAACCCCACAGGCAAGAGCAAACCACCATGAAATGTTAGTTTGCCACAGGAGGTGCCATCTCCTATCCAACAGGAGAAGGGCCCTAGAACTCAGACAACCCTTGTGGAACAGCAAAGGACAAATTACTCCCTTGATAGCTCCCCATCCCCCATGAAGAGGAGACCTGCATGTGAACACCTCCCTTTATCTTGGCAGAGGGGAATAAAAATCCCCGACAGTAAGAAACTGCCTCTGTTTGAACTCTGAGGGGCCAGAGACCCCAAACTGAAGCCAGAAACTCCCAGGGGCTGCCTCCCCGGGCCATCCTGAGAGACACTTTGAATTGACAGATCTCACTACAACTCTGTCACTCTTAGGCCAGATCTGTGCTACACACAGAGCTTCTCCCACCAACATAGCTACTGCCTCTCCTGGAGGTGGAGTTATGAACCTGACAGGAGAGCTCTCTCCTGTCAGCATGCCATGTCTTCAGCAGATGCGCTACAGTGGCAGCTGCGCTGATGCACGTTTGTAGGGTAGACCTGTCCTTCGAGTTTAGATGGGAACTCATTGGTGTGGATATGTTTTGTAGCCAATAATTTGAGTTTATTATCCAGTTACTGTATGATGTTATGATTAATTAACATGTCATGAGATATAGAATCATTGTAAGTTAAATAGAATTAATGTGTAGGATTATAGAAGTATAAGATTGATCAGTATTTAGAGAGAATCATGTATCAGATATCTAAGTAAGTGTAACCCTTCTGCCTGTCAGAGTTGGCAGCAGCAAGGGCCGGGTTCAGTATCCAGGGGTTCCATTCCAATAACACAATGCAAAACCGGCTCGAGCCCCCACCCAGTGACCTGGGACAAATATACACCACCCCCGCTGGGTGCCTCCAAGAGACAATACTTCCCCTCTCACAAGCACAGAGTCTGAGTGTAGCAAAAAGCCTTTTAATAACAGAGAGAAACAATGTGGCATTATGTTGGGGAAACACCACCAACAGGATTTATAACACAACCCATGAGCAAAAAACCCACCCCAAGCAAATTGGGGCGTGTTCTTTCCCTTTGGTTCTTGAGTCCAGCAACCCAAAATCACCCAAAGTCCCAAAAGTCCAATGACCCAAAAGTCTCTGTCCCTGGTCAGGGCAGCCCCAGAGTTCAAAAGTTTATCTGCAGAGTTTTACCTCCCAACCTAGGTGGAGATGGGGGGTGTGTGTTAAGGGGCACCTTACATGGTCCAAAGCTGATGGCCCCACCTCTCCATGGGGGCTCCGCTCTGCCAGCCGCCCTATGAGTTGCTCTAGGCATCCGACAAACTACTCTGCTCTGCTCCACGAACCGCTCTGCTCCACAAGCTGCTCTGTTCACCATCCCGCAAACTGCTCCACCATATATCTTCAGGCTCCCCCACTACTTAACACAACACTCAGTGATTTCAGCTCTTAGTAAGTTTAGCTCTTTTGCAATTTCAGCTTGTAGTAGGGGAGCCTCAGTGCTGGTGCACCATTAACCCAAAGTGAATTCAGCTCAGCAGCCTGTAACTAGACTCCTAATGGAATCAAAATTAGCTCTGATATTCCACAGTAGAGAGAGGAGGATGTGCAATTAGCATGTAAGGCCCTCACCAGGAGGGGAGGAGGCCACACCACCAAGCATTAACACCTATCCCCAGACTCTCTCAATTCAGAGTTTTGGAACCCATGTCCCTTGCCTAGCGACTGCTACTTACTTGATGGCGAGTCCCTCCATCATAACAAAAGGCCAAGTACAGTTCCACTGTCCTTGATTCCCATAATCAGGGTAATAACAATTTATTCTTCCTGCCCCAATAACAGAGACACTGGGGATCCCACAGCAGCCAAAGTGATCATTTGGGTAGCTATGGCCTCATTCTAGGCGGGGTAGGTGTGCCTATGCAAATGAGATCAGCCCCTGAAGTTCTTTTCCACAACTTGCCACACCTCACCACCAGATGTCAGGGTGAAGCTCATCCTGACTCTGCTTACAATAAGAAAGGCAGAAACACAAGACCTGTAGGCTGAGGCCTGCAAGATTTTAGCTTAGCTATTTTAGACCTTGCCAATAAGAAATGTTGACATAAGTAAGTGAGCAAAGAATAACCTGATGCCCTACAATTATGGGAAAAGAGGTACCAAGGGGTAATATTGCGAAAAATTAGCCAGAAGATTAATTTTAAAGCACAAAAATACTGTAAAGGCATATCTGTTTCTCACATGTGTCTTAACCACAGGATACAAGTTATGTGTCAGTGTTAATGAGCATAAAGAGAACCTACACAACCTGTAGGAATTGGAGTCCCTCAAGTTTCTAGGGGACACAGACCAATAAGGGAAAAGAGGGGTGACAATTTCATGTACATGCACAGAATGTAGGTATAGGCAGAATCACATTATAAAAAGGGGGTGCCTGCAGCGCGAAAATTGAGCTTCCTATGGGAAACTCCAGCAAGAGCCAACCCATTACTGGTGCCAAGTATCAGGGGGTAGCCGTGTTAGTCTGTATCAACAAAAACAACGAGGCGTCTGGTGGCACCTTAAAGACTAACAGATTTTCTTGGACATAAGCTTTCGTGTGTAAAAAACCCCACTTGCATGCATCTGAAGAAGTGGAGTTTTTACCCATGAAAGCTTATGCCCAAATAAATCTGTTAGTCTTTAAGGTGCCACCGGACTCCTCGTTGTTTTTGTTGATACAGACTAACATGGCTACCGCTCGGATACTAACAATGCTATCCCTCTGCTGATGATCAATACATCAGAGACCCATGAGACCCTAACACAACCTAGAGAGGATGTGGGTGGCTGTAGTTAGAACTGGTGCATGGATAGATCTAGGAGTTGTATATACTATGACATTCATGACTTTGTTGGTAACTGTAACAAAGTGGGGATTTTCCCTTGTTATGTTGTATGTGAGCCTATGTGAGTTTTACTGTTTTGCATGAATGCTGTGTGTGCCTCAGTTTCCCTATGTATTGCACCAATGTCTAGGTGGTGGGAATAAGGGTGTGTGACTTTTGTGGAGGTTGCTCCAGCTGCCTGCACAGATGCTATGGCTGCCCCTTCGTAACCTGAGACCCAGGAGGGGGACCAGGTGACTCTTGGCCTGGGAAGTAAGACAAAGGCCGGAGGAGGAGCAATGGGCAAGGCAGGGGCCAGGCAGCTGGAAGTGAATCAGCCTTGGCTGGCTTGGGGAAGGACCAGAGCCCTGGCGCTGGGCTCCCCTCCCCCCAAGATGGACTTGACTGAAAGTCACTGATTTCTGTGCTAACAAGCTCTGTTCTACGCTGTGTTCCTGTCAACTAATAAACCTTCTGTTTTACCGGCTGGCTGAGAGTCACATCTGACTGTGGAGTTGGGGTGCAGGGCCCTCTGGCTTCCCCCCGTTTCCCACTCGCTGCGGGAAGCGCACAGCGTGGAAGGAAAGGCTGAATGCTCCGAGGTCAGACCCAGGACGGTCAAAGCTGGGTAAGCTTCTTTCCCTGGAGACAGTCTGCTCAGGGAGGAGGCATGCTCCCCTGGAGTCCTGACTCACTTTGTATGGAGTAGTTCCAGAGCATCGCCCTGGTGACTCCGTGACAGTAACTTTAATACAATTGATAAAAGAGAGTGGCCCTTGTTCTTGTGAT
The DNA here is from genome assembly GCF_015237465.2 of Chelonia mydas. Lineage (NCBI taxonomy): Eukaryota > Metazoa > Chordata > Testudines > Cheloniidae > Chelonia > Chelonia mydas. The sequence goes on from NC_057853.1 coordinate 47,920,001, forward strand.
TGTCTGTGTTACTTGCCTGTCGTTTCCTGCGTTCCTATGAGCTCTAGTTCTAAAACAGTCAGAGCTAACTCTGATGAATGTGAGACTTTAGCCACCAGAGCCGAACCCTCCATGGTGTAATAGAACATCACAAAAATTAACTTTAAATTAAAATAAAGGCTACAGGTCGCTTGCTTTAACCTGTGAATAATTCTCATTCCTTTTTCCTAGTTAATAACCCTTTAGCTCCCCTTTTACAGGACTGGCTACAGGCGTTGTCTTTGGTGTAAGATCTAGGGGACCAACTGATCTGGGGTAAATGACAGGTCTCTTGGGACTGGAGGCAACCTGAACGTGGTGTGATTTTTGGTATAAGTGACCATTTAGCATGAAGTCCAGTTTGTCTGGATTGCAAGATAGACTGGAGAGTCCAAGGGGACTGTCTGTGACTCCATGGTGACACTGTGAGAGTGATCCAGGAGTTCACATTTGTTACTGGCTTGGTGAAATCTGGTTATGACCAGTCCACCAGCTTGGGGTGTCTGCCCAGAGGAGGGCATGCATGGCTGTGATCCACTCCAGAGAGCATGGCAGTTGGCTTGATTTGTGTCTGCAGGGTTGTGCTGGGGGAGTCTGTGTTGATTTGTTTGGGCATGGGGATTGCATTGAGGATTTTGGGTTGAGTTGTACAGAATCAGCCACTGAAGAACTGTGGCAGTTAGTGAATCTCACCATGCAAATTAGCTGTGAAGTATTAAGGGTGGTGACTGGTGAGTTCCCTCTGCAGTCACAGAGAGCTGGGGCCACTGGCATAGATGGCTGTGTGCTTTCTGGTGTAGTTTATACAGAGGGTTGATATTGGAACAAAATGGTTTTGTTTGAGCAAAAATGAGTATTTTTTTTGAGTTGCCATGAATTTAGAAAAAACGTCATCGTAAGTGCAGTCAGGAACTAATCCCCCCTCCCCCGCACTTTTTTTCAGAATGGTCAGGGAACTAAACAATCCATTATTTGCATAGCTCTAAGTATGCCCTCCCTCCGGCACGGGCAGGTTAGTCACGTGAGTGTGTTTTTCACGATAAAAACGGTTTGTAAATTGTTTGTTACAATTTTTGAAAATGAAAAAATTTCAATTAAAAATAATTTAGTGGGAAATGTTTTAAAAGAGACAAGAGGGCTGTCCCTTCCCCACACCCCATTCCCACGCCCCATTCACTCCTTTTCCATGTCTCTTTCACACGTTTTTTGCGTGTTTTGAAAGGAAACGAGTGTTCTGGGCTTGTGCCGATGGGCTCGCTTGTATCCCACCAGGGAAGTGTGGCTCTCCCACCCTGGCCGCCCAGCCAGCAGCGATAGGGGGCAACCAGATGCAGTCACAGCCCGGGGGAGTCGTGCTTAGGGTACCCACATGTAACCATTGGCCGATGGGGTTTGCCTTGTGGGGAACTGAATGCCAACACGACACCAGCCCCTCCCCACTGGGGAAGGAGGGAGCCAGGAACCAGATAGAGAGTGGATGTAGGGGATCCAGAGGACAGGGCATACCCTTCTAGTCCAGCCTGTTTAGGGAACTCTTTGTTCCCCATCGTTGGTGTCAGTTCCCTGGGGTGGCTTCCAGCTGAACACAGCAGAGCCCTCCATGCCACATGGTTAGGCAGATACTGCGGCAGTTCCGCAGAAAAGGATGTGGGGATTACAGTGGATGAGAACCTAGATATGAGTCAGCAGTGTACCCTTGTTGCCAAGAAGACCAATGGCATATTGGGCTGCATTAGAATCATAGAATCTCAGGGTTGGAAGGGACCTCAGGAGGTCATCTAGTCCAACCCCCTGCTCAAAGCAGGACCAATCCCTGATTTTTGCCCCAGATCCCTAAATAGCCCCCTCAAGGTCTGAACTCACAACCCTAGGTTTAGCAGGCCAATGCTCAAACCACTGAGCTATCCCTCCCCCCAACTCCCTAGGTAACTAATTCCAGTGCTTCACCACCCTCCTAGTGAAAAAGTTTTTCCTAATATCCAATCTAAACCTCCCCCACTGCAACTTGAGACCATTACTCCTCATTCTGTCATCTGCTATCACTGAGAACAGTCTAGATCCATCCTTTTTGGAACCCCCTTTCAGGTAGTTGAAAGCAGCTATCAAATCCCCCATCATTCTTCTCTTCTGCAGACTTAATAATCCCAGTTCCCTCAGCCTCTCCTCATAAATCGTGTGCTCCAGCCCCCTAATCATTTTTGTTGCCCTGCGTTGGACTCTTTCCAATTTTCTCACATCCTTCTTGCTGTGTGGGGCCCAAAACTGGACACAGTACTCCAGATGAGGCCTCACCAATACTGAATAGAGGGGAATGATCACGTCCCTCCATCTGCTGGCAATGCTCCTACTTATAGAGCCCAAAATGCTGTTAGCCTTCTTGGCAACAAGGGCACACTGTTGACTCATATCTAGCGTCTTGTCCATTGTAACTCCTAGGTCCTTTGCTGCAGAACTGCTGCCTAGCCACTCGGTCCCTAGTCTGTAGCGGTGCATGGGATTCTTCCATCCTAAGTGCAGGACTCTGCACTTGTCCTTGTTGAACCTCATCAGATTTCTTTTGGCCCAATCTTCCAATTTGTCTAGGTCACTCTGGACCCTATCGCTACCCTTCAGCATATCTACCACTCCTCCCAACTGAATGTCATCTGCAAACCTGCTGAGGGTGCAATCCACGATATCCTCCAGATCATTAATGAAGATATTGAACAAAACCGGCCCCATGACTGACTCTTGGAGCACTCCGTTTGATACCAGATGCCAACTAGACATGGAGCCATTGATCACTGCCTGATGATCTAGCCAGCTTTCTATCCACCTTATAGTCCATTCATCTAGCCCATACTTCTTTAACTTGGTACAGCTGATGGAAGAAAAGACCCAAGAATTGGAGATTCAGGTGGAAACTTTGGTTGAGTTTATAAGGGGGTTCTAGCAGATGATGGAGCACAGACATGAGGAGGCTGAAGGGAAAAGCTCAGACTTGCAGACAGAAGCAGGACCAAAGAACTCTGAGGGGAGACTGCTGGGTGAGGAAAGTGGACAGTGGAAGCACGTGACTAAGAGAACTAGGCAGAGGAAAAGACAGGCCAGTGAAGGAGAAACAGAGCTCAGGAACAGGTTTGTGGAGTTGGGAAATGAAGAAGGGGCACAGCAGGTGGTCACTGAAGGTGAGAGGGCAAGGAAGAAGAGAAGAGAAGCTAGTTCTATAGGAAGAGGGCAAGAGTCGATGGAGATAACACCACCAAATATGAGCCCCAGGGGGATACAGGATGTGTTGCAGAGGATTGCAAGGGAGAATAGGAATCAAGAGGACTTGCAGCCAGAGGGAACAGGGGATAGACCGGAGAATCTCTCCATCACCAGGAAAAGGCAGGTCTACATTATTGGGGACTCCTTACTGAGAAGAATAGACAGGCCTGTAACCAGAGCTGATCCAGAGAACAGAAGGGGGTGCTGCCTGCTGGGTGCTAAGATACCTGAGGCTGAAGAGGATCCTAATGGGAGTGGAAAGAATCCACTGATTGTCCTTCATGTGGGAATAAATGATATGGCTAGATTCTCACTGGAACATATCAAGGGAGACTATGCCAGGCTGGGGAAGATGCTTAAGGAAATTGAAGCTCAGGTGATCTTCAGTGGGATTCTGCCTGTTCCTAGAGAAGGGCAACAAAGGTGTGACAAGATTATGATGCTCAACAGATGGCTCAGGCAGCGGTGCTATAAGGAGGGCTTTGGAATTTATGGCCACTGGGAAGCATTCATGGAGAGAGGACTGTTCTCTCTGGATGAACTTCACCTGAGTAGGGAGGGAAATAGACTTCTAGGATGGAGTCTGGCACAACTGATTAAGAGAGCTTTCAACTAGGAATCTGGGGGAGATGGCTGGGAGATGTCCAAGTAATCTCCATGCCGGATTTTAGCATTGAGAGGGAAGAAAATGAAGTAAGAAAGGATACAGCCGTGGGTAGGAGAATGGACATAAGGAGGAAGGGTAGTGTACATACCAATCTAATAGGTGATACTGGGCCAAAAAGTTTGCCCACCCCTGGTCTATTGCATATTCTTGGATGAAGATTATCTGGGCAATATCCTCCTTCCTCAGTGCCCCCCACCCCGAATACCTGGCTCTGAACTTACTAAGTGGGTCCATCCTCCCCACTGATAACCCAGCCACAGACTGGCTGTGAAGTGCCAGCCCTTCCCATGCCATGCTGCCCACCTCACACTGGGTCCAATTCTCACAAGCTCAGCACTGAGCAGCTCCCATTACACCTGAGGGGCGCCTCCACTGTTCTCAGTGTGGTGGTGGGGACTCCATTGTTCTCGCTGGGAAGGGGGAGTGTCCGTTGTTCTCTGCAGCGTGGGGCACGGGTCACTTGTTGGAGGATTCTCTGCACCTTGAAGTCTTTAAATCATGATTTGAGGACTTCAATAGCTCAGATATAGGTTAGGGGTTTGTTACAGGAGTGGGTGGGTGAGATTCTGTGGCCTGCATTGTGCAGGAGGTCGGACTAGACGATCATAACGGTCCCTTCTGACCTTAAAGTCCATGACTCTATGACTAACTTGCTGGCAAGAATACTGTGGGAGACTGTATCAAAAGCTTTGCCAGAATCAAGGAATAACATGTCCACTGCTTTCCCCTCATCCACAGAGCCAGTTATCTCATCATAGAAGGCAATTAGGTTAGTCAGGCATGACTTGCCCTTGGTGAATCCATGCTGACTGTTCCTGATCACTTTCCTCTCCTTTAAGTGCTTCAAAATTGATTTCTTGAGGACCTGCTCCATGATTTTTCCAGGGACTGAGATGAGGCTGACTGGCCTGTAGTTCCCCGGATCCTCCTTCTTCCCTTTTTTAAAGATGGGCACTACATTAACCTTTTTCCAGTCATCCGGGACCTCTGCCGATCGCCATGAGTTTTCAAAGATAATGGAAAATGGCTCTGCAATCACATCCACCAACTCCTTTAGTACCTTCGGATGCAGTGCATCCGGCCCAATGGACTTGTGCTCATCCAGCTTTTCTAAATAGTCCTGAACCACTTCTTTCTCCACAGAGGGCTGGTCGCCTCCTCCCCATGCTGTGCTGCCCAGTGCAGTTGTCTGGGAGCTGACCTTGTTCGTGAAGACAGAGGCAAAAAAAGCATTGAGTACATTAGCTTTTTCCACATCCTCTGTCACTAATTTGCCTCCCTCATTCAGTAAGGGGTCCACACTTTCCTTGACCACCTTCTTGTTGCTAACATACCTGTAGAAACCCTTCTTGTTACTCTTAACATCTCTTGCTAGCTGCAACTCCAAGTGTGATTTGGCCTTCCTGATTTCACTCCTGCATGCCTGAGCAATATTTTTTGGAGCATTGCCAGCAGATCAATGGAAGTGATTATTCCCCTCTATACGGAATCTGGAGTATTGCGTCCAGTTTTGGTCCCCACACTACAGAAGGGATGTGGATAAATTGGAGAGACTCCAGCAGAATTATTAGGGGGCTGGGGCACATGGCTTACGAGGAGAGGCTGAGGGAACTGGGGTTATTTAGACTGCAGAAGAGAAGAGTAAGGGGGGATTTGATAGCAGCCTTCAACTACCTGGAGTGGGGTTCCAAGGAGGATGGAGCTTGGCTGTTCTCAGTGGTGGCAGATGACAGAACAAGGAGTAATGGTCTCACATTGCAGTGGGGGAGGTCTAGGTTGGATATTAGAAAACACTATTTCACTAGGAGGGTGGTGAAGCACTGGAATGGGTTACCTATGGAGGTGGTGGAATCAGAGTTGTTAAATACACTGAAGGAGTCCGTGTAATGCAAGCTGGACATGAGCTCTCATCTGTCGGCTTATAGCGTCTTCACCAGATGTGTTACTGCAGCGCACCTGCCCAGGTGTACATTTGTAGTGCAGACCTGCCCTAAGACAGGAAGTGTTTAACCATTCTCATGAGTCAAATCAAGGCATTCAGAGAACTGAAGCAAGAGCTAGGCAGATAATGGTATGACCCAACATACAGGACAACTTATAGAAGGATGTCAGGAACATAGGCCAAGGAACCAAAAAGAATCATTATAATCTCCTGAGATTCCTGATCTACCATGGCAGGAGATAGCTGCAGGTGGTTTTGACTTTGGCAGATGTGTCTACTCTAAGTGGCTAAAAGAACAGGAGTACTTGTGGCACCTTAGAGACTAACAAATTTATTTGAGCATGAGCTTTCATGAGCTACAGCTCACTTCATCGGATGAGCATCCGATGAAGTGAGCTGTAGCTCACGAAAGCTTATGCTCAGATAAATTTGTTAGTCTCTAAGCTGCCACAAGTACTCCTGTTCTTTTTGTGGATACAGACTAACACGGCTGCTACTCTGAAACCTGTCCAAGTGGCTATTTTTCCAAACGTCCAGAAGTTCTGTGTCAGCCAGAGAAGTCGGTGCGCTCTGTTATTGTTAACTGAGAGCTGTATTTGCACGCCAGGTCACCCGGAAGAGTTAGTGAGTGACCAAGTTCTGTTTGCAAGTGCAGAAGTGGGTAACTTCACAAGATCTGGGGGGGTGAAACTCATCCAGCCCTGGATACCCGCAATGGAACAGAATGGCTGGGTGAACCGTTCTGATGATGAAATCCACATTTCGCAAAACAACTGCATCAGGCAAAGATCCCTCCTCCGCTCTTTTGGACTTGAGAAACGCATTATTGACAGGAATGCGGCCCTGCACATGATGGGGAGGATGTTGTGAGCTACTCTTCCATTCTTACATGCACTGCTGCAACCCAAAGGGCTCACACCTGATTAAAGCAGCTACAGGAAGACAGACTAGATGCTGTGGCCTGACAGCTACACTGCTATGGGCGTTCCATCACCGAGATCCAATATGTATGGGAACCACAGCAGGTTGGCAAGCAGCAAGGGTGGTAGCGATGGGTCCAGACAGCCATTATCATATTGAGACACACACAGGACAAAGGTACAGAAGTAATAGAAGGTGCCTAAGACCTGACTGGACACTACCAACATTGGATACACAACAGCAGCAGCGGTCCCTGCAAGCCAGCAATCAGCATTGACGCTAGCATCTCTTGAGACGCAGGTTGCAGCCGGACCATCAGAAAGTCCATTCGCAGGACGTGGCCGGCCAGTGTGCATGCCAGCAGGGTACTGAGGTGTGTGTTCCCTGTCTGGACGGGAACTCCACGCAAAAGCAGCTTCAGGCAGTGGGGAAGCGCGAGCTCCCGGCTTTACGTGTTGACAGCCTCTGACCCGCACACATTACACAGCCAGGATTACACAGCCAGCGGCCAGCAGTGCGGGAAGCAGGCCACATGCTGAGGGCCCGGACTGTTGGAGGTGTTGTTTGGGGTGGGGTTTGAAGGCGAAAGGGAGCTGTAGTGTACGGTGGTGCTAGTCTCTGTAAAGTTAGGCACTTGTAGTCAGCAGAGGGGTCCTCTTGGGTGGGGCAGACACAGGCAGAGAAGAGTCTGGAGGACTCCCCATGACATGTAACTAACAGAGAGTGAGGGTGAAACGCTGGGCTCATGCTGGGGTCCTGGAGTACAGGGACTGTAGTGCGCTTACCAGGAGGATGCTTTCAGCTGCCTGGAGTCACCCCCAGCTCCGCCCTGAGGGTTCAGGGGACAGGGTGACACCTCAGTGAAATTGAGCTCAATGGATCAGTTTCAGGCCCACAGGATTCAGCCCTGTCCAGGCCTTGCACATTCCCAGACCTTCCCCACGACCCTTCCATCCCCAGGCCATATTCCGCACTAGCCCTGCCACATCCCAGTGATCAGCGGCCCAATACACCTGCTGTGACATTCTGTACCTCGTGGGAACCCCTGCACCCTCATGTTCACCTTTATAAAATGATTGTGTGGTATCCAATGCAAAGTTTGTTATGTCGGGTGTCTTCAGAAGGCTCATGATGCACTGAGCATTGTTGTTATAGTAATGTTATAGGTTGTAATTTCATGTATATAGCTATGAGGCTGAAAATGTATCCTCATGGCTTGAAACAAAACCAGGCAAAAACTCCAAGAGCAGAGGGGCAGTTCACACCTCAACAGGGCCTGTATGGGACAAACCCAGCCCAGCCTCACAGAAACAAAGGACACTGGCCTAGGCAGCAATAAAAAGGATCTGTTGGACTCTCGAGTGAGTCACCCCCCTTCCCTTGGTCAGTTGGGGACTGCGATGAGGTAATGCTCACCTGACTCTGAAGGGGCGGGGGGCAAAGCCAAGAGGGAAGAAAGACCATGATAAAAGGAAGAGACGTTTGCCATGCCCTTCCTCTCTCTTCCACCCCCATCTACAGACACCACCACCAAGCGACTGAAGCGCTGATCAAAGGGGAGAGTCTTGCTGAAAGGCAACCAGCCAGCCTGTGGTGAGAAGCATCAAAGTTTGTAAGGACACTGAAAGTGTTAAGATCAGCTTAGAATGTATTTTGCTTTTATTTCATTTGACCAAATCCAGCTTGTTATGCTTTGATTTATAATCACTTAAAATCTGTGTAGTTAATAAATCTGTTTATTCTACCTGAAGCAGTGTGTTTGCTTTGAAGCATGTCAGAGACTCCCCTTGGGATAACAAGCCTGGTACATATCAATTTCTTTGTTAAATTGACAAACTCATATAAGCTTGCAGTGTCCAGTGGGCATAACTGGACACTGCAAGACGGAGGTTCCTAGGGTTGCGTCTGGGACCAGAAATATTGGTTAGTGTCATTCGGTTGCACAATCCAAGGAGCAGCTCACATGCCAGAGGCTGTGCATGAACAGCCCAGGAGTGGAGGTTCTCACAGCAGAGCAGGGTAAGGCTGGCTCCCAGAGTCAAGGATTGGAATGACCAAGCAGATCACCAGTCCAGATAACACCAGAGGGGAATGTCACAGTGGTGCAGTGAGCAGGGTGTCTGTACAGTTTATTACTCCAAGTGGGGTTCACACTTTAAGCATTAATATTTATGATTTTAAGTGAGTCTTAAGTGCAGTGGCTAACAGTCAGGAAGGGGTCACAGTTTTGTTATTTTCTGTTTGCTTATTTCAGGAAAGGGAAGTCAGAACAGAAAAGCAGGAAAATGAGTGAAAGCAGTGAAGCAATTGCAAAGTTGGAGCTTTTTAGGCTGCAGGTTGCAGAAAAGGAAGCTGCACCCAAAAGGGCTATGGAAGAAAATGAGAAAGAGAGAAGAAAAAGAAAAAGAGTGGGGAGAAAGAGAGAGCGAAAACACCAACTGGACCTGCTAGAGAAGCAGAACCAGAACCCCCTGACCCCAATGACTTCCATCACTCCAAAAATCCACAAATGGGAACACTTATGTCCTGCATACAGTGAAGAGGAAGACATTGCTGAATATCTGACTACCTTCGAAAGGCTGTGTGTAATACATGAAATCCCTGATGATAAGAGAGTTCCTACCCTGACTGTGAAATTAACTGGTAAAGCTCAAAATGTATTCAATGGAATACTGATTGGAGATGCTTTAGACTATTGTAAATTTAAAGATACTGTTTTGCGAAGTTTTCAGACTAGCCCCGGAAACATACAGCGTTAAATTTAGGAATCTTAAGAGGGATATTGGGATGAGTAATGGGGAATATGTAAACAAAATGAAAGATTTGTTAGGAAAATGGGTGAGGGGTAAAGAGGTGGCAAGTTTTGAGGCAAAGTTGGATCTTGTTGCTCCAGAGCATTTCCTAAGCATGTGTAAGGCTGATGTAAAGCAGTGTCTATGGGACAAAGATGTAAAGTCTGTGGATGAGACGGCTGTTTTAGCTGATGCCTTTGAACAGACTCCAGCGTCTATTGAGAGCAGGCCACAGAAGAGGGGCTTAGAACTGGTGGGAAGGGAGGATCCCATTTTGCCCCTGGGAGCCTAAACATTCTCTTACCCAAAAACATCCCTCTACTGGTAACTCCTATCCCAAATCTCCTGTAAAAGCAGAAGAGCCCAAAAGGTGCCATCAGTGCAATTCCACTGATCACCTGAGGAATAAATGCTCTGTGCTAGGAGGAAGCAGACAACCAATAGCTCATGTTAGTTCTGCTGTCCTCAACACAGAAACCCCCCAAGCAATTGAAACCTATCATATTGGTTTTGTGAGGCCTCTGCAGAACCAGATATTGAGCATGTTAAGGTTGTCCAAATTCATGGCGGGGAGCACTTGGGGCAGAGGGATACAGGGGCCCAGATATCTCTGGGTAAGTAGAGTGGGGTCCCAAAGGCCAGTATGTTGCCTGGCCAAATGGCACAGATTGTGGGAGTGGGCGAAAGCAAATTCCTCATACCACTAGCTAAAATCCATGTGGTGTGGGAAGGTTTGGAAAGTGTTTTGACTGTGGGGGTAATGGAACACCTCCTAGTTGACCTGCTTCTTGGTAATGATTTTTTCCGTGTAGCTCAGGTTAAAGCATTTGCCTGCAGCAGGAGGGAGTGTTATGCTGGGACCCCTGAGGGAAAGGGTAATGCCTGCCAGGGAGAGACCAACCAAGGTTGTTAGCTGCCAGGAGGTCACAGCTGAACCAGAGATAAACCTGGCTCTAGGGAGCAGAGAGAAATGTGTCCCAGAGGAGAGCCCAGAGAAGGGGCAGGGAATCTCAGAAACCACTGAGATGGGTGAGAATTCCTGTGACTCTGTAACACAGGGAAGCAGGGGGCTTCCAAGCATGGGAGGGGCTGATACTAGCGTCTTTCCAGCAGAAGGCAACATGCCCTCAGGCGCAGGGGCAGGAGAGGTGTTGTCAGTGATTAAGGAAACTGTCCCAGTTGTTAGCTGGCAGAGTTTTGCCAAGAGACAACAAGAGACAGAACCCTTCCTAGGGAGCACAGAGGAATGAGTCTTAGAGGGGGGGCCCAGAGGAGAAAACTGGGGAAGGAATCCATGCTCCTCAATCCCAACCCGCAGCCCCCCGCCATCCCAGCCCTGGCACCCTCACCCTTGGCATGCTCCTCAATCCCAACCTGCAGCTACCCCCTGCCATCCCACCCTGGCACCTCCACCCCCATCATGCTTCTCAATCCCAATCCACAGCCCCTCCCCCTGCCATCCCAGCCCTGGGCCTCTAGCCACCGCCTCTTCACCTGCCTCCTGGCCCGTGGCAACCTGCTCTCTCAGAGAGGGCCTGCCCATTATCATAGAATCATATAAGATTAGGGTTGGAAGAGACCTCAGGAGATCATCTAGTTCAATCCCCTGCTCAAAGCAGGACCAGCACCAACTAAATCATCCCAGCCAAGGCTTTGTCAAGCCGGGCCTTAAAAACCTTTAAGAATGGAGATTCCACCACCTCCCTAGGTAACCCATTCTAGTGCTTCACCACCCTCCTAGCGAAATAGTGTTTCTTAATATCCAACCTAGACCTCCCACACTGCAACTTGAGACCATTGCTCCTTGTTCTGTCATCTGCCACCATTGAGAACAGCTGAGCTTCATCCCCTTTGGAACCCCCTTCAGGTAATTGAAGGCTGCTATCAAATCCCCCCCTCACTCTTCTGCAGACTAAACAAGCCCAGTTCCCTCAGCCTCTTCTCGTAAGTCACGGCTTTGTCATCTGGCCCCAAAACCTTCCAGTCTCACTGCAGTGCTAGTGAAGAGCTAAGGCAGCCACCCTCAGCCCTGCTGTCATCCTGGCAGCTGCATCCCCCCCTCCCAGCTAATGCTCAGGCAGTGCTGGGGGGGATTAGCTGCACTGCAGCCTCTTGGAATGGGAAGAAATTTGGCTAGGGGAGCCACAAATTTAAAAGCTGAATGATAAAGTATCAACAGATGGGAAGCCAATGCTTATTTCTACCTCTATCCTGCAGGTCAGTCTGGTGCTTGTGAAGTAAAGAGAGTAAGTGCACTGGATAGACACGCTCCCCCACTCCTGCCCACAGCTCTCACACCCCTGTGCCAATGCACTTTTGTCCTGACCTGCAGCCCCTTGCTATTCCAGATCTGAGATCCCCGCTCTGCCAAAGCTCCCCACTCCTGACCTGCAGCCCCCCAGCTATTCCAGCCCTGAAAAGACAGCTGTCCTAACTTCTAGAAAGATTCTGCAATGTGTGGCCTCGGCTGAGACCAAACGGATTTCCACTCATTTGCCTGCAAGACACCACGCACCAGGGTACAGCAAGTTCAGCCTCCATTAGAGCAAACGGAGACAGACATTTAGGAGGGCAGAGTAGCTCAGTGTGTTTCCACTGTGCTAATTCCTCTCCTACAAGCCAGTGACACTAACACACTGCTATTGACGCTATCCTTCTCTAGCACCATTAATCAGAGGATCTCAAAGCACTCTAGACAGGAAATTAACTCTTGACCCTGCCTAGCAGGCATTATTCCCAATTTACACATGTTACAGCTGTTTATTTCAAGAATTAGTTTGGCCGGGGGTCACCGGAGCCACAGCCCCATGCTGAGCCTGGCCTCGCCTCCCCTCCCCTCCCCCCGAGCCAGCACAGCAGGAGCATTGATTAGCTAATCCAACAGGTGCCCAGGGTACACGGCAGGAGCTGGAAATGGGGACAGGGCTTGGTTCTGATCTTAACTGCACCACTGTGGCTACGGCAACATTACAAGCTCCCTCCCTGGGAGAGCGGCAAAGAGTCCTGTGGCACCTTATAGACTAACACACGTATTGGAGCATAAGCTTTCATTGGTGAATACCCACTTCATCGGACATGCATCTGACGAAGCGGGTATTCAGCCACAAAAGCTTATGCTCCAATACGTCTGTTAGTCTAGAAGGTGCTACAGGACTCTTTGCTGCTTTTACAGATCCAGACTAACATGGCTACCCCTCTGATACTTGACTCCCTGGGAGAGGGATCAACATGTCTCCTCACTTTCCAGCCTGGTTGCCAGCTGCAGCGGGACACAAATGGAGGGGACGTTCTCACAGGCCGGCTGAACTCCTCAGTGAGAGTCAGCGTTGCCGAGTCGAGCCTAGCTCCCAGCAGGCCGGCTGTTAGGCTGGGCAAGGATTCAGCTACAGACACGTTAGACAGCGCGGCCCAAACTGTCAGCACCTATGTTGTGTCTACAACAGCACACTAAACCTGGGTTTGGGGGACTCGGGTTTGCGCGCTCAGTGTTTCCAAGCCCATGCTTGAGTGTCCACACTGCATTGTGCTAATGCATCCACGCTGCACCACGTGGCCTTCTGACTCAGGGCTGTGGCTTGAGCCGCGTCCACACTGCAAAAATGACGGGACTCGGGCTCTGACCCACCTTCTAGCAGGGTCAGACCTGAGTCAGACTGATTTGTGTGTGGCTGGAAGGGTGGCTTGGGCTCAAACCCAAGTTGGAACCTGGGCTTAGTGTGCAGTGAAGACGTATCCTTGCAGGTAGCCTTCCAGAGCAAGCGGGTTGCCCCACCTTTGACATAAGGAAGCTAATTAAAGCTGTACGCCTTCTCAGGCCTGACCCACGTAAGGGCTGCAAGTCACAGCATACAACAGCCCACATTGGCCCAAGTCTGCAAGGCTCAAGATTGGGTCTGAGCATGCTCAGACCCAGAGGCTGCACTGCCTTGTTAAAAGCTAAGGCATTTGCAGGTGCACCACGCTGAGAGAATTGCTTTGCTGGCAGGACAGGTTCCCGTCTCCCTAAGGAAAGCTAAGGTTGAATGGGATGAGCCCAAGTGACACCAGGAGAGGTGAAATGAAGGGGCTGGCATATCTTGCAGTTCCAACTTACTTGAAATGCAGATCCTTAAACGTGAAGTGAGTCTCTACAATGCCCGTGGTCTTCACCCTGGTCTTTAGCACATCCTGCTGGGTTGGAATGTAGTCCCCTCTGGCTATCCTCTCCAGGTCATTCAGGTAGCTGCAGCGAGAACACAAAGGAAGCTGCGTCAGCAAGGCAAGCCAAAGGACGTGGTTTGGTGCAGTCTCAGGGCTCTGGTGGAGTAAAGGGGCATCTTACGTACTCCAAGGGCCAACTGCCCCGCCTCTCCGTGGGTTTCTGCTACAGCCTTCACTGCGAGCCGCTCCTCCCCAATAGCCATCCTACAAGCCACTCCCCAATATATCTTCAGACTCCCTACTACTTAACACAGTACTCAGTGATCTCAACTCATAGTAGGGGAGCCCCAGCGGCCCAAGGTGAACTCAGCTCTGCAACCGACTCTTAGAATAATCAAAATTAGCTCTATTATTGAGGAAAGGAAGAACAGTTGGCATTTAGGACCCCCCAAAAGACACCCATGCCAAGGAGGAAGGAAAGATCCCAATCCCTGTCTTTATTCAGAGTTTTGGAACCCATGTCCCTTGCCTAGCAAGTGTTACTTAGTTGATGGCGAGTCCCTCCATCATAACAAAAGGCCAAGTACAGTTCTACTGTACTTGATTCACATAATCAGGATAATAACACTTTATTCTTCCTGCCCAAATAACAGAGAAACTGGGGGATCCCACAGCCCCTAAAGTGACCATCTAGGCGGGGTGGGTGTGCCTATGCAAATAAGATCAGCCCCTGACGTTCTTTTCCACAACCCGCCACAGCTCACCACCAGATGTCACAGTAGATCTCATCCTGACCTTGCTTACATTTGTTAAGTAAAGTCCCCTTTACACCTATCTGCTGGCCAGCGAGTAGGGGAAAGAGACTGGCAGAAACTCCAGCAAGCTCGATCTGTTCCCTAGTGTGAGCATGCAGCCCCAGCCCAAACAGACAAACACAGTGCAGGTGGGGAATCATGTGAGAAAGGGACCCCAGCTGCACTTCATCCTCCATATAGAGCCATGGCCCATGGAAACTACATAGAATCATAGATGATTAGGGTAGGAAGGGACCTCAGGAGGTCATCTAGTCCCACCCCCTTCTCAAAGCAGGACTAATCCCCAACTAAATCATCCCAGCCAGGGCTTTGTCAAGCTGGGCCTTAAAAACCTCTAAGGATGATGAGCCCCCTCATCATTTTTGTTGCCCTCCACTGGACGCTTTCCAATTTTTCCACATCCTTCTTGTAGGGTGGGACCCCAAACTGGACACAGTACTCCAGATGAGGCCTCACCAATGCCGAATAGAGGGGAACGATCCCATCCCTCAATCTGCTGGCAATGCCCCTACTTATACAGCCCAAAATGCTGTTAGCCTTCTTGGCAACAAGGGCACGCTGTTGACTCATATCCAGCTTCTCGTCCACTGTAACCCCTAGGTCCTTTTCTGCAGAACTGCTGCTTAGCCAGTCAGTCCCCAGCCTGTAGCAGTGCATGGGATTCTTCCGTCCTAAGTGCAGAGTTCCTAAGTGCAGGACTCTGCATTTTCCTTGTTGAACCTCATCAGATTTCTTTTGGCCCAATCCTCCAATTTGTCTAGGTCACTCTGGACCCTCTCCCTACCCTCCAGCATATCTACCTCTCCCCACAGCTGAGTGTAATCCACGAACATGCTGAGGGTGCAATCCATCCCATCATCCAGATCATTAATAAAGATGGCAAACAAAACTGGCCCCTGGACCGACCCTTGGGGCACTCCGCTTGATACCGGCTGCCAACTAAACATCGAACTGTTGACCACTACCCGTTGAGCCTGACAATCTAGCCAGCTTTCTATCCACCTTATAGTCCATTCATCCAGCCCATATTTCTTTAACTTGCTGGCAAGAATATTGTGGGAGACCGTATCAAAAGCTTTGCTTAAGTCAAGATATATCACATCCACCTCTTTCTCCATATCTACAGAGCCAGTTATCTCATCATAGAAGTCAATCAGGCTGATCAGGCATGACTTGCCCTTGGTGAATCAATGTTGACTGTTCCTGATCACCTTCCTCTCCTCCAAGTGCTTCAAAATGGTTTCTTTGAGGACCTGCTTCATGATTTTTCCAGGGACTGAGGGTGAGGCATATGGTTGTGCTCCAAGGACAAACAAGCAAGTGCACTGGGTCTCCCAAGCTGATTGCAAGTGTGAGCCCCAGAAGATGGAGCCCGAGTCTCTGTTGGCGAAAGGGTTAATTGCCCACCGTGACCACCGCTGGAAAGCACAGCCCTGAGAATGGCTGGGTGGGGGGAGAGGGGGAGGAATGGTGGCAGGTGCATGGTGGGTCTGTGGAGCTGGGACTGAGAAGGGTAGCAACTCCAGAGCCATGGCGTGAGCCTGTGTCACGTCTGAGACACGCTTGGGCTTACCACCACCTGGGGGGAAGCACAGTTCTGCAGCTCTACCAGCAGGGTGCACATGGGGGTGATGAATGTTCTCCTGGCTTGCGTGGGCTGCTGAGATCTCCTGGCCCGGGACTGTTTAAGGTGACGGGATGGGGGTGGAGGATACATGAGAGGCCAGACTGGGCTGTGGGCAGGGCTGGATGGATGCTGAGAGAGGGACTCCCTCTTCATGTGGGTAGAGCATGTGGGTCCTGGGAGCTGGATCAGCACCAGCAGCCTCTCTGTGGGTGAGGCTGGAGCATTCGCTTGGGCTTCCCCACATGCCAGGCCTGGCCGGGGCATCCTCCGCTCAGTGGAACATAGGGGTGCCTAGCAGGGGCTGCTGAACTCTGTTCACTTGCGATCAAAGGCAGATCGGAAGGCTGGGCAGCTGGTGGGTGCCCGGGGAGTCGCTGTAATGAGGCAGGGCCTCTGCCCAGCCTGCTGACGACTCACCCACTGGGTCTCTAAGCCCAGGTGCCCCTTGGGTGAGCTGACAAGTCACAGGGGCATGGTCCCTACTCCCTCTGAAAGGGCCAGGGTCGCCCCCCAGGAAGATGCATGGCCAAGTGAAACTTCACAAACAGCCCTTTGATCTGTACCTGCTCCATGCCGGGGCAGACCCACAGAGTGCGTCTTAGGAGGCAGCAGGTGTCCTGGCTGGGAGCTCAGTTCTCTGCCCGGCAGTGCCACATCCAGCCACCAGAGGGAGCAAGGTGGCCACAAATCTCCTCCTCTGGCAGGCCAGTGTCGCCCAGTGGGGTCCGGGGGGCAGCCTCCGCAGAGCCAGGCTAATGTGAGACAGAGCCACAGCCTCCAGCCAACTGCATGTATCCACAGGGCTGGTGCCTGAGGGGCAGGCGGCCTGCAAGGCCTAGCTTGCTGGCAGCCCCACACCATGGAAAACCCCGTGTTGTTCCAGGCCCAACCCAAAGGGATTTTTTTAAAAATTTTTAACAAATTGAAAATTGAAAAAAAGAGAAAAGGTGATGGTCAAACAAGCAATATTTCTTTCCAGCAGCCGGCAGCCCCAGCACAAGGTCTGGCCCTTTGTTACACACCCTGGTTCCTCTTTTTCACACGAAAGGATGGTTTGAAATGAAACGTGGTTTCTAAACCAGAAAACTGAAACTTTTTGATTTTTCTTAAAAAAATTATTTTCCACCAGGACAAAATGGTCAAAATTGACAGGAATTTGCTAAATATTCCAGTCTGGCCACATTTGTGTTTTTGGCTCAAAAGAAATTTGGCCAAAAATGTTGCCCGCTTCTACTCAGTCCCCCTTCCCCCCCCCCCCCCCCCCCCCCCGCCCCCCAATGAGCCCCAGGGACCCCAGAGCTCTGGGAGTCCTTTTCAAAGGGATCCAAACACCCAATCCCCGTTAGTTTTGAAAATCAGTCTTTTGGGTGCCTCAACCAACCTTAACTCTGAGTTTCCTGGATTATAATGCCTGCTTTTGGGGAATATTTGCAACATCCCTGCAATGGTTTTTTTGACCCTTTTCTTACTCATACATGCTAGCAACCTGCACATGCCCCCCCAACTCCTCCGTCAGCCGTGACTCTCAGCCAGTGCGTAAAACAGAAGGTTTATTAGTCAACAGGAACACAGTGTAGACCAAAACTAGTAAGCAGGAAGTTACAGCAAAGGCCATCTTGGCGGAGGGGTGGTGGGATCCAGAGCCCCCTGCGTCCCAACCAGGAGACTGACTGGCTTCTAGCAGCCCATCCTCAGTCACTCCCAGAGGCCCCTCCTTCATTCTTTGTCTCTTTCCCAGACAAGCAGGTCACCTGGCCTCCACTTCTCGCTTTGTTCTCCAGCGCCTCTGGCTGGCTCCTAGAGAGAACGGGCCCTGGCCATCAGGTGCCAGGATACAGGGTGTTGGCCATTCTCTGTGCCCAGGCAGCCAGCTGGCAGTCACACCTGACTCGAGGGGTCTCTGCAATGATCACAGACCCTCATCCCACCTCCTAGATACTTGAGTAACACATAGGGGAAACTGAGGCACACACAGTATTCAGCCGAAACATTAAGCACATTCCCACTTTGTCACAATGGCCTTCTTCCAAGGGCCTCACTTGTAACCCACCAGGGAAATGTAGCTGTCCCTGTCAGATCCCGTGTCACAACCCCTGCAAAGCCACGCTGTGGGACTGTCCACATTTACCTCTTGGTGGTTTGCCAGTACAGCACCCAGTAATCACCCCCTCTGCAGCTGCCTGGAGCTCCCAGCACACACAGAGCCCAGGGGGATGAGGTTGTGCTTGTCTCAATCTGTGCCCAGCAGGCCCAGTCCCATGCTGTGGTGCATCTATTGGAGGCCAGTGTCTCAGTCATGGGCAGTCGCCAGCATGCCTGGTGGAGCAGGACAGTGTGCCCATAGGTGGGACCAGCATACCAGGTGCTGGGCTGAGTCATTGAACCCCAAGAGTAAAGCACAGGCTGAGCTGGAGGAGCCTGTCGGTTAACTCAGCCTGTAGGGGCCTCTTAAAACCTTGATGGGTGTGGCCACACTGGCTGGCACGTGCCAGCTGACTTGGGCTCACCAGGCTCAGGTTAAGGGGCTGTTTAATTGTAGCGCAGACGTTCGAGCTTTGGGATCCTCCCACCTCACAGGGTTCTAGTGCCCTGGCTCCCGCCTGAGCCCAGATGTCTACATTGCAGTTCAACGACCCTTTAGCCCAGCTCAGCTGGCACGGGCTAGCCATGGGGTTTTAATTGCAGTGTAGGCATCTCCCAGTGCCCCAGCCACTACTTGAGGAGGACAGAGGGGTGCTGGGGTGAGCATGGGGTTTGGGAGGTGCAGTTCTGTCCCATACAAAGCTGGTGAGATGCACTAGTGAGCCTTCACTGGCACTTTGCACTAGGCAGGGAGATGCCTTGTCCCATGAATGGCCCTCGGGGAATGCAGTTAATAATAAACAGCTGCTGATGGAATGATTCAGTGCCATACCTTGGACTGGAGGGGGCTCAGCATCTTGCCTGGAGAGCCAGAGTCAATATTGCACTGTGGGCTGTGAGGACAGAGTAACACAGGAGGTATGTCGGGGTGGCTGGCTGGGGAGGGAAATGGGGGGCTGGTTGCTGTTAGAGAGCTTATTCCTTCACTCTCCCACTTCCCTGGTCCTTCTCGTATGAACAGAGAGCAACAATACCCGAAGTCCGAAGGTACAAACAATTCGATGTTTATTGGGGTGAACTTCCAGCAAGCTTAAATACAAGTTCCTTTTTCCTTATTTTCGAATCCCAACTTACTTCCTGTTTGCCCCTAATTTATATAGTAATATTCTTAGCTATACCTTAACCAATCATTCTACTGAAATTTAACTAACCAATCCTAACATATTGTAACATGATTAGCTAACCAATTATATCCCACTACCTTAATTAGATTACACCCAGCAAAATTAATTATACAGCAGACAGAAACAATCACAGAACCAGACAGAGATTATACAGACAAACAATAGCAAAGTGGGAACTATAATGACAAAACAATACAGAAGTGAGGATTTCACATCCCAGTATTGATAAGTGAGTTCTTGCCAGACAGGATGCTATCAAACTAAGTTTCCTTTTACATTTTCTAGGCACTTCCCTTTCTCTGGAGGTGATAGGAATACAATCCTGTCCTGATAGTGCCTGACAGCCCAATAGCACCTTATTTCAATGTGACTAGTTTGGAATGTGAGGATGTGACTGTTCACTTCCTAGCTTATGGCTGCCTCTGCTGCTTAGCCAAAGGCCTTAGCCTAAGAACAGGGCCTCAAACTGTCACTGTAAGAGAAGGCCCTTACACCAGCAGACAGTGATTTTGATTCTTTCTTTTATACCTCTAGAACTAGCCAAGTGATAAGAATACACCTAAATTCTTAAAGTACAGGCCTTTACAGACAGGCCTGAATATCTATATCCTAACAGTTGCATTGTGTGAACTAGGCTGGGATCAAGTCCCTGCAAACCATGGCTCAGTTCTAGTGTCTGGCCAAGCTTTGCTCAGTGCACCATGGTGGCTTTCTGCTCTCTTGGCATTTCCCTTCCCCCGTGTGCCCCCCAGCAGCCTCTGGGCTGTGTGAGATTGTGCTGGGCTGCCTGTGACCCCACAGGGCTGTCCTGCTGGGTAGGGATGGATGGAGCACAGCAGCACCCCAACCCTTCCCTGCACATCTGCTGCCCATTGGCACAGCCAGTGCCAGAGACGCCTCCGAGGGATTTCCCCACAGCCCTCCTCCCTTCAGTCAGGAATGTGTCCAGGAATGAGGAGTAGCTGCTGGCTGCTCTGTGCTCCCATCGAAACCACACCTGGCAGCAGTGGGGGCTCAGTGATATCATTTCCCAAGGGAAAATAACCAAAGCATTTGTGCTCCCTGTGAAGGGTTATGCCCCTTGGGAAGCCACCTGATGTGCTGAGATACCACTGAGTCGACCTGTTCTGCCAGCATGGGCCCTCTTTAACCTGGCTTGCTGAGCCAGGCTTTTAAAACCTCCTCTAACGCACACACAGGCAGGGCCACACCCAGCTGCAGATCAGCTCTGGGAAGACTCAGTTAAGGGACTTGCTCCAGCACTCAGATGTCCACCTCCCTTGCAGTGCAGACCCAAAGGTATATTATGAAAGTCGCGCCCTCCCTCAATGTGGAGAGAGGTGTGCACAACTTCTCACCCCCCAGGTTAGAAATTACAGAAACTGGATTTAATAATAAACAAAACAAATTTTATTAACTATAAAAGGCAGATATTAAGTGGTAAAAGGGGTAACAAACAGAACAAAGCAGATTACTAAACAAATGAAATCAAACACACAAACTAAGCTAGTTTCATTAAAGAAATTGGTTACAAATAGATATTGTCGCAGGCAGTTTGCAAAGTTTCTGTGGTTCAGAATTCCAGTTATATTCCTTTTCAGACTGGACCCCTGTCTCAGTCTGGACTCCCCCCTTGCCTTCCCTTTTGCAGTCTTTCTTCTTGGGCAGACAGCCCATGGAGAGGAGGAGTCCTGTTTGCCTTCCTCCCCACCCTTAAATAGGATTTACATAAGGAGGGAATCCTTTGTTTCCCAAATGTGACCCCCCGCCCTTCCCTTACAGTGGAAAGTTACAAGAAGTCCCAGGTAACGGTTTAGTATCAGGGGAAAAGATTAGCTGACTTTGTAAGGTTACAGCATCCATGAGTCATTGGCAGTATGGAGCTTCCTGTTGGGATCCAGGAAGGCTTCACGGTGTATTGTCCTTGAATCATAGAATCATAGAATCATAGAATATCAGGGTTGGAAGGGACCTCAGGAGGTCATCTAGTCCAACCCCCTGCTCAAAGCAGGACCAATCCCCAACTAAATGATCCCAGCCAGGGCTTTGTCAAGCCTGACCTTAAAAACTTCTAAGTGTTCCACCACCCTCCTAGTGAAAAAGGTTTTCCTAATATCCAACCTAAACCTCCCCCACTGCAACTTGAGACCATTACTCCTTGTTCTGTCATCAGCTACCACTGAGAACAGTCTAGATCCATCCTCTTTGGAACCCCCTTTCAGGTAGTTGAAAGCAG
The DNA here is from genome assembly GCF_015237465.2 of Chelonia mydas. NCBI lineage: Eukaryota > Metazoa > Chordata > Testudines > Cheloniidae > Chelonia > Chelonia mydas. The sequence continues at coordinate 47,941,674 of NC_057853.1, forward strand.
CTATCAAATCCCCCCTCATTCTTCTCTTCCGCAGACTAAATAATCCCAGTTCCTTCAGCCTCTCCTCATAAATCATGTGTTCCAGTCCCCTAATCATTTTTGTTGCCCTCCGCTGGATGCTTTCCAATTTTTCCACATCCTTCTTGAAGTGTGGGGCCCAAAACTGGACACAATACTCCAGATGAGGCCTCACCAATGCCGAATAGAGGGGAACGATCAAGTCCCTCCATCTGCTGGCAATGCCCCTACTTATACATCCCAAAATGCCATTGGCCTTCTTGGCAACAAGGGCACACTGTTGACTGATATCCAGCTTCTCGTCCACTGTAACCCCTAGGTCCTTTTCTGATCCTTGCTGATGGGCCACCAGCCCAGTCTGGCTTTTCCATTGTTGTACCTGAAGTGTTAACAGAGGGCGTCACCCAAAGTAGCATAGTTGAAATACAGATACATAGTCAATATTCCTAACTTCAGGTACAGAAATGATACAGGCTTACAAACTGGATAATCATATTCAGTAAATCATAATCTTTCCAATATCTCACACGAGCCATCTGGCATAAAGCATATCTCAGTTATGTCATATTCATATCATAAGCATATTTTCATAAGGAATATGGAATGCAATGTCACACTCCTGACACCTCGCTCTCCTGGGCACGTTAGCTCCTCTGGGTCCCCCCTTCACCCAAGAGTTACAGGGGAAATGGGCAGCTCCCTACAGAGGCAGTGTTAAACTGAGATGCCCCACCTCCCCAGCGCTGCCCAGGTCCAGAGCCAGTGGGATGCAGTAGTGCAGGGCTCTGCACTCTAAGGGGAAATTGCGCCCCACCAGGCAGGCTCCATACCATGGGTGCTGGAGCGTGAATGCACATGGCTTCTTACAGTACACCCTGCTAGGAGAGGCTGTGGCCGGAGTAGCCTGGAGCTCCCCCACAGCCAGCATCCCCTGCCTGTCTCAGTACAGGAAGAGAGGGTTGTGGGTCAGGCCTGTCCTGGCGCAGGCAGAGGGAGTTGTGGGTCAGACCCATCCCAGCACCTGCAGAGAGGGTTCAGGGTCAGGCCCATCCCGAGATGGTCAGAGAGGGTTCTACGTCAGGCTTGTCCCGGTGCCAGCGGAGAGGGATCTAGGTCAGGCCAGTCCCGGCGCCGGCAGAGAGGGCTCTGTGTCAGGCCTGTCCCAGCGTGGAGCAGAGAGGGTTCTCTAGATCAGGCCTGTTCTGTGGCAGGGAGAGAGCATTCTGGGTCAGGCCCGTCCTGGCGCCAGCAGAGATGATTTAGGGTCAGGTCCGTCCCAACGCTGGCAGAGAGGGTTCTGGGTCACCCCTGTCCCGGCACAGGGCAGAGATGGTTTGGGGTCAGGTCCCCCCAGGTGAGAGCAGTGCACCGTTGGGCCCTGTTCCTCACTCCCCCTGGTGCCCCCCTCCAGGGCCGGCCGGCCTGGCCTTCCGTCGCACAGTCTGAGCTCAGGCAGGAGGGGCTCCATGGCCTGAGACTCACCCTTTCCTGCCTGCGCCTCTATCGGCTCCCCTCCCGCACCTCAGGAACCCTGCAGGACCGGGTGCTGGCCTGGGCGATGCTGGGCTCTGCCCTATCTTGGACGGGCCTAGGGCTGGCACTCCCTATCTAGCTCCACGCTCCCCGGGGCTTCGTGGGCGCAAAGGGATCTCTTTCCTCCAACAGAAACCGGCCCCACACATCCAGCTGATCACTGCAGGGGGGCAGGGGTGTCTGGGGGGGGGTCTTGCACTGCCCCAGGGGAGGGGATCCCAGCCCGACTGGGGATTCACCCATTGTCATCCAGAGCCCTGGAAAGCATCACTCCCACCCCCAGCAGGGAGGCACACACTAGTTCACAGATGGGGAAACTGAGGCACAGAGAGGGTAGTGACTGGCTCAGGGTCACAGTGCTGTCCTGTGGCAGAACCTGGCATGGAACCCAGGTATCCTGGCCCCCAGACCAATGCAGTAAGCACCTGGGCAGCCTTGCTGTGTGCTAGCAGGCATCACTGAGTCAGTCCCAGTGGGAGAAGCCAGGCCAGGCATCCGCTGAGGACCTTGATCCCTCCGGATCTGCCTCTGCAGAGATCCAGGATCACAGGCAAAGCAGCTGTGTGGGGCCGTTCCCTGGACATATCCAGGCATCGCTGTGCCATCACCTTCACGGCCAGTGGTGCCCTGAGACCCCCGTGCCAGGCTGAGATCCTGGCGCCCTGGGCACAGGCACCTCACACACGTTGGGGATGAACGTTTCTGGACCCCACATGAGCAGAAAGCTCAAGGTGCTGTCCCAGTCTGACTGAGTGGGGTCCCTGCCATGTTGTCCCCGAGCAGGTCAGGGAGTGGGGTGGGTTCAGGGTGGATCTGACAGAGGTGCCCCCTAGAGATAATGTGATGTCTCCCCCCCGCCCCTCCCCCCAGGTCCATGTTCAAAGGCTCCACCTAGAGCGAATCCCCCAGCCAGCCCTGGCACATGGCTCAAGGAGAACCCGGGGGTGGCAGACAGGCTGTGGCCATGGCAGGATGCACTGGGGGGGCCATGAGATTGTGCACTCAGTGCCAACACCTCTGTCAGCCTAGCACTTTGTGGGCTGGGGTCCCCTGCCTGGACCCCCCCTGCCTTGGGCAGCCTCAAGCCCCTCTTCCCAGCAGGGCCAGGGGCAACTTGGCCATGTGGCTGCCTGGCCTCCTGCTGCGTGGAGAGTGGGCATCAGTGTGTGGGGCGCTCGGCCCAGCACTGCCCCATGCTGGCATCATGCCAGGGCTCTGCCAGCCCCTGCACCAAGGGCACCCAGCCTGCTCTGCCAGGGGAGAGACTCCCCCTGTACCACAACCTCCGGCCTGGGCAGAGGCAGGGGCAGGGCACAGGGGTAGCGCGGTGGGGAACAGAGGCGTCCGAGGGTCCCCACGAAGTGGGCACATGTGAGATGGTTGCCATGGGTTAGGGGTCTCGTGGCACCTGATGCTGGCTTTAGGATGGGTGTGCCGATGCCTTCAGGAATGGAAAGTGGGCACATTGTTCTGCCAGCGTGTCCAGGGCATGAGCTGTCCTAAGGATGGGTGGGGTGGGGGCCATGCCATGAGATGGGGTGGAGGGGCTGTGCCTCAGGGGAGAGGGTGGAGGCCGTAACATGGGTGGGGATGGGGAAGACCGTGACCCAGGGTGGGGAGGGGGGAAGCTGGGCCGCAAGGTGGGGAGGGGGGTGCCATGCCTAGGAGGGGGAGCGGGGGGGTGTGAGGCCGGGCCGCAGGCTGGTGCTGGCGTCTCATCTGTATGCTCCGTGTTTCAGTGCCTCGGAGGCACCTTCACCCACTCCATGAAGTCGACCAAGGATTACCCAGACTAGGTGATCAACTTCATGTGCACTCACCCGCTGATGTACCATGCCGTGTACCCCGTGCACCGCCAGCCGCTGGTGGTGCGCAGCAACGTGCACTACAAGTTCACCACCGTGGCCGTGGACCAGGTGGACACAGCTGTGATGTTATTGACAGAATCTGTAACCGTATAGATCATTGTTGCAACCAAAGTCCTATAGTGGCACCAAATCTTGTATAAAGGGGGTTAAACAAGGTGTCTAAGACAAGGTTGTGGTTTGCTGGTTATGATTACGCTGTCTATATGTGTCTATCATTTTTGTAGTTAAAGTTATGAATATTGGCTCTATACTGTCTGTATTTCAAACTCGTGCTATGCTTCTGGGTGACACCCCAGACAAGTTGGTGTCATCTCTGCCTAGCCTGCTTGATGGCCCATTAAGGACCATCAGCTATACAACTGACCCATTGAGAGAAGGCAGATACACCTTGTGATTCAGCAAGGTATGCAGGGACTTGCCCATGTGACTCCAAACTCCATTTTGCTGTAATTTTCCACAGTAAGAACACAGAGGTGTTCTTACACCTGGAAAAGACTATAAAAGGCTGATGCCTCATCTCCATCTTGTCTTCAGTCCTGCTTCTTACCTCTGGAGGGACTTTGCTACACTGAAGCTTTGAACCAAGGACTGAATGACCCATCTCAGCTGTGGATGTGCTCCAGAGACGTGATTTGAACCTGCAGTTTATTCCATCACTGCTATAAGCCTGAACCAAGAACTTTGCCATTTCTGTATGTAATTGATTCCATTTAGCCAATTCTAGCTCTCATCTATATCTTTTTCCTTTTATGAATAAACCTTTAGAGTTTAGATTCTAAAGGATTGGCAACGGCGTGATTTGTGGGTAAGATCTGATTTGTATATTGACCTGGGTCTGGGGCTTGATCCTTTGGGATCAGGAGAACCTTTTTTCTTTTACTGGGGTATTGGTTTTCATAACCATTTGTCCCCCTAACAAGTGGCACTGGTGGTGATACTGGGAAACTGGAGTGTCTAAGGGAATTGCTTGTGTGACTTGTGGTTAGCCAGTGAAGTGAGACCGAAGTCCTCTCTGGCTGGCTGGTTTGGTTTGCCTTAGTGGTGGAAAAACCCCAGCCTCTGGCTGTAACTGCCCTGCTTGAAGAAATTGGTCCTGAATTGGCACTCTCAGTTGAGTCCTGCCAGAACCAGCATCTTCACACTTGTATCTCAATGTGTTTTGATTCTGAAGTAGCCTTAGGGCATGGCTACTTGCGAGTTACAGCGCATTAAAGCAGCCCCGTGCGCTCTAACTCACGACGCATCCACACGGGCAAGGCATGTAGAGCGCTCTGACTCCGCGGCTAGAGCGCTGCTGGTACTCCACCTCGGCGAGTGGAATAATGTTTGATGTGCCCCCCGCTGGAGCGCCACGGCACCTGTGTGGACACCCTGGTCCTATAGTGCGCTCTGATCGGCCTCCAGAAATGTCCCACAATGCCTGTTCTAGCCACTCTGGTCATCACTTTGAACTCTACTGCCCTGCCCGCAGGTGACCAACCGTCAGACCCGCCTTTTAAATTTTCTGAGAATTTTGAAAATCCTCTTCCTGTTTGCTCAGCCAGGCGTGGAGTGCTCTCAGCGAATCTTTCCAGTGACCATGCCGCCACACGCCAGGCGAGCCCCAGTATAGAGCAATGGCAAGGCACTGGACCTCATCAGTGTTTGGGGGGAGGAAGCTGTCCAGTCCCAGCTGTGCTCCAGCCATAGGAATTACGATACCTTCAGGCAGATATCAAGGGCCATGCTGGAAAGGGGCCATGACCAGGACACACTGCAGAGCAGGGTTAAAGTGAAGGACCTGCAGCATGCCTACCACAAAGCCCACGAGGCAAACTGCCACTCCGGTGCTGCCCCCGTGACCTGCGGTTTTTACAAAGAGCTGGACGTGATACTTGGGGGCGACCCCACCTCCTCTCCAAGTACCACCATGGACACTTCAGAGCCCCAGTGCAACAAGGCAGGAGGAGGAGGAGCAAAGAGGGAGCGAGGGTGCTGAGGAGGAGGAAGACACCCCGGCATTCCTAGATGCATGCAGCCAGGAGGAAGGTAGCCAGTTGCAGCAGCCGGTGCTTGGGGAAGGACAAACACCAGAGGAGGTTCCCGATAAGTGGCTTTTATTCTGGGAAGGAAGTTATTCGGTGTAGGCTCTTGGGGCAAGGAGGGTTAGGGCTGCATGCATGCCTAGACGCAGAATAGGGCGTTGATGTGCTCTCTCACATCACGGTAATCAGCCTCAGTGATCTCTTTAAGGTCTCATCCAGAACTTGGGCAATGCACTTGCGCAGGTTTCATGGGAGAGCCACTGTGGTCCTTGTCCCAGTAAGGCTAACATGTCCGTGCCACTGTGCCGTGAGGGGTGGGGGGACCATTGCTGCACACAGGCAAGCTGCATATGGGCCAGGGTGGAAGCCGCATTGCAGTAGAAAACCCTCCCTTGCTTCCCAGGTCACCCTCAGCAGCGAGATATCTTCCAGGACGAACTCCTGTGGAAAATGTGGGGACAGTGTTCAGTATAGGGGCCCCCTGCAGCTGTTGGCTCTCCCCAAGGCACAGAGACCCAGAGGACAGTACAGCCGTGAAACAATCACCATTTTGGAAAAAAGAAAAGGAGTACTTGTGGCACCTTAAGAGACTAACAAATTTATTTGGGCATAAGCTTTGGTCCAAATAAATTTGTTAGTCTCTAAGGTGCCACAAGTAAACCTCATTCTTTTTGCTGATACAGACTAACACGACTACCACTCTGAAACCTGTCACCACTTTGGGGCTCCCGGGTGTTATGTGCGCTTGCTTTGGGACAGGCAAAATATGCGATTGTGTAGACTGTGCTTGCCCTCCTTAAGCACGGGGGGGATCATTGCTCTGTCTGGTGTGAACAATGCTGCCTCTGTTAAGTGTTGCATTTTTCCTTTACAGACGCAACCTTGAGATCTCAGCCATCCGTGTTATCACTGGCCGAGAGGCTGCAAAGAATCAGGAAGAGGCCACGTAGAAGCAAAGAGGACATGCTGCATGAAGGCATGCAGCACTCCCTTAATGAAAATCAAAAAGTGCAGGAGTGGTGGGAGAGTGAAAGGAGGGTCCACCAGCAGAATGCGGATCGCTGGCACCAAAGCACAGAGTGGCTGATAAGCATCATGGTGCGCCAAGCGGACTCGATCCAGGCTGTTATAAATATAAAGAGAAGGGTAACCACCTTTCTGTATACAGTGCTATAAAATCCCTCCTGGCCAGAGGCAACATCCTGTTACCTGTAAAGGGTTAAGAAGCTCAGATAACCTGACTGGCACCTGCCTCAAAGGACCAATAAGGGGACAAGATACTTTCAAATCTTGCGGGGTGGGAAGGCTTTTGTTTGTGCTCTTTTTTTACATGGTTGTTCTCTCTTGGGACTGAGAGAGGCCAAACAGAAATCCATCTTCTCCAACCCATCCTAATCCAAGTCTCCAATATTGCAACCAGTGTAGGTAAGCCAGGCAAGGTGGATTAGTTTATCTTTTGTTTTATGTGAATTTTCTCTGTGTTAATAGGGAGGTTTATTCCTGTTTTCTGTAACTTCAAGGTTTTGCCCAGAGGGGGATCCTCTGTGTTTTGAATCTGAATACCCTGTAAAGTATTTTCCAACCTGATTTTACAGAGATGATTTTTACCTTTCTTTTTTTTAAATAAAAGCCTTCTTTTAAGAACTTGACTGATTTTTCCATTGTTCCAAGATCCAGGGGTTTGGGTCTTTGATGATCTTGTAACCAGTTGGTTAGGATATTATTCTCAAGCCTCCCCAGGAAAGCAGGTGTGTAGGGCTTGGGGGGATATTTTGGGGGAAGACGTCTCCAAGTGGGCTCTTTCCCTGTTCTTTGTTTAAAACGCTTGGTGGTGGCAACATACTGTTCAAGGACAAGGCAAAGTTTGTACCTTGGGGAAGTTTTTAACCTAAGCTGGTAAGAATAAGCTTAGGGGGTCTTTCATGCGGGTCCCCACATCTGTACCTTAGAGTTCAGAGTGTGGAAGGAACCCTGACACAGGCGCTCATAGCTATGCAGGTGGAGCACTACCACGCCTTCCCCCGCACCCCCCCCCCCCCGCAGCCCTTGTCCCAAAACTCTTTCCCTTGTGCCCCAATTTCACCTCCAACCCACTTTCCCCAAGCTCCGGGTTCTTATTGCCACTAGCTGCCTCCAGAACCTGTAGCTTCACCACTCAGCCCTGAAAACTACAACCCTTACCCACTGCAGTCAACCCCCATCAGCATGCAGTATAGCCATCCTGAAGTGCAGCACTCATTGCACAGCACGCCAAACAGGAAGGCTGAGTATGATAACAGGACACATGCAAACCTGTGATTGTACCATTCCCCACCCCACCTCCTTGCCCTTTGTGTTTCCCAAGCAGTTGTGTTTCTTTTCAATAAATACATTTTCTTTTCATTAAATGGATTTTTTTGCTTTGAAAACATTTTTATTATTGCATAACATAAAAGATACCTTAGCCCAGGAAACCAACAGGCACTGCAAGTCAGTGTATCATACATAGCAAACACAGATTCCTAACATTGGAACCACTGCACTTCACTCCCGTGCAGGGCGCCAGACATTACTGGTGGCTTTCAGCCTCAAATTGCTCCCTCAAGCCATCCCTAATCCTTGCAGCCCCGCACTGGGGCCCTCTAATAGCCCTGCTCTCTGGCTGTTCAAATTCAGCCTCCAGGTGTTGAACCTCCGAGTTCCATGCCTGAGTGAATCTTTCACCCTTCCCTTCACAAATTTTATGGAGGGTACAGCACATGGATATAACCACGGGGATGTTGTCATTGGCCAGGTCCAGCTTCCCATACAGGATGCGCCAGCGGCCCTTTAAACAGCCAAAAGCTCACTCCACAGTCATTCTGCACTGGCTCAGCCTGTTGTTGAACCACTCCTTGCTGCTGTCAAGGCCCCTGTGTAGGGTTTCATGAGCCATGGCATTAAAGGGTAAGCGGGTCTCCACATCTGTAAATAGTTCCAAGGATCACAATGGGTATTTCGACTTCCCCATGGTGATCTTCTGGTCTGGGAAGAAAGTCCCAGCTTGCAGCTTCCTGAACAGGCCAGTGTTCCGAAAGATGCATGCGTCATGCACCTTTCCAGGCCAGCCTGCGTTAATGTCAATGAAGTGCCCACGGTGATCCACAAGCGCCTGGAGAACCATAGAGCAATAGCCTTTCTGATTAACATACTCTGAGGCTAGGTGGGCTGGTGCCAGAATTAGAATATGTGTCCCATCTAGCGCCCCTCCGCAGTTAGGGAAACCCATTTGTGCAAAGCCAGCCACAATGTCATGCACGTTACCCAGAGTCACGGTTCTTCTGAGCAGGATGCGATTAATGGCCCTGCAAACTTGCATCAACACGATTCCAATGGTCGACTTCCCCACTCCAAACTGGTTAGCGACCGATCGGTCACTGTCTGGAGTTGCCAGCTTCCAGATTGCAATAGTCACCGGCTTCTCCACCCTCAGGGCAGCTCTCAATCTCATGTCCTTGCGCTGCAGGGTGGGGGCGAGCTCCTCACACAGACCCATGAAAGTGGCTTTCCTCATCCAAAAGTTCTGCAGCCACTGCTCATCATCCCAGACCTGCATGACGATGTGATCCCACCACTCAGTGCTTGTTTCCTGAGCCCAAAAGCGGTGTTCCACGGTGGTGAGCATGTCCGTGAATGCCACAAGCAAACTCGTGTTGTATGTGTTACCCTCGTTGATATCATTATCGGAGTCCACGCTGTCACTTTGGATCATAAGGAGTAACTCGACTGCCAAACGTGATGTGCTGGTGAGACTCGTCAGCATATTCCTCAGCAGTTGGGGCTCCATTCCCGCAGACCAAAAGGGAAGACAGAGTGCGCAGTACAAAAAAGCATTGAAAGATAGCACCAATTGTGGACGGAAGCAGAGGGATTGCTGGGATGCAAACCGATGCATCACGGGGCGTTGGGACAGGACCTAGAATGCCCCGCACCTCTCACCCCCTTCCCACAAGCCACAGAATGGGAAGAGGTGCTCTGCAGGATAGCTGCCCACAATGCACCTCTCCCAGTGCCGCTGCAAGTGCTGCAACTGTGGCCACGCCAGTGGGCTTGCAGCTGTCAGTGTGGACAGACTGCAGCGCTTTCCCTACTGCACTCTACGAAAGTTGGTTTAACTCAAAGCGCTCCACATTTGCAAGTGTAGCCATGCCCTTAGTAAAGCATTTGGTCAGCTTCTTGAGAAAGGAATTTGCAAGTTAGTGCCCAATCAAGAAACAGTTACTTGACAATGGATTTTGGGATATGCCAATCCACATCTGAGCTTTCCTGGGAATGTTCAAACTAAGATGTAAACGATGGCATTGGCCTGCAAACTGAGTCATGCATGGACATGTAACTTGCCCATGTGACTGCAAACTCCATCATGCTTAGGAGGTTTTCATGCAGGTCCCCACAACTGTACCCTAGAGTTCAGAGTGGGGAAGGAACCCTGACATGAAAACCTCCTAAGCTTACTTTTACCAGATTAGGTTAAAACTTCCCCAAGGTACAAACTATTTTACCTTTTGCCCTTGGACTTTCGCTGCCACCACCAAACATTTATCTGGGTTTATTGGGAAAACGTTGTTTGGAAACGTCTTTCCCCCCAAAATCCTCCCAACCCTTGCACCCCACTTCCTGGGGAAGGTTTGGTAAAAATCCTCACCAATTTGCATAGGTGACCACAGACCCAAACCCTTGGATCTTAAGAACAATGAAAAAAGCATTCAGTTCTTGAAAAGAAACATTTTAATAGAAGAAACAGTAAAAAGAATCACCCCTATAAAATCAGGCTGCTAATACCTTACAGGGTAATTAGATTCAAAACATAGAGAATCCCTCTAGGCAAAACCTTAAGTTACAAAAAGACAGAAAAACAGGAATATCCATTCCATTCAGCACAGCTTAATTTCTCAGCCATTTCAAGAAATCATAATCTAACGCATATCTAGCTAGATTACTTACAAAGTTCTAAGACTCCATTCCTGTTCTGTCCCCGGCAAAACCATCATGGTTTTGCCGGGGACAGCAAAACCATCACACAGACAGACACAGACCCTTTGTTTTTCTCCCTCCTCCCAGCTTTTGAAAGTATCTTGTCTCCTCATTGGTCATTTTGGTCAGGTGCCAGTGAGGGTATCCTAGCTTCTTAACGCTTTACAGGTGAAAGGATTTTTCCTCCGGCCAGGAGGGATTTTAAAGGTGTTTACCCTTCACTTTATATTTATGACAGGGGGATATGCGGAGACCCAAGTGTGGGAGGCCCCACACTTCTCCCACAAGCACTGGAGCAGGGTTGACATGAAGTTGGACCCCTGGTCTGTAAGGACCTCCTTGGGGAACCTCACTCTGCTGAAAATGGTCAGCAGCGCGTTTGCCAAGGTATCTGCCTTGATCGAGGACGGAGCACCGCCTTGTGTAGTGAAATATACCATCACCAGTTTTCTTCCCAGCCCAGGCTGCCTTGCTGAGGGGCCCCACTATGTCCCTAGCCACTGTCAGGGTTCCCTCCCCACTCTGAACTCTGGGGTACAGATGTGGAGACCCACATGAAAGACACCCTAAGCTTATATTCCATCAGCTTAGGTTAAAAACTTCCTCAAGGCACAAATTCCTTTCCTTGTCTTTGGATGGTATTGCTGCCACCACCAAGTGATTTAAACAAACATTCAGGGAGGGGCCACTTGGAGCCCTATCCCTCTCAAAATATCGCCCCAAGCCCCTTCACCCCCTTTCCTGGGGAGGCTTGAGAATAATATACCAACCAAATAGGTAAACAAGGTGAGCACAGACCAGACCCTTGGGTTTTTAGGACACTAAAAACCAATCAGGTTCTTAAAAGCAGAACTTTATTATAAAGAAAAAAAGTAAAAGAAGCACCTCTGTAAAATCAGGATGGAAGGTAATTTTACAGGGTAATAAAAAGATTTAAAACACAGAGGATTCCCCTCTAGACTCAATTTTAAAGTTACAAAACAGGAATAAACCTCCCTCTTAGCACAGGGAAAATTTACAAGCTAAAACAAAAGATAATCTAACACATTTCCTTGCTACTACTTATAATTTCTGTAATTTTAGATATCCCATTTCAGTAGGAGCTGGATTACCAGCTTGGTCTCTCTCTTTGTCTCAAGAGAGAACACACAGAGAGCACAAACAAAACCTTCTCCCCATCCCCCCACCCCAGATTTGAAAGTATCTTCTTTGCCCATTGGTCCTTCTGGTCAGGTGCCAACTAGTTATTTGAGCTTCTTAAACCCTTACAGGTAAAGGAGGGATTTTATGCTACCTGTAGCTGTATGTTTATGACAGCTACCTTCTGAAAATGCTCCTCTACGATGGGCAAAGGTCTCAGAGCTGTTTTACACTTATCCCAGGCCTTCCCCATCCTCTGGGAGGAGTCACAGGACCTGCAATACTGTTGGACTGCGTCCAAGACCCGGGGCCAGTAAAAGTTCTGCAGCAGCCTCTGCGTGGTGCGCCGGATGCCCTGATGCCCCGAAAGGGGAATATCATGGGCCAAATACAACAACCTGCAGTGGTAGCTCTGGTGAACCACCAATTGCTTCCTGGCTTTCCAAGGTTCAGTTTGCCCTGGGCCAGCCCATTCCCAGTACAGGAATCCCTTCTCCCACAGGAACGTCTCCCGGTAGTGCTCCCTCAGGGGTCCTGCACTGCTGTGGCCAGCAAGGGCCCTCAGTTTCTTTAAGGATGGATCCTCCTGTAGCTCCGTCTGGAATTCTGCTGCTGGGTTTGGGGCCACAGTCCTGGCTGGCTGTTCCTTGGTTTCCCCACCGTGGGACAGAGGCTCAGGCCCAGCCCTCTCAAGCCCTATCCTCAGTGCTTCGCTCTCCCACGTTGGGAGGTCCCACACTGCTGGATTGGGACAGGATGTCCCTCAATGGCTCTGGCTCTGGGTAAGGACCAGGGTGCTCTGAGTGCCATCCGGCCAGTCCCCCAAGTCATTACCCATTAGCATCTCTGAGGGTAGCTGATCATGCACCCCAACCTCTTTAGGGCCTTCCTTAGCCCCCCATTTCAGATGTATCCTCACTACAGGCACCTTGACGGGGGGCCCAAACACCCCTCTAAGGGTCAGGTATGCATTGGGCACTAGCAGGTCTGGGTCTACCACCTCAGGCCGCGCCAGTGTCACCTCTGTGCCCGTGTCCCAGAACCCCTGGACGCTCCTTCCCCCCATCTCAATGGGGATGTTGTGGCGATTGTGCCCAGGGCTCTGTCCCACACTCACCCATTGAATTGAGTGTGTACGCTGCAGGGCTGGAGCCCCGCCTTCCCCTACTGGCCTGGCCTGGTGGTCCCCTCCCCCTGGCACAGCCCTACTGACTGTGGCCCCCTAGACCAGCAGTGCCCCCTCTCAGTTCTTTTTGGCTGCCATTTCCTTCATCTTCAGGCATTGCGCCACTGTGTGTCCTTTTTGGCCACAGTAATTGCATTTCAGGTTGCTCAAGTCCCAGGAGAGGGGTCAGCCCACCCCAGCCTTCACAGGAATCCTTGAGTTGGCTTCCTGGAGTTCCACCTTTGAGAGGTCTCTGGGTGACTCTCCTTCTGAGTCCCTGACGTGGCTCTCCCTCCTCCCCCCGATCTGCTGTCCACAAACTCATCTGCCAGTGCCCCTGCACTGCACAGATCTTTAGGCTTCGGGTCCACTAACCACACCTTAAGGTCTGGAGGGCAGATGTCATACAGCTGCTCCAACCCCACCAGGTTACACACGGCCTCGGTGCTAGTGGCCCCTGTGCCCTTCCCCCACTTACAGAGATAGTCCCCCAGCAGGTTGGTGACCTCCTTGTAAGTGACACCTGAGGTCTTGCGTACACCCCGGAATCGTTTTCTGTACGCCTCGGGGGTCAGTTCAAACTTCATCAGCAAAACCTGTTTGAAAAGGTCATAGTCCCCCATCTAAATACCACCCATTTGGTTGCATGTCTCTTAGGCCTTGGGACCCAGCCGGGGTGGGTAGACAGCGGAGCCTGTCTGTGAGGTCAGTCTAGTTCAGATCACAAGGCTTCTCAAAGGATGTGAGGTAGGCATCAATAGCCCCCCCTCCCCCGCCCCCTTAAACTGGGGCAACAATTTGGTGTCCAGATTCCCCGTAGAACTGGCTCTCAGGATCCTTCTCCACTCACCCCCTGGCAGGCCCTCTAGGCCCGCCTCTCCTCCAACTCCAGTTCATGCTTTCGCTGTTCTGCATGGTCCGCCAGCCTCCATTCCTCCAGCTCCAGCTCCTTCACTTTCAGCCCCAATCTCTGCAGCTCCTCTGGGGAGAAACCTGATGTGGGATCCCAGCTGCTGACCAGGGAGTCAGGTCTGATAGACTCCCGGCTGCTACACCGATAGCCCCCCTGGCTACTCCCAGGCTCTCCGGGCATCCCGGGAGCCCTGCTGGGATCTGGAACTTGCTCCTTGCACTGGTCACCCTCTACCAGCTGGGAAATCAGCTGCTCCTTGGTAAGCCTTCCAACGCTCAGCCCTCTCTCCCTGCGCAGACGTGCAAGGTCCCTTTTAGGGAGCTGGTTATAGGCTAGGGGTGGATAAATTATGGCCCTGCTCCAGCTCCTATGTGCTCCAATGGGAGCTGCAGGGGCCATGCCTGCATTGGATGGGGCAGTGTGCAGAGCCACCTGGCCATGCCTCTGCATTGGAGCTGGAGAAGGGACATGCCCCACGCCCCAACCCCCTGCCCCAGCCCTGATCCCTCTCCTGCTCTCCAACCCCCTCAATCCCAGCTCGGAGCATCCTCCTGCACCCCAAACCTCTCATACCTAGGCCCACCCCAGATTCCACACCCCCAGGCCGGAACCTGCACCCCTTCCCAAGCCCTGATCCCCCTCCTGCCCTCCAAACCCCTCGGTCCCAGCCCAGAGCACGCTCCTACACCCCAAACTCCTCATCCCCAGCCCGCACGCCTTCCCACACTCCAACCCCAATTATATGAGCATTCATGGCCAGCCAAACAATTTCTCAAAAAGAAAAGGAGTACTAGTGGCACCTTAGAGACTAACCAATTTATTTGAGCATGAGCTTTCGTGAGCTACAGCTCACTTCATCAGATGCATTCAGTGGAAAATACAGTGAGGAGATTTAAATAAATAGTTTTCCCCATGTTTATTCCCCTCCTCCCCCCACTGCTCCTCGGACGTTCCTGTTAACTGCTGGAAATGGCCCACCTTGATTATCACTACAAAAGGTTTTCTCTCTCCCCCCCTCCTGCTGGTAATAGCTCATCTTAAGTGATCACTCTCCTTACAGTGTGTATGATAACACCCATTTTTTCATGTTCTGTGTGTATATAAATCTCCTCACTGTATTTTCCACTGAATGCATCCGATGAAGTGAGCTGTAGCTCATGAAAGCTTATGCTCAAATAAATTGGTTAGTCTCTACGGTGCTACAAGTACTCCTTTTCTTTTTGCGAATACAGACTAACACGGCTGCTACTCTGAAATCAAACAATTTCTATTCCCCGATGTGGCCTCGGGCCAAAAAGTTTGCCCACCCCTGCTATAGGCCATTTCCTCGCTGGTTCCTTCAATTCCCTCGTTTTATCGCTGGCAGCCACTCACTGCAAAGTGCCTGCGCTTGCAGCCAACCGTCTGCATCCACAAACCAGCCTCTGCTTCTATATTGTCATGGACTCACAGGACTCATGCTCTCTCTAGGCTCCGTACGGTCCCTGGGAGGAACCCCCTTCAGTGCGACAGCTCTTCTCGGGGGTCCACTCTCTCCGCAGCCCATTGTCCTTCCACTGGCCAGAACCGGCTGTGACTCCCGAGCTGGGCCTCCCGGTCACCAGGTCAACAGTTGCTGGGGTATCCATTTTCCAGGCTGGTCATCAGGTCACTTGTCCCTGGGGTATCCATTCTCCATTCGCTGGCCCTCTGTAACAACAAACACATCTCTCCCACCACCTTGTTAAACCAATAACACACAGGGAAACTGAGTCCCATGTCCTCCGCATGCAAACCACTGCAAACAACAAGAAAACCCCCTGCTTTGTCACACCACCCTGGGGAGGGGCTGGGGGGTGGTGTATGAAGCTGGGGGAACAAGGAGAGTTTGTTTGTGGGTGGTGGAGCTGGAAGGGGGCAACTAGACCTGAGAAACATGAACACTCCCCCACACAGTGACTGAGACATGTGTAAGTGGGGGAATGGTCTCGCTATTGTGGGGAACTTTCCTGACTTATACACGGTGAAATGGGCTAGCGAAAGAATCTGAGTCCTCACTCCCACTTCCTTTACCCAGAGGCCCCTCTGACCCCCAGGGCTCCCCTTCCACTCTCCTGTGTGGCAGAGTCCTCGTAACCCCAACAAGACTGGGCCCAGGATTCCTGAGGGGTTCGACCCCCAACCTTGTTGTGGTCACTTAGGGCAGGAGCTAGGGTGTCCCCACTCCGGGGTGCTCTCTCTGCGCTGGATGCTTCCCTGACCCACTGATCATTACATACAGTTCAAAGAAATACAATTTATTAAACAGCAATCAATTTAAAAAAATAAGGAAAAAATGGGAAAGGTTAAAGGAAAACCCGTCACCCTGCTCTATGGTATGGGGACATCACAACCAGCGTCTCTGGAAAGTAAGGGCAGTTCAGTCTATTCCTCACAAGTCCCAGGCCTCCTCAGCCCTGGATGTTCTGCAGGGATGCTGCGGGTCGGACACTTGCTCTGATGGTGGCCACACGCTCTCAGGCTCTAGGTGTGTGACGTTATTGACTTGAATTGGGACCGTATAGAACATTGTTGTAACCAAGGTCCTGTAGTGGCACCAAATCTTCTATAAAGGGGGTCAAATAAGGTGTCTAAGATGAGGTTCTGGTTTGCTGGTTAGGATTATGCTATCTGTTTGCATGTATCATTTTTGTATTTAAAGTTGTAAGTATTGGCTCTATACTGTCT
Source organism: Chelonia mydas (assembly GCF_015237465.2). Taxonomy (NCBI): domain Eukaryota; kingdom Metazoa; phylum Chordata; order Testudines; family Cheloniidae; genus Chelonia; species Chelonia mydas. The sequence continues at coordinate 47,958,033 of NC_057853.1, forward strand.
GTATTTCAAACTTACGCTGTGCTTCTGGGTGACACCCCAGACAAGTTGGTTTCAGCTCTGCCTAGCCTGCTTGATGGCCCATTAAGGACCATCAGCTATACAACTGACCCACTGAGAGAAGGCAGACATGCCTTGGGACTCAGCAAGGCACGCAGGGACCTGCCTATGGACAGAACTCTGAGGTTTTTCCAGGCCATGTGATGGACAGCTTGTCTTTGGGACACAGAAAGAAAGACCACCTGGTGAGAGAATATAAAAAGCTGCTGCAGCTCCTCCATCGTGTCTTCAATCCTGCTTCTTACCTGTGGAGGAACTTTGCTACACTGAAGCTTTGTACCAAGGACTGAAAGACCCATCCCAGCTGTGGATGTGCTCCAGAGAATTGATTTGAACCTGCAGTTTCTTCCATCACTGCTACAAGCCTGAACCAAGAACTTTGTCCTTACTGTATGTAATTGATTCCATTTAACCAGTTCTAGCTCTCATCTATATTTCCTTCCTTTTACAAATAAACCTTTAGAGTTTAGATCTAAAGGATTGGCAACAGCATGATTTGTGGGTAAGATCTGATTTGTATATTGACCTGGGTCTGGGGTTTGATCCTTTGGGATCAAAAGAACCTTTTTTCTTGGACTGGGGTATTCGTTTTCATAACCATTTGTCCCCATAACGAGGGGCACTGGTGGTGATACTGGGAAACTGGGGTGTCTAAGGGAATTGCTTGTGTGACTTGTGGTTAGCCAGTGGGGAAAAACCAAAATCTTCTCTGTTTGGCTGGTTTGGTTTGCCTTGGTGTGCATAGAAACCCCAGCCTTGGGCTATAACTGTCCTGCTTTAAGCAATTTGTCTTGAATTGGCACTCTCAGTTGGGTCCCGCCAGAACCAGCCTCATTACAGGCACATTTCCTTCACTGTCACACTTCTCCACATGGGTAAATTATAGGGACACTCATCTTCCACTATCCTTGCCTTCCCAAACTCCTGACTAGACAAAGCCCTCAGCTCACAAGGCTGCCTAGGCTCATCCAAACTTTCCTTCCCAGGCACATTGCCACTCCCCACAGATAAACTGCTGCTCTTCTCACTACCCTGAGCTACTGCCAGCAAATCACAGTTACGCTTTTCAGGTTCACTTTTATAAGCTGTACTAGCCAACAATCCATCACCCATCAAAAATCTACCCTTTCCTTCCTCAGTTAGGGCTTCAACCTGACCATCCACTTTAATCTGCTCCTGAGAAACATTGTCCTAACCAATGAGATCTTTCTGTGCTTGACCTAATTCCAGATTCACTTCTGAGACATTAGACAGACAGTCAGAAACTTCATTCACAGACAAACAGCTACTTTCCAAAGATAAATTTTTGGAAAAACCCTCCATAGATACAACTTCAGGATTAATCCTCTCCTGTGCCTGGTTTGTGTTAACTTGACTGAACATAGCTTTAATATCATTTCCAATCATAAGATCCTTAGGGATTGTATTCTTCACTCCCACAACCATGGTGCCCTCAAATCCCTTCCATTTAAGGTGGATTTTAGCCAAAGGCACCCTGACAAAATACTCAGATAGGGCTACAACAGTTACACTTTCATCTTCCTCCCTGACAAGACTTGCTTTAACCAAAGTAATATCTGCTGCGGTGTCCCTCCGTGCCACACACCTTACTCCATTCACTTCTGCGCTGCTAATAAACTCTGCATTATTTTTCCCATATTTAGCTTTAATATGAGTTTTAAGGTCAAATTCTTCAGAGACCACAGAAACAGCATTTACACACAGGTCACCAGCGCTGGGCTCTATGTGGCTTGCCTGTGAGTTTATAATAACAGGATTAGCATTTGCCATGGCATTTGGGGTTGCTGGTTTTGGGCTGCCCTTCAGGGTTGGGCAATCTGGTCTCATATGGCCCAGCACACCACAGTGATGGCATTCAACCTTGTTTATTCTTGTAGTGAGAGTTCCTACCTTCTGGGCTCCCTTTATAAGAGTGAGGGCCAGGTTTACTTTTAAATCCTTCCCTCCTCTTGAACTGGGGAGAATGGTGATTAATTTCCCCCTGGGGTTTATACCCTTCCCGAGCCCTGTTTTGGGTATGGGCATCTGCAATCTCTGCGGCCCGTAGGACTGACTCAGGGTCCCTATCACACACACCTGCTCTCACATGCTATGGAACAATGTCCAAGAACTGTTCCAAAGTTATTAACTCCAGCAGTTTTTCAAAACTCCCATGCGCCTTTGCTCCCACAAGTCACTTTTTAACAAAACCCATCAGCTTGTGAGCACATTCTACAAAAGTACAATCATTGGACATTTTAAACTTTCTAAACTTAACTCTGTAAGAATCGGGAGTAACCTTGAACCTCCTCAACACAGAATCTTTAAGCTCATAATCCGAGGCTTCTTGTTCCCCCAGTTCATTCAATACCTCCCTGGCTTTTCCCGTCAGTCTGGTCAGCAGGACAGGCATTCGCTGACCATCGGGGATCTAGTACAGATTGCAGAGGCGTTCAAAGGTAGACAAAAACTCCTCTATATCCTCAGTATCATTGTAAATGGGACACATCCTCTCCCAGTTTTTCTCGTGGTGGTGGGGAAGTGGAGTACCAGGTGGCGATGACTTTCTCTGCTTTTCCATGACTTGGAGCTAAAGTTTGACTGTCTCCTGTTCCACCTTGTGAGTCTCCTGTTGCCTCTGTTGAGCTTTCTCCTCAGCCGCCAGCAGCTCCAGACGCCCCTTATGAGCTTTTTCTTCTCTCTCAGCCGCTTCTCTTTCGAACTCAGCATTCTTTTGCTTTTCCAGCAATTGAAGATCTGCTAGATTCCGTTCATGCTCAAGTTGCAGTTTATTTGCTGCCTTTTGCACTCTAATTTTTTCTGCACCTTCTGTAGCCTCAAGTAAGGGCTGTGCTCCTGCCTCCTGGTCACTGGCCACTAACAGATTTCTCAGTTCTTGATGTGTAGCTTTCTTTCTAAAGCTTATCCCCTTTTCTGAACACAATCTTCCAGGGCCTTTTTGTCAAGGCCCTCATATGCTCTGTGCTCACCCATTGCAACTGCTCTTTAACCAACCAAACTCTCAATACTAAAATGCAAATGTGGATAGCGTGGGGTTCTGTCCCAAAGTTTAATTGACCTGGTTCTGTGGATCCAAGCACGACTACGCCACTGTAACGAGGCTGGTTCTGGCGGGATCCAACTGAGAGTACCAATTCAGGACAAATTGCTTAAAGCAGGGCAGTTACAGCCCAAGGCTGGGATTTCTATGCACACCAAGGCAAACCAAACCAGCCAAACAGAGAAGACTTTGGTTTTACCCCACTGGCTAACCACAAGTCACACAAGCAATTCCCTTAGACACCCCAGTTTCCCAGTATCACCACCAGTGCCACTCGTTATGGACATGAATGGTGATGAAAACCAATACCCCAGTAAAAGAAAAAAGAATCTCCCGATCCCAAAGGATCAAGCCCCAGACCCAGGTCAATATACAAATCAGATCTTACCCGCAAATCACGCTGTTGCCAATCCTTTAGAATCTAAACTCTAAAGGTTTATTCATAAAAGGAAAAAGATAGAGATGAGAGCTAGAATTGGTTGAATGGAATCAATTACATACAGTAATGGCAAAGTTCTTGATTCAGGATTGTAGCAGTGATGGAATAAACTGCAGGTTCAAATCAAGTCTCTGGAGCACATCCACAGCTGGGATGGGTCATTCAGTCCTTGGTACAAAGCTTCAGTGTAGCAAAGTTCCTCCACAGGTAAGAAGCAGGATTGAAGACACGATGGAGGAGCTGCAGCAGCTTTTTATATTCTCTCACCAGGTGGTCTTTCTTTCTGTGTCCCAAAGACAAGCTGTCCATCACATGGCCTGGAAAAACCTCAGAGTTCTGTCCATAGGCAGGTCCCTGCATGCCTTGTTGAGTCCCAAGGTGTAGCTGCTTTCTCTCAATGGGTCAGTTGTATAGCTGATGGTCCTTAAAGGCTAGGGAGAGCTGACACCAACTTGTCTGAGGTGTCACCCAGAAGCATAGCATAAGTTTGAAATACAGACAGTATAGAGCCAATACTTATATCTTTAAATACAAAAATGATACATGCAAACAGATAGCATAATCCTAACCAGCAAACCATAACCTCATTTTAGACACCTTATTTGACCCCTTTATACAAGATCTGATGCCGCTGTAGGACCTTGGTTGCAACAATGTTCTATCAGTTCAAGTCAATAACGTCACAAGGTGGCAGGACCCTTCTTCTCAGTGTCACCCTGCCCTGTCGGGATTACAATCCCCCTCCAAGTCTGGCCTGCCAGGCGTCTTGGCTGTGGGCATCTCCCTGTGCTGGGCCCACTGCCCAGGATCCCCTTTGCTCTTCCCAGCTGCTCACCTCACCCAGCTCCTGACTGCTCCAGCTCCAGCTCCAGCTCCAGCTCCAGCTCCAGCTCCAGCTCCACCACTCTGTCTCAGCTCCACCTCCACTCTGCCTCAGCACGGCTGCTGCTCTGTCTCCAGCTCCCTGGGCTGCTTCTCTGACCCCTCTGGCTCTGGTTGCTGCAGCTCTGCTGCCAGGACAGGTCTCCTCTGTGGGCTGCTTCTGTGACTCTGCTCCCACCACTGACCTGCTTCCTGGGCTGCTTTTCTGGCCGCTCTGGATCTGGCACGGCTCTGCTCCCCAGCTCAGCTCGGGACCCTGCTTTCTCCTTAGCTCAGCCCGCCCTGTCAATTAGGCTGACCTGGAGCATTGGCCTCTCCCCATTGTTCCTGGGGACTGTCAGTCTCAGGGTCCTGATTCCCCATCGACCCTTCCCCTTCCTTTTGGTACTGGGAGCTAGCCAACCAAAACACCCCCATTGAGTTTAGTAAGGGGACAACAGTCCTCTTACATTCCCCCTTGCTAAAATTCTGCCACAACCACAATATTCAAACCGATACATCCGGGCCCATATTAACAACATATACCCACATCATGTCAGATTAAAAACCTATTAACAATTATCAAAAGAAAATTTAACATATTTAACATTCTACATCTACTTCTTCATACTATACATGACAAGATTCATTAAAACATTACATAGGGGCGTCGTGAGAGGCTGAGTAGCAGCCCCGGAGACCGAAAACCTCACTGCAGCACAGGGACAGCCCAACCACCCATGAGCGTCCCAGACTGAGAGGATTTCCTGTGCCGGAGGGGAGAGTGAGTCTGCAGGGCCTGTGTGCTCCAGCCAGGGAGATGGTTTGGGTAAGAGCTCCCTCCTGACAAAATCAGGACTAGCCCGGGGTGGCGGAGCGGAAGGGGGGAGCAGGCTCAGGCCCCCACTTGCCCTGGCTCAGGGTTAGTCCTTGTCCCTAGCATTAAATTGCGGTGCACTACGTAGGAAGCACTGGCTGCTAGCTGATGGCCCAGGGTGCAGACCTTGCTTCTCCGCCCGAGGGTTTGTGTGCCCCATGCGACCCCTCTTCGGGCCCCTCAGGCCCGTCCCCTGGGCCCTGCCAGCGGAACCAAGATGCGCCAGATCAGGGTCAGTGTTAGAACTGGTGCAGAACTCAGCATTTGGGAAAAAACCAGAAGAAAGGAACGTTTTAATTTCATTAGCTGTTACCTGGTGGGGGGGATTAAATGAAATTTCAATGCGATAATTGTCAAAGAGGGCCTTGCATTTGGGTGACCCCCCCATCTGCCTAGACGAGTGGGGCGAGAGAAGCAAAAAGGGCTTTCCCCACCTAAATGGAATGACAGAGTTTTTGATTTTCTCATCTGCCCCAGCCCATGGTGTGAGCATTTCATATGCGCCAAACCGTGAACGGTCCCCAATGAATCGAAAGTGACCGTCCCCCCAAAGTCTGACATTTTTCATTTTGAATTCTTTTCACGAAGGAAACTGCTGTGAGTTTTGCAGCGTTTTGCTTTGTTTGCAGCTGCTTTTTTCCAAGCAATTCTTTTGCATGCAGAAAAAGCCCACCTGTGTGGTGCTGGCCCAGCCCTTTGCCTTGGGAGCAGCTCTGAGTTCCCAAGCCTCCCTGCCCAATACTGACAGGACGTGCTGCTCTCTTGGGGTGTCACCGTCTGATGTAGCGCAGTTGGGCAGGGGGAGGAAATCCTCTCGCCGGCGTTTGCCCACAGTGTCACTGCACAGTCATGTGCTAACCAGCTGTTTAGACATGGGGTCTGAGGTGTATTACACCCGCTGCTGCCCTCTACTGGATTGGATGGGCTCTGCTCCAGGGTTTGTCACCCTCTAGTGGCTGAGTGGTGAATTGTCTCCTCTAGGTTGCTGAGCTCGGAGCGGGCTCGCCTGAGTGCTACACTTGATGCCACACACATGCTTAGCCGAGGACCGTGGTGTCTGGCTGCACAGCACATGGCCACATGTACCCACCCCACCTCGGCCACTAAGAATAATTGCTGGACAACAAACCCCGAACTGTGAGCACTAAAAGCCTGGGTTGCTATTATGTTAGCTAAAGGAGCAACTCCATGCATTAGTAGCAGTAGTAGGCTCTTATCCTCCTAGGGGAGCAGCCACTAGAGGGGGACTCATAACACAGCACGCCGGTGGGTTACATGTGCACTGGCACAGCTGGACAATGGGTTGCTCTGATCACTAGAGAACTCCCACTAGCTTAAGGCCTTTCTAGACAGAACATGGCTGAGAGAAGGTTCAAGGAAGAGGCAGCGTCTCCATAAACAAAGCCATTGTTTATTAGTTCGTTCCCAGCCACAGGAAGTTCACAGTACAGGTGTGATGTGCCTGGAGCTCAGCCTTGCTGCCTGCTCCGCTTCCGTTACATTTGCCATTTACAACTATTTACACCAGAGAGCAGATGCGCTTGGTCTGAACCGGCACAGGCAGCTGTCCCATGGGGTGGGGGACGGGGGGCATGGCCCTAGCGGGTAACTGTCAGTACACACCACATGAGCTGTGGGCTACTCAATCTCATGAGCGGCCTGCTTGGAAGTGGTTAACACCGGGCATTAGCAGCACTGGGAAGCAAAGGGCACAATTGCTGCCTCACTGGCTTGGCCTGGGAAGGGCGAGTTCTCCCTGGCTGTCCCTATGGCCCATGGTGTACCCTTTTGAGTCTCAGCTAGCTGGGAGCAGGCTCTCAGGGCCTGACTTCCTGCTTTGGAATTTGCATAGCTGACCCCAGGATGCTTTGCTCTCTCACCCTCCCTCAGCTGGGGGGAGCTGAGCCCTATGAGGGGTGTGTGTGAGTAAGGAACTTGGCATTGTTATCTCAGAGGAAAACCAACGGATGAATCTCGGATGCCTGTCATGTGAATAGAGATGGGCATAGCCCCCAGGGCGCCCAGGCACTCTGACTGTGGTGGAATTGCAGGGTGAAGTGTGTCCCAGTATGATGACCCTGTCACATGTTCTTCTCTCATCTGAAATCATGGGTAGTTATCCATAGTATTGCCTAGCTTTCATTACAGACCTCCATGGGGCTAGCCACTAATTTCCATAGCCCCATATACTTGCCACCTAAGGCAGCTGGTTCCAACCCCAAAAAGCCAGGAGTTGCTTGGGGAGAGCTGATCTCCATGCTATAGTCTCCCCTGCCCAGGGAGAATCAGCACGTAGTGCAGTGAGTACTGCCCTGGCTTCCTTAGTGTGCAGTGCCATGGCAGCTGTGCCCACACATCATGGCTCAGGTGGGGCAGTGACCCTGGTGGCTAATGGTGCCTTCTCCCAGACTGATACCCAGTCCTCTTTGTGTCCCCAACCCTTGGGCCAGTCCCCTTGCCCTGAGCCTGAGTAACCTCCCTGGCTGGGAGTGTCCCTGTGTGCTGTCTGGGCAGCATTGCCTGCCCTGCTTGGCTCCACTGCTCCAGCTTGCCTGGATTTCCCCAGCGGGCAGCGCTACAGCCGCTAGTGGCCATGGAGTGCCCACGTGCAAGAGGACCATGCCACGCTAGTGGGAGGATGGGCACCTGACTCCGGAGGGGCCAGTGCTGGATCCTCAGTTGGTGGGAAGGGGCGAAGCCGCACCAATACCCATGGCAGGCCATGACGCCATGCTACTTTGCACCAGCCACGGACTTGGCCTGAACTATTGGGGTGGTGTGGGCAACATGCCAGCGGCTCTGTGGCCCAGGAGCTGGGCCCCCTGCTGAACCCAGGGCTGAGGTTGGCCCCTAGTGGTGACCCCGGGCAGCACAGGCTGGGAGCAAGGGAGCCAGGTTAAACCCCAGGCTCGGTCTCTCCCCACCAATTAACAGCCCTTTTGGGCAGGTGCTTTGAGCACAGGCCTTAAAACTCCCATGGCAGTAGCAGCAGCCAATGCCTGCCCCAGGCACCTGGAGCCCAATTTGCCTCCTCCCCCAGCTCCCGGGGCAGTTTCAGAGTCCTGACTTAAGCTGTGGGGCAGAGGCACTGTTGTAACCCCACCCTCCCCAGAGGTAGGTGCATTTCAGCAGTGGGTGAAGTGCCCCTGTCAGTCCAGTTTGCAAAGCACTCTGGGGTCTGCCAGGGTGAGTGTGGCTGTGGCCACTAGGCCTAGGGATTGAATGCAGGCTGCGCTGTCAGCCAGTCAGCCCCTTCCCACAACCCCTTTTTTCACCCCCCCATCCCACTGACCCCCTCCCCACATACACTCTGCTCTAGCTCCCAATCCCCATGATTGGGTCAGTGTAGCTGCCAGAAGACCCACTACTCAGCTCCCACACACGGCCCAGGGTAGCAACCAGGCGCCCCAGGACTTCACTACCCACAATGCCTCACAACTCAATACTGACCCTTCTCTCTCCCCCTGCCCCCCCCCCCCCCATCATGAAGCCGCACAGTAGAGAGGCTGGTGTTGCCAGGTCCAGTGGCAGTGGGGCCATGGCTAAATAAATAATGAGAAGTAATCAGATGGGGAAACTGAGGCACAGATAGGGGAGTGACTTGCCCAAGGTCATTCAGTAGGGGGGACCCGGCTGTCCAGGTACCCATTGCCTGCCTCTGCTCCCCACCTTGCCTGCTCCCTGCCTTGCCTCGCTCCATCCCCCTACTTGCTCTGTCCTTTCCTCACTTCACCCCGCCTGCCGAAAGGAATTCTTCCCACCTCCGAGGGTGGGTGGGGGGAGGGAGGAGTGCCTGCCCCATCCATTCCACCAGAGAGCAGCTTTGGCCCCTATGCCCAGGCTCCCTAGTACCCTCCAAGGTGCCACCGCAGCAGAGCCCGGGAACGGGCGTGCCTGCTAGGTGCAGCTGGCACCAGCGGAGCGCGGCTGCAGCTGACATCCTCACCCCTCCTGCTTCCTGAATCCCTGATTTAACCCAGCTGCAGAGCCAGCTTTTTATACCACTGCAGCTCCACCTCCTTGAGGGCATCACATCATCCACCAATCAGCCCAGGCTGAGCCTGTGATATCATTCCCAGCATACCCCTTGCAGGAGTGACATGTGGCCAGCAGTGGGTGGAAGAGCCTGGCCTTGTGCCCTTGACCCCCATGGGGTTTAGACCAACGATGGTGCCTCCCTGGGAATTCGAGAGGCACCCAGGAGTGACGTGAAACTGGGCATGCATGCACAATGGGTGCCAGGCTCCTGGGACCCAGTCCCCTTGAGGGGACCACTTCCCTCTCTCCCTGCCAGTCCCTTCCTAGTCCAGTGCCAATAGGGGAAGGATATTGTCAGTGGCCAAGAAGTTCCACCCCCAGCATGGACTTCCCATTCCTAAGTCAGACACCCCCCCAGCTCGGGCCCACCACACATCAGTGCCCAGGGCACTGGCGGGAAACAGACCAAACCCAGGCTCCCCAACGGGTCCCATGTCAGGGGGAGAGGGAACATGGCAGCTCTGCCAATGGCACCCCAGTTCAGAGACACCCCCTCCCAGCTAGAGAGAGAGAGTGGCCCCTCCAGGTGCCAGCACTCTGGCTTGGGATCAAGAGAGTGGGCAGAGGGTCCTGCGCTGGCTCATTCCTACGTTAGCATCGAGAGCTTCTGGTTTGATGAGGGACTGGGGGAGGGGATCTTACCATAGCCCCACCCCCATACTTGGTGCCTGCCTTTTATTTTACAGTACCGTAGACATTAGGAAGAGAAAAGGACAAGCTGCTGGCCAGGGTGCCTCTGGGAACCTGGCTATCTTGCCCAAAGGGCCATGGGGCAATAGGGTGGGACTGCATCTCCCATGGACTATGTACAACCTACAAATAAATACTGTCTTGAAAGGGAGTGGGGGAGTGTGTGTGTATATATATATATTTATATATATATTTATAGATATTTTTAATATTAAAAGGGGGGGGAAATATAGCACTGTTATTACAAAGTCCCTGGTGGCAGTTTCATGTGAGCTGGTCCACGTCTGGCTGGTGATTCCGGCGGTTTCGAGGCTTCTTCTCTTCCTGCAGCTCCTTGGCTTTGAGGCTGGCCAGCGCCTCCTTGTGGCTGGAGGCTGCATGCCGCCAGTAGCCCTGGCAGTACTGGTTGATGAGTCCCATTTCAGGCTGGGTGAGGAGCTGCACCAGGTCCTGGTAATGGGGCCCGGGGGCACCAGGGAGGCCAGCCCGCATGCCCAGCGCAGAGGTGGAGACGTCGCCGTCGGCCTGCAGGGCGGGCGCCTCCGACTGGAAGAGCACGCTGTGCACCGTCTCGCTGCTCAGCACGTGCAGCTGCACCTTGGCCACCGTGTGCTTGAAGTTGTTCTCAGTGGCTGTGCAGGAGTAGAGACCGCTGTCTGAGAGCTGCAGGGAGCGCAGGAGCAGCCCCTGCTCCGTCCGCAGCACCCGGCCCTCTGTGCGCAGCTGGACGGGAGAGAGGCCAAGGGCCAGAGCATTAGAACGGGCGAGAAACAGTCGGGCATGGCAGGGGGTCATCAGAGGGCGGGAGGGGAGATTGGAGACAGGCTCCATGCAAGCCTCCCCCACTGCCTCAGTCCCAACCTGCAGCCCCCCGCTATGCCAGCCTGGCCCCCGGCCCCAGACAGCAGGCAGTGGGCTGCAGGGCCTTTCCCTCCAGGCACCCCCCAGCGCCGCACCCTCCTACCTCTTTCCGCCGGTCACTGTTGTCCTTCTGGAGCAGCCACTTGACGGTGGCCTGCGGGGAGCGGGGCTGGCACTCCAGGAAGGCCGTGCTGCCCTCCACCCCGTACTGGACAGCCTCCACCGTGTTCTTGTTGGCTGGAGTGGGGCAGAGGAGACGGGAGGTCGGACAATGGAATCAACACAACGCTGCGAACCCGACCCAACCCAGAGAGTTAGGAGAGAACATCTAATCTACATATTCCACCTCTCGCCGCGTTTCTCCATCCCTCGTGTCCCAGACGTACCCGCCGTGTGTGTGAGGAGGGGCAGGGTGGCCAGCTGGCCCTACTCACCATTGGAGTTGTAGCCCCGGCACTGGCGGATGGGGTTGCCGTGTCGGACATCCTGGCGCCTGCTCCGCCTGTGGGAGGGGGAGAAGGCACAGATGGAAAATTGCTCACAGTCTCAGGGTGTCCCCAACCACCTGGGGCAGCCCCGTGGGTGGAGTTCTGCTGCAGTGTGCGGGGCTCGGTCACCCCCCTCCAGGTACCGCGGGGATTGGGGCTAAGTCCCAATCCTGCCTCTCATCGAAGATACAGAGTCCCCTGCCCCCCCACGCTGCCTCCCAGCGCCCTGTTGGCAAAGCCAGCCAGTGAGTACGAGAACCCATGCAGGGCTCAGGGTCCCCCCATATAAAAGCCCCTCCCTGTAGCACTGCTTGGCCCTATGCTGGGCCCCGGTACAACCGCCCCCACAGTGCGGCTGGCCCCTACCTCTTGGAGGATGCTGAGTAGCGGGAGCAGGCCTTGCCGTCCCACGCGCAGTAGGGGTCCCTGGCCAGGCAGCAGTCGGCACAGGCCTCCCCGTACACATCGCAGCGGTGCAGGGCCAGGTGGGTCACGCCTATGGCCGAGGCCACGTACAGCTGTTGCTGTGGGGGGCAAAGGGGACGTGGTGAGATGCCCCCTTGCGGCAGACCCTGCACTGTCCTAGGTGCCAAACCCACCAGCTGGGATCGAGGAGGGGCTGCCTCTCTGAGAGCGCAGCGCTTGTCCGGAAATGGCCGGGAACTGCACCCTCCCAGCAGATCCCCTCTCCCCGGGGCTGGCTGAGGCAGAGCAAGCGGGTTTCTGGTATGCCCCGTGCATCGCCCGCCGAGCCGGCCCCCTGGTGCTTCCACAAGCGGGGCTGGGCATTCAGATCTCTGAGTGGCCCTTCCCACGCCCGCCCCTGCGAGTTAACGACAGAGCCCGTCTGAGCCCACAAGCCGCGCTACGCGAGTGAAGGTGGAAGCCCCTGGGGATGCTCGGAGAGTCCCTGTCCAGCTAGGAACACGTGGAATCTCCATCCCTCCTCAGCAGGCAGGAGTGCCGTGGCTGGGCTGGCATCTGCACCAGGTGGGTGACCCCCGTGAGGACCCCATCCCCTGCAGAGCACCACCGGCTTACCCTCTTGGAGGAGATGGTCATGGTCTTGATGGGGGCTGGAACCTGGAATGAGAGCATGGGAGCACAGCGGTTAGTCTGGGTCACTCAGCCCCCTCGGAGCTGCTCCTGATCACAGGGAGCAAAGGGCTGAGACAGAGTCAGAAACAAATCCATTGGCACCAAACCCTCTCCCTGGAGCAGTCACACATGCCCCAGGGAGCCAGGGCTCCAACCCCGGCCCCTTAGCGCCGGGAACAGGCTGCTGGCACATGATCTACTGGAGCGCTCCCTCAGCAAGCTGCGGTAGCAGGGCTCTCATACTTCCTGTGGAGCCAGCCGAATGGCATGCTCACCTCCTGCCACTGACCATGCCGGAGGTCAGAGCCCATGGGACTGGGCACCTCATAGCAGCCGACGGGGCCCCGTGACACCCCCTACTGACACCAGCAAGTGCTGGATCAAGGCCCAGGTGCCTGCTGGGAAGCCGCAGATGAGGCTGCAGTGGCAGCCTGCTGCACATTGCTGCTGCAGCAGCGGGAAGAAGAGAGGTTCCCCGAGGCTGGGGGTGAGGGAGGGAGAACTGTCCCAGGCCATGGCGGGAGGGGGCGGGGGGGGGGGGGCACAGCAAGGCCTGAGAGTGCAATGGTGCAATGCACACAGAACCAGGAGACGTTACCTTGAACACTTCCACCTCCTCCAGCATCAGCTCCTCGGTCTCCAAGTCGTCCTTGGGGAGGACGATCACCTTTTGGACTGTGCCGCGATCTGCAAGGCACAGCCAGCACTCAGCGCCATGCGGGATGGACCCTTCCGCCCTGCCACAGCCTGGGGCGCGGGGCCGTGCCGATGGGGATGGCGTGGGAAGGGAGAGGCCACCCCGCCATCACAGCTTTATAAACACGCCGAGGCTGGATCAGCACGAGGCTTTCAGCCCGCACAGGACTCTGGGGCCTGGACTGAACCCCAGAGTCACGGCTTCATCTTCCCCAGGGGGATCCAGCTGCCCAGTGCTGCCTCAGGTGCTTGGATCTCTCCAGCAGCCGCTGCGCCTGGCTGGGGATCTCTGAGGCGAAGCCTCTGCTGGAGTGCCAGGGAGAGGCGGGGGGCCCTGCAGGCAGCACCAGCAGGAGGAACTCACAAAGCTGCCAGCGTCTGCTCTGATTTCAGTGTGGGCCCCCGAGATGGGCCCCACGCACGTGGGGCGCTGCAGAACATGCTGCTCCAACGAACACACGCACATGGCACCGGCTGGCCCCTCACCCGTGGGTCGCCCAGCACTTCACAGCACATGCCACTGACTGGGGGTGGGAGAGGCCAACTCCCGTCACTCAAACCAGTTGCCTCTGGGGTGGAGTGCGCGATGGATGAACAGAACATAGCTGCGCAATGCAGAGCGAGGCTGGTCTGGGACTCTGATCCTGGGCCTGGGGAGAGCTGGCTCGCAGGCAGGGCTGCCCAGGCAGCGATGGGGAAGCCCTGTCCCCTCCCCCACGTCCTGCTGGGCACCCCACCCTTGGCAGGGCAGGGGCACAGGTGTGGGAGCTCCTCGCTACCATCAAGTGCCATTGGCACAGTCGTCTCCATCCGGGAACCGGCCCGAACCCCCCACGCCATCCCACAGGCTGCTGCAGCCCCTACCCCCGGGGGAAGGAACAGCTGAGCTCTGGTGATTCGTTACACTGATGCTGGGGCAGGGAGGAAATTCCCTGGTGGGCGGGACAGGTGTTGGGAGGATTTGGCCAGGCTGCCGTGTGCAGGGGCGGCTGAGTGAACAGCTGGCCAGGAGGCAGCGCATTCGTTAGCTAATGGGATCTTTCTGGGTCGTTAGCATTCCCTGCCACCTGTGTGGCGGTGCCGGCTGGGCTCCCCGGGTCGGCTGGCAGCCAAGGGCACGGCTCCCTGAGAGGGGCCGAGGCAGCGCTGGCCGCTCTGTCACGAGCCCTCCAGTTAAACAAGCCCCTCTGCCTCCTAGGCTGGCTCCCTGGGGGCCTGGCGCAGACCCTGCCCCTACGGCCCCAGATGACCCAGACCCCACATGGCCCAGCAAGTGCCAAGCTGCCCAGCACAGGGTGGGCTGGGATCTGCCCAGGGCGTCAGCCTGGCACAATCCCTCCATGAGAGGTGGGGAACCAACAGCCAGTGCAGACCCTGCCCCACCTACAGCCCCGCTGTGTGCGGCCCAGTTCTGGTGGCTGAGTCCCTACTGAGGGCACCACGTTCCCCATGCATCCTGCAGGACAGCTCATGCCCCTGGGCATTGTTCACGCCAGGAGCCTGGGGGGGCCGAACACTCACCTCCAGATCCCCACACCCTCCCCTGCTCTGTGCCAGGCTGGAGTCACCACAGGGCACCCACTCCATTCATCCTGAATACACAGCCTGGCCTGGATTGCTGCACCCCCGGAACAGGCTCTGGGGCAGCCCCTGGGTGGGGGGACTCCAGATGGAATTCTCTGCCAGGCTCCTCTGTCAACGAGCTGATCATCAGCTCTCGCAGTGGCCAGGCACGTCTGACGGGGAGAGCGCGGCAGGGCAGCCCTGGCAACGCTGACCTGGCGAGTCGGCCCAGAGCAGGACTAAGCTCCCTGCCATGCCCAGTGCCAGGCAGCGTGCCCTCCCACATGGCTTGTGTGGGTCCATGGTGTGTGTGTCTCCAGCGCACGTATGCGGGTACCTGTGCCCAGGAAAAGCACCTCATAGCGCCCGTCGGCTGCGTCCACCTGGTCCACGGCCACGGTGGTGAACTTGTAGTGCACGTTGCTGCGCACGACCAGCGGCTGGCGGTGCACGGGGTACACGGCGTGGTACATCAGTGGGTGCGTGCGCATGAAGTTGATCACCTCGTCTGGGTAATCCTTGGTTGACTTCATGGAAGGGGTGAAGGTGCCTCCCGGGCACTGAAACACAGAGCGGGCAGGCTGACCTCCCTCCTCTCAACCACGGCCCGGCCTCCCCCCGCTCCCCACCCCACGACCTGTCCCCCCCTCCCCACACCCAGTGGCCTGGCTTCCCCACGCCCCACCCCATGATACCGCCTCCGCCCAGTCCCTTGAGGCATGGTCCCTCCGCCGCACCGCAAGGCCCGCCTCCCGATGCACAGCCCCCCCACCCCAAAGCATGGCCTGCCTCCCTATGCACAGCCCCCCCACCCCACCACATGGCATGGCCCCCCTATGCCCCCAGGGCATGGCCCCCACCCCACCCATCCTGCATGACAGCTCATGCCCCTGGGCATTGTTCTGCCCACCTCTCCCTTCCTGAAGGCATCGGCGCACCCATCCTGCAGCCAGCATCAGGTGCCATGAGACCCCGACCCAAAGCAACCATCTCATGTGTGACCCCTTTGTGGCGAGCCTCTGACTCCTTCGTTCCCCACCGTGCTGCCCCTGTGCCCTGCCCCTGCCTCTGCCCAGGCCGGAGGTTGTGGTACAGGGGGAGCCTCTGCCCTGGCAGAGCAGGCTGCGTGCCGCTGGTGCAGGGGCTGGCAGAGGCCTGGCACAAGGCCAGCATGGGACCAGCACTGGGCTGAGCGCCCCACACATGGATGCCCTCTCCTCGCAGCAGGTGGCCAGGCAGCCACAGGGCCAAAGTGCCCTTTCCCCAGTTCCCTGGGCCCCTCTCAGTCCCTGGCCTCTCTGCTGGGAAGAGGGGCTTGAGGGTGTTCAGAGTGGGGGCGGTCCCGGCAGGGGACCCCAGCCCACCTAGCGCTAGGCTGACAGGGGGCTGATCCCAAGCCAGGCTAGGCTAGGAGGAGCCCAGGCAGTGGTCAAAGGCTCTACGGGCCATGGCCAAGCCTGGAGCCAGTCAGCTCCCCACAGGGCTGGGCAGTGCCAGCCCCACTCCCTTGGCACTGAGTGCACTATCTCGTGGCCCTTCCCTCATCCCCCTGCCCAGCCCCCCAGCCCTGGCAAGGTGCATCCCTTCATAGCCACAGCCTGTCTGCCACCCCCTGGCCCTCCTGGGAGACTCCAGGGGGAGTGCTCTAGGCCCTTTAGTGAGGCAGGTCCCAGAACTCCTGGTGAGGAAGCATCAGAGTCTCTGCACAGGGGCGGTCCATGCCCAGACACACACAAACTGGCGGGCACTCTGTGATTGTGCCCCTGGCCCCACACCTCCGGTGCCCATCACTGCAGCCATCCCCAGAGGACCCCGCTCCCCTGCTGCCTGCCCTGGCTGGGTGCTCTGGCAGGAGGCCCCGATTGTACTTACGGTGCCTGGGCGCGGATAGGGCATCTTGCCCGTGTATGGCATCCACTGGTAGTTGGGTCCCTCCTTGTGGGCGAAGGGCCCATTGAAGACCATGCGTATGTCAGCCATGGAGTACACGCACACGGCGGAGCCTTTGAACACAGACCTGAGGTGCAGGGGAACATCACGTTATCTCCAGGGGGCACCTCTGTCAGACCCACCCTGAACCCATGCCCCGCCCTGCCCTGCCTGGCAGGGACCCTGCCCAGTCGGACTGGGACAGCACCTCGAGCTCTCTGCTCATGTGGGATCCAGAAACGCTCATCCCAAACGTGTGTGAGGGGCCTGTTCCCAGGGTGCCAGGATCCTAGCCTGGCATGGGGGTGTCCGGGCACCACTGGCTGTGAAGGTGATGGCACAGTGATGCCCGGACATGTCCAACAAACAGCGCCACCCAGCTGCCTGTGATTCTGGATCTCTGCAGAGGCAGATCCGGAGGGATCAAGGTCCTCAGTGGCTGCCCGGCATGACCTCTCCAGCTAGGACTGACTCAGTGACGCCAGCTGGCACACCGCAAGGCTGCCCGCATGTTTACTGCACCAGCGTGGGCGCCATGATTCCTGGGTTACATGCCAGGCTCTGCCGCAGGACTGCGGTGTGACCCTGAGCCAGTCGCTAGCCTCTCTGTACCTCAGTTTCCCCATCTGTGAACTAGTGCGTGCCTCCCTGCCGAGGGTGACACTGGGTGAATCCCCAGTCGGGCTGGGATCCCCTCCCCTGGGGTAGTACGAGACCCCCCCCGACACCCCTGCCCCCCTTCAGTCATCAGCTGGATGGGTGGGGCAGGCTTCTGTGGGAGAAAAGAGACCCCTTTGCGCCCACGAAGCCCCGGGGAGCATGTGGCTAGATAGGGAGTGCCAGCCCCAGGCCCATGCCAAGATGGGGCAGAGCCCAACGTTGCCCAGGCCAGCACCCGGCCCTGCGGGGTTCCCAAGGTTGGGGAGGGAAGCCGAGAGGGATCCCCACTCCTGGGTCTGGTGCAGGCAGGAAAGAGGGAGTCTCAGGCCATGGAGCCCCTCCTGCCTGAGCTAAGATCGTGCAACGGGAGGCCATGCTGGTAGGGGGGTGGGGGTTGCCAGGGGGAGTGGGGAACAGGGCCCAACAGGGCACTGCTCTCACCTGGGGGGACCTGACCCTGAATCCTCCCTGCCAGCGATGGGATGGGCCTGACTCTGAACCCTTTCTGCCCACGCTGGGACAGGCCTGAGCCAGAACCCTCTCTGCCAGTGCTGGCATGGGCCTGACCCCAAACCCTCTCTGCCCGTGCCAGGACTGACTCAGAAACCTCTTTGCCCGTGCTGGAACAGGCCTGACCCTGAACCCTCTCTGCTTGTGCTAAGACAGGCCTGAACCAGAACCCTCTGCCTGTGGTGGGACATGCCTGACCAGTGTGCCCTGCGCCAGGAGGATTTGCCCCCGAGTGTGATACCCCCGATATCTACTCCCCTCCCCCCAGAAGCCCCTGCATGTCATCCTTGGGCTTCAGGGCCTGCTGCAGTGCCTCCCCCTCTGCTCCCATGGGGATGCACTCACTCAGCAGGGGCTGCACCCAGCTTGGTCCCCATGGAGACCCATCCCCAACCCCTCCCGGTGGGCTCACCCAGAGGCAGCGAACACGGCGTAGATGATGGGGTTCTTCACGTCCTGGGTCTGCTGGATGAACACGTCCTCTGAGGGGAGAAGAGAAAGCATCAACAGCCGGGGAGACGCCCCAGAGCTCTGCAGGGACTGGGGAACACAGGGCAGATGGAGAGAGAACAGGGGGCGTTGCAGGGAGCGTGGCCGAAGCGCTGCCTGTCTGGGGGCTCCCAGCTACTCCAGTCTCTCCCATCAGGGGAGAGGCTGCTGTGGGGACCAGGGCAGGAGTGCTGGCTGTGGGGGGAACATCCGGCTTCGCCCAGGCACTGTCGCACAGGGGATGCTTTGGCTGCAGGGCATGCACCAGTGGGAAAGATGCAGGCTGGGGACAGTGCCCCTCAGGAACCAGGGGAGCCTCTGATCTAGGCAAGCAAAGCGCAGGGAACCAGCTGGCAATGGGATGGTGCATCCTGCTCCCGGGTGCAGCCCATCCATCACGTGCCACGGCAGGCGCTGACAAGTTGCTGGGGACTGCGCTGCCTCCCAGCCTCTGCCGAGAGCGACTTCGCTCCTGGCTGGGTAGGGAGGCCCCTGTGAGCTCCCCAGGAGGCGCTGGGGACCCAGATGTGGTGCTGCCCTGCCACAAGTGATGCCCCTGCTCAGAGACGCTGCAGCCTGCAGTGACTACTCGGGCAGCACAGAGATTCTGTCTGCTACCACCTCTGGGGTCTGTAGTCAGCCGCTGCCCCACCCAGACACCTCGTTGCCCGGCATGCCCCCTGCCCACCGGCCCTTACGGAGCTCATCGAAGTGCGTTTCGATCCCGTCAGGCCCTGGAACGGAGCAGATGAGCCGGGCTTTCAGGAACGTGCTCCATTTATTGACAAGGCAGCAGTGACCTCCGTCGTCATTCTAAACCAGAGGGGAAAATACCATCCTCAGGCACCCGGGCAACCAGAATGTGAGCTAGGCTCGTCCTCCTAGCTTGTGCTTCCCAGCAGGGGGTGCTGTGGGGAGGGGCAAGAGCGCTGGCTGTTGGGGGTTCCCCAACTACTCCAGCTCCAGCCTCCCCCAGCAGGGGGTGCTGTGGGGAGTGGGACAGGGGGCATTGGTTGTGGGGGAGCTCCCAGCTGCTCCAGCCCGAGCCTCTCCCAGGAGTGGGCGCTGTGGGGAGTGGGACAGGGGATGCTTGGTGTGGGAGGCAACCCCGTACTCCAGCCCCGAGCCTGTCCCAGCAGGGGGCTCTGCGGGGAGGGGGCAGGAGTGCTGGCTGTGTGGGGACACTGCTGGTCCCCAGCTACTCTATTCAAATCCCATCTTCTCCCTGCAGGAGCTCAGTATGTGGGGGACACTGCTGGTATTCCAGGCCCAGCTGGGGGCACTGTAGAGAATGGAGCAGGAACTCTGTCTGTGGGGGGAGCTCCCAGCCATTCCCAGCCGGAGGCGCCATGGGGAGCCAGGTACATACCAAGCAGATGCGCCCGATGCGGGAGTAGACAGCAGGGCTTTGTGGGGCATCAGCCGATTTCTCCCGGAAGAAGAAGTAAAGCTTGTCGTCATTCCTTTCGGCGCTGTCTGGGATGAGCTGGGCGTGAACAAACGCTGGGTCTGCAACCAGAAATGCCAGCGCTGTAAGCCTGCCCTGCAATCTACTGAGAGGCCAGTACGTGGCCCCGCTGCCCCCCGGCTGGCAAAACAACATGTGAATTTGTCAAGAAATACCCTATGGCAATACCCACACACAGGGCAGTTAAGGTTCTGTGGCTTTGGAATGCTCAGCAAGGCAACCTTAGTTTTCTCTTAACAGTTTTTAATGTAATATCCTAAGTTTTTAGCTAGCAATGAAGCCCGTAAAGTGGAACTAGTTAGCTAGAGAACTCCCTGTCTTTTGGGGGAATGCACTCCTAGCCAGAAGCCTCCAGGGCCTTCCCACAAGTCCTCCCAAAGGATAGACAAGTTCTCCTGCAAATGACCAGGAAGGACTCCACAGCACAAATAACTGTGGGATTTGCTGCAGGCACACGGGTGAGTGAAGACACCGTAGCACAGCTTGGGCCTTGCAGTGGGGACGCTCAGACCCAGACGAAGCTAACCTGGCTGCTCAGACCTAGCTGCCAAGCCCCCAGGCTAACTGCAGCAACAACATATCCTGTGACCAATCCCATGGAAGCCAGGGGGACTTTTGCCACTGACTCCGACAGGAGCATTGACTGTGGTTAGGGCGACCATGGTTAACCATCTGGCACGCATGTTTCACTGGGGCCATAATGACAGGTTTCAGAGTAACAGCCGTGTTAGTCTGTATTCGCAAAAAGAAAAGGAGTACTTGTGGCACCTTAGCGACTAACCAATTTATTTGAGCATAAGCTTTCGTGAGCTACAGCTCACTTCATCGGATGCATACTGTGGAAAGTGTAGAAGATCTTTTATACACACAAAGCATGAAAAATACCTCCCCCCACCCCACTCTCCTGCTGGCAATAACTTATCTAAAGTGATCACATTGTAAGGAGAGTGATCACTTTAGATAAGTTATTGCCAGCAGGAGAGTGTGGTGGGGGGAGGTATTTTTCATGCTTTGTGTGTATAAAAGATCTTCTACACTTTCCACAGTATGCATCCGATGAAGTGAGCTGTAGCTCACGAAAGCTTATGCTCAAATAAATTGGTTAGTCTCTAAGGTGCCACAAGTCCTCCTTTTCTTGAGGCCATAATGCAGACTGATGCTCATGCATTCTCACTGGCATGCCTCATACCATACGTCAGTGGCCTACCCCCACTTGTGCCAGTGCTCAAGGTGCTGTACAAAAGTCCGATGATTTTTTTTCTTAATAATGAGAAAAGTGTATCCCCCCTCAGCTCCCAACTCTCCCTGGACTCCAAAATGGCTTGACAGTGTTTTGCTCAAACGTTTGGATATCAATTCACATGAAGGAGCCCACGCTTGGGAAATTTCAGCCCCGAAGTTCCAGCAATTTTCGAGCAACTGGAAGCAGGAAGTTAGAATGGAAACTGTTTGGCAGCTGGAAGTGGAGTGACCAGTGCTGTTCCTGCTAGAATCTCTGTCCATCATCAATCAATATGCCTCCAAGCCCACGGTGACAGCTCTGCCTTCTCAATTGCAGCTACTGTGCCCAGAGGTATAATATGATCGCTCCAACTTCAGTTTACTCAGCTGTCACTGAGGCTTTGTCACAGGTGCAGGTGCTACTGGGAGAAGGCCAGGCATACTTTCCACCAGGGATCTCCCTCTGCTGCAGCAGGGAAGGGAGGGAGAGCAGGAGAGAAATGTTCTGGATTGGTTATTGCAGATGATGGGGTTGACACCCCATTCCCATTCAGACCCATCCAACTATTCCCATGCAGAACCATCTATCCCTCTATACCAGAGGTGGGCAAACAAAGGCCAGTGGGCCACATCCAACCCGCAGGACCCTCCTGCCAGGTCCCTGAGCTCCTGGCCTGGGAGGCTTGTCCCCAGCCCCTCCCCTGCTGTTCCCCCTCCCGCACAGCCTCAGCGTGCGCAGCGCAGTTGCAAAGCCGTGGCCTGACCTGGTGCTCTGGCAGGCGCGGCTGTAGCACCGCCAGCCACTGGTGCTCCAGGCAGCGTGGTAAGAGGGCAGGGGGCAGGGGGAGTTGGATAGAGGGCAGGGAAGTTGGAGGTGGTGGTCAGGGGTTGGGGGTGTGGATAGGGGGCGGGGTGGTCAGAGGGCGGGGAACAGGGGGGTTGGATGGGGCAGGGGTCCTGGGGGGGGCAGTCAGGAAGGAGAGAGGGGGTTGGATGGGGTGGTGGGGGGCAGTCAGGGGCAGGGGTTCCGGGGGCAGTCAGGGGACAAGGAGAAGGGGTGGTTGGATGGGGCAGGGGTTCCAGGGGGCAAGTCAGGAATGGGGGGGGGGGGGGGCTTGGATGGGGCGGCAGGGGGCAGTCAGGGGAGAGGGGTCCGGGGGTGGTCAGGAGACAGGGAGCAGGGGGTGGTGGATGGGGTAGAAGTCCCAGGAGAGGCGTTAGGGGGCGAGAAGCGGAGGTGTGGGGGGTTGGATAGGAGGCTGGGGCCTGGCCACGTCTGGCTGGTTGGGAAGACACAGCCTCCCCTAACTGTCCCTCCATACAATTTTGGAAACCCAATGTGGCCCTCAGGCCAAAAAGTTTGTCCACCCCTGCTCTATACAGACCCTTCCATCGATCCAGACCCACATATCCCTCCATCCTCACCCATCCATTCCCATACAGATCTATCTATCTATCGATCCCCACACCCCCCTCTATCTATCTATCTATCTATCTATCTATCTATCAGTTTTACTTGTTCTCTGCCCTTTGCTGTTTCTATTCCAGGACTTGGCTCTGCAATACTTGAGTTTGTGTGGGCACTTCCCCCAGACCCCACATGGGTCTTCAAGGGACTCCCTGTTCCTTTGGTAAGACCCTTTCATTGAGGTTCACATGCTGGGAGGGAATTCTTGTCCTTGCCTGATGAAATGGCCACCACTTCTTCTGGGTTTTACCAGGTCTGAAGGTGGCTGAGGACATAGTGCTGCTGATTGGTTGTCCACTTTCCAGGGATGGAGCTATGAGGGCTTGGCAACTACTGGGTTGACTGGCCTGAATCTTGGTGAGTCTGGGTGCACACCTGCAAGTGTCTCAGGTCATGCACCTGGGGCAGGTCTCACACTTTCAGATCACTGTACCAGGGAAGGGCTGCCCTGGCAAAACAGGTCAGGGATGCTTCAGAGTTCCTCCTCAGCTCCAGCACTAGCCTGGTCCTTCAGTAAGAACCCCCTTCAGCAGGGCACTTCTATGTCACGGATGAAACTTTGACCCCCGTCCTAGGCAACGGCTGGTCTTAGGCAGCCATGTCCTGTCTGTAGCACTTCCCAGTCTGACAGGTTCTCCTGCTCAATGAGGACAACGCCTTTGAGGGGAGAATGCAGCCAGATGCCAATTGCTTTGCTCTGTGTCCTGGGACGATATCAACCTTCCGATTTGTTTTCCTCCTGGGTTGCATGGGCCACAGGAGGTGAGGCTTTCACAGCCCCAGCCTGGGCTCTAGCTCAAGCTGTAGCAGCTCCTGGTTTGAGCTCTGGAGGTCCCCAGGCCAAGATGGTGGCCATCCCATTTGCTCTTCTGGTATTTCCAGTGCTCACAAGCTTCCCAAGCAGGGCACCCAAGGACTTAGAGCCTGGTTCTGGCCTGAGTAGAGGGGAGCAGCAGTAGAATCTCTCTCTGCTCCCAGTGGACCAGCGATTGCGCTCATCCATGTTCTGCACAACTGCTGAGGGAAGGAGACGGGCCCAGCCTTAGAACTGCCCCCCGGCACCAGCATCGCCGCAGCTCCACAGCAGGTAGCTGCGTGGGAGGCCTTTGGGATGTCTAGACCCGCTGTGACCAGAACCAGGAGGCTCGGCATTCCTGCTGGGGCCCTCACAGCGGTTTGCCATGGTGGGAGTGCCTGAGAAACTGGCAAGGAGGCAGGCAGGCAGCACCTTTGCGGTGCCCGCTGAAGATGGAGTGGGCCAAGCGTGCATTGATGGGTCTTTGCAGAGGGATCTCTTACTGCTGGACACACACCCAGAGTGGGGATTGCTGCCTATGAATGCCCCCAGCCGTGAGCGGGTTGGCGGCCGGAGCCCACTGTCGCGGGCTCTGCTGGCAGAGGCAGAACTGCCAGCAGGAATCAGAAGGGGGCAGATGTGCAGGCCTCAGGCTTCAGGGGGCCCTGGAAGCAGCTCAGAAGGGTGGAAATGCCCTGGCACCAGGCTCTGAAGGAAGAGAGTGATGGCTCCCAGCACAGGGGCGGCATGGGAGAAGGCACAAAGCTGAGGGGGGGTGAAGGGAAGTTGGGGGCTTGGAGGGAAGTTGAGGAAAGTTTGTCGTTCACTTCACCCTGGTTAAAACGCACCTCGCCTGCTCCTGCCCTGAGCCCCCAGGGCTGTGACTTCACCAGCTCTGCCTGGCATACCACGGGCAAAGGGAAAACTGCACCCCGAGGCTGCCCCATGCGTGACGTTATTGACATAAACTGTAACCGTATAGATCATTGTTGCAACCACTGTTATATATTTGCAGCAAATATTGTACAGAGGTTGTCATGTGAGGTGTCTATTAAAAGGTTATGATTTGTTGGTTATGATTATGCTATCTGTATGTGTGTATCATTTTTGTAGTTGAAGTTATGAATATTGGCTATGTACTTGTATCTCAATGTGTTTTAATTCTAAGTAGCCTCAGTGAAGCAATTGGTCAGCTTCTTGAGAAAGGACTATTCTCAGTAAGTGCCCAGTCAAGAAACACTTAACTGACAATGGACTTTGGGAGACACCAATCCACATCTGAGCTTTCTGGGGAATGTTCAAACTAACATGTAAGCAACGGCATCGGCCTGTAAAGAATGGAGTTATGTATGGACATGTGACTTGCCCATGTGACTCCAAATTCCATCTTGCTGTTGTGATTTTCCACAGTAAGAACAAAGGGGTGTCCTTCCACAGGGCAGAGGATATAAAAGGCCCTGGAAATCCCTCCATTTTGTCTTTAATCCTGCTTCTTACTTCTGGAGGAACCTTGCTCTGAACAAGCTCTGAACAAAGGACTGAATGACCCACCCCAGCTGTGGATGTACTCCAGAAACTTGATTTGAACCTGCAGTTTATTCCATCACTGCTACAAGCCTGAACCAAGAACTCTGCCATTACTGTATGTAATTGATTCCATTCAACCAATTCTAGCTCTCATCTATATATTTTTTCGTTTATGAAGAAACCTTTAGAATTTAGATTCTAAAGGATTGGCAACAGCATGATTTGTGGGTAAGATCTGACTGGTATATTGACCTGGGTCTGGGGCTTGGTCCTTTGGGATCGGGAGAACCTTTTTTCTTTTACTGGGGTATTGGTTTTCATCACCATTCATCCCTATAAGAAGTGGCACCGGTGGTGATGCTGGGAAACTGTAGTGTCTAAGGGAATTGTTTGTGTGACTTATGGTTAGCCAGTGAAGTGAGACCGAAGTCCTTTCTGGCTGGCTGGTTTGGTTTGCTTTAGAGGTGGAGAACCACCAGCCTGGGGCTGTGACTGCCCTGCTCTAAGCAATTTGTCCTGCATTGGTAATCTCAGTCGTGTCCCACCAAAGCCAGCATCGTTACACCATGTACCTGACACAGCCTTGCCAAGCTGGCACGAGGCCACGATTGACTTCCACCGGGGCTAAGCCATGGAGATTCTCCTGAAATGCTGCAGGGGGTGGGGATCTCCAGGGCACTTGTGGGATGTGGGCCCCACCCTGGATGCAGTGCTCATGCTATATGAGCCCCAGAGAAGCCCCAGGAATGGCAGGCCAGAGGGCAGCCAGGGATCTCTTACTGCTGGACATGTCCTGGAGATGCATGATGCTGGCCCGTCCCCACCCGCAGCTCCCCCAGACTCACCGTTCAGCCAGCGGGAGTTGTACTGGTCAGTCCTCATAGCCGTCTGCTTGCCCATGGTGCGGAAGATGGCTGCGTCTGTGCCCATGAAGTCAATGTAGACGCCAGCATAGAGCTCCTCATCTGTAGGTGGGAGGCAGAGGTCAGCAGGGACTGGGGTGTGTGGGGAAGCAGTTCCTGAAGGGGGAGCGTGTGGGGCCTGAGGACCCCCCAACCCCTCCTCATGCAGACCCTTTGTCCTGCCCCCAAGCCCTGCCCAAAGGGGGAGCTTGCGGGCGGTGGTGGTGCTGATTGGCATGGGGGGCTGGCTGATGCCCTCTCTCCGCCAGGACATCCTGGGGCCGGGGGTGGAATGCAGGACACCATCATGGGAGCCAGTGAGGAGACGGCTGGTGCCCACAACGCCCCAGGAGCTGGCAGGTCCTCGCTGCCCACGTCCACTGCGAGCAGCACACGCCATGGGACAAAGACAGGGAGTCACAACCTGCTGCTCCTGCAACACCGGGATCACCAACTTGTGCCACTCATGAGCTGCTTCAAAGGCTGTCCAGGAGAAATGCCCTTTCAGCCTAGAGTGTATGGGCTGGCGCGGGGCCCCTGGGTGTGGGGAGAAAGCCCAGGGGAGAGAGCCTGGGGCAGCCCTGAGAGCACTCCATCTCCCCTCTGGGGAGAGGGACCCCAGCTCCTTGTCAGCTCATAGACAGGTCTCCATCTCCCACATGGTGCCCGGTTGGCACTGTGGCGGGGGCACGGTCCCAGGTCTGGCTGCCATCCCCCTGCTTCACAGCTGCTCCCCAATGAACGAAGCAGTGCTGGGGCTGGTGTGTAAGGCAATACCTGTGCCTGGAGAGGATCAAAGGCAGCCGAGGCCCCGCAAGGCCTGGGGGCGGGGGCGGGTGGGATTAGCAGTAAGTGAGAACTTTGGCTAGTGCTCCTGGGGGAGCCCGGCACAGCTGTTGCCCAGACAGGCCCGGGGACGGCAGGACATCGATACCGACCCGCATTATTTCACTGCTCCGACTCGGTCTCCCACCCTTTGCAACCCCATCCCAGCCATCCCTGCCCCTCGCCACCCCAGGGGCAAAGCACCATGGACACCAGGGCTGCCATGCGCTGTGGCCTGGCACCTTCCAGGAGGGCACCAGCAGTGCCCGGGGCTGCGCCTGATCAGCTGGGGGTGGGGGTGGGGAGGGGAATAGGAAATGGGAGGTGAATGGGGAGAATAGGGACAGAAATAGGACAGGAAGTTGGGGTGGAGATGCTCCTAGCACATGGGGCTGACTCACTGTGGCCATTCCTACCCCGGGGTTGGATCTGACCTTGTTGAGGGGAGAGACGCCCTGGGGATTTTTCCATCATCTGTCGGTGGCTGTCGGAGCCTCTCCTACCCCATTTCCACCCTGTTCTACCTAGGTTCGTCCCACACCCAAAACCGTGGCATCTGGGCGCCTCTTGCCATGCCACAGCCCTCCAAGTCCTCACATTGGGCCAAAGTGCCCCGTCTGCGTGTGTCTCGACCTGCTGCCTTCCCTCCCACACACCCGGACTGGGTTTGCTGGCCCCACAGCCGCTGGGCCCTGGACTCAGATCCCTATTTGGCTTTCTTGGGGGCAGCCACCTTCAGTAGAGCTGCAGAATGCCGCCAGGCTAATGTCTCCGGGGAGGGGGGAGCAGCCCCCCAGCAGCCACCTGCCCTGCAGTCCTAAACAGCTTCTCATCACCTCTCATTTTAACGTTGGTCTCAAACCACCTAATATTTCCCTGGCATGCAACCAGCCCTGGCACTCAACTCAGATTGGTGCAGGTCCCTCCCTGGCCCACTGCTCCGCTCTAATGCGGCTGGGAGGGAGAGCAGGGGTCTGTGGGCCACCCCCACGCAGTTGTGGCTCTGGCTAGTTCAAGGGGGTGGGGGACAGCCTAGGGGAGGCACAAAATGGGAGCTCATGGGGAGAGACTTCCCCAGCCTTGAGCAATGGAGAGTCATGGTGGAGCCTTGTGTTAGGCCAGCAGCATCTGTTTCAGGTGAGTGCCATGCCAGGTTCATGCAAGGGGAACCGTGTGTGCTGGGCCCGGGAAGAGAACAGCCGGCTCCCCAGGGCTCTGCTCTCTGGCTTGTCCCAGGCAAAGCCTGGACAGGAGTTCTGGAGCTTCCTCCTCAACCTGGACCCCAGCCCATGCACTTCCTGGTTTCAGCTCCCCGTAACCTGCAACTGGCTGCTTCTCGCTGGAGTGGCAAGTTCGCATGGGTTGCAGTGCAGCGATGTCTGCGCAAGGCAGGGCTCGCCAGCAGCCGAGACCAGAGCAGGCAGCAGGCATTCTGTGGCTGTTGAGTTCCCCTGGGTGTTCCCTGGGCAGCGAGAGTGGTTGCGTGGCACCACTGGAGAGTGTGACCCAGGGTTCAATTGGTGGCAGCAGGGAGGACAGAGTAGCTCAACAAGACTGACACGTTATCTGCAGCGGCTGCATTCCCCGTGAGCCAACCAGCCAGGTCCCTCCTGGCTCCGGGCCGGAGCTTATGAATTAAAGGCCACAACTGGGTTCTGACATGCCTGGGCACCTTCCCAGTCTCCTGGTCCCTTGGGGGAGGGCTCAGGCACCTTCCTGCCCTGGCTGAGGTGGTTCTGGAGAGCAGCCGAGCTTAGATCTTTGGGCTCTGGTGCCCCCCGGGCCTTGGCTACTCCACCTTCACCCCTGCAGACATCTCCCCGCATGGAGACTAGGCAACAGCCCTGTCTGCATTTCCCCTTTGCTGCTCTGGCCCTTTCCTGGTCTTGTGCCTTGGCAATGGCTGACACCACTATACCCCTTTGCCCCTCTTGGTCTAGGTCCATCTATGGTCCTGGAATCAGTGCCGAGAACCAGCTGGGTGTCCCTCTGGAGCACCACAGGGCCCAGCCAGAGCAGCCCCGGTCCCCTTGGCCACCTTGCAGTGCTGCAGTCGCAAGAGAGAAGGACTCACTTATCAAGGCTGAGACGCTGTCCACCTTGGGGTCATAGGAACACTTCCCTTTCCCTGATTCCAGCTTCTCCGGCTCCAGGTAGAAGATATAATCCTGGAACAGAGATAGGAGGGAGCCCATTACACCCGCCCCTTCCATTTCCATAGGACAGAGGAACCCAAAGCGCTTTCATAACTCCACAGCGCTCACAAGCCTCACCTTACCCAGAAGTGAAATGCAGCCCCCTCTGGGGGGGAGCATGGCAGCTGTTAGCAGCCCACAGTCATGCTGCACATACCGAATGGTAGGCAATGAAGGAGAATGCTGGGTCCACTGGAACTGCAGAGGCAAAGTTAAGAGGCAGAAAGGAATTACCCATTGCCGAGGAGGAATCTGAGTGGGACACGGCGGTTATCACTTCTCCTCTGGGGAATTTTGTCATGGCACCAAACTCCAGCTGGGGCGCATCCCGGAGGCAACCTGGGAGCACCAGCTGAAACAGAATGTGTTGGTACGGTGGAACGGTGAGGGGCTGTTACTCCACTGCTGCTGCGAGTGCCCAGTTCCCTTCCAGCTGAGCCTAGACAAAGCTCTCAATGGCACAAGCCTCAGGTTGCTCAGCGATCGCCCCATCACAGCACCTGTCCTTCTGTCTCTACCATTAATCTCGCTGGAGTCAGTGGCTGGGCATCTGTGGTAGTGTGGCCCCCGTCTGGCCACACCTTTGTCCTGGCTTTCCATGCAGAGTAGCATTGCATGCAGGGTTATTACAGTAGTAAGAGCCACAAGCTGACAACTCTGTCATCTCGCCTAAGCAACGGCATCTCAGCCACGCTGGGGGCGCTGACCCAAAGCTAAAAGGGCCTAATCATTCATTTTTAATGGGCAATCTGCCATCCAAATATCAACCAGGCCTGGCCCTGCTTAGCGTGTGAGAGCAGAGACAGTCAGTGCCCCTGGCATGTTATTACAGCTACAGAGTGACTGATTTGCAGGAATGCTGCTGGTCATCAGTCACAAGCCTTTTGATGGCAGCCTGGGTTAGAACAAAAACAGAAGCAACCACAGCTAGGGCCCGTCTGACTGGCTGCTAGGAAATGACCTTCCAATACAAGCAGCAATGAGTTTAAAGCCTCCACAGTCATAGAATCATAGAATATCAGGGTTTGAAGGGACCTTAGGAGGTCATCTAGTCCAACCCCCTGCAGGACCAATCCCCAACTAAATCATCCCAGCCAAGGCTTTGTCAAGCCTGACCTTAAAAATGTCTAAGAAGGAGATTCCACCACCTCCCTAGGTAACGTATTCCAGTGCTTCACCACCCTCCTAGTGAAAAAGTTTTTCCTAATATCCAACCTAAACATCCCCCACTGCAACTTGAGACCATTGCTCCTTGTTCTGTCATCTGCTATCACTGAGAACAGCCTAGCTCCATCCTCTTTGAAACCCCCCTTCAGGTAGTTGAAAGCAGCTATCAAATCCCCTTTGAGCAGGGGTTTGGACTAGATGACCTCCTGAGGTCCCTTCCAACCCTGATATTCTATGATTCTACTCTTCTGCAGACTAAATAATCCCAGTTCCCCCAGCCTCTCCTCATAAGTCATGTGCTCCAGTTCCCTAATCATTTTTGTTGCCCTCTGCTGGACTCTTTCCAATTTTCCCACATCTTTCTTGTAGTGTGGGGCCCAAAACTGGACACAGTACTCCAGATGAGGCCTCACCAATGCCAAATAGAGGGGAATGATCACGTCCCTCGATCTGCTGGCAATGCTCCTACTTATACAGCCCAAAATGCCGTTAGCCTTCTTGGCAGCAAGGGCACACTGTTGACTCATATCCAGCTTTTCGTCCACTGTAACACCTAGGTCCTTTTCTTCAGAACTGCTGCCTAGCCACTAGGTCCCTAGTCTGTAGCAGTGCATGGGATTCTTCCATTCTAAGTGCAGGACTCTGCACTTGTCCTTGTTGAACCTCATCAGATGTCTTTTGGCCCAATCCTCTAATTTGTCTAGGTCCCTCTGTATCCTATCCCTACCCTCCAGCATATCTACCATTCCTCCCAGTTTAGTATCATCTGCAAACGTGCTGAGGGTGCAGTCAACGCCATCCTCCACATCATTAATGAAGATATTGAAGAAACTGGCCCCAGGACCGACCCTTGTTGCACTCCGCTTGATACCGGCTGCCAGCTAGACATGGAGCCATTGATCACTACCCATTGAGCCTGATGATCTAGCCACCTTTCTATCCACCTTACAGTCCATTCATCCAGCCCATACTTCTTTAACTTCCTGGCAAGAATACTGTGGGAGACCGTGTCAAAAGCTTTGCTAAAGTCAAGGAATCATAGAATCATAGAATATCAGGGTTGGAAGGGACCTCAGGAGGTCATCTAGTCCAACCCCCTGCTCAAAGCAGGACCAATCCCCAACTCAATCATCCCAGCCAAGGCTTTGTCAAGCCTGACCTTAAAAATATCTAAGGAAGGAGATTCCACCACCTCCCTAGGTAACGCATTCCAGTGTTTCACCACCCTCCTAGTGAAAAAGTTTTTCCTAATATCCAATCTAAACCTCCCCCACTGCAACTTGAGACCATTACTTCTTGTTCTGTCATCAGCTACCACTGAGAACATTCTAGATCCAACACGTCCACGGCTTTCCCCTCATCCACAGAGCCAGTTATCTCGGAGGCCCTGCTCCATGATTTTTCCAGGGGCTGAGGTGAGGCTGACTGTCCTGTTGTTCCCTGAATCCTCCTCCTTCCCTTTTTTAAAGATGGCACTACATTAGCCTTTTTCCAGTCATCTGGGACCTCCCACAATTGCCATGAGTTTTCAAAGATAAGGGTTAATGGCTCTGCAATCACATCCGCCAACTCCTTTAGCACTCTCGGATGCAGTGCATCCAGCCCCATGGACTTGTGCTCGTCCAGCATTTCTAAATAGTTCCGAACCACTTCTTTCTCCACAGAGGGCTGGTCACCTCCTCCCCATGCTGTGCTGCCCAGTGCAGTAGTCTGGGAGCTGACCTTGCTCGTGAAGACAGAGGCAAAAAAAAAGGAGTGGAGTACATTAGCTTTTTTCCACATCCTCTGTCACTAGGTTGCCTCTCATTCAGTAAGGGGCCCACACTTCCCTTGACTTTCTTCTTGTTGCTAACATACCTGAAGAAACCCTTCTTGTTACTCTTAACATCTCTTGCTAGCTGCAACTCCAAGTGTGATTTGGCCTTCCTGATTTCACTCCTGCATGCCTGAGCAATATTTTTATACTCCTCCCTGGTCATTTGTCCAATCTTCCACTTCTTGTAAGCTTCTTTTTTGTGTTTAAGATCAGCAAGGATTTCACTGTTAAGTCAAGCTGGTCACCTGCCATATTTACTATTCTTTCTACACATTGGGATGGTTTGTTCCTGCAACCACAAAAAGGATTCTTTAAAATACAGCCAGCTCTCCTGGACTCCTTTCCCCCTCATGTTATTCTCCCAGGGGATCCTTTCCATCAGTTCCCTGAGGGAGTCAAAGTCTGCTTTTCTGAAGTCCAGGGTCCGTATTCTGCTGCTCTCCTTTCTTCCTTGTGTCAGGATCCTGAACTCAATCATATCATGGTCACTGCCTCCCAGCTTCCCATCCACCTTCATCCTTTGCATGCGATACCACGATTATTGTCTGCTAATTAAACTCCATTGAGTAGGAAGCACAGGAAGTGGGACGGCAAGTGTCTCTATGTAAATGGGTGTTAGAAGATCAAATGGTGAGATCAGGCTACACGTCCTACCCTCACACTACATCATACCACCAGTACTGGGTGATTTCATTCCAGGAAGTTCCACTCATCAGTAGTGCAATCCAGGAAGTACTGCCCCTTAGGATGGCATTCCAGGTAGTGTGGCAATTTATTTACTTTGTACATTTGACCTTACTTGGGAAATAGTCCCTGGTTTCCCCATAAAGTAGGTCCCAAGTCAGCAAACCATCCCTGTTAAACACATGCTTAAGTGCTTTGCTGAACTCAGGTGTTGCCAACTTTAAATGCAGAACAATCCTTAATCTGGCCTGCCAATATCATGAGATTGTTTTAAAAACCATGAGATCTGAAAAAAAAACAACCTAATAATAATTGTGGGATTGTTTTTCTTAGATTTTTAGTTTCTAAGCTTTTGGGGCACACGTATGTCATGTTTTCAAGCTTTCCTCTGCAACCAGGAGGGCTAGAAACTGCCTTTGACTTTGAATGAAAGCCGAGACTCTCCTGCGATCTCTTGATGCCACCAGCCGGAGCTTTAAACAAATACTCCAGAAACTGCCGGACTCACAATCAAACTGTGAGAGTTGGCAGCAGTATTAACTTTTAACCATAAAGTTCAAGCATGTGCTTAAGTGCTTTGCTGAATGGGGCCCATATTTAATTAGGTCTGGTCTGTACTAGCGATTTCCCCTGAGTCCAGCCAGCCACCACTGTAGCTGAACCAGTGCAACTCCTAGTGTACGCAGGGCTAAGTAGCTATTTGCACGGATTGAGCCCACCCCTGCTTGCCATTTGGGTTGGCTGCTTCTGTGCCAGCTGTCGTTTCCCTTGTGTACAGCAGGGTGACATCCTCCATTCAGCCCAGGCATTAGCCAGCTTCTCCTGCAGTCTGAGTGGGTCCCCACACAGTGACGGCAGAGAAAAGCATCACAGAGAAGGGAATGTGAATGTAATACCACAGAACTGACAGGGGCGGGGCCGGGAGAGACATTTCACTCATGACTGAAACGGGCTAGATTTCAAATGGATGGCGGCCCTTTGAACTCGCTCCAAGTTCCCAGGCAATCTCCATGGCAGCCAGCCTACCACCGTGCGATCTGCTATAGCACCTTGTATTAGCCCTATACCAGCAATGGGCTTGCCTTGTTTGTCCGCCCTAGCAATGCTATCGCCACCTTATGCCCACAATAACTTTTGGTAGGGATACTCCATCTTGTACATAGGGCATGAGCCAGTTGCTGGCTACTAGAGACCTATGTGGGGAGAAGATTACCCGACTTCGACCGCTGCAGGGCTTTTACACCTTCCCCTGCAGCAGCTGGTGCCAGTGTCAGTCAGAGATGGGACACTGGGCTGGATGGACCTTGGTTCTGATCCAGCCTGGCAATGCCCATGTTCCCATGTATCTGGGCAGTCCAAGGTATCTCATCCCTGGCTAGTGATATTTTGTATGGCAGCATGGTACAAACCATCCTTGAATGAAAAGTCATACCAGCCCAACTGCCCTAAGCTAGCCTGCTTTCGTGCCACTCCAGCACTTGTGAGTAGAGAGCCATGGGTATCAGTCTCGGTGTTTCGAGGAAAAGTCATGCACCCATTCCTAGAACCTGACAAGGTGTCTTCTGCCTTTTTGTCTGAAATCCAAGAGCCAGTCCTGCTTAAAGCTGGTTGAAAAACCAGTGGAGTGAAAACCGCTGAAGCTGTTTTCATTTTGAATGGTTTGAAATTGACCCATTTTTTTCTTTCTTTGCAAATTGTTATACAATTGTTTTTTTTTTTTAAATTGAAATCCTTATCCAAATGGTCATTGCAATTTTTCATTGCCTGAAAGTTGGGAAACAAAAAATGCAATTGACACTTTGATCACCTTTCTGATAAAAAAAATATTTGCTGGAAACCAAAAATAACACTGGTGATGGTGTGTTACCAAAAGAAAAAAGGGGCATTTATGAAAAAATGCTACTTTTCAATAGAAAAACTTTCCATTGGAACATTTCAACCGTATCTAGTCCAGATGTTCCGCTTGCATCTAAGCTGTTGGTAACATAATTGCTGTTGATTGTTGGAATGTTCCGCGAATACTTGTCTAACAAGGGGATGAAAAGGAGGGTCGGTTATGGGCTTCAGAGCATGGTAACTGTTTTGGAAGTGGCCGGATTTGAAGGGCTGGAAGTGAAAGACACAGGATTCAGATAGCTAACTGCTGAGCTCATCCCTGTCTCAGAGAGTCACACAGACGAGCTCTGCTGAGCTGTGCTGAAGTTGTCTTCAAGATGGATTGGATCAGACAGAATTAATCTCCCTCCCTTGACCCCTCTTTTACCTGAGGACTTGCTCATGTCAGGTCCTTTCCGTGGAATGGGCTGAGTCAGGGCAGGAGGTGCTCTTATAACATGGAGTCATATAGGGGCATTTTCAGGGCTGGATTACCCAATAGGCAGACTAAGCATGTGATTAGGGCCCCAGCAAAGCAGGGAGCATCAAAAAAAATGAGATTTAAAAAAAAAAATTGATATTTGATATTTCAAAAAAAGCATCAAAGTAGTCATCATGGGAAAAATCAGAACTTTGTTAGACTTCCTTACACTCCACTAAACACTCTTCCCGCCGTTTTTCTGTTCTCTTTTTATTACTTATCCCCACCTAAACCGGGGGGGGGGGTCCTACTAATGGGACATTTGGACATTTGGATCATTTCAGAATGGAAATTTCTTGGGATTGTTGGAGCTTGTGGTTCAGTCTGACCCATTTTTAGCAGGCCATATCTCAAAAGATGGGAATGCTGGCAAAGGTAACCCATCATACTTACCCAAAACAATATGTGATGAACTCAGTGGTCTAATGCGTGACAAAGTGTGTTCAGCTATTGTGGATGAAATAAGTACTGCTGGGTACTTCAGTTTATCTGTCGACTCCACACCTGATCTTTCACTTATTGATCAATTGAGTATTGTACTAAGATATGTGTCTCCCACAGATGGAAAACCGGTTGAACGATTTATAACATTCCTCAATTTGAAAAGCCACACTGGTGAAGAAATGGCAAATCAAATACTGCATTATCTGTGCCAAGTTTGCAAAAGAGATTTCTCAAAGTGCAGAGGTCAATCTTACGACAACGCTGCCAACATGTCAGGGCGTTATCAAGGAATGCGGAAGAAGCTTTTAGAACAGAACAAATATGCCATATTCATACCATGTGCTGCACACTCTCTCAGTCTTGTTGGCTGCAGAGCTCTTGATTGTTGTCCGGTGGCAGTAAGTTTTTTCTCAACAGTCCAGTTACTTTATACATTTTTCTCTGCCTCAACACACCGATGGACAGTTCTTAAAACATATTTGGGCAATGCTCGCGTGTTGAAATCTCTTTCTAATACTCGCTGGGAAGCACATGCAGTGGCAACAAGTGCAATTCTGGAGTCCTACTCAAAGATTGTGGATGCATTAGAAAGTATAGATGAAGACCAATCACAAAAGGGAGAAACTATAAGAGAGGCAAAAAACATTGCAAACAAGATGCAAGAACTAGAGTTTGTATTCATGTTGACCATGTGGAATGAATTTTACAACACTTTTACCACACAAGTCAAGCTCTCCAAGAAAAAGAATTGGATTTGAAAACATGTGCAGACCTCTGTCAATCATTAGCAGACCACGTACACACGTTGAGGAATGATTTCGAAAGATTTGAAGGCATATCAAAAGATATCTTGCCTGATACTAACTACAAAGAAGCTCAGTCCCACAAGCAAATCAGGAAAAAACAAGCAAATGATACCAGTGCAACAGAAACAGCATTGAATCCTAGAGACAAATTTCGCGTATCTACTTACTACGCTATAATTGATACACTTGAAGCTCATATGAAGAGGAGAGGTGACGTGTACAAAGAAGTATCAAGTAGATTTTCTTTTCTAAATGATATGGACTTATCTGATGAACAATATTCACAAGGTTCCCAAAAGCTAGTTGACTCATACCCTGTTGACTTGAACATGAATCTCTGTGGAAAAGTACAGCAGTTCCACTGTTATATGTGCGCAAAGTTTAATGAAACAGGAAAAATGAAATTCAGTCACATTGATCTTCATGACACAATATTGAAAGATGGAATACAATGTGTATTTCCAAGTGTAGAGATCGCACTACGTATTTTTCTAACATTGATGATTACTAACTGCTCCGCAGAACGCTCTTTTTCTCAGCTGAAAAGAATAAAAAACCTTCAGAGAACAGCAATGTGTCAGGACAGACATGATTCACTTTCCCTATTGTGTATGGAAGTGGACATGCTTCGTCGAGTCTCTTTCTTTTCTTCAATCTTTTACTCTCTCAGCTTCAATGAACTTATCCAGAATTTTGCAATCAGAAAATCTAGAAAGAAGCTATTTTAATTTCAGCAAACATGTAAGTTTTTTGTGTCATTTTGAAAAATAAAATTTTATTTTACGGTATAGTTTGTTTTATTTTGAATTACATATGGAGGGGCACCATAATCTTTTCAGTGCTTGGGCCTCTAAGGTCTTAATCCGCCCTAGTTGGGATGAATGGATGGATGAAAAGCATTTAGCGCAGTGACAATGGTAATGCAAATGACTAGCTTCACTGGGAGCATGCACATCAATGTGACTGAGGTAAAACTGGGTATGTATGACCCCCACCCTGGTGTATATCCAACCATCCCAATCCAA
Organism: Chelonia mydas; assembly: GCF_015237465.2. NCBI lineage: Eukaryota > Metazoa > Chordata > Testudines > Cheloniidae > Chelonia > Chelonia mydas. The sequence continues at coordinate 47,995,050 of NC_057853.1, forward strand.
CAGCTATCACCACACCCGCACTGAATACAAACACATGGCTCCCCATCTGCATATGTCTCTAATGTGCCACAAGTACTCCTTTGCCATCTGCATATGCAGCACTATGGCACTTTCTCCTAGCATGAACGGCACCTGCAATTCAGTGGTGCAGGTGAGCTGCACTAAAGGTTACTGGAGACTGACCCAGCGCTGGGCAACTCATTTATTGTGGATAATTCTTTTTCCTTCTGAAGCAGACTTTGATCTTCCCAAATTGAGTGCCTATTTGCAATGGTGAGACCAGTCATTTGGGCCAGACACTTTCAGACAATGGCTTCAGAAAACTTCACCACCACTGTTTTCTCAAGTGCGTGATGGTCCCCTAAGCCACATGATATTTTTTCTGCTCCCTGATTGGACGACTTAAACTTTTTAAGCGAGAGACTGCGTGATGAAGAGGATCATAAAGGGCACCATCCCCCGAATATTCAAACCAAGTAAAACCTACTCGTGAATAACCAGCAGTTAAAAAAAAAAATCCCAGCTTCAAACTCATTGCCTTCTGGGGCTTGGAGCCTTTGGCCTCCATGCTTCCAAGCACATCACTGAGGGCTAGAAAATTGCCCAAAGATGCAAGCTGAGTTCCTCCCATAAACCCCTGACTCCAGGTACTGGCACTTTAAGAACCGCCCCTCCTGAAATCTTACGAGAATTGAGCCATTTGGAATCCCAAGGCCCATCGGCAAACGCTGGTTTGCAGGCTTCGCCAGGTGCTAGTGGGGAATGTGGTAACGTTGAGATATCCAGGGGGCCAGCCCAACGATAGTCTCTTGCTCATGGCCAGGCAGGCCTGGGTTCTCCCACTGGAGAGGGTTCTCCTGGCTTGGTCGTGGGTGCGCTGGGGCTGCTACAGACTGGCATAGATTAAAGCTCCGGCCAGCCCAAGAGCTCAGGGGCACAGATATGGCATCCAGCAAGCTCAGTGGCCCCCTGCCCCAGTTCCGTGCTGAGTAGAGCTTGACCAGAGGCTCCTGTTTCTTCCTCATGACGTTCTCTCTCTGCCTTGCAACTCCTCATCCTCTTGCTGGGGGGGTCCTGTCCAGGAGGGCCCTGGTGACCGCCCCCCCGAGACATTCGCCTCTCAGCCCAGGGGAAGGGCACTGAGGCTTTTCCTCCATTCTCTGACGATGGTGACCCAGGCACAGCAGCGGGCGTGTGGTGAGACATCAAAGGGAGCTCTTCCTTTCTGGCCTGAGAGGGGCTGGCGCAGAGGGGGCACCTCCCAGGGACTGCTGTCTGTCTGTCACGGGGGCTCCTGTCCCGAGCCCAGCCCAGGCTGCCCCTGGCCCAGCAGAGAGCATGCTGTTGTCCTGATGGGGATACACAGCTCCTCTCTGGCGGGGTGCAGCGATGCTGAGGGACTGGAGTTGCGGCAGGCAGGTGCCTGGAGGAGAACCATGTGCCATGGGGGGCCTCGCACAATCACATGAGGAGCCAGCTCCCACATGGGAGCCAGGGAGGAGAGCTGGACTGCAGCCAGGCTGTGGGAGGAGATACTCATGGGGGGAGAGAGAGGGGCTAAGAAGACCCAGGAATGGGGAAGCTGCCACCCCCATCCTGCCCTGGGATGGCAGAAGGAGAACATGACACCAGGCCCCACCCCAGAAGGCTGCCGTGGGAGGCGGGTGCCCAGGTCTGTATGACACCCCCACTCCCGCCCCACGGCTGCTTTAGGGAACTGTCCCCATGTCAGTGTCTCGGCCCCTTGCTGGGTGGCAGATGGTGCCTCCTGCCAGGCAGCTTTCTATGCCCCCCATGCTTTGGACCCCTCTGGAGGGTGGGGGAGGTGGCCGGTCTGAAACCTGCACAGGGACAGGCATCCACAACCCTTGGCATTGGGTCACAGCCGAGAGACGCTAGCTGAGCGTGGGCAGTTGGGGTGCTCTGAGCCCAGGAGGAGCATGTGTGTGTAAGGGGCACTGCTGGATCTCGCTGGGCCCTGCCCACCAGCTCTGTGGGGGGCTTTGGTCTCTAGGCTCTCAGCGAATAACCTCCCCAAAGCAAACTGTCCCGTGGAGAAGGTGCTGGGGCATGGGACATGCCCATGGACTGGCAGAGCCCCCTGCTGGCTGCTCCTGTGGGGGGACGTAAGGACCAGACCTGGGTTTCTGAGCTCCTGGAACATGCTCTGGAGGCAGCTGGAGTCAGGAGGGCAGAGCAGATGCCCTCGAACAGGAGCCTTGAGTGTGTCGCTCGTGGCACAGGGAAAATCAAATCTTGGAAGAAGCTGAACTTCCCCTGAGACCATGAGCTCCTGATTCCTCCCGGCACCCTGAGCTGCTTATGGCATCAGCGACGCGAACCTGGGCTAACCCCATCTCCATGCAGTGAGCCAACCTGGCCGCTAGCCCGGTGGGAAGATGATCTCGTCGAAGAGATACTGTCAGGGGCAGGGCCTCAGAGCTGTGCATCCCATTCCCTCGCCTGATCTGGCCCGTTCCCAATTAAACAACACGATCCGTCTCCAGCTGGAGCGTTGTCAACTTTCCTGCCCGGGTGGTGGGCACTGCCGTGCTTAAAGAGCCAGCTGGGGGAGTGTTTTTGTAGGTCCACCGTTCCCCCACCCCTGCGAGCGGCCGGTGTTCTGAAAGGAATCAAGAGCCTGTGGCTCCGTTCCTGGCACAGGGCCCCTGACAGTGTCCCTCCTCCCCGCAGCGTCTGGAGAAAGGCCTGGGGGAACAAGGTGTTAGTCCGAGAGGAGATGCGAGGACCAGCTGCCCTGTGCCAGGCGGTGGCACAGACAGCTCAGCCATTGCAAGGGACGTGCCCAGCTGGGGATTAGCGGTTAGGTGCATGCCATGGGGGAGGAGGGTTAGGAAGCCCAGGCATGCCCTGGGAAGGGAGCCGGCTCCTGCCCTTGGGGGGGAATCTGAGCGCGAGTCCCACCTTGCGTTCTGCTGGTGTCGGGCTGTGGGAGGAGTCGGCGGCTCGGCTTCCCCGTCCTCCCGGCTGGACACTTTGGGTCAGCGCAAAGGCCTGAGGAGAAGGAGCAGTGCAGAGAGTTAGAGCTGGCGGGGACAGAGGCCACCCAGGGGGTGGGCGGGGATGGTCACTAGGGCAGCGGGAGGGGATCATGCCCACCTGGAAGGGCAAGAAACTCCCCCTGCCCCCAGCCAGCGCGCCTGCCCCTGGTCCTAGAGTGCCCCCGTGGGCAGAGCCAGCGCTCTTGAGCCCAGGGCATTGTGAGCATGCCCAGGCTCTTGTGTGTGCCGCATGCAATTGTGCCCACCATGTGCTAGTGTGGTGGCATGCTTGTGATGGCATGTGTGGGCATGGTGTGTGCCAGCATGCGTGGCACGTGTGTGTGGCACACACTGGATGGGCCTCCTCCTGCCCCGTACTGACACTGACAGCAGATGTGGAAATTTGTGACAAGCCCCCTCCCCCAGCCCGGGGACAGAGGAAGGGACCAAGACCCTCGGTTAAACATCAGGGAATCCTGGCTCCAGCAGGGCTGGGTCCTGGCCCCGCTCTGGGACTGCGTGTGACCAAATGCCTGGCTCAGGCCTGCCACACAGTACTCATAACCGTGCCCTTTGCTCTGCCTGCCGCATCCTCGTGACACCCAGACTGAGAACCCCAGGCAGCTGAGAGGCCAGGACAGTGGCAAATGCCCTGATGTGGCCTGCGGTTTGAGGAGCCTCAGTGCTTCCCAGTCCTTACCCCACACTCAACCAGGCTTGCCCAGCGGTGCCCATGGGTGCTATACAGGAGGTGCCACCCTGGCTGATGGGCACAAGGCATATGGTTCTCTAGTCATGGTGTATCAATTTTAAATTAAAAAAAAAAAAACAACAACCCCAAACTTAAGTTTATATTCTCAGCCGGGAATAGTGTGGATCCCACAGTTCCATAATACGGCTGGGAAATCCCTTCCTGACCCCAGCTCTTGCCCTGAATCATGAGGATAATGAGGAACTCCGGGATTACCCCAATCCCACAAAGCTGCTGCGGGGGGCCAGCTCCTCCCTCTCTACTCACTTTATGCACAGCTTCACCATCTGGCTTTTCTCCAATGGACTGCGGTGCTAGGAGGTACCACCCCTCCAGGACCCCAGGACCGGTGGGCAGAGCCCATGGCAAACGACAGGCCCCGCCCCCTCCAGCGACAGCCATAGCCTATTTGAATCCTGGGAGGTGGTGGGCGGAGCCTCTCCAAAAGAAAAGCCCACTCCCACTATATGGGCAAGAGTGGGACTAGATTCCCCCCCAGCTGGGGGGTGACCCCCTCCTGCCTTGGCCTCTCGGAGGAGACTGACAGCAAGGGCCCGAGGTCAATTAGGGCCCCTGATGCTCACGGCAATTAGGGGATGCAGCCCCAGGGGAAACGCACTGAGATCCCCATGAGCCCCCAAACAGCCTTAAGGAGGGGACAGAACAGCCTCTGCTTGTCAGGGATCACAGCTGGATTGGAATGGATGTGGGGGAGCCCCTCTGTCCCAGCCCCCATCCTCTAGGGCAAACAGCCAATAGAAAGCCAGGAAGATGTGCGTCCATTTCTTGCACAGAGTGCGCAAAAATGCATGCCTGTTTGGCTGTGAGTGATGAACCCAAATCACACAATTAGAACAAGGCAGGTGTTAGCCAGGCACAATCCACGACACAGAGGGCATCACTGGGTGACGCTGTTCCCCAGACTTACAAGTTGGCCAGCTGGAAGAAATGCCGGGGCGGCTGGGTGCTGTGATGCACGTTCTGTAGGAGGGAGCTGTGGCAAGCAGCAGGGCAGTTTGCTCGCCGCCCCATCCACTCTAACTAGAGTCAAGTCCGGAGGGCGAGTTGCTGCTGAAGAATTGAGCATTGGTGCATGGGCGAGATTCTCAGATGAAGGGCGGTTTGGGCCCACCTCAGTTCCAGGCCCAGTGGATACACTGCTTTCTCCTCCACTGGCAGGCTGGCCTGCAGGCCCCAAGCTCTGCAGAGGGCTCTCTGCAGAGAGCTCTGCAGGGGCAGAGGGGCAGCAGTATTAATGAAGCCATTCGCGGACACAGGCAGGCTTAGCAATGGGACCGAGGCGCTGACTCGTGCGTGGGAGCAGCTCTCCAGTAACACAGGACGCTGGCAACCCCAACCAGCTGCGACGCAAAAACTGAGATTCCCTGTTCCACACCTCACTGTATGCACATGATAGAATAACTTAGAGCCGAGCGCTACCAGAGCCCTGGTGGAGCCGAGCTGAGGAGCAGCACCTGATGACTTCATTTTTCACTGTTTAATATGTGTCCCCATCCTTGACTTCGGGGGCATGAGCCCATCTTAGATACAGATGCAAAGAATTCACTAGTGTAAACTGAAGTTAAATGTACCAAACCTCATTTACCCCTCCCTCCCCATAGCTACCTGAGCACCTGCCATGCAAAAATTTCTGCATTTCCCATGTGCCCCATGCTGCCAAAACTCATCAGCCTCCAAGGGGAGAGAGACATTCCAGCCCCCCAATGGGATCACTCGCTACCCCAAGCTAGGCCACCGAGCAGCGCCAACGACTCTGCAGGCAGCCAGGCCCAAAGCAGAGATTCTCCCACCTCAAGGAGTGTGCAAAGCTCCCAGCAGATCTTCAGCGAGAGCCAGGAGCTTGGCGCATCTCAGCGCAGTGCAGGGGCTCCCCAGCTGCTTTCCAGATGGAGCCCTTCCCTTCCTGAGGATCCTGTCCAAAGGGGATTCACAGCCCAGGAGCTGAAAACTGCCCCCTGGCAAGGAAATCCATAAAGCGAACCCCACACACAGTTCAGAGACACCAGGATGGCCAGCCAGCTGCTCTATTCCATGAGTGCCCCCCTTTGAGCTGGCTACAATGGCCCCAGGTTCCAGACTGAGAGGAGCAGCTGCCTGGCCTTGTGCTGGAGACCTCAGCCAGGCCTCTTATGGGCCTCCTGCAGGGTCCATTGGGTTGAGAGCAGCTGCAGTCCACAGGCTGAGCCAGGGTGATGGCCTTTTGGAGCAAATATTGCACCACCCAGGGGGCCCTGGCAGGACTTGCCATGCCTAGGCCAGCTCCCTGGGGCAGAGGGGATGCCACCACTCCGGCTGGGGGAGTGTGGCTGAGCAATGGCCCTCCGACGCCTCACCTGTGCTTTGCGCCCCCTGTTGACGAAGGTGCAGACGGGGTTGTAGGCACCAGTGCCGCAGACGTACAGGTGGGTCCGGTTCCAGGGCTGGATCAGGCGAATGAAGTTGCCACATTCGCCCTGCGAAGCAGGAGGAGAATGAGAGGGGTTATGGGGGCTTGGGGCAGCATGCGCAGGATCCTCGGCACCCCATGCCCACCCCAGTTCTGCTTGCATGGTGCATGCTCAGGCCTCAGGTGTCAGGGCTGCTGGAGACTGGCATGTAGCCAGGAGGGTGTCCCGGTGCCAGAGAAGTGGTGTAGTCTGATCCCAGGCCTGGAGCTCCTCAGAGCACAGGGATTCAAATAGCCCAGGGATGGTGGGGGTCAGTAGGTACGGCCAGGACTGACCCCGCTGCGTGGCCTGTAGCTGATCCAGCCCCGAGGACTCAGTGAAGGAACTTTCTCCCCACATGGAGTCCCACTGGGAGCGGATGGGGCTGGCGTAGCCATGAGCTTCCCCCAAGCCAGCGCTTCCTGCCCTGCTCCGGGCACCCCAACCCCTCTGCTCTGGGGCACAGGCCAGCGGGCACCACACCTCCTCTGCCCCAGGGCGCAGGCCAGTGGGTGCCCCACCCCTTTCTGCTCCAGGGCGCAGGCAGGGGATGCCGGACTGTTCTTGCTGGGGCCGCGTTCCGGGGCCAGTCAGGCTGTATTACCAACGGGTGAGAGGCAGCAGTACAGCAATTATGGCTGGGTGTCCTGCTGGGCCCGGCTTGTTAGTTAACGACCCAGGGTCAGGGCCAGGCATCCTGTTTGCAGCTCCTGTTTCCTCCGCATCGGGGGAGGGGAGCCTGGGAGTGCAGCACGGGAAGCCAGCGAAGGAGCCCTGGCAAACTGGGGGGCCGAGTGGGGACTCAGGCACGTTCGTCATCAGGGAGAGCAGGACAGGACCGACAGCAGCTGAGCGACCAGTGGAGAGAAGGACTGGGGGTCAGGTGGCTGCCAGGCATGTGGGGCTTGGCTCCGGTGGAGGCATCTCAGTGACCGCCAACCCCTCGCTTCCTCAGAACCAGGCACACTTGCTCAATGGCCAGATGGGAACTGCGGGACACGTGGACTGGGGATTTCAGGTGGAGCCCGGCTGGTACCAGCAGGAGCTCAGCCTAAGCCTGGCTGTGCCCCAAGCAGCAATGACCGTACGGCACGCACGGTGTGTACTGCCGGGCATGGTGAGGAGCAACAGTGCTGGCTGCCCCCCGCCCCCTCCTGGCCCTATACCCCTGACAGAGGGGCCACAGGGCCAAACCTGCTTGGGCAGGGGGCAGCCAGTGCTGCTTATCGCCGCTGCCATGGGGCTGGCTCCTGCACCAGGCCTTCCCCCTGGGTGCCCCACTTCCACTCTTAGGGACGGGGAGTGACGCTGTACCTGGGTGGGCCAGGCTGGCAGGTGGGGCCTGAGCCTAGCTTGGGCTGTGGGGGCAAGGTGCTGGGGGCAGCAGCTGCAGGGGGAATGGCTCCACAGGTGCGTCCCATGGGCAAGATTTCTGGGAGGTGCCTCTGCCCCCCACGCCCACATCCTCTCCAGTTCGGGCCCTGAGATGTCCATTGGAACGGGAGGACGTCCCCAGCTCTCAGCGTCCTGCCGTGATCACTTAGCCTCCCAGCACAGCAAGGACTGAACTCAGACCCTCCCATGGGTTGAATGACGGGACGATCACCAGGCCCGGGCAACCTGGATCCTCTCCCCACGGTCGATTGGTTACCATAGCAACGCGCCGGGGAAGGTCACACGTACGTTCCCCTGGTGAGCCAACGGCCTCTTGAACCACGTGCCAGTATCACACGGCTGGGATGCAAGGCACCTGGGTGGAGATTCCCTGTTGTCATTAGAGCCCGTAGTCTGTCAGCTGACTCGGAGTGTGGATCTCAAAGAGCCAACCCCTGAAGGAGTGCCCAGGCTGGCTCTCCATGACCGCAGGTGCCTTTGCCCATCCCCCAGGCACACGCCCCCAGAAGGACTCACATTGTTGTTCTTCCCCGACAAGATGCATTCTTCGATCCGCTGCTGGGACGCGGGCCAGTGAATCTGACAAAACAACAGGCGCTCGGTTGTGACCTGGGGTTTTCCACCGGGGCTAAATTTAGATCTGGCTGAACCCACGCAGCCGAGGCCTGGGCCCCTCAGAGAGCTCCACGCCAGGGTCTGCTACCGGCTTCCTGGCAGGAACAGCCAACAGCTTGGCCAGCACACAGGGACTGAACCAGGGCTCTGCATCTCACCGTGCTCCAGGGGCCGGGAGAAGCTGCCTTGGACTGACAGACGGGGAGGCTGAATTCCTTTCTCCCCAGGGGTGGCTCCACTTCGGCCCACGGAGAAGGCATCTTCTACAGTGGCGGATTTAAAGCTAGTGGGGCACTGTGTGCAGCTTCATTTTTGCCCCCCCCGCCCCCACTTGGGACCCAGCCAAGAAAAAGAACATTCTCTCTTATCTTCCCACCACCCCTGGGTTTTCATTCCTCCTTCTCCTCTAAGTAATGGGAAGTAAATGAAAATAAAGTGAGGTACCTTGATTGGGGCAGGGGGTTGGGGTGCAGGAGGAGGTGCGGGGGGTGGGCTCTGGGAGGAAGTTTGGGTGCTGGGGGCGGGTTCTGGGGTGGGGCAGGGAGTTGGGGTGTGGGAGGAGGGGTGAGGGGTGCAGGCTCTGGGAGGAAGTTTGGGTGCAGGGTGCGGGCTCTGGGCTGGGGCAGGGAGATTGGATGCAGGAGGGGGACGGGGGAGGGCGCATACCTTGGGTGGCGCGGCTCCCAAAGTGACCGGCACACCCCCCCCTCTCGCAGTGGCTCCTAGGCAGTGGGGGTGGTAGGCCAGGGGGTCTCCGCATGCCGCTGCCCGCAGGCACCGCCTCCACAGCTCCCATTGGCTGGGAACTGCAGCCAGTAGGAGCTGCAGAGTCGGTGCTCAGGGCGGGGGCAGCACAGGGGCCACAGGGACATGCCAGCTGCTTCCGGGAGCAAAGCGGCATGGAGGGAGGGAGGCAGAGCGAGGAGGAAGCCGCATTAGCCCTGCTGCATTGCTGCTGGCACGTCTCTGTGTCCCTTGGGAGGAGAGGAGCAATGGGGCTCCGTGCGCTGTTTCCCCCCACCAGGGGCGTGCAGAGCCATGCCAGCAGCCGGCCACTTTTGGGAGTGGCGTGGGGCCACTGGCCATGGCATGCAAGCAGCCTGCCTGCCTGAGCTCTGCTGAGCTGCTGGCTGAGACTCGGGGGCAGGTTGTCAGATATTCGTCCTGCATTTTGGGGAATCCCCTGTTGTTGGGGGCCCCATGCCACTGCATGGTTTGTTTCATGGTAAATCTGCTCCTGGTCTCCTCCCCGGCAGCTCAGGCGCCAGATGGGGGAGGCGGCTCAGGCGCAGATAAAGAACCCAAGTGGGGCTGGCACCCTTCCCGCTCAGCTTATCCTGCTCTTTAGCCCCTGTCCAGCCTCAGGCATGGACCCACAATCTGCTGCTGTTGCTCCATGGCTCCCCATTGGCCAGGCCCCAGGAGCCAAGGGCTGGGGAAAGCTCCTCCAGAGAGGGCCCAACTGAGCCCAGTCTGATGGGCCAGCAGGGCACCTGTGAGGGACCTGGGAATGCTCTGGGGGTGGCTTTGCCACGTGACATCCCACATGCAGTAGTAAGAGCTAAGAAGAGAGGAGGTAGGGTATGGGCAAGCTCATGCTCCCCTCCCCCACAGCTCCATCACCACACGGCCATTAGGGTTGCCAGGCATCCGGTTTTCGACCGGAACACCTGGTCGTAAAGGGACCCTGATGGCTGCGGTTAGCACCGCTGACTGGGCCATTAAAAGTCCAGTCAGCGGTGCAGCAGATCTAAGGCAGGCTCCCCGCCTACCCTGGCTCTGCGTGTCTCCCAGCAGCGGTCGCCATGTACCTGTGTCCCCTAGGTGCAGGAGCGATCAGGAAAGCTCCAAGTTCTGCTCCTGTCCCCAACACTGGTTCCACAGCTCCCATTGGCCGGGAACCACAGCCAATGGGAGCTGCAGGGGCCTGGGGAGCGTGCACCACGCAGAGCTGCCTGGCCATGCCTCTGCCTAGCATCCGGACATGCTGGCAGTTGCACGGAGCCAGGGCGGGCAGGCAGGCAGGGAGCCTGCTTTAGTCCCGCTGTGCCACCGACCGGGAGCCGCCTGAGGTAAGCGCTGCCCAGATGGAGTGATCCCCGTCCTGCACCCCAATCACTGCACCTGGTCGGAACCCCTTCCCACACCCAAACTTCCTCCCAGACTCCATACCCCTACCTGCACCCCAACCTCCTGCCCCAGGTTGGAACTCTCTCTCACACCCAAACTCCCTCCTAGAGCCCACACCCCCTCCCGCACCCCACCAGCTACCCCAGCCCTGAGCCCCCTCCCGTACCCTGCCTCAGCTCAGTGAAAGTGAGTGAGGATGGGGGAGAGCGAGCGATGGGGGGGAACAAGGGGGCTGGAATGAGTGGGGGCAGGGCCTTGGGGAAGGGGCAGGGGCAAGGGTGTTCGGTTTTGTGCAATTAGAAAGTTGGCAACCCTAATGGCTGTGCGTGGGCGTGCTGGGGGTGATGCTGGTGCTGGTCAGAGGCGTCTGGCTGGCAGCTCAGTGAAAGCATCCCCATGGGGGCCTCCTCAGTTCGGAGGTTTTCCTGTCCATATCCCACCGCTGCACTGGAGTACTCAGGCTGCCTATGGAGGCTGATGTTTTTACTGGGTGGCTCATCTGCTCTCAGAGAAGGATTAGCCAGTGCAGGAACACAGGCACAGGAGCCCCGTCTGCTCTAGTGCTTCCACTCTCGCTAGCGCCAAAGGGGAATCTTCAGAGAGCTCCTGCAGAGCCAGCCCATGGGGCAAGTCTCCATTTAACCTTCAGCCTCTCTGCTGAGATACCAGAAAGCACTGGGTCAGGGGGCTTTAGGGAGACCCAGACTGAGACAGGAGCCCATTTCCCTGTCCCCAAAGAGCCAGGAAGGGCCGTAGGATTGACACGGTCACCACTGGCATGGGCCAGCTTTGAACCCCAACCTAGAGAAATTTGTACCTTATTCCTAGCATGTGTTTCTCTGGCTTCAGCTCCCAGCCATTGGGCGGGTTCTGCCTTTGTCTGCTAGGCCCAAGACCCTCTGCTACCGGATCTGTCCTCCCCGCTCAGGCTCCCATCACCCAGGATCAACCTTCTCTGGGATCAATTAAACAGCTGGAGCTTCCTAAATCAGTCAGCAAAGGGCCCTGAATGGCTCTCGGCTTCCCAGCCTGCCAAGGTCCTGAGGGAAGTGCAAACTAAAACTGGACAATCCCCAGCAAGGGTCTCACGTCCTGGGGCCCTGGTCTCCCACCGGCAATGACTCAATACAAGGTGGAGCCAGGCAAAGCAGGGGATGGATGGTGGCTACCAACTCATTTCACTCCAGCCCAGGGGCCTAGCATTCTTCCCCCTCCTGCCCCACTTCTCTAGCCCTGCATCCCTACCGGGCCCCCCAGGCGGAGGCAGGTCAGAAGGGCTCTTACAATGAGGGGCTCCCGGTTGATGTCGTGCAGGTCCAGCGAGAGGATGTAGTCCTTGCTGCCCACATACATGCGGTCATGGTCCTCGTCCTTCAGCAGGATGCGGTAGTCCGTGGAGTTGAGCAGGAAGTTGAAGAAGTGAGCGGTGCCAGTGGCCTTCAGCTCTGTGGGCAAGCACAGACAGGGGGGTCAGGCTCCTCCTGGCAGGGCTCTGGGTGCAGCGGTACCCAAGAGAGCAATGACCCAATGGCTCGGAATCAGCCAGCCTGCAACACAGGGCCACGATGCCCACCACAGCCTCAGCAGCCGCAAGGTTCAAACCCCCACAGCTTTGGGGTGCAATAGGACTGTGGCACACATGCCAGGGTCTCCCCTGCCAGGCTCTGAGCACCCAACTCACATGCCAGGGCTCTGCCAGCCTGTGACATTACTGACATAACCTGGGACAATATAAATCATTGTTGCAACCACTGTAATATATTTGCAGCAAATATTGTACAAAGGTTGTCATATAAGGTACCTATGGAAAGGTTATGGTTTGCTGATTATGATTATGCTATCTGTATGCATGCATCATTTTTGTACCTGAAGTTATGAATATTGGCTATGTACTTGTATCTCAATGTGTTATAATTCTGAAGTAGCCTTGCTTGGCTACACTTGGGTGAAGAGCGCTGGGAGTTAAACCAGCCTTCGGAGACTGCAGCAGGGAAAACGCTGCCGTGTGTTTATACTGTCAGCTGCAAGCCCACTGGTGTGGCCAAATTAGCCGCTCTTGCAATGCCACAAAGAGCAGTGCATTGTGGTAGCTATCCCAGTGTCCAAGTGGCTGCAATGGGTGCTTTTCAAATGTGGGGTGGTGGAGTGTGACAGGGAGTGTGTTGTGTGTATGTGGGGGGAGAGACAGTGTGTTTTGGGGGGCTGAGAGCATGTCAGCATGCTGTCTTGTAAATTCAGACAGCAGCTGACCCCCCTCCTGTCTCCTCCCGCTCTCTCACACACACTCACAACAGCAGCATTCCATACTAATGGTTTGCTTTGTCCTGGGGCAGATAAGCATTCCGGCTGTCAGAAACGGAGCTTTGAAAGGGGATATCTGCATTCCTACAGCCGATTTCAAAACAATGAGAAGAGTGGCCACTTGACTTCAGGGGATTATGGGATGTTTCCGGAGGCCAATCACAGTGCAGTAATGCAACACGTCATCCACACTGACACCCGGGCATTTCAGCCGGGGTGCAGCAAGCTTTATGCTTCTCGTGGAGGTGGATTACCAGGAGTGCTCCAGCTGCAGAGTCCAGGTGCTCTACCTGCCTTGCAAGTGTGGACACCTCAGGAGCTAGGGCTCCCGGGGCTGCTTTAATGCGCTCTAACTTGCAAGTGTAGCCAAGCCAAAGCATTTGGACAGCTTCTTGAGAAAGGAATTTGCAAGTTAAGTGCCCAACCAAGAAACACTTAACTGACAATAGACCTTGGGAGACCCCAATCCACATAAGAAGTCTTCCTGGGGACATTCAAGATAGCATGTATGCAATAGCTGTCACCTGTAAAGAACTAAATCATGCATGGACATGTGACTTGCCCATGAGACTCCAAACTGCATTTTGTGGTAATTTTCCACAGTAAGAACAAAGAGGTGTTTTTACACCTGGAAGAGACTATAAAAGGCAGCTGCCTCATCTCTATCTTGTCTTCAATCCTGCTTCTTCCCTCTGGAGGGACTTTGCTAAAAACTGAAGCTCTAAACCAAGGACTGAATGACCCATCCCAGCTGTGGATGTGCTCCAGAGACTTGATTTGAACCTGCAGTTTATTCCACCACTGCTACAATCCTGAATCAAGAACTTTGCCATTACTGTATGTAATTGATTCCATTTAACCAATTCTTGCTCTCATCAATATCTTTTTCCTTTTATGAATAAACCTTTAGAGTTTAGATTCTAAAGGATTGGCAACAGCGTGATTTGTGGGTAAGATCTGATTTGTATATTGACCTGGGTCTGGGGCTTGGTCTTTTGGGATTGAGAGAACCTTTTTTCTTTTACTGGGATATTGGTTTTCATAACCATTTGTCCCCATAATGAGTGGCACTGGTGGTGATACTGGGAAACTGGAGTGTCTAAGGAAATTGCTTGTGTGACTTGTGGTTAACCAGTCGGGTAAAACCAAAGCCCTCTCTTTCTGGCTCATTTGGTTTGCCTTAGAGGTGGAAAAACCCCAGCCTTGGGCTGTAACTGCCCTGCTTTAAGTAATTTGTCCTGACTTGACACTCTCAGTTGGGTCCCACCAGAACCAGCACTGTTACAGTGGCGTAGTCATGCTAGGATCCACAGAACCAGGTCCATTAAGCTTTGGGTCAGAACCCCACGCTATCCACATTTGGATTTTGGAAGTGAGAGTCTGGCTGGTTAAAGAGCAGTTGCAATGGGTGAGCACAGAGCATATGAGGGCCTTGACAAAAAAGCCCTGGAAGATTTGTGTTCAGAAAAGGGGATAAGCTTTAAAAAGAAAACTACAAATCAAGGACTGAGAGATCTGTTAATGGCCAGTGATCAGGAGGCAGGAGCACAGCCCTTACCTGATGCTACAGAAGCTGCAGAGGCAATTAGAATGCAAAAGGCAGCAAGTAAACTGCAACTTGAGCATGAACAAAGACTGGCAGAAATTCAATAGCAGGAACTAGAAGCTAAGGCAAAAGTGGAAAGACTTAAGCTCCAACTAAAGAGAATAAAGGAACAACAGGAACTGTATCATCATGGAAAGCCAGCTTCTCTCAATAGCAAAGTTGGGGACAGAATCTGTCCAGTTTCTAACAATGTTGGTATGGTGTATAACTCTGAGCAGTTGTCTGGGTGTAACCAAATGTACCCCAACACTGACACCTTTTATGTAAATGCTGTTACTGTAAGTTCAGTAGAGACCCCATAAATTGTGCCAGTGCTATGTATGGCGGTAGTAATGAAAAATTCATAGATAGTGTAAAAGACAATGGTAAAAGCTGTTTAGGGCAAATTATGGCTTTTAACATCACTCTTGTTAAAGCAGATCTTGTCAAAGAGGAAGATTACTTACCAAATCAAAGTGTGAATGAGTTTACTGTAAGAGTGCCTTTAGCCAGAATCTACCTTGAATTGAATTGTACTAAGCATGAAGAAAAGGAGTACTTGTGGCACCTTAGAGACTAACCAATAAGTTATAGCTGAGGTAAGGAAGTTATTGCCTAAGGATCTTTTGATTGGGGAAGATGTTAAAGCTTTGTTCAGTCCAGGTAGCCGGTCACAGGAAAGGAATGATCTTAAACCTGTGTCTATTATGGGCAATGATTTGCCCAGGGAGGGTTTCGCCAAATGTTTGTCTGAGGAAAAGAGCAGTTTGTGTGTGAATGAAGTTTTGGAATGTCTGTCTAATATCTCAGAAGTGAATCTGGAATTAGATCAAGCACAGAAAGATCTCCTTGATCAGGAAAATGTTTCTTGGGAGCAGATTAAAGTGGATGGTCAGGTTAAAGCCCTAACTGAGGAAGGAAAGGGTAGATTTTTGATGGGTGATGAATTATTGGCAAGTACAGCTTGTAAAAGTGAACCTGAAAAAGGTAACTGATTTACTGGAAGTAGCTGAGGGTAGTGAGAAGAGCAGCAGTTTATGTGTTGGGAGTGGCAATGTGCCTGGCGAGGGGCTCCCAAGAAACATTCTCCTGATCAAGGAGATCTTTCTGTGCTTGATCTAATGAAGATGAGTGACCCTATACCTTACCTGGTACCTGTGTGGAGAATTGTGACAGTGAAGAAAATGTGCCTGTCTGTTAGGAGTAATGACTTGTCTATGGAGGGAGCTACCCCGGTCTCTAAGCAGTTGTCTGAGAACAGCCCTGTGTGCTGGGACAAGGAAAATAAGATCCCAAGCTGTGTGTCTGGTGAAGGAGAATGTGTCTCCAGTTTGTCTGTGAAGCAGACAGAAGGTGCCTTTCAACCTGTGATGGTTGAGAATACTGCAGTTGTCTCAGAGTTGGTTCTGAATTCAACTAAAGCCCAGGAAGGGAATGGTCCTAAGTCTGTGTCTGCTAGGGAGAATGGCATTGTAACTAGGTTGCATCCAGTTAGGGTATGTATACACTGGAAACTTAAAAGCGCTGCTGCGGGAACGCTCCTGCGCTCCTGGTAATCCATATCCACGAGGGAATTAGCTCCCAGCGCTCGGAGCCTGTCTACACTAGTGCTTTAAAGTGCTCAGACTTGCTGCGCTCATGGGGGTGATTTTTCACACCCGAGCTAGCAAGTTAGAGCGCTATAAAATGTAAGTGTAGACAAGCCAGTAGTGTTTTAGCAAAATCCCAGAGACCAGACAATTCTGGTGCTTGTATTTTGCCTGTTGCTTAATGTATGGCTGAAAAAGGATGTAGCAACTTGGTCTAATCAGGGTGATATCCTAGCCAGGGCACAAGGAGAGCATAAAGGTGATTTAATTGTATTACCCACTGACAGTTTGAAAACTTGTAACAAGAAGGAAAAAATTCCTGAGCTTGTGTGTGGCAAAGGGAAGGAGAATGCTTCTGACCTTTAACTATGAAATCTAGCAGTTTGCCAGAAAGGGAATTGTGTAGAAATCCGCCTGATGAGCCAGAGGTGATCCTGGGTGTAAGATCCAGAAAGAGTCTGTTGTTGCTCAGGAACGTGTTCCTTTAGAGCAGTGGTTCCCAAACTTTAACAACCTGCGAACCCCTTTCACTAAAATGTCAAGGCTCGCAAACCCCCTCCTAAAAATGAATATTTCCAGGGATTTTCTCCTTTACCTGAGTATAAATTATAAAAGCAGTGATCTTGGAAATATAAAATTTGTTTTTATGACATGCTTATTACACACTATTTATTATTAATTATGATTTATCATTACCGTATTTTTATTACATTATGAAAACAGCAACACTCTTCCAAGATCTCACTTCGTAGCTTGTATCACTTTGAATAAGCCAGTTATAAGACAAGGCTCCTATGTTTCATCAAGGAGCATCAGATGTGAAACAGCATGAAGGTATTTAAGAAGCCAACTCAAAGAGTTCCTCCTACACAAGCATTCAGGTCTTGAGCAGTCCAGGCAAACAACACACATTACAACAAAGCTTAAACTTATTCTTCATAATAATTTTAAAAACAATACTAGCTGCCCATTTAATTTTAAAAACAGGAAAATATATCCACCTCCCTTTCCATTTCTTATAAGGAGTCTTGAACTTTAAATCTCCTCTGTGTGATAGATATGCTTGCTTTGATCTGCTTAGCTTTTGGAAGTCCAGGGGTTCCTAGGGACAGCCATTAGGGAATTTTTTTCCCGAGAACCCCCTGTAACATTTCATGAACCCCCAGGGGTTCACGGACCCCAGTTTGGGAACCACGGCTTTAGAGCAAGCCCTAGGTGAAGAGGGTAAGGGCAGAATTTCTGTGAGGGGTGAACTGTTGCTTAGAGAAGCTCCTATGGAAAGGAAACCTCATGGTAATGCGGGCAAGCAGTTTGCTGTAGCTGAAGAGTGTGGAAGTTTCAGTTCCTAACAGCCAGAAATTTTCTGTTGTGAATGGATCCACTGACTTTCCTTTTGAAAGATCCAGTGTGGATAGCTTTAAGAAGGTCTCAGATGGAGTAAAACTGTTAAGGAATTTAAACAGCCCTATAAGCAAGTGGCCAGCTTGTTGTGGAGTCAAGGTTGCTGAGAGAGGAATGTCTCCATGCTGATTCTGTAAGTGAACAGTCTGTCTCTCGGGTTCAGAGGGAAGACTGGGTAGCTGAGTCTGCAGAGCAGGACAGCTGTGCAGTTAATCTCTGGAGGACACAGGGGAGGGCAGGTATACTCTCATCTCTAGACACTTTGGATATGACTTGTAGTCTCTCAGTGAACTTAACATCTGATTCCATGTTGTGGAAGCAGAGGTTGGTAATGGTCCTATTGGGATCCAGGCAGAGGTTGGTAATGGTAGGACCACAAAACTTTAAGTCTAACTTGCTGGTAAAAATGGATGGTATCTCTTTCAGACAGAGTCCAGCCTTAAAATTGGTAAGGGCTGAGAATTTAAAAGCTAGTGTTTGTGTTGTTGCAAATTACTTGACTGACTGGAGGAAAGACTTGCTAATAGCTGGTAGCACAGAGAGCACACCCAATCAGCCAGTGAATTCTGTTAAGCAAGAGAAATCAGGGTTTAATCCTTCAGGACATGGAAGAAAAAGAGACCTTAATTTTGCAAAGGGAAGCCAAAGGCAAACCCGAAAATGCCAAAACCCCAATGGTATTGAGCCAAAGGTGTGGCATGACAAACATGATTGTAGATGGACACTTGCAATGAATTTGTTGTTATTGCGAATGGTGATTTTTGTAACGAATGTGTTGCTGTTACCAAGAATTGTAAAAATGTACAATGTGCCTAATCTTTTGGAAAAACCCTTGAACATGTTAAAAGGATTACACACTTTATGTTAAAAGGCCTTGTTATATGGATGTTGCACAGTTAGTGTCTGTAAACAATACTGGAACTTTTCACAGGGGAAAAGACATTCCAAACCTAATGTGCTGTATAAAAAGGAAGACTGAGGCACACTACCATATTGCTTTCATGGCTAAATGCCAAGATTTCTATACTATGGACAATATTAATATCTACATGCCTCTGAGCGCCCGACCCACAGGCCAGGGCCCTGCCAGGCTGTGAGCACCTGACCCACACGCCAGGACCCTTCAGCATTCCCTCCTCACTCCTGGACTGATCTTCCACCGATCAACCCAGGGGCATGAAGCAGCCCTTCTACTCAGGCCCGGGCACCTAGGTCAGGCAAGGAGAGGGCTGGCAGGGGGTTACAATGACCCAAGCCCGGATATCATTGGGCCGGGCAGGGACAGGGCTGGCAGGGGATAACAATGACCCAGGCCTGGGTACCCCTGCGTCTGGCAGCGACGGGGCTGGCAGGGGATTACAATGACCCAGGCCCAGGTACCCCTGGGCTGGGCAGGGATGGGGTTGGCAGGGGATTACAATGACCCAGGCCGTGGCACCATGTGGCCTATGTTTAACGCACTCCTCAGACTGATCATCCTTAAACTCAGGCTGGCCACCATCCTATAGGACAGATCTGGACACCCCCACCCCTTCCCTGTCCCATCCCTCTTTGCACCTCCATCCCCCCTTCCCCCACCTCTGTTCGCTCTCCTGAAGGCTAACACTGGAGATCCCAGCCCACAGCCCTTTCAGTCATGCCTATAGACACCCAGGTCATAAGAATGGCCATACTGGGTCAGACCAAAGGTCCATCCAGCCCAGGTCGCGTCATCACTTTGGGAGTCCAGTCATACTGGAGATCCCATCACGACAGGCTGGCTGAGCTGTGCCAGGAAGTGGGCATGCAACGGGCATCTGTGCCCACAGCTCCCAGTCAGTGAAGGGGGGATGCAGGGAAAGTGGATTCTGTGCCCCCTGGGGAGCTGGGTCGTAAGGCAGAGCGGACCGAGCATCAGGGTCTATGCCCAACTGTGCCTGGCACCGTCAGCAATACCTTCCCCCTCTGTGCCGCCTCCCAGCCTGTGAGTATTTAAGACTGGTAGCCCATGGGGGCAGGGACTCTCTCGCTATGTGTACGTGTAGCGCCCGGCGCAGTGAGACCCTGGGCTCAGAATAAGGCTCCGGCCCCTCACGCCAGAAAGCAAAGCAGTCAAATACTCTGGCCGGCCCCGTGGAAATGTAGAATATTATCATCCATCCACCCACCCCTCATGCATGCATGCATCCATCCATCCCGCCCTCCCTGTACATACACACCCATCCATCCATCCACGAGTGATGGCAGAGCTTGGGTGACACAGTGAGGCAGGGCTGGGTGGCATAGGGCTGGGTGGCACAAGGGGGCAGGGCTGGGTGGCATAGGGCTGGGTGGCACAAGGGGGCAGGGCTGGGTGGCACAGCAAAAACTCATTGAAGAACCCCAGCTCAGGACACTGTCTGCAGCAGGTGTCCCTCAGGGAGTGCAGGAGTGGAGACTGTTGGGAGCCCCTGGTTTGCCTCTGAACACCTCCCTCCCCCATGCCCCAGCACTGCAAAGGACACAGCTATTTTTGCCATGTTACTAGCCAAGCTGCTCGTGCTGTGGCGGGGGGGGGAGGGGGGTTGCCCAACACCTGCCTCGCTGGATGCAAGGGAATCAGCTAGCTCCTGCCCAGGCTACTGGTGCAGGATTTCCCCAAAGGGCAGATCTGTGCCCACTTTCCAGGTCAGACCAGCCCCAAGGCCCCCTCCGGCTGGGCTCCCGTGCCAGGCAGGCCCAGGTGCACCATTGGCTGCAGCAGGACTCTGCATTCTGCCAGGAGCTGCCCCAACCTCCCTGCAAGGGAAACAAGCCCCAGAGCCTGGCACCAGGGTTACACCCACTGCCCAGACACCAGAGCACCCACCTGCCTGCCCCCTGTGGGCACCAGGGCTGCAAACTTTCACACCATGGCAGCCACCTCCGCTCACCCTGGACGAGCAGCACCGAGCCCCCCGCCCTCTCCTTCCCCACAGAGGCATTAAACCCCCTATGGGGTGTGGCTTGATGGGCTCTTTAATGACGCTTGCACCCTGGAGCCATGTGTCACCCCCAAGCCCTGCTGGCACCAGCTCCCACATGGCCACCACGCGCTGCCCTTCCCCGTATGGAGCCAGCACAGATATTAACAGGGGATTTGCACTCCCCTGCCTCCTGACCATCACGGCACTCCTCATAGAGCTCCATTCCCCAGCAATGCCACCCACACAACGCTGAGTGGGCCGTACCCCAGACATCTTGCCAAGGTGTACTCATACATCAGCCAGCAGATCAACCCCCCAGGCCTGCTGGGCCAGCAACCATGGCTCCATGCCAATGGGTGCTGGCCAGGACTGAGCTGGACTCCTCGCTCCAGGGGCTGAGCACCATGCACGAGTGCCAGTCCTACCTGGTTGGCTGCTGGGGATGGGCAATTCTAAAAGCAGCAGTGATGCCACCTCCCAGCCAATCAGTGCCTGGGAGACCCCCTCCCTGGGCGCTGGCTGACTGCACTCAGGATGGGGGGTCCCTGGGAAGAGCCCCCCACAGTCATCCCACAAGCTGCATGCCAAGAATTGCTCCAATGCCTGAGCTGGCAAAGCCCATCCATCTTGCCATTCTCACTTCCTCCTCGTAGTTCAGAAGCTTCCCAGGTGCACACCTCTGTACTTCTCCCCCACCTGAGCGGGGCCTTCTAGGATGAATGCCAGGAATGCAGTGACCCAGAAAGAGGTACTGGGTCCAAACTGCACAGAGGGACCAGATGTGACCAGATCTGACCGAGAGCTCAGCATGCTGGGTGCACCCTGAGAACCAGGCCCTGAGGTGCCTCGGCAGGAACTACTAGGTGTGGAGTGTGTGAGGAAATCTGGCCCTTACTCAGGTGCCTCATAGGCAGAGAGCTCTTCCCAAAGCCAGGCCACACCTGAGATCTCCTGCCCTCAATGGAGTGACACCAGAGATGGCTCCAACCCTTGGCCATTTAGGCTGAATGCTGCTTGCTAGTTCATTTGTTCTTTCTTTCTTTTTCTTTCTTTCCCTTCCTCCCTCCCTCTCTGGAGATGGATTCCCCGAGGGACCCAGCAATGACCCTCATGCCCTTTTATCTCTGATCAGCACCAGCACACTGAAATCACAGGCTCTTGAAACTGAAGAACTCTCTTGATCCACCTCGCACTGAGCTCTGTGGGGGGGGACCTGGAACCAGTCCAGGGGAAGGAAAGCCCAAAAGGACGAGAAGAGAGTGAGTGGTTGAAAGGACAAAGAGCCGACCTGGGTAGGTCTGTAATGTCCTCATGGGGTAGGTGGTCTCTCATTCTGGGAGCTTCTCTTGGCGTCTAATGGTCCCCGCATGCAATGTTGTGAACCGGTGAACCAGGGGCGCAGGCACTGTATATTCTAGGAAGGAAATATTCCCCCTTGGGAAATTATTTTTAGCCTGAGTGTGGGAGAAACGACTGAGAGTATAATGAGGGTCATGAATATTCACGTGCTAAATGAGGCAGACAGATGGAAGTCAGGAGTGCTACAGATGCTTTGGGCAAGAGCCAGGTTTTTGTAAGCACACAGTGTCACTGGTGCTACAGCAGGACTCAGGCTGGTTACATTATCTGTCCCTCTGTCCATCCCTCCTGTCCATCTGTCCATCCATCCATCCCTCCCTCCATCCGTCTGTCCCTCCATCCATCTGTCCATCCATCCATCCAGTCAGTCGGTCAGCCAGCTGTCCATCCACAGGTCCGTTCATCCTCTCGTCCATCCCTCAGACTTTCCTATCTTCTTTCCCTTCCAGCCAGCCAGCCCACCCCTCCTGCCATGGCACACCCAGGAGGGAGCAGCTAGGAATGGCAGAGTCCCAGGCCAGATTACATCCATGGGCCACAAGCAACAGCACCAGGCTAGGAAAGACCTGCATGAGGGGTGTGCTTAGACAGGCACTGAAATGATGCCACCTGGATCGTTGGCTGGGGGCACGGAGTGATGCCACCTCTCAGGGCATGTCCCAGGATGCCCATCAGGAGCCGGGCAGCATGGGCAGACTGCAGCTGGCTCATCAGTACAAGGCGTATGCTTCCATTCACCAAGGGCACTTGACACTCCACAGGAGATGGGGGATTCCTCCCAGCAGTGCCTCATCAACACTAACCAGGACACGAATGGAGTGAGCTCCCTCCCTCCAGCCCCAGCCTCGCCCAGCAGGGGGTGCTGGGGGAGGGGGCAGGAGCCCTGGCTGTGGGGGAGCCCCCAGCTACTCTAATTCCTTCTGGCAGTGCCCCTCCAGTGCCAGCCGGGATTTGGGCACGCAAGGTCCCTCACAGTCATACCCTGGCAGTGCCCATGGCATGAAGGGCAGAGTCAGTGTTGGACACCCAACCTGTGTCACAGGGACACTTGTGCTTCGTTCTGCTCTGTCACTGCTTGGTTCTGCCGAGTCCCAGCCCTGACGCCCCACCACAAACCCGGCTCCGCCCGTACCCCAAAATAGCATGGGGCTCGCACAGGGTCTGGACCTCTGTTCCCTTTATGCACTGATCGGAGTGCATTTTCTGCAAGGTCTTAGTAACCCAGCTCCTGGGACTGTTCTGGGATGGCGTACGGCACTGCCAGGCTCCCGCTCGGCTCCCATCCCAGCCAGCTCTTTGTGTCACTCACTGAAATCCCCCAGGTCCCTGCACTGGCCTCACACAAGTGGGAAGGGCATCCCAAGAGTTTTGATTCGATCCCCTGCCTCCCAGCCAGGTCCCCTCTTCCCTGCAAACACTGAACCCAGGAGCACAGGCGCAGGCCTGCGACCAGCTGCGCCCTTTGGATTTCTCCTCCGCGTCCCTGCAATCCCAGCTCTGCCAGATACGGCTGAAATAACAAATCCTTTCAAGGTCATCCAAGGATGTCCACGTGCAAGGGATGCCTCCGAAGCCTCTCCAGAAAGGGAAACTCTTTTGACAGATGTCTTCTCTACTCTGGTCCCAGCCTCTCCCAGCAGAGGGCGCTGTGGGGAGTAGTACAGGAGCACTGGTTGTGGGGGCAGCTCCTAGCTACGCCGGCCCCAGCCTCTCTCAGCAGGGGGCGCTGTGGGGAGCGGGGCAGGAGATCCTTAAGTGGTTGATGAATGCACTGACTATACCTATATAGCTACACAGGCTGAGCTGTGAAAGGGCACAAGGGGGATGTAGGAGGGCAACGGGCTCCAGACCAGCCCTAAGGCCATTCACCCCAGACCCCTTGGGAAATCCAGGGTGGGCCTGTGCCAATGGATGTTAGACACAGACCGGGGGGGGAGGGGGAGGAAGGGGGGAGAAATTTGGGGAGGGTCTGGTGGGGTGGTAAAGGTTGGGGGGGCTGGAGGGGGAAGTCAGTGGCATGAGTCCCTGGGAATGGCAGACATGTAATGGTGGTGGTGGGGGGAATAGATCCCTGCCCTGTCTAATGTGGGGGGGGGGGCAAAGGGGGCAGGAGGAGTTGGGAGGGGGTGGAGGAGTTGGGTGGGAGAGTTGGGGAGCTGTGGTGAATAGGGAGGGGGCAGAGGGGAGTTGGGAAGGGGCAAGGGGGCTGGGGGAAGTTGGGAGGGGGAAGGGGGGAGTTGAGAGGGGCCGTGGAGCTGGGGGAGTTGGAAGGGGTGGGGGCAGGAGGGAGTTGGGATGGGGAAGGGAGAGCTGGGGGAAGTTGGGAGGGGGCAGTGGGACTGGGGGGAGTAGGTGGGGTGGGGGCATTGGGAGGGGGAGTTGGGAGGGGCAGGGGGGCTGAGGGGAGTTGGGAGGGGTAGGGGACTGGGGGAGTTGGGGTGCGTAGCAGAACCTGAGGAGAGCAACAAATCTGTATCGGGGGCTCTCCCCACCAGACTCCCAGTCCATCTCCTTTCCAGGCCCAGCCCCAGCCCCCAGGCCCAGCTGCACCTTGGGAGCCCTGTGCTATGACCCCGGCTCTCCGGAGGGGCCCCCACACTGACCCTGGTGTCCTCGTGCACTACCTGGGAGCTGCAGGGAACTGCCTGCCCAGCTGCCACAGCAGGCCATGCCTGGTGGGATGGGTGCAGGGGGGGCCATGGCAGGGGGCTGGCACCCTGCCCGCTGCGATATTCCAGCACGTCCCTCGCTGGGAGCAGATGCCTTTGCCCTCACTCTTCCCAAACAAACATCTGGCAGGGGAGCTGGTGGGTGGCTCCCACATCTGGTTCCCAGCTGGGCTGAGCGATCGCCCAAGTAGGAGACGCGGGAAGGGGGGCCGGCGGCTTTGGCCAGCTCTGTTTATGTTGCATGGCGCTTGCTGCTCCAACATCCTCCCCAGCTGCTGCTACCCCACAGGCGAACGGGGCCCGGCTGCCCCCGCATGCTCCTGCAGTGCCCCCTGCTCCCAGACCTGTCCGCGTTCCCCATTGTCCTAGCAGTGCCCACCGCCACAGCCCCACGACTCGCAGCTTCATGGCAGGCCTGGGATATCTAGAGCCTGGCACGGCACCACCTGACTGTCAGAGCTGCTCCCCAGAATTCGGTGCAGACTAGGTGCATGGCACAGGATTGGAAGGGGGCCCTGAGCAGCGACATCCCATGAGGATCCAGAGACTCACTGGGGCTGGGCAGCAGGGCAGAGCAGAGCCTTCAGCACAACTAACATCCCTGGGGCCTGCAGACCAGGACGGTTCAAAGCAGCCTCTCGGAGCCACTCTGCCCATACCCCATTTCCAGGCAGCCTCTCACCCGCCCAGCCTGTGTGTCCACATGTGGGTGCTTATATGTTCCCAGCCTTGGTGTGCGTGCATGTGCACACGTTCCCACCCTCTGTGTGCGTGTGCGCGTGTGCGCATGTGCACATGCATGTTTCCAGCCTCAGTGCGCGCGCGCATGAGCGTTCCCACTCTGTGTGCGTGTGTGTGCGCGTGTGTGTTCCCAGCCTTAGTGTGGGTGCGTGTGTGTGTGCGTTCCCACCCTCTGTGTGTGTGTGTTCCCAGCCTGTGCATGTTCCCAGTGCATGCATGTGTGTGTTCCCAGTCTGTGTGTATGTGTGCATGCATGCACCACCTCCAGATCTCTTAAAAGCACAGTGCACTAATGTCGTAGGAGTTGGGACATATTTTCTGGTACCATCCCTCCATCTCCCTCTCTCTGCCAGCCCCAGCACCCCGCACCCTTCCACAGCCCAGACAACACAGACTGTACAAGACTCTAGAAAAGTCAGCCAATAAAAGACACTCTCAGCTTAGCCGTCCTCTGAGACGGGATGTGGGGCCCAGCTCCGTAGCTGGGCATAACAGACCAGACACCCTCTGTTTCGAGATCTTCTGCCCTAGGGAGTGTCTGAAACCTGCTCTTGTGGTACAGTGTTTGAGAGCAGGGTCAGTGTGCACACGCATGCACATACGTGAACACTCACAAATACAAATGCACGCAAAGACGTGCACATGTTCAGACATGCACACACATACACATACGCATATGGGAAGTCAAACCACCCCAGGGATGTGTCTATTTTGCTCTTCCCCCAGCCGCAGGAAAGGAAGCAAAGCAATTCTCTGGTGTGCTCCCAAATAACAGTGGTTAGGGGAAGTGAGTGACTCCTCAATCAGTCGCTCACTGCCACCCTTGGCTCCCAGAAGGCATGCCCTCTGCCCTGTCCTAGTGCACTGTCCCTTCCGTGACTGCCAAGTCCAGGCTAGTCCATGGGGAGCCCTGGACCCCCAGTCTGTGAGCTGAAAAGCCAGAGGGAACCACAGGGTCTGTCTGTGTCCCGCAGCCACAAAATGAATTCTGCTTTTTCCCTCTGCAGCCTGGCCCTGGCCCTTCTCTGCCACACGGGGCACAGCAGGACCTGATCCATGCTGCCACCCAGCTCCTTCTGGGGCCACTGAACATACTAAGGCCAGGTCTGCAAAGGAGCTGATTCCTAGGGCAGCTAGGCACCAGAATACCTTGGATGGTCTGACCGTGGGACTGGGTACTAAGGTGAAGAACGAGCAGCTTTGCTGAGTCCAGCCTGTTGTGCTCTGTGCAGCTAGCTCCGCTCTCCCAGCTACCTCGGTGGTGCCCCCAGGCCAGGTTGGGAACTGCTCCCCTGGGCCTCAGGCAGTACAGGCAACAGGGCGTAGCTTACCAATTAACTTTTTCCGCAGCATTTCTGGCACAGGGCAAAACTCCCACCGGGTCTGCAAAGGGTGATTCTCACACTGGGGCAGCCTGGGGAAGGGCTGAGGGGAAGCCGGGCTGACATCCTTCTCCCAGTAGACAGTTGACACCAAAGCTTGAGACGCATAGAAACAATGTGGGGGGGGGGGGGTGAAAGAACAATGTGTGTGTGTGTGTGAGGGCATAGGAACAGTGTGTTTGTGTGTGTGCAGGAACAGTGTGTGTGTGTTTGTGTGTGTAGGAACAGAGTGTGCGTGTGTAGGGAAAATGTGTGGTTTTGTGTTTGCAGGAACAGAGACTATGTGTGTTTGTGAGTCAAACAGAAAAGGACCTTCCAAGAGGTGATTTAACCCTCCCCGCCCCAGGGCAGGGACTGCTCTGCTCTGTGTCTGTCCAGCGCCTGGCACAGTGGGGTCCTTGACCGAGACCAGGCTGGTGCAATCAGCTTGCACATAAACAATAATCAAAGCTACAAGGAAATACTCAAGTGTCCATTTGACTCCGTGAGGCCGGGGCACCCGTCCTGCAACCACCTCTTAGCTCTAGACGAGAACCAATTAGAGTGAATTAGCCTGTTCCACCTCATCGGGGTAGCCCTGGCGATACTCTCCCCAGGCACCGGGGCTGACAGCTCAAATGGGGGGCACTGTCCCTTTAAATTAGCAAAGCCATCGTGAAAGTAACAGGCATGGGGGGCCACCCCTATCACTGTGCTAATGGCATAGGCAAAGGCTGTGGCAGGTTTTCATTAACTTGGGTGTCCCAGCTGGGTGATGCGTGTGAACTGGGCACAGGCAGGCAGGATGGTGCTGTGTCAGCAGATGAGGGGCACAGCTCGCCCTAGGGAGCAGGGCAGCTCTGGAGACCTGGGTGAGGAATGTGTGGAGATGTCCCACCTGCGATCATGCCTGTGGTTAGCAGCAGGCAGAGACAGAAGCCGCGCCAAGCCTTCCAGGCTAGCCAGTGCTTTCGGCTCTCAGCGGGCTGGCAGACCCATGGCGGGGTCCTGGGGATAATCCACTTGTGGGTGGGATGGATCTGTGCTGGCTCACAGGGCGGGATCCGGGGCTCCTGGCCGATGGGGGAGACGCACGAGTATTTGTGACCCTTTTTCCGTGAGCACTTGCAAATTTTCCCACACCAATGTCAGAGGGATGCAAAATGCCCCTCGCTAGTGTGGTTTGTGGAGACCTGTCCTCACCTCTGAGCACCTGCTCTTCCTCCCTCTCTGCTTCCCTTTCCACGACCCCGATCAGGGACCTACCCACACACCAGAGCTGGCTGAAATTATTGCATCAGTACGTTCATTCAACAGACAGCAACTTTCCAAGCTTTCGACAACAAAACCAAACAGAAATGGAACAAATCGCGGGGAGATTCACTGCAAGGCACTTGCGCGCCCAGTGCGTTGCTGCCAACACAAGCCATGGGGCCTGTGAGCCTGACCCCCTGGCTCTGCCAGTCCCTGGCCCACTCAGCCAAGCGGGATGGCCAGAGTTCTGCACACCCGTAGGGAACCGCCTGCCACCAAAGCTATTGTCCCGGCCCAGCCCCCCTCGCTCCCTCCCTGCCCTGGGACAGGCGCTGACCTGCCAGTGACCCCCCACTGCACCCAGGTTCCTTAGCCTCTCCCCTGCGGACCCGGCATCACTGGGCCCACGCTGCAGTGGGGTGCCAGGCTGGGGACTAGGCTGGGCTCAGAACTCACAGCACACCTCGCGAACAGGCTTGTTTGATCCACACAGGTGCCGGTGCTGCTCATGCTCGGCCTGGAGTCTGGTTTCCTGGGCTAGCCTGCAATGCCATCTGCATTCACAGCGCCCCACACACAGCCTGTGACCTTCCACTGGGGGCGCCTTGGCCAGGAGCCTGGGGTTAGTGCTGCCCCTTAGCTGGCCACATGCTATCCCGCAGGGCCAGCCCCGGGCATGGTGTCCCCACCCGGGACTGGGATAGAAACCCGCTGCCTGTTGATCCCAAGGCAAGAGCCGCAGAGCCAGCATGGGGACTGTGATGCCAGGCCCTTTCCCCACACACCCCGGGGCGGGGCAGCGCAGGGCTATCAGCCCTGTCTGGAGGAAGCTGCGCCCCAGCCGCTTGAGGTGACCCCTCCAAGGTCGCACAGAATCACCGGACGTCCCTCAGCCCCCACAAACATGCCATCCTGACACAGGGCCTGCTCCCTGGGCTGTCAGCCTGCGCACCCCCTCTCCAGATGCCCATGGGATTTGCGCCAACCACAGAGCCAAAAGGCAGTGCTCCCTGGGGCCTGGGGAAGGGCTGCAGGGCTGCAGCCCCTCCAGCGTCCTGCTGGGAGCCAATTACAGGTGGCTGGGGCCAGCGGTAGGTCCAGCTGGTGGTGCCCCGACTGCGGCTGGCAGTCAGGGTTGGCGTGGAGCAGCTCGGGGATGTACCTGCTCGGCCGGCCAAGCCTGACGCACTCATAACCACCCACTAAATCCCCACTGATGCTCCAGCTACTGCTGGTCTCTCCACCAATCCCCTGGAGAGCCCCTCACCGCCTTCTCAGGCCTGCTCCTGTTGCTCTTCCTGCTGCCAGGACAGGAAGAGGTTCTGAATCCAGAGACTCCCCCCAGTTCCTGTGACCTCCCCCACAGGACAGGTGCAGGAGATGAGGAGGAGATGACTGGGGTAGCCAACAGTGACAGCTCCCCCAGGATCCTGCACCCCCGGCCAGAAGACCCTGTCCATGCCCAAGTGCCAGGGTTCAAAATCGCTCCCTCCGAGGCCTCCAGGAGGAGGTTCCCAAAGACCCGCACCACTCGGAGGGGTTGAGGTCTCCCCTTGGCGGGAGGCCAAGGCAGCTCTCCTGCCCCTCTGACCAGCCTACCCAGCCCTCCCTGGGGCCCAAATTCTACCCTCCTTGCTCTCTGGCTGCACTGTGCTGGGGCAGCAACCTGCTCTGGGCACTCCCCACTGAGCTCAGCCTTTGTGGGGTCTGGGAAGGAAATCTACAGCTCTCAATGTCCAGTTCCCTGCCCTTAAAGCTAGGCATGTGGGGCCAGGAGCTAATGCTGCCACGGGAGGGGCGTAAAAGAACCCCCACCTGGTGCTCCAGTGGACCCGACGCTGAGGGAGACAACGGGGGTATGCCGAGGGGGTGCCAAGCAGGTTCTGAGGGTGTGACCGCACACGGTCCAGTCTGGTTTGGACTCAAAGGGGTACACACGTATCCCAGCAACCCGTTTTGGGACATAAAGGCAGGGAGAGGATCGAATGTAGCTGCAATCGTGGGGGAAATTTCGGGAGTCAGAGTGTGGTTACCAGGAAAGCCAGTGGCACTGCTGGAAAGTGCCAGGAGGTTTGTAATTAACAATCATTATTTCTTGTGCCTACCCCTGGAGTGCCTAGCAGCCCAAGGAGCTGGGGGCTACACACACTCAGACCCCTGCCCCAAGTCAAACGGCTCATCTGTAAGACACCACCAGCCCCGATGCCAGTGTGTGGCAGGGGGCAGCACGCACCCAGCTAAACTGCCAACACCACTTCCTGAAGCCCCTGGGTTTCCTTGGGCGTCTCCCAGCCCAGCCTGGACACTGCTCAGCATCCGAGTGCAGCCCAGGGAGACACAGCAGCTGGCAGCATGTCCATCGTCTTCCCAATGACTCATCCCTTCTTCCTCCAGCAAAGGTCAGGCAGGATCGGGTGGGTGATGTGGAGCCCAGGGACCATAGTCGGCCCAAAGCAGGGAGTGGCAGATTTTTGCCTCTTTGGCTGACATGCATGCCCAAATGAGTCACTGTGAGCTGGAAAATGGGTAGGAACAGTCAGGGGAGCAGCTGGCTGCTTCCCTTTGTGATTCGGGCAGTCATCAGCCGTTTCCTCTCTGGGCCGTGCCACGGTCACCTCCACTGCAGGAAACACGGGCACAGGATGTGAGCTCACCAGCCTTCTTTGGCCGTGACGGTTGGCTTCCCTGTTTGCTTTCCCAAGGGCTCAGGCGGACGAGTGCCTTTCCTGACCTCTGGCAGGCCGGCTCGTGGGGCTGGTGTGCTCCCCGGGGGACCCGCAGATGCATGTCTGGATAATTGATGAACTCGAGTTGGGTTTATTCAATACAGCTGGCCAAGGAAACCCAACCTGTGACAGCAAACAAAAGCACAGCAAAGACAGGGCCGGGGCCTGGATTGTTTATGGCCGTCGGATCTGTTTTCAATAAGCTGCAGCTCTGGGGTGATGGATTGTTTGTGGGTGGCAGGTTTGTTGACATTGTTTTGGAGCTCACGGGATCCTCCCTGGGAGGGCAGGGAAAAGCAGGGGGCCCAAGGCAGCTGTGCTTGGGCTCTGGAAGGTGCTGTTCCCCACTGCCTGGAGAGGGGGATCCAGCAGGAGGGGCCACCAGAGGACAGGGTCCCTCTATCCCAAGGCCTGGAGTCTGGACCCCAACCAGAGGCATTTTAAAATCTTTGGCCTGGGCCTGGCTCCCTGGCATTTCGCCTTTGGGAGCAGGAGTGTGAGGAACACCAGAGTTTGCATCTGCCCCTCCTCGCCCCCAAGGTGATCCTCTCTGTCCACAGTGTGCCCTCTGTGTGTGGGGCTGGCGGGGCGGGGTCAGCTATGTGTGTGCCAGTCCTGCCTGTTGGGAATCTCTTACCCCTGAGTGGTGCTCTGGGACGGCCCAAGGAGCTGGGGGCTACACACACTCAGACCCCTACCCCAAGTCAAACGGCTCATCTGTAGGACACCACCAGCCCCGATGCCAGTGGGTGACAGGGGGCAGCACGCACCCAAGTGAACTGTCAGGGAGCGTTTCTCCTCCGTAGCCTCGCTTGTGCAGACGGGCATCCAGCAGCCCGATGAAGGCTGGGCCGTACCCCTCTGGCAGGGGCACTCTGGGGCTGGTTTCATGTGGGCACAGACACCCACCTATGGACTGCCATGAGGCACCAGGGCTGTAAAAGTGGGGGCTCAGTCCTCCCCCCGCAGACTCTGGCTCCCCCAGCGCCGGGACCCCTACCCTGACTCAGGGGCCCCTGAATGGCCCCGGAACACAGACCTGCTCTGGGTGCCAAAACAGCGCTGTGTGGAATGTCCTGCCCGCTGTGTGCCACAGCACCCCAGATGCAAACTGGGCTGCTCTCTCCACCCGGGATGGAAACGCCCGTCCGGGGCCACTGAGCCTGGTAACGGAGGAAATGTTGTTGGCCCGGCCGGGCCCATCGCATCCCTGCAAAACAAGATGGCAGCCGAGGGGCGTCCCCTGGCTCAGGCCAGAAGAGGTAGGGTTGCTCCAAGACGGATGAGGCCGAAATCCCCTCTTGTTCCAGGCATGGCTGGGCCACTCTCTCCCATGTCCTGCAGGGCAGGAAAGGGAACCGGGGCCACCCTGCCCAAGGTCTCTCCTCAAGAGCTAAATTTAGCCTCCTGGCCCCGCGGTGAGCGAACACGGTGCTCCCAGTCTCAGGGACGCTGCCAGCTGAGCATTTCCTGCAGCCTTGGGCCAGGAGAGCGGCTGGCAGGAGGGAACAGGATGGGCTCTGCCGCAGCTTCTCACACTGCTTTGCTTTTCAGAGAGAAGATGCTGGTTAGTGGGTAAACTCCAGAGCACTGAACCTGGCCCTGCAGATTTGCATCCACACCAGCCAGCAAATCCCAGTACCAGGGGAGTCCAGCCAGGAGACTGCAAATCCTGGGTCCCTAGCAGGGAGCCACAAAGAGACGCCCTGGCACTGCATCACAAGACCGCGCAGCCACACAGCACTATGGTGCAAACACCCCCACGGCTTTCCATGGATTCACGGGCTCCTCTGCTTTCCCCAACCCACTGCCCTGCCCAGAGGATGACGAGTGTCAGCAGCTCAGCTGCATCTGCTCTGTGCTTGTGGGTACCACGCCACAGCATGGGGCAGATGCTTCTGATGCTCAGGGGAGGCTAGACAGAGCTGGCGGAGCCTCCATCCAAGCTGTGGGAGCTGCATGAAGCCTCCTGAAGGGCCATGGGCTAGTCCAGGCTAATACCCATCCTTGAACTCAGAGGGAAACTGAGGCCCTGTGAGACTGAAGGTCCGCCTGCACTGTGCCCTGGACGTTTGGCTGCAGCCCGGGTAGACACACCCAACCAGGCCCTGCTCTAGCGAGATCAAAGCTCTCTTGAGTAACAATAGCAGTGAAGCATTTGCAGCTGGGCGGGGGGCCCCTGGTGTGTGTGCCCAGGGCCCTGGGTGAGGGAGGCTAGCCCGTGCTGCCATGCCTTCGCTGCTGTTGTCATGTGAGCTCGCTCGGGCACGGCTACGTAGGCTGCAGTCACGGCTCCCAATTGCAGCGCAGATGGACCCTCAGTCTCGCTGGGCCTCCGTTTCCCTTGATGCAATGGGGATAAGAGCATGGTGCTGTGAGGACACAACCTCCAGGGCCACCCCGGAGCCTAGACTGACCAGCCATCCCTGAGCCAACCTGGTCTCTGCTGCCACTGCTCAGCTCTGCCTGCTGGCACCTCTTGCCATGCCTGCAGATGCAGAACATGCCAGGACCCGGTAGGCCGCCCGCTCCCCCATAGTTCCGCAGCCAGGCACTGCTGCTGCTGCTTGTCCATGGGTGCCCTCCGATGCACGGCCTGTCCATGTGACAGCACCATCCCCGACATCACAACCAGCATCTGGAGCCAACGGCCGAGAGCCAGTGAGGGGCAAATCAGCAACTCCTGGGGGGGGGGGGGCACAGTTACCCTCTGCGAGGTGGGAGAGGGCCACGGAGGCTGGGATTGGAGAAGAGAACAAGTGGATGAAGGGGTGTGTGGGCAGGGACAGGTGGGGTGAGGACAGAAGGGGCCGTGGTGAGCGGGTAAGGGGGTCTGAGGACAGGCAGGCTGGGGTAGATAAGGGGGAGGGGTGTACGGGGTGTGTGTGAGGTCATCCAGGCTGGGGTAGATCAGGGGGAGGAGGGTGGTGGTCAGACAGGTTGGGGTAGATTGGGGAGGGGTATGCGGGGTGGTCTGAGGTTGGGCAGGCTGGGGTAGATTGGGGAGGGGTGTGTGATGGAGTAGGGAGTATTAACCTGGTAATGTTGCTTGGGAGTTTTACTAATTTACTGTCTTCTGCTAATGCGGGGTGTGCCTCCGTTTCCCTGGGGTACTGCACCAATACTAGATGGTGATGGGAAATAAGGGTGGGACTTCACTGAGGGATGATACTTGACCTTCGTAACCTGAGCCCAGGATGGGGTTGGGGCCAGGTGACACCTTCTGCCCAGGAAACTGGACAAAGGCTGGAGGATGGACCGGGGTTGTGGCTGGGTGAGGCAGTAGGAAGAGGTTTCAGTTTGGACCTGGCTGGGTTGACGGGGGGAGGCCCAGAACCGGATCTGGGCTCCCGACCCCCCAAGAGGGACCTGACTGAAGGGTCCTGTTTTCTGTACCTACAAGCTCTGTTTTAGACTGTGTTCCTGTCATCTAATAAACCTTCTGTTTTACTGGCTGGCTGAGAGTCACAGTGAATTGCAGGAAGTGGGGGGTGCAGGGCCCTGACTCCCCCACACTCTGTGACAACTGCTGGCAGCGGTGGGATGTACTGCACTGCGTGGATGGCGCTTCCTGAAGTAAATGACTGGGGAGCAGTAAAACGAAGGGGGATTAACGAGAACCAGGAGTGCTGAAGACTCAGAGTGGAGCAGTTTCAGGAGGTGGAGGAGCTACATGTAACCCCTGGGAGTGTGGGACCAGCGAGAAGGATTGTTGCAGTAACAGGGTCCCCCTGGGGACTGCAGTGAGCAGTTCCAGGGGCGGAGGAGTCTGCGGCTTGACCCTGGGAGAGAGGTGATGTCATAGAGAAGGGCTGGCACAGTAGGGGTTCTTCCTGGAAACCGTGGGGAGCTCAGAGCACACAGGCCTGCGAGTCCACAACACCTTGGGAACAGCGGGGAGATCTATAACCATCTCCTCAAGAGGGACCTTGTAGAGCTGTGCAAGGAGAGGGGGCTTTGCAGAGGGAAGGCCACCAAAGCACAGCTGATTGCCCAGCTGGAGGAGGAGGATCGCTTGGAGGAGCTGATCCCTGCTGCGGTGAGTTGGGTAGACCCAGGACTACATGGAACTTTGATAAGCACATCCTGTCCCAGTTTAAGGAAGGGGAGGACATAGATGAATGCCTGATGGCCTTTGAGAAGGCCTGCGGGCTGCACAGAGTTGACCCTGGAGACAGGCTCTGGTTTCTCACCCCCTTACTGGACCCCAAAGCCATAGGGATGTACAGCCGAATGGAAGGGGTGGAGGCAGGGGACTATGAACTGTTCAAAAAGGCCCTGTTATGCAAGTTTGGGATGACTCCCGAGACGTACTGGAAAAAGTTCTGAAGTCAGCGTAAAACCCCTGAGGACACATATCTAGAACTGATCCTCTGAATGGAGGGATATGTCAAGTGGGCAGATGGGGTCCAGACTAAGGAGGACATGGTTAAACTGGTTGTACTGGAGCACCTGTATGAACATTGCCCATCCAACCTGAGGATTTGGTTGGTGGACAAAAAGCCAGAGGACCTGCAGAGCGCAGGGCAGCCGGCCGACGAATTTGTGGACAGCCAGTCAGGGGATGGAACGGAGGAGTCCCAAAAGAATAAGCCCACCAAGGTGCAGAGAGAGAGTCACCCTGGGACCCCCAAAAGGGGGAATGTGGAGAGCCCCCTCTCCAGGGGAACAACCGGCACCAGGACCAACCGACCAGCTCGAGGCGACCAACGGAATGTGAATTGTTATTATTTTGGGCAGAGAGGCCACAAACAGACCCAGTGCCCCACGCTCAAGGACAGACTGAGCAAATCAAACCCTCACAGGGTTAACTGGGTAGGGACCCAGCCGGAGGAGGGGCAGGCTTCCCAGGCAGGAGGGGCTGGCAGCTTACCAACTGCTCAGGAGGGAGGAGTTTCCCAGACCAACACCTCTGTGGGGCTTGATGCTCTGGACTCAAGGTTCTCAGTTTAAAGGGTGGGCGCAGGGCTGTCCCTGTAGAGAGACTGCCTTGTTCCCCTGGAGGTGGATGGGAGGAAGGTCAATGGATACTGGGACAAGGTGACGCTGGCCCGGCTCTAGGTGGTGGCCCCAGATCGGGTGGTGCCTGATACCTACTTGACCCTGATGGGCGTGAGCGGGACCCCATTCCAGGTGCCCATGGCGAGGGTACATCTGAAATGGGGGGCCAAGGAGGGCCCCAAAGACATGGGGGTGCACCATCATTTGCCCACTGAAGTGTTGATGGGGGGTGACCTAGAGGATTGGCCAGGCAACCCCCAGAACGCCCTATTTGTGACCTGTAGCCAGAGCCGGCGAGGGGCACTATGCCCTGACATCGGGGAGAGTACCACTCCGGAGGCACAAGACCTTACCCTCGTGGGGAGGGAGTGCCCAAGGACAAGGCTCAGAGGGGCTGCGGCTTCAGACCCAGCCAGCGAGAGGGAGCAGGCCCCCAACCATTGAGTTCCAGCCGAGTTGCAGAAAGATCCCTCCTTGCAGAAGCTAAGGACCTGGCTGGCCTCAGTGCAGCACAGACCATGGGGAAAGGCTGCCAGGAGAGGTTCCTGTGGGAGAAGGGATTCCTGTACCGAGAATGGGCTCCCCCAGGGGAAGTGGAGTCATGGGGAATCCACAGGCAGCTGGTGGTCCCCCAGAAGTACTGCCTCAAGCTTCTGTATCTGGCCCATGACATCTCTCTCTCAGGACACCAGGGAATCCGGCATACCAGGCAGAGGCTGCTACAGAATGTTTACTGGCCTGGAGTCTTTAATACTGTCCAACAGTATTGAAGATCCTGTGATCCCTGTCAGAGGATGGGGAAGGCTGGGACAAGGGGAAAGTGGCTTTGAGACCTTTGCCCATCATAGAGGAACCTTTTCAGAAGGTGGCTGTGGACATAGTGGGGCCTCTCAGCAACATGACCCGGTCGGGGAAGAAATACATTCTGGTGGTGGTAGATTTCACTACCTGTTACCCGTAGGCAGTGGCCTTGTCTTCTATCGAAGCAGACACAGTGGCAGATGTGCTGCTGACCATTTTCAGCCGAGTGGGGTTCCCCAAGGAAGTCTTGACAGACTAGGGATCCAACTTCATGTCAGCCCTGCTCCGGTGCTTGTGGGAGAAATGTGGGGTCCAGCATATCTGGACCTCAGCATATCACCCCCAGTCCAGTGGGCTGGTGGAGAGGTTCAATGGAACCCTAAAGGTGATGCTGAAAACCCTTATGAACCAGCACCTGCAGGATTGGGACAAGTATTAACCTCATCTGCTGTTTGCGTACAGGGAAGTGCCCAAGGAGTCTACCCGGTTTTCGCCTTTTGAACTGTTATATGGAAGAAGGATAAGGGGGCCCCTGGACCTGATGAGAGACGAATGGGAAGGGAAGGCCACTCCCGATGGAGAATCAGCAGTGGAGTATGTCTTGACCTTCCGAGAAAGACTTGCTGAGCTCCTGGGCTTGGCCAAGGAGAATCTGGCCAGAGCCCAAAAGAAGCAGAAGGTCTGGTATGACCGCACAGCGTGGGCCCGCGCCTACACCACCGGGGATCAGGTGATGGTTCTCCGCGCCTACACCACCGGGTGTACCATGTTAACATGATGAAGCAAGATTATGACAGAGGGAATGTGGTGCTGGCCATGTGTAGGCATTGAGAGGAGCAGGGAGATGACCCTTTAGTAGATCTAGTCTCTGAGACAGGAGCTGGCTCCTCCCTGGAGACAATTCCCCTCTCTGATCAGCTAACACCAGCCCAGCAAGCTGAGATCAGAGGGGTGCTGCATTTGTACCTACGGCTGTTTTCCAGCCAGCCTGGACTCACTAATCTGACTGTCCACCGGGTGGAGACAGGATCACATCCTCCTATAAGATGGTCCCTCTTCCAAGTCACAGGGGAAACTGCTCAGGACCTGGAAAGAGAGGTCAGTGACATGCTGGCTTTGGGGGTGATCCAGCCATCTTCCAGCCCTTGGGCCTCTCCTGTGGTGTTGGTCCCCAAAAAGGACGGGTCGATCCAGTTCCGTGTAGACTATCGGAAGCTTAATGCCATCACTGTGTCTGATGCCTACCCCATGCCCAGGACTGACGAGCTCCTAGACAAGCTGGGAGGAACTCGCTACCTTACCACTATGGATCTTACAAAGGGCTACTGGCAAGTGCCGCTGGATGCAGATGCCAGGCTGAAACCTGCCTTTATCACCCCTCTGGGGCTCTATGAGTTCCTGGTCCTGCCTTTCGGCCTCAAAGGGGCACCTGCTACCTTCCAGCACCTGGTGGATCAGCTACTGAGGGGGATGGAGAGTTTTGCCATGGTGTACATTGATGACATCTGTGTCTTTAGCCAGACCTGGGAGGACCATGTGTCCCAGGTTAAAAAAGTGCTGGACCGACTCCAGGAGGCTGGGCTGACCATAAAAGCTGAGAAGTGCAAGGTGGAGATGGCTGAAGTATCTTACCTGGGCCACTGGGTGGGGAGCGGCTGCCTAAAGCCAGAACCAACCAAGGTGGAGGCGATCAGAGACTGGACCGCTCCCCAAACCAAAAAGCAGGTCCAGGCCTTTATTGGGATGGCAGGGTATTATCGAAGATTTGTGCCACACTTTAGCTCTATAGCCGCCCCCATCACTGAGCTATGCAAGAAGGGTAAGCCAGACAAGGTGGTCTGGACTGAGCAGTGCCAGACGGCTCTCTGTGCGCTGAAGGAGGCTCTGATCAGTGACCCAGTTCTGATAAACTCAGACTTTGACAAGCCCTTTATGGTGTTCACCGACACCTCAGACATGGGGCTGGGTGTGGTGTTAATGCAGGTTGATGTACCTACAAGCTCTGTTTTAGACTGTGTTCCTATCATCTAATAAACCTTCTGTTTTACTAGCTGGCTGAGAGTCACAGTGAATTGCAGGAAGTGGGGGGTGCAGGGCCCTGACTCCCCCACACTCCGTGACAGGGTATATGGGGGGGTCTGAGGTCAGGGTAGCTGGGGTAGCTCGGGGGAGGGCTGTATGGGGGCTTTGAGGTCAGGCAGGCTGGGGTAGATTGGGGAGGGGTGTACGGGGGGGGTCTGAGGTCAGGCAGGCTGGGATAGATTGGGGAGGAGTTTTCAGGGGGGTATGAGGTCAGGCAGGCTGGGGTAGATTGGGGAGGGATTTTCAGGGGGGTATAAGGTCAGGCAGGCTGGGGTAGATTGGCTGAGGGCTCTATGGGGGCTTTGAGGTCAGGCAGGCTGGGGTAGATTGGGGAGGGATTTTCAGGGGGGTATAAGGTCAGGCAGGCTGGGGTAGATTGGCTGAGGGCTCTATGGGGGCTTTGAGGTCAGGCAGGCTGGGGTAGATTGGGGAGGGGTTTTCAGGGGGGTATGAGGTCAGGCAGGCTGGGGTAGATTGGGGGAGGGCTGTATGCGGGTTCTGAGGACCAGCAGGCTGGGGTAAATCGGGGGGAGGAGGGTGGTGGTCAGGCAGGCTGGGTGTTGCCAGCCATGGAGTCACTGTGCACCAGGGTGGCAGTGGCTCTGTATGCCAGTGGGAGCTGAGATGGACGCGCTAGAAGTCCACTTGCTAGATGCCAGCCAAGGGCCATGTCTCTGGTGTGCTGGGGGCGCAGTGCGTGGGGGGCTGGGTACCAATGAAACTGATGTCACCCAGCACTGCCTGGCTGAGGGCTCTTTGCCCTTCCCAAACACGGCACAGCCTGTGCCTGGGCTGGGAATGCTCTCCCGCCCGTGCAGCACACCCACGGGGGCCACAAGCTGGGGCTGGGAAGCAGCCCCACTCTCTCCCTAGGGCTGGGCGTTCCACTAGCCCCCTGTTCGAGAGACAGGCCAGCGTATGTCCAGCCCTGCTTCCCAGCGTGCTCGCCCAGCCGCGGCTGCGCAGACTCCATGAAAGATGCTCCGGGCAGTCACAGCATAGGCACCAGCGTAGCATGTTTCTCCCCACAGACAGAGAGGAACCTACGCCACTTGCCCAAGCAGCTGAGCCCACCAGCGAATGGGCGCTGGGTGCCAGTGGATGGCTGTCCCACTGGGTACGGACCTGAGCTCACAGGCTGCTGGCTGCTTCTGCTCCGGGGCTGGATTTGAACCCCTTACCCTGCCACAAACTGCTCCAATCGCCTCAGTTCTCTCATGGCCCCCCTCCCATGAACAACCTCCTTCTCTGCGCGTTTGGTCCCCCTGCCTACCCCCAGCCTCAGACAGTCCTGCCCTGCGCTGCCCTGGGAAGGGGGAGCCATGCCCCATACTCGTCTCTGGGCTCATCCCCCGAGCAGCTGGCTGAGCCAAAAGGCTCACCCTGGAAACAGAATCTGTGGGGCCGGAACAGTGTCCTGCCAGGGGGCTGGCAATGGGGCGAAGGGAGAGAGAGGTTGGAGTCGTGTGGGGTGCAGCACCACTTTGGACAAATCAGTAAACGCACTGGCCATGTATTCTGCATCTGATCGCATGCCCGGCTCCTCGGCTCCTTTCCACTCTGATCCAAATCCTACCGAGCCACCTTGCGTCTAGCTTGCTGCCCCAAGGGGCTCGCCCTGCACCAGCCTGTGCCAATGGAGCCAGTGCAGTCCCACCGCGTAGGGCCAGGGGTCGCCACATGAGCAGTGCGGCCCCTGCGATTGGTATGCCAACATCTCTCAGCTGGGAGCCCTGCAGAGCCTTTCTACCAAGGAAAGCAACCTCCATCAGCTACCTCCACCAGGCCAGAGAGGCACAGCAGCCTCTGTCCTGCCACCCCCTTGCAGTGGGGCTGGCCCATGACAGCAGCCACTGCTCCTTCCAAGGGCATGGACCCCCTCCTTTGCCAGCACCCTCCCAGGGAGCAGGGTAGGGACTCCTCCTTCCTCAGTGCCCCCCACCCCGAATACCTGGCTCTGAACTTACTAAGTGGGTCCATCCTCCCCACTGATAACCCAGCCACAGACTGGCTGTGAAGTGCCAGCCCTTCCCATGCCATGCTGCCCACCTCACACTGGGTCCAATTCTCACAAGCTCAGCACTGAGCAGCTCCCATTACACCTGAGGGGCGCCTCCACTGTTCTCAGTGTGGTGGTGGGGACTCCATTGTTCTCGCTGGGAAGGGGGAGTGTCCGTTGTTCTTGTTGGGAGGGAGAAGGGGGGGGGTCTCCATTGTTTTCAATGGGGTGGGAGAGGGGAGGAGTGTCCCTTGTTCTTGATGGCAGTTAGCCCTTGTGAAAATCCTTCCCCTGGTGTGGAGTAGGTTGCGAGGGGAAGACGGAGGACATTCAAACCTGCCCAGGAGGCTCAGGCGGGCTCAGCTCTGTGCGGGGAGGGAGGGGGAGTCATGGGGCTGGGTGCAGAACAGTTACAGCAAAATGACTCTCTTCTCCAGAGACTGCAACCTCCAGGGAGCACTCTGTGTAAACAGATACAATGTGACAGCAAAGAGACTGCACCAGGCAGGAGATAGACAGATAGACAGATAGAGGGGGTGGATGGGGGGAGGGAAGAAAGAAATAAAGAAAGAAAGAAAGAAAGTCGTCTTCCTGTGCAGTTGCACTGAAGTAGCGGGATTCACAGATTGTACAGCCAGAAGGGACCTTTCTGATCATCCAGCCAGACCTATCCAACCCAACCCAACCCAACCCAGAGGGTCTCACTCAGGGATCCCTTCCTCCAGCTTCTAACAACAGCTTGAGCTAGAACATGGGTTTTAAAGAGACCCCCAGGGTTGATTTAAAGATTCAGAGGGAGAACCCACCATGCCCCTGGCTCTCGCATTCCCAGGGATAATTACCTCCACTGTTGCACATGGGCGCCTTATTTCTAATCTGAAGTTGTCTCGCTTCAGTTGCCAGACCTTGGATCCTGTTATGCCTTTGCCTACTAGATTATGGTACCATCTAATATCATGTAGGTTTTTGTACACCATGCTCAAGTCACTTCTTGGATAAACTACCCAGCTTGAGCTCTTTAAGTGTCTCACTCTTAGGCAGGTTTCCCAACCCTCCAGTCATTCTCGTGACTCTTCTCTGACCCCTCCCCAATTCTTCAATGTCCTTTTCCAAGTGTATAACCTGGACACAGTACCCACTAATGCTATGTACAGAGGTAACACCACCTCCCAACTTCTGCTTGATGTTCTGTGACTTATACAGCCAAGGATTGTGTTTGCCTCTTAGCTACAGTATCCCACTGGGAGCTCGTGTTCAATTGTTTCCTGAGCATGCCCCCTAAGTCCTTTGCAATGTCACTGTGTTCCAGAGCACAGTCCCCCATCTTGTAAGGGCAACCTGCATTATTTGGTCCTAGATGCATGGGATTGCACTTGACACACTCAAAACCCTGTTGTTTGACTGAGTCCACCTGACCAAGCGGCCTGGCTCGCTCTGTCTAGCTGACCTGTTGCCCCCCGTCATTATTTACTGCTCCACCAACGTTTGATTCACCTGCAATGATTTTATATTATCTTCTAGATCACTGATAAAGACATTGACTAGCCCTGGGCTGAGAATATGATGTTTGTGGGGGGCAACATGGAGAGAAGGAGCGAGCAGCTGCTCCAGGGATACCTGGGTTCCTTCTCAGGTTGAATGGACTGCAGCAGCTGCATGGAGCCCAGTGCCAACCTACTCGCACTGCATCCGCCCCATCCTCCAATGAGAGTCTCACTTTACATCTCCCTGGAAAAAATGTGCTGTGGGGCACCAAGCCCTACTGACAGTGAGACAGATGCCACCGGACACAGCAGCCCGTCACCACCCATGTACGCCAGTGGCATCCCACAATGCACCGCCAGAGAAATCCCTGGAGCCATAGAGCACTGCACCATGGGAAGTCTGCCCAGAATGCCAGAGGCTTATTTAGGACAATGTGCAGCCGGGGGTGAGAGCAGCGCTTCAGAATGGAAGCAGCATAATAATACAGCATGCCGGTACCGTTTCTGAACAGTTATAGCTAATTAGTTCAAGTGGAAACCCATAGTCTGAAATACCTTTCAAGTTGGGATCAGGCCCCATAAAACCTCTGTCCAAAGAACTCGCCTGGGTCGGGACTCCAAGGAAAGTGACCGAGGTGCTGTGAAAATGACCATCATCAAAAGAGCAAATTGCTAGGCTGCTGAATAAGCCCTAATGCCAGCTGGTTAGTGATACCAGCCTGGCCACTAAATAAGTAAATACATTGGCTCTAGCTACCTCAGGCTCACTGACAGCAATTCCGGGCCCCAGGGCAGAACAGTCAATGGGTGGGTCGCTGGGGCGGGGAGCCACTGCCACTGCGCATCATGCAGGGCGGGCTGGAGCCGGGCCCCACGCTGCTGCTGGCCTGGCGTGGCATCGCCACATGGGTGCGGAGCTGGACCACGTGCCGTGCCTGCACAGATGCGGTCTGCCGGACATTGTGGCGGTGCTGCGCCTGCGCTGGCTGGTGCCCAGCGGCATGCCTGAGCTACCTACTTCCTTAATATTTGTATTGCACTAGAACCGAGAGGACCAGAGTGAGATCAGGGCCTCCTTGTGCTGGTCGCTGCACAGACACATGGTAACAGCCTCCATCCCAATGAGTTTACAATCAAAATAAACAAATGGGGGGAGGGGAAATGGAGAGGTGAAAGGACTTGGCCAAGATCACAGCAGTGTTGTGGGTAGATCTGCACAGGGCAAAGCAGCCCCCAACCGCACAGCCAGAGAACAAGCCCTGCGACTGGCAAAGAAAGAAGGGAAATGGTTTACACAAACAGCCAAAAAACATGGGAGAAACTGTAGGAGCTCTCCAGCTGAAACCTCCGAGAGCCACTTGAGGCTGACTTATCTTGTGCTCCCTGC
Organism: Chelonia mydas; assembly: GCF_015237465.2. Classification (NCBI taxonomy): domain Eukaryota; kingdom Metazoa; phylum Chordata; order Testudines; family Cheloniidae; genus Chelonia; species Chelonia mydas. The sequence goes on from NC_057853.1 coordinate 48,038,054, forward strand.
AGTGCCCCAAATCAACAGGAATCAGACAGAGCCCGGGAAAGGAAAGTTAGCACAAACCGAAGGTGCAACTTCTTCTGCCAGCCAAGCTGAGAAGAAGCTAAAACCAGGGAAAGGTATCTGATCCCAGCGCGGTGAAACCTAGAGAGAACGGGGCCACTCTCTAGTCAATCCAACTCCAAAGACGTATTAGAGAACAAAACGGCATCGCGGAAGAGCCGGTTACACCTGAAAATGCCCAAACTACCACCAGATATCCCGCTTCAGGGAGTTCTATGGCCCGGACAATAGACCAGGGGTGGGCAAACTTTTTGGCCCGAGGGCCACATTGGGGTTGCAAAACTGTATGGAGGGCCAGGTAGGGAAGGCTGTGCCTCCCGAAACAGCTTGGCCCCCGCCCCCTATTCAACCCCTCCTACTTCCCGTCCCCTGACTGCCCCCCTCAGAACCTCCGACCCATCCAACTCCCATGCTCCTTGTCCCCTTGTCCCCTAAACGACCCATCCTGGGGACCCCTTGCCCCTAACTGCACCCCAGGACCCCACTCCCTATCCACCCCCCCACTCCCTGTCCCCTGATGACCTATCCACACCCCCGCCCCCTGACAGGCCCCCCAGGACCCCACACTTATCCAACCCCCGCCATTCCCCGTCCGCTGACTGCCGGCCCAGAACCTCCACCCCATCCAACCGCCCCCTGCTCCCCATCCCCTGACTGCCCCCTGGGATCCCCTGCCCCGTATCCAACCCCCTGGCCCCGGCCCCCTTACGATGCCGCTCAGAGCAGCAGGACAGGAGCGAGCAGCCCCGCTACCTAGAGCTCTGCCCACGCGGTGGCATAGCTGCAGGAGAGGGGGGAGAGCAGGGGAGGGGCTGGGAGCTCAAGGGCAGGGCAGGACGGTCCCGCAGCTCGGATGTGGCCTGCAGGCAGTAGTTTGCCCACCTCTGCAATAGATCAAGCGAGGTGCTAAAACACTGCAGGAACCCTTGTTAAAGTTCACCAACTATTCAATTTTGAGACTTCCTAGAGATACTGTCAGGTGGCCACATTACCCCAGTCCACCCAAACTGAGATGTTCTCACCCCAAACACAGGCAGAGGCATCTGTGTTAATGTCAGCAAACTGTTCTGCAGAATCCTCAAAAAAAGACACACATAATATCCGATAGGTAACACCATTATACCGGGAAGGTAAATTGGATTCCACTGAGACAAACAAACCACTACGCACATCTCTGACCACACAGATGTTCATTAACAAACAAGAGACAAACAAACCAGGCGGTGGGAGATACTTGTCTGCTTTTATAGACTTTTAGAAGGCTCCTTAAATTGCTGCAGAATGGGATCAATGGAAAAGCTTACGACATCATTAAAAACCATCAATCCACCAATCATCAGCCACAGGATAAAAAGAAACACTGTGCAAGCAGAGGCCTTCAAGCAAGGCAGGGGACTTAAACAGGGAAAGTAGCCACAGCTCAATGCTTTTCAAGGAGTCCATCGATCACCTACCACCTCCACTGGAGGTGTCCCCAAAGTCAGCCCCCTGCTACAACTCACAGGTACAATGTCTACTCTAAGTTGATGATCTGATCATGCGAGTGTTGCCCCTTCTCCTGACACCAGCTGACATCCTGTTCTGTTGCCTCTCTGCTGAGCAGGGCTCTGAAAGTTGTCTTCCCAGTGGAGGAGAAGTTAATGATTAGTCTGGGTGAATGCTAAATGTAAGAGGTTTTATTTACACAGATACACCAGGTGTGGAACAGCAGTAGTCAAACAGCAGCCAGTGCAATGCTGTCTCAGGGATATCAGCTCAACCCAAATTCCTGGCTTCCAACCAGTGACTCTGCCTCAAGAATTGCCTATTCGGAGCAAACTCTTCTGCTACTTATACAGTTCCCCAAAGATGCCTCTACACAAAACCTGGCGTAATCCCAAACTAATCACAAGGCAGACTGTCTTCCCAAGAGTCAAAACTTGCTCGCACACTAGGAGAAAGAACTGGTGGATGATGTGTAACGGCACCACCTGGTGGCACCTGGCTGGTCGACACACTCTGACTGCTCAGCATGTTCCCACCGACCAGCGCTCCTGGACCAGCCAACCAGTGCTCTTTACCCATGAGAGGCCTGCAGCCCATCAGCATTGTCCAGCCATCAACACCTTCTAGCCAATCAGCATCCCCAACCCCTTTTGCTGGCCCCAGCGCTGTAAGGGCCATGCCCCCGAGCGTGGGGTGCAGGCAGCGGTCTCTGATGGCGGGGCAAGGGGTCACTGTTTTCGCCATGACCCATTTGCTCTCTAGTGCCAGTGCTGAGGCCTCAGGGTCAAACGGGACTCCCCGGGGATGTGCCTCGGTGTGCACTACCTGCCCTGTCTATGCCCAGTGCTGGCATCGCCCTGACACCCACCCAGAGCTGGCTGATCACACAGGATCCCCCTCCGGACCCAACAGCTGCCCAGGGGCCACGCTGCACCAGACAGATAGATAGATAGATAGATAGATTACATCTCTCCACCCATCTTTCTAAGTTGTTCTATGAGGCTGGGCTCCCCCTGGTCCCCACACCCAGCAAACTCTCTGGTTTACACTGCTCCGAAGGGGAAGCAGCCTCCCCTCTCCTATGGATCTTGAATGCATCGCAGAGCCATGGGCGCCCCATCCCTGTTGGGGTCTGTGCTGGACTCTCCCAGAGAAGGTCCATGCTGGGAGCTGGGAATCATCCGATCTAGCCGCCCGCTCTCCCTGGACCCTGCTGTGAATCAGAGGTTTGTCTCTAAGGGCTTTCCTGGGTTCTGTTCAGTGTATCCCTGCAAACAGAATGGGACAGGCTGGGTACAAAGGGCTCTGTGGGGCTCCAGACCCCACTGCTCAGCCCATTCAGAAGCTAAGCTCTCCATTCACCCTCCCGCCCCACCAGTCAAATGTCGGCTGCCAAGACAAAACAGCCCCACGGCTGAGTGCTCAGCGGTGGGCGGACACACCCATTCAGTTAAGGTGCCCACAAAGGGAGCCGTGGTCCTGATGGACACTCGTCACTCCCCTGTCTGCTCGCTTGACGCCCGGTGACAGCTCAGCAATCGCTGATCTGAGCTCTGTAAAGGTGATGGACAGCCAGCCGCGCCCACGCACTGACCTCTGACCCCCCCAACCCTAAATCCCCAGGAACCGCTGACAAGCGCAACTAAGGTGGGCGGGCCCCTTGCTGCTTAATCCCTGCCTTTCAGATAGCTCTATGGGGAGGGGGGCTGAGGGCCTGGGTCACCCACAGCAGAGATCTCAGCAGCTCGTCACAGATTTTAAACACACTCAGGTCAGGCCATGCCTGAGCAGCTCCCACCAGGGGACAGACCAATTCTCCTCCTCACGGTGTCTGAAAAAGATCTGGAGTGGGGTGGGGGGGCTAATCTGCTAAACAGGAGCTTCCAGTGCCATGCTCAGATGCATAAACAGGGGACTCTCCAGTAGGAGCAGGGAGGTGATTTTACCTCTATTTTGGCCTGATGTAACCGCTGCTGGAACCCTGGGTCCAGTTCTGGTGCTCCCAGTTCAAGAAGGATGGTGATGAAGTGGAGGGGCTTCAGAGAAGAGCCGCAAGGATGATGAAAAGATTAGAAAACCTGCCTTATAGTGGTAGACTCAAGGAGCTTGATTTATTTAGGTTAACAAAGAGAAGGCGTAGGGGTGACTTGAGCCCAGTCTATAAGAACCTACGTGGGGAACAGATATTTAACTGAGTGGAGGAAAGTCTAACACAATCCATGGCTGGAAGTTGAAGCTAGACACATTCACACTGGGAATGAGGTGTATATTTTTAGCAGGGAGGGTAACTAACCACTGGGACCACTTACCAAGGGGCAGGGTGGGTTCTCCATCACTGGCACTATTTAAATCCAGACTGGCTGGCTGGCTAACAGATCTGCTCCAGGAATGATTGTGGGGGGCGTTCTCTGGCCTGGTTAGCTAGGTCAGGCTAGACGGTCACATCCTTCCAGCCTTAGACTCTGGGAATCTAATGGGCTCCCCGAGAGTGGGCTCATACCAGGGGCTGGGCCTCCTTCCAGCAGTGCCCCGTACTCACAAGGCAGTGTTTTGCCAGGCACACCAGCCTGCGGCTCACTGGGAAGGTTGGAGGTTCAAGTCTCAGTCCAGAGTTGGGTTTGTAGCAAGATGCTGGGAGAGGGAGTGCGGCACTGGTGGCCGGGCAGGGCGATTCTACTCTGCGATCCCAGGGCCTGTATGGATCCCAATAGCTCCGCCAGGCCTGGTCCAGGGCTCTGGTTGGAGTGCTGAGCCTGAGGGGAGCAGGCGCTAGACGCCGCTCTGAGAGCTGCCCGGGCACTCAGCTCTAGAAGGCAGACTCAGCATGGGGCAGATGAGTGGGAGATAAAGGGAGGGTGGGATATAACCTGACCCAGATCCCGTGGCAACACCCCGAGCCAGGATGCTGCTTCTTCAAGGTGTGTGTGCGGGGGGGTACTGCTGCCCTGTGCCTCGCTAAATCATTGCCTTAAAATGCCATCCCACAGGCAGGGAAACCCCGTGCCCCCCGACCTGCCAGACAGACCCACCCTCTCGCCACCGGGCTGCGAAGCTGGGTGGGTGCTTGGAGTGTGGGTCTGGTCTACAGTGTGAGTGGCTGGGGTGCCCCGGGAATAAATGCTGGGGTCTGGGATCTGACCTATCAGGCTGTGTGTGTGGGTCACAGGGATGCCCATCCGGGGTGCGCTGAGGAAGCGGTGCAGATAATAAGTGTGTGATGGGGGGTTCCCCAAGGCATATCTGGGCTCTGCGGGGGGCAGGCTGGGAGTGTCCTGGGGGTATGTGGGGAGTCCCCAGGGTATATCTGGGCTCTGGGGGGCAGGCTGTATGAGTTCTGGGGGGTGTGAGGGAGTCCAAGGGGGTGTCTGTGCTCTGGGGGGGAGGCTGTGTGATTCCTGAGGGGACATGTGGGGCCCTTGGGTGTGTCCGAGCTTGGGCGGGGCAGGCTGTGAGAGTCCTGAGGGGACATGGGGGGCCCTGAGTGAGTCTGGGCTCAGGGGACAGGCTTTGGGGGGGCAAGGCGTGTCTGGGCTTGGGGGGCAGGCTAGAAGGTATGGGGGCTCCTAGCATGTGTCTGGGCTCAGGGGGTAGGCTGTGGGGGTGTATGTGGGGCCCTGAGGTGTGTCTGGGCTCAGGCTGAGGAGGCCTCTCTTGCCCCTCGCTATGGAATGCCCCATGTTTAGTTTTCAGCACATGCCATTTCCCATATGCACAGTGGCCAGGCCCAGCCCCTCAGGGCGGCCAGGCACTGAACGCCCGGCTGGGCACAAGCAGCCCCCAGGCACTGAGCCTGGCAGCCCTTCGACCTGTGTCACAGAGCCAGAGTCCTGCCATCCCATCTTAGTCCTGCCCTTCTCCACCCCGGCAAAGCACCTGCCTCTGGCTCTGCAACCCAACGTCCTATGGTAGGGCCAGCTCCCACACTGGGGGGAATCACCAGCACCCCATTGGAGTCAGTGGGGCCAGGCCCCCCACTGAGGTAAGTCAGTGTCACTCTATTGTAGCCAATGGAGCTCTGCCAATTTACACCAGCTGAGGAGCTGGACCTTGGATTTTAACATCATACAAGGATTTTGAGACATTGTGGGCCAAATTCAGTGGGGGCATAAATCCAGCGTAACTCCCTTGCCCCAGGGGTTTGACAGGGCACGGCTGAGAGCAGAGTTTGCTGAGCCATTGTCCTGTCTCTCCGGATGCGCTCCCGAGCAGAGATAGCATTTTCCCAGCCTGGGAAAGTCGGCGTCCCTGGTACGGTTCCGCTCCCAGAGCTTGGGAAATGCCGCAGCCCTGGCCACAGGATGGAGGCAGCGTTGCTGGGGTCTCCCCAGCACCCATGTAACCAAACGAAACACAGGCATGCCAAAGAAAACAGCTAATTAGTGGAGTCGCTTTCCTGACAACATATCTTCTCTTGCATCCCAGAGCCCTGCCTTGCACCAAGGGAGACCAACAAAGCAGCCCATTTCCAGGGCTGGCCAGCAGCCTAATCCCCTTTTAATTGGCTGCCACCAGAGGAAAATCCCGGAACTCCCAAATGTCTTCTGCCCGGCTAGCCAATTAGCCAGCGGCGCGGAGTCCTGGGCCAGGCTCCTCGCGGACGGGAAGAGCGTATGGGGGACAATGGGTGCTGTCAAGCTGCTGGGCAGACACCCTCCCGGAGGTCAAGCAGCGAACGGTGCCACCCCAACTTGTGAGAGTGGCCTCTGATGTAGGGGGCCTCCGTGTTGGGGTGCTTGCTATTAAAGCCCCGCTTCGTCCACTCAAACAACAGGACATCCCAAATGTCAAGCAGTGTTGTGATTTTCTTTCCCCTCTCGCAATATCTGGGGCTGAGAAGGCTCCAGATCCTGGAGTCCCATCATTATGGGGGAATGACCACTTTCAGGGGCGAAAAACCCCAGGAAGTTTCTAGCCCTTCTGGTTGCGGCATGAAAACATGAGCCCCTAATTCTCAGAAACCAGCAAGAAATAAGAATCCCCCAACATTGTTTTTTAAAACAATCTCAGGATTTTAAAGATAATCTCAGGATTTTTTTGGGCAGGGTCGGGGAGAGGGGGCTGGCTCAGGGGTTTTGAACTCTTGGCATTGGCCATGCTGCTTTGCTTCTTTGGCTGTGCTGTGAAGGGCGTTCCAGCCTGGCTTTGTTGCAGCCACAGATCACGGCCTTCCAGCCTCAGCAATTTCTTCCTCCTTGGTACAAGATCCATTCTCTCCCATCCCACCAAACCAACATCCCATGGCAGGTGGACACAGAAGTCCCCTGACTGGATCAGACCATTGGCCCATCTAATCCACGATCCTGCCTCCAGTTCCACCAGACAATGCAGTGACCCATCCAAGCCCGTGTCCTTCCCCTGCAGCAGACCCTTTGTCCGGTATCTTGCCTCATACACTAGATCAGACCCCTGGTCTAGCCAATCCAGAGCCTGGTAGGAGCCAATACCTGGTACCCACCTCACCCTGCCCAGGATGCAGCTCGCCCCGTGTGCCATGCTGAACATGGGCAGTGGGGAAATCCAGGAGAACATTTTCCACCCTCAGGCATTAGCTTTAATTACCCGAGTCATCATCTCTTGAACAGCTACAAATGACGCTGGTGATCGTGAAATTATCCAGACCTTTAAAGAATCAATCTCCCAGCCTCCGGGACTCAATGCGCCCTCCCGGCAGTGAATCGTGCCGGCTGATGAGATGCTCCTTCAAGCAGAATTCCCCTGGACTTGTTCTACATTTCCAGCTTCGTCACTTCATCCAACCACTCCCCACTGTGGGGCAGCAAAGAAAGAACTTGCCCATCAGTTTTCATTCCACCCTCAGTCCTGTCCTGTCTAAGCCTTCTCCTGGCTGGGCAAAGCAGTTCTTGCCAGTTTTGGCAGAGAGAAGCTTCCTCATACCCACAGCCATCTCCACTGTCGTTCTCTGGTGCATTCCAATCAAGCCAGTTTCCTTCCTGCGGACAGCTGACCCAGACTGGATTCCCCCCCTGCCCCTCACTTTCCAGCCATGTTTGAGATGATGCCATGGTGGGTAGGATGGTCAGAAAGTGGACGCCTATGCGCAGATGGTCATTTTCCACCTGAAAACAGGCATTTCCTGGAGTTTGCATGGCCCGCTCACAACTGCTCCAAGTCCTTGAGCCTCAATCTTCTGGCCCTATCAATAGCATGTTCTGTGTTATTTTCTATCCCCGCCCCCTTTTTTTAATACCTCCCAAGCATCTTACTCGCATTGGAGGCCAGATCCTCAGCTGGTATAAATCAGGAGATGCCATCCACTGAGGATCTGGCTCTCTAATTACATACAAAAACCCCGTCCAGGTGGAGAGAGAAGAACCCAGCCCCGAGGCAGGCCAGACATGCAAGAAAGCAATTGGCATGTGGTTTCGTGGATAGCCAAAGTGGCTTTGCTTCCCCATTAGCCACGGGCTGTGTGGTTTCTTGATCTTGCGTATTCCAGTGCTTGGATAGCCACCAGCCTGCCTAATGACTCCAAAGGTTTCGTGAATGTGAGGGATCCCAAAAATTCACACTGGAAGGGTGTCACTGGATACTCTCCCATTTTCAAACTTTCAAGCATCGAATCCAGGATCGGGATAATAGTGACCAATCACCAAACAGGAAGAGAGAAATACTACCGACCCAGCAGGCGAATGCCCCACAGGCTGGAATGTGTTTGCAGGGTCTGTTTATAGATATGATGGCAGAGGCCAGGACTGGTTTGTGGACAAAGAACCATGCTCCCAGGGAACCCAGAATCACTAACTGCCCAGGGCAGTTCTACCTGCTCCCACTCCCCCATGAGGCTTTTCCGCTGGCTGCCCGCCTCCCTTGGTACCTACACAGGGCCCCTGCTGGGAGCTGGCATGGCGGGCATCAAGGGTTAATTCCGGTTGGGGTGTGAGGCAGCTCTTTCCCCAGGTGCACCATTAACCCATCCGCTGCGCCCGCAAAACCAATTACATGCGCTCTCACCCAATTAGTTTCTAATTACGGCCTTGTAGTGCATTCAACGTAATTAACATGTAAATTACACGGCATGTTTATATTCAATAACCACTTCCCAGTGTTCCCGGCTGCAGGGATGGTGCTGCCTTTGGGGAGGGGGCTTTGCTTTATTTTAATCTGGGTGACTGAATTTAATTTAAATGCCAACAGAGTAGCCGATACTGTATTTCCCTAGCTATAAGGCGCACACCATAATGACGGCTGGTACACAGGGATCATTCACACCTTGCATGTGTCTCTCAGCAGGATTCGCGTGCACACACACACACATGCACACACACGTAGGCAGACACATGCATACGTGCACACATTCACAGGCCCACAACCACACTCACGCTCGTGTGCACACACACACAAGGAAGGCAGAGTGAGAAAGGGGAAGTCACAGCTGGGAAAAGGCAAAGAGCAATCTGCTTCCAAACTAAGGGAGCAGAGCAATGTGTGGAGGTGAGAGGAGATGGGTGGGGGAAAGAGACAAAGGAGTGAAGAAAAGAGCTAGGAGGCAGGCAAGGAGCGAGGGATGGGAAAGGAGCCAGACAGAGGGGAGGAGAGGAAAGAGAAGGGGAAAGCAGGGAAGAGCACAAGCCTGCACAGACAGAGTGGGAAAGCGCTCACAGAAAGGGCTGATCCTGCCTCTGCAAAGGTTGATGGCAAAATATCCCGAGCTGGGCGGTGCAGGGTCTGGGCCAGGATGCTGTGTTAGTCTCAGTTACACCACTCAGGCAGGGTCATTTACACCCAGAGGGGCCGAGGTGTAACTAAGAATCAAGCCTCGGGTCTGCATTGGGCCAGATTCCTAGAGTGCAGGGCATTCATTGGTAACCGTGTCCTTAGAGGGGAGGCCGTAGCCTGGGAGATCTTGGCTGCGGCTTGGCAGGGAGGTTACGTCCTCAGCAGAGAGGTTCTGGCCCCGGCATTAGCGCTAACCTAGGGCTGTCTCACTCAGGCGAGCTTGTCTGCACCTGCACTGGGAATTGCACAGGCCCATATCCTGCATGGCAGGTTTGATTCAGCTCCGGTTCGTAGCCCAGGGCAGAGCTCGGTGCTCTTAGTGGGAGCTGGGCGTGGGTGGAACTGGCCCCAAGGGCAGGGAGCTCCATATATTAACCCTCCCCAGACCCCCGGCTCTCACTCAGTGGTTGTGGGCAGCCACAGGCATGGCACATGGCTCCCACAGAAAACATCCCTGGAGAAGGGAGGGCGGGGGGCGGGCACCAGGCAGCCCTGGTAGGGGGTGGGTGGGCACCAGCAGGGAACACCCAGCTCTCAGAGATCACTGAAAAGGGGTTGAAATCCTGCTTGGAATGAGGGACTCCCCAGGCCTGCCCCACCTCCTCCCCTCAGAGACGGGATCTGCCCAATAATCGCTTAGCTGCACAGCTGGGAAACAAACACGGGGACCATCCGTCCCTGCAGCAAACCAAGCTGAGATTTCAGCTGAGCGGGTGCTTTCTAATGAACCCGGCTGGCTCTCCGGCAGCCTGGGAGATGGGCGGGGAGGGCACCCAGCTGAGCTGGGGAGGGTTTGGAAGCAGGAACAGGACAGCTGAAGGCCCGGGCTGCAAAGCCCAGTTCCTGCTGCCAGCGTCTGCTCCCTGTTCCCACGCAGCCGTCCATCCCCCTGGCCCCAGCTGGCTTCTCAGAAAAGCCTCCGGCTCCTAGCCTGCATGTGGGCACATGGCATGGGCTCCGATCTGTACCCATCTGCACAACAGCAGAGTGCGAAGTGTGTGTGCACCCCGCTGGCCAGGGCAGGATGGGCCCCCTCAGGGCCCGAGCCACAGAGGTTAGGAGTGTTACAACCCTGGGCAAGGGAGGGAAGTTGGCTCTGTAGCTCAAATGGTAGCAGCTCAGGCTCTTAGCCCTGATTCAATTCCCCAGAGCGTCAGCCAAGATAACAGCTGTCACTCCTGCCCCACGTAATAGCACCCCTATGGGATGTGACACTGGTATTGCAGTGCCCTTAGACATGAACAGAATCACATACTGTCCTTCCAGCCACCATAGTCCCAGGGACGGCACTGGGTATGGGGTAGAAGCTGTAGCCAGACACACACTAACTCCCCCTCCATGCCCAGACTCAGGATGCTCAGAGACAAGGCTCCTGCGGTGGATTTTGAGGCCTGGTTTAAGCCCCCAGGGCTCCTTCGCAGCCATGATGCCCCCTCCAGCTGGGAAGCTGTGGGGCTCGAGGGGAGGAGGAAGTGCATTCTGAACCCTTTGCACAGAGTGGGACAATGGCAAGAACCTGTAGGGAGCCCCTGAGAGAGGGAATGGCCTGCTCATCCCTAGAGGGCACCAGAGACACAGGGCTCTCAGCTGCTGCAGGCATAGCACCATTGCTGGAACCAAGCTTACCACCTGTGCCCAGCCACAGCCCCACTACTCAGCACAGTGGGGAGCACATGCTCTCTGACCCACGGTCCATAACACGGCAACACAGGCCCTGTGCTAACATCTCCTGCCCCTTGGTGCTGCAAGGAGAGCCACACCCACAGCAGCCAGCTCTGGGAAAGAGACACGCTGCTCAGCCATGCAGCAACCTTCCCCTGCCCTGCTCCAGTCCAACCCCTACAGCTGGGAAACACTGGGCTCAGCCATTAAATACATCCCAGGACAGCCTGCCAGCTGGACACCAGACCTGTAACCTGGGGCTAACACGGTCGCGCAGCCATCCCTGGGCTTAGTTATTTACAGGCATCATCCCTCAGCCACCTGCTGCCAGACCTGGAGCCTCACAGGATGCAGGTTCCCTGCTGTGCAGTCAGCATTCAACAAATGGGGAAACTGAGGCCCAGGGAGGGGACATAACCGAGGCAGTGTAGCATCAGAACCCAGCCCTTGTGACTTAGTCATGTGCCCATCCTGCCTCTCGCTGGATGAGGCGAGCGGCCACAGGAAGGCCAATCCACGGGAAGCAGAGCCTTGCTGTGTGATCAAAAGGCAGCGAGCATGGGGTTCTCCTGGGACGTGGGGCACAAACACAGGTGCAGAGGGAATTCACACATGGCTGAACATCCAACCCCTCTCAGTAAACATGCCGCCCCCTGTGGGCCCCCTGGGATAAAAGGTTCATTCCCCCTGCCCCCTTCCCCCATCCCTGTCACGAGGGGGCATGGGGCTTTCAGGGCTGACTGGGTAGCTGACAGCCAGCCTGCCCCACGCTGACTCTGCGGTGCTGAACCAAGGCAGTAAGGTGGGAGAGGCGGGCCTGGAATGCACCCGGGCGTGGCCTTTCCGGGGAGGCCCCCCTGCCCTGCTTCAGAGCCCGTCATCTTTTCCTGCTGACTCGATGCTTTGCCACGAGCCAGAGCGTCAGATCAGCAGCACAGCTAGCTGGGCAATGGGCACATGGGGCTGCAACCAACCACAACTGGACTCCGCATCTTACACTATTCAAGCCACAGCTCTGGGAGGCAGGTGATGACAGACCTGTAGCTTCAATTTAACCACCACCATGTCTAGCTCCTGGGGCTGCATCGCAAAGCTGGAAAGGTGCCAGCACCCCTAGGAGGAGAACAACAATCCCACCCATACTCCCTTTTATGGCGTGCCAAGTCGGGGAGGCCCAGCCCTGGAGTTGGGGACTGTATGGGCCGGCGACGCTGAGGGTGTGCGGCTGGGTTTCTTTACACAGCTCCAAATGGTTCCCAACTGCTTGAGGATGGCCAGTTTGTCTGAGCCTCTGATCACACTCACACTCTGTGTTTGCTTTACCCCAGGGGCGCTGGCCTCAGCTCGTGGGAGGGGAAGGGGCCCCAGCAAACCCACCGCGGCCCTCTCCACACTGCCCCAAGCCACTTTCAGCTGCTGTGTGCGCGTGACGGCAGGGGAGCCCAGCGGCCCAGCAGCACCCGGCCACGCCTCTGGGGCACAGTTCAGAAAATTGTCATCGCACTGTCTGAGCTGCTTTTAAAGGGGGTCATGTCACTGAGCTAGGAGCATGCCTAATAATAAAGAGTTAGACACAATGGAAGTTAGGAACATTGATAATTACATTGTGGGTCTGGGCCTTACCCTCTTGTAAAGTGCTGTGTGCCCAAAGGTATGAGGGTAACAAGAGTTTTCTCTATTGTACATCTGCGGAAACTGAGGCACGTCACCCAGCAGCTCAGGAACAGAGCCCAAGCCTCCAGCCTCCCACTGGGGCCCAGGGCCAGACTGACAAAGGTATTTAGGGGCCTAAAGACACAGATACACAGCCTGTAGGACTTCCAAAAAGTGCCTAATTCTCACTGACTCCACTTGGAGTTAGGTGCCTACCCTGCTTAGGTGCTTTACAGGTGCCTAGCAGTTGCTTTAGGCACCTAAATCCCCTTGGATCCTTGACATCGGAGCTCCCCAGGTCGGACGGTGGCTCCAGGAGTTTGCTGGGCTGCTGGCGAGGTGGAGGCCACTGCCATGGGGTCGTCCCCTCGTGCGCTGAAATGGTTTGTTGCCATTGAACTGATCAGAAAGCAGCGTGGACTGCATTCTAACCGTGGCACTGCTGATTTGTTTGAGCGTCGCTCCCCCTTGATGGGTTATTTATGATGTAATTAAGCTAATTACATGTAATGCGAGCGGCTCCATGGCCCTGAGCCAAGCGTTTTTCCTATTTAACCACTTCACAGGTGGGAGGGAACGGAGGAACGCTGACGATGCCTTGGAGATGAAACGACTGGCTTCTTTGCGGCTCTGCTGAGCATTTGTGCTACTGGTGCTCGCTTGCTTTGATTGCAAGTGGCTCCCGCCTCCCAGAGGGCTGCTCTGCCCTGCATGATCACCTAACACCTGCCTCAAAACTAGCACAGTGCCTCCAGGGGGGAATCAGGACTGGAGACGGGCAGGGAGGGGAAAGAGCAGAGCTGCCAGGAGGGGGCGCTCTCGACTGCCTCAGCTACCCAGAATGAAAATACAGGGCCCCACAAGCAGGTCCCGTGACGCTCCCCTTCCTACCGAATACTGGGGGAGGCCTCAACTGTAAAGCCCCTCGTGGGACTGGCACATAGCACCTGGAAGACCATGTGACTGTGAACGATGGTGACATCCCAGAAGCAGCGAGGCTGGGGCCAGGGCCCCTCCAGCCTCATGGGGGCAGGAGGCAGAGGCCTTGGGAGCGGCCATCTCGGAAGGGGTTAGACACAGCTGTGGGGCGCCAGACTGCCCCCCCACCGCCAACAGCAAGCCGAGAAGCCATCCACCCTGCGGCTGGAGAAGGGTAGCTGCCCACTGTCCAAGCAAGGAAGGCACTCAGATCGCCGGAGGGAAAGGAAGGAAGGAAGACAGGCACGGAGAGTAAAAGAGGAGGGCATGAGGAATAACAAAGCCAGGGGAGCAGCGCTCGCGGGGCCCTCTGATCCCTCATGAGGCTTCTGGATCTCGCTGCTTGGAAAGCACGTTGGGAACCCGGGCGAGTTTTCACAGGGTGTGTGTGGGGGGGGGGGGGGGGGTGCTCTTCTTGAAGCCAGCTGAGCCCCGGTAGCACCACACGGCAGCTTGGGCAGAGTACCCCACCCCCAGGCTCAACCTCATTATCCTGCCTAACGGAAACAAACTCTCCACGGCTAATTGAGATCAATAAATCACTCCTTCACAGGGAGCATTTTCCACTGGTTCCCAGTGACCCAGCCCCCTCCCCGCCCCAGGTTTGCCACTCCCCTCTCGCAGGGAAGGGGCCAGGTGCTCAGAGAGCGGCAGCATCCTCACAGCCCTTCAGCCATCGGGATGGGGGGGAGGGATAGCTCAATGGTTTGAGCATTGGCCTTCTAAACCCAGGGTTGTGAGTTCAATGCTTGAGGGGGCCATTTAGGGATCTGGGGCAAAAATTGGGGATAGGTCCTGCTGTGAGCAGGGGGTTGGACTAGATGACCTCCTGAGCTCCCCTCCAACCCTGATATTCTATGATCCTGATATTCTACCTTGGGATTTGGCTGGGATCCTAGGAGGCAAGGCCTGGGCCACTTGTTATTTAACCCTGTACTCCACTGGCCAGTGGGCTGGCACCTCAGCCGCTCAAGGGCCAAATTCTGCTCCCCCAGCACTGCTGTAAATGCAGAGAACAGCCATGGCAGCAGGAGGAATTTTCCCCACGGTGGCCATGCAGCCCACCACTTCTCATCCGTGGAGCTGGGGCTGGCAGGAGCATTTCGCCGCCGGGCCCGTCCCTAGACTCCAGCTGGCCTCTAGCTGCAGTTCCCAAGAACACTCCTGCTGGTGGGGCAGAGCAGCTGGTATGTCGGGGAAGCACTCAAGAGGCAAGGGGGAACAGAGGGGGTGGTAAGGGGACAGCCCTCCATGATGAGGGTGAGGCCTCAAGTGGCGTTTCCAGGGGTGGGATAGCACAGCTTCTCCTCAGAGAATTGCATAGCTCTGTGCAGGACACAGAACCTGCAGGCCTGGAAAAGACCCACCCTCCTGCTCCTGACAGCGCCAGGCACTGCAGCTGCTAACGCATATAAATCTCAAATCCTCCCCCGACCCCCCCAAGCTATTTCCCTCAACAGCATCCTACAGCAGGGCGTTCCGCAGGTTAACATCTGCAGTGCATGCGCAAATGGCACCTAGACTCACATCGCCAGGACTAACAGAGGTCTGAGTGCCTGCCCTCATGGCCAAACCGAACAAACTGGCTAGGAGTCAGCCGCACAGACCATGCCGTCAGCCAGCGTTGCTGAAGTAGCACTAATGGACTTTGGCCACAGGCCGCCCTTGTGGTTACTTATTTGAACAGATCCGCTCTGATTAAACATTTACAAGCTACTTCACTGCCCAGTTTGGTTTGGTTTTGAAAGGCTGCTGCCACGAATATTCATTTTTCATAGCTATGTGAGTCAAAATCCTGGCCCCCGCAGCAAAACTCCCATCACCTTCTTCCAGGGCCAGATTCCACCCACAGGTTCCAAGCCGAGAAGGGCCCATTGGGATCATCAAGTTTGACCTTGCACCCCTAGCGATTCGTGTGTTGAGCCCCATAACGGGTGGCCGAGCTGGCACGGAGCTTTTAGAAAGACCCATGCTTGATTTAAAGAGCGCAAGAGACGGAGAAACATGTGCACCCGGAGGAACCACTCCTCAACCCTAGACACCCACTCAGACTGTATCCATTGATGGGCTCTAGAAGAAACAAGGCCCAAACAGTAAAACGACGGGGGCTTTACTGTGGTGAACAAAAGGGCTAACTCTGGAGGCCAGGTTTACTTGTTAGCAGTGATGAGCTGCCAAAATCTTAACAACCAGTTCCCTATAAAAAGTTCTGATTTAAGGGATGTGCCCCAGTATGTATTTTTTGTACCAACAGGGTTACCATACTTTTCCTGGGAGGAATTTTTTTTCCCCGGACGGCGATTTAAGAACCAAAAAGCCTGATCTGTCCGGGAAAATACGGATGTATGTTAACCCTGGCTAAAGTTCTTTTTTAAAAAGATGGGCCTGAACTAGAAATGAGCTCTGTTTCCCATGTGTGGGTCCCCGCCACTCCCTGGGGTTGTGCTAGGGTGACCAGATGTCCCGATTTTATAGGGACAGTCCCGATTTTGGGGTCTTTTTCTTATATAGGCTCCTATTACCCCCCCTGCCCCCTGTCCAGATTTTTCACACTTGCTGTCTGGTCACCCTAGGGTGTGCACATGCGTGGGTCCCAGCTGCTCCCTGCCCCCCTCATTGAAGCAGGTGTGCAGGGTTACTGCCCTGGGAACTGCAGGGCACCAGGGAATGCGGGGCCAGCTGCAGACAGGAGCGTGGGGCAGGGCTAGCTGGAGGCAGGGGGTGCAGGGCTGGCTGCGGGCAGGGCACAGGGTGCGGGACTGGCTGGAGACAGGAGGGTGCGGGGCTGGCTGCAGACAGGGCAGGGTGGTGCAGGGCTGGCTGGAGACAGGGGCTGGCTGCAGGCAGGGCAGGGGGTGCGGCAGGGGCTAGTGCGGGCAGGGCAGGGGGTGCGGCAGGGGCAGGCTGCGGGCAGTGGGTGCGGGGGTGGCTGGAGACAGGCTGGCTGCAGGCAGGGCAGGGGGTGTGTGCGGCAGGGGCTGGCTGCAGGCAGGGAGTGCGGGGGTGGCTGGAGACAGGGGCTGGCTGCAGGCAGGGGGTGCAGAAGGGGCTGATGTGGGCAGGGCAGGGGGTGCGGCAGGGGCTGGCTGTGGGCAGGGCAGGGGGTGCGGGGGTGGCTGGAGGCAGGGGCTGGCTGCTGGCAGGGCAGCTGGAGGCAGGGGCTGGCTGCAGGCAGCGGGTGCGGGGGTGGCTGGAGGCAGGGGCTGGCTGCGGGCTGGGCAGGGGGGTGTGGCAGGGGCTGATGTGGGCAGGGCAGCGGGTGCGGGGGTGGCTGCAGGCAGAGGGTGCGGGGGTGGCTGCAGGCAGGGGGTGGCTGCGGGCAGGGTGGTGGGTACTCACGGGGAGAGCGGCTCGGAGCAGCCCGAGCAGCAGGACGCAGCCCAGGCCCAGCAGAGCAGCCGGGGACCCACCAGGCAGCAGCGGGAGCCCCAGGACCAGGGGAGCAGCAGCAGCAACAGGGCTCAGGTGCAGGGCCAGGCGGCAGCCCACATGGCTCCACCAGTGCAGCGCCCCCAGCGCCGGAGGAGGAATAACATCACTTCCCGGCCGGAGCCCATCAAAGCCTCAGCGCCCCCTGCAGGGAAGAGGGTTAACAACCGGGTCTAAAACTGCTTCAAAATTTAACAACCGGTTCGCGCGAACCAGTACGAACCGGCTCCAGCTCACCACTGCTTGTTATGTCTCCCCAGAATTTAGGCACACCCCCTGGCCTTGGTGAATCCAGCTACCCCTCCAGCAAGCTGCACAATGTTAGGCCCAAAGGCTAATTCATCCCCAAAGCATGCTATAGCCTATTTCTCCCTTTAAAACGGTTCCCCTTGTCCAATTAGGGAGAGTAAACGTGCATGTGACCTAGCTGATCAGCCATGCAACGTGCCTAAAAGTCCAAAGAAACAACCCATAAACTTATTAAGAAAAGATTGTGGTACATTTCCATACTTTGATTAGTCTGTGAGAAGTCTCATTGACGGAGCAAGTTCACTGGAGAAAGGGTATCAGGATCAGGCCCTGGTGAGGAGTTACGAGTAAGCCTGTTTGTCCAAGTCATTTTGGGGTAAAACCCATATTTAAAAAAAAAAAATTAATCTGTCATCCCAGTCAGCGTGCAACTGAGCAACACTCCACGAACTGGTTTACACATCTGGCTCTGTCCATGTCCAACCTAGTGGGGCTTGGAAGAGAAACTTTGGTTTTTCAAGCATATAATTTCAGAACGCAGAACATGCTTTATCCAAACAAGACACACCAGCAAATGTTTTAGAAGATTTGTAGATCTAGTCGGCAGCATGAGGATTGTGGTGCAGTGCTTTTACACTGTGCGTGACAGCTAGTTCCAATGGAAAACAAACTTAGTAATATCAGCTGTTGTGTGCCAGGATTCTTTTTTAAGCTAAAATTCAGACTTTTGCCATGACATGCAGCCAGCCCTTGCAAAGAGGCAGTGGATTTAAAGAGAAGCAGGTTGGTGCGATGAACGGCGTTCACAACAGGCATTTCCAATGGCCCCCATTAGTCAACACTTACGAGAATACTTGGCTAACCTGCCTCTAATATCCTGGGACCGACATGGCTACAGATACGCTGAATGCAGAGCGAACCTGAACACTTTCAAGCCAGCTTCCTTCTTGCATCCTCTACAATAGTTTAAAGCATCAGGGATAGTTCTGGAGAACTCCTGGGCACAGCTGACCCAAAGGAATGGAAAGAGTTAAAGACAGCAGCGAGGGGAAGACAAGAGGAGAAACAAGAACCCTCAAAGGAAGTCCACTGCTTTAGGAAGGGCTGAGGTAGTGACCAAAGTTGTCCCTTTGGAAGCAAGCACATAGAGCAATGCAAGCCATGAGTGGCAAGCAGCAGGAGTTACTCAGAAACAAACTAAGCCAAACTAACTTTATTTATTACGTTGATAGGATAACAGGCTTAGTAGACAAAGGGAGGAGAAGGGACTTACTATATCTTGACTTTAGTCAGGCATTTAGCAGACTGGCAACAAGATTACAGAGTCTTTCAGCTCCAGATCACCAACTTCAGTCCAAGCCAGGTCAGCGATGAGTGGCTGGCTGGGCTCGTTACAGGCCAGGTGAGCAGGCTGGGGCGGGTGGCAGGACAGACCCTTGGAGCAGCACCCCTGGGGCGGGTGGCAGGACAGACCCTTGGAGTGTCATCCCCTGAACTCTAGCAGGGGTCCCTCGAGGTTAGGATCAAAGGACATTGGTTGGCACAGCCTGTGCTGGACAGGTCTTAGTCTCCAGGGCTGTTGATCCTTTCTCCAGCGCTCAAATTCATCTCTGATTTCAAGATAAGGTCATTTGCTGTTATGTCTTACAGCCGTGTTCAGAAAGGAGCCCTGGTAAGCTGTGCAGGGCTTTTCCTCAGCAACCTGTTCTCAGGTGCTTCTGGAGCAAATGTCCTTGTAGGCCGACGGTTCTTTGTTCCCAGCCCAGAACTGGACATGGCCACGGGAAATCCCTTGAGAGTGTTGAGGAGTCACATGGGAGGGAGACCAGGCCTGGATGCAGTCCATCAGCAAGGACCTGGGGGAGCTGCATTCTTATGCACACAAATAGCGTAAAACCAGTTACAATTCCTAGCCGGTCCTGGAGTCCGTCCTCTGTGGAATAAGCGCCAGCTGTCCAGCCCCTGTAACGGTACAGGCATTTAAAAACACTGAAGCAGTCCTTGAGGTTCCTTGGACTGCAGGAGGGTCATGGCTGTGGCTGAGAGCAGGCCACGGCTCACTGTGCTCTGGGTGCGCGGGCTGCTGTTCTCCAACGCCCTTCAGCGGCGCGCAGCTCCCCAGGTGTGACTAGATACTCTAAGTCGGCAGGCCTTGACGCTCCGGTCTCTCTCCAGACCTTGGCCAGCGATCCCCGCCCCCGAGATTTCCCAGGCCCTGCCATGTTTATTTGACTATGCAGTCCCCAGGCAATCCCTAGCAATGTAGCTCCAGCTGTGGCTTAAGGAATCTCCTTCCACACACAGTCCCAAATTCCCTGCTCCTTGACACAGCTCCATTCTGCTAATGGCTAGGTCAACATGTTGTGTGTAAAGCAGGCAAAGGAGTCCCTGGCAGGTGGTTCACAGAGATCACAGCACCACAGCACTAGGTGCTGTACACTCACACAGCAAGAGCTGCTCTGGCCCTGAAGAGCTTCCAAACAAAATCGATCACACAGACAAGTGCTGGGAGGGGAAACTGAGGCACGGGAAGTGACTTGGCCAGTGGCAGAGCTGAGAACAGAAACCCAGGGTGGGATCCTCACCCCCACTCTAGCTCCTTTATGTCAGGTCAAAGTACCAGAGCCAGTGGCATAAAGGGTCCCCAGGAGCCCAGGGTCCAGCCAAGGGGGATTCTCCGTCCCTGCCCATTTTTAAAGCAAGACTGGACGGTTTTCGAAAAGACCCCTGCCCTGGGATAGGCAGGGGGTCAGATCCCAGTGGTCCCTTCCTGCTGTGGAATCTAGGGATGAAAACCAGGTGCCAACTGCCCTGGGCTGTCTATCAGCCTCCTTCTACAGGCAGATCCCAACAGGGTAACTGGCTGCCACCGTGGTCTGCAGCCAGATGGGGAGCTGGGCCTGGGGACTTTAAACATGGAATCAGACTGCAGGCCTGTGGGAGAGGCCCAGCAGGTGACCATCCTCACCTCTCCTCCTGACCTCCCCTTATCTGCTCTGGGGGCAAAATGCTTTTCTTTCTGCTACCGTCAGAGCCACCGGGTGCTGCCATGGCCCCTGCTCCACCCCACCCCAAGCAAGCCCCTTTCTCCAGGTCATTGTGGGGTGACCAAGCCTTCCAAACCTGATCCACCAGCCCCCTCCCATCACAGCCTAGCTCCCACCCACTCTCCGCTGCTCTCCCAGTTGGACACCCCCTGGCCTTGGAGACCACTGTTCTGCCCTGCCAGACTGGGCAGCACAAGGGATAGACCTGGCTGGCTGGGCACAGAGTTAGTAGCCAGATCTGGGACCCCCGCAGGGCTTGGCCAGTCCAGCTGTCTGAGGCTCCTGGCATTCCTGGCACCTGGAGTCCTGCTAAACTCCCAGACACCCCTTTCACAGGTGCCCTTCAGTTCCCACCTGCAGCCACCCCACAGAACTGAGTCCCCCACCCCCAGCTCTGGGCATCTTCCTGAACCTTTAACACTCCCCCACTAGCCCAGCCCTGGGCTCCCCACATACAGATCTCTGCCGGTGCCCCTCACTCCTGACCTGCAGCTCCCCACTAGCCCAGCCCTGGGCTCTCCCCGACAGCTCTGCCAGTGCCCCTCAGTCCCAACCCACAGTTCCTGCTATCCCAGTCCTGGGCAACCCCCAGAGCTCTGCCGGTGCCCCTCAGTCCCGACCCACAGTTCCTGCTATCCCAGTCCTGGGCTCCTCCCACAGCTCTGCCAGTGCCCCTCACTCCCATCCCACAGCCTCTGCTATCCCAGTCCTGGGCTACCCCCACAGCTCTGCCAGTGCCCCTCAGTCCCGACCCACAGTTCCTGCTATCCCAGTCCTGGGCTCCTCCCACAGCTCTGCCAGTGCCCCTCACTCCCGTCCCACAGCCTCTGCTATCCCAGTCCTGGGCTCCCCCCACAGTTCTGCCAGTGCCCCTCAGTCCCAACCCACAGTTCCTGCTATCCCAGTCCTGGGCTCCCCCCCACAGCTCTGCCAGTGCCCCTCAGTCCCAACCCACAATTCCTGCTATCCCAGTCCTGGGCTCCCCCCCACAGCTCTGCCAGTGCCCCTCACTCCCGTCCCACAGCCTCTGCTATCCCAGTCCTGGGCAACCCCCACAGCTCTGCCGGTGCCCCTCAGTCCCAACCCACAGTTCCTGCTATCCCAGTCCTGGGCTCCCCCCCACAGCTCTGCTGGTGCCCCTCAGTCCCGACCCACAGTTCCTGCTATCCCAGTCCTGGGCTCCCCCCACAGCTCTGCCGGTGCCCTCACTCCTGACCTGCGGTGCTGCCCCAATTCCAATAATTTTCTCTTGAACAAAACCCAACAACTTGTGTCATATTGGACAACGGCTTTCATGGCATGACCAGTTCCCCGTAATGGGCCCATGGTTGAAACCGTTAAACTCATTCCATTGGTGACATAAAAGCAGGGCTGGATCCCTGTCCCGCAAAGCTGGCATGCCATTAGCCCTGACAGCTCGGCAGAGGCGCAGTCCAGGCTCCCATTTCAGTGCCTGCTGGGCCTGCGCCATCTGCACCGACGACCCCGACAGGGCTTATCTTTGCTCACTTGCTTTCCTTTCCTGCCTGTGGAGGTAGGGCCTGTTTCTGCCGGCTAATCCGCGGTGGGATTTGGGCCAAGGGGGAGGAGAGAGCTGGCCCAGTGAATCCCTCACCTTTCCCCCAGCCCTGGAGTTGTTTTCATGCACAGAGCTGGCTATGAGGGCCTGCGCTGCTTAGCAGGTCTCCCTGCAGCCGCCCTCCCCAACTCGCCCTGCAGCCTCGGTGCAGAGAGACACACAGAGAAATTATCGACTCGTAAAAGCCGATTAAAGCCAGCTCAGTTTACAGCTCCAGCATCCCAGCTGGCTCTTAAGGAAGGCGAGAGGTTAATTCTCATTGACTGGAGACACTGAAAGAGCGCAGCAGCAGGGCAGAGAGAACCCCTAATGGACAGGGGGCAGGTGACCTGCTCATTCGGAGTAAGGCAAAAAGACGCTCCAAAAATTACTCCAGTTCAACGACGTGTAAACTGCACCCTCCTTGCCCATCACATCCGTGCCCACCAGCACCTAGGGTGGGTGGCTTTCAGGGAGGGGATAAAAGGAAGCAGCAATTCCCTCAGTGCCCCTCATTTGCAGCCATTGGAGAGCTGTTGAGGCAGGCGCGCAGCTATCAACCAGCGCAGCCACACAGATCCCCAGCGGGTACCGCCTGGAGGCGGAGCGGCTGATGGGGGCAGCAGAGGCAAGTAGAGGAGTGAAAATTGGAAACGCCACCCTGAGTCCCAAACCAGTGGGATTTCCAGAGGAAAGTGAAAGTCAATAAGACCCGTGCTCCTAAATCCCTCAGGTGACAGGATTTGGGCTCCTAAGTCAAGGGAATCCCACCTGACAACTGCCCGATCTGGCCGTTATACCAGAGACGTACAAACAACGCCCAGCTCCCATGGAAGCGACTGCATGTGGACACTCCCGCCGCACACCACGCTTAACAATGCTTGTCCGGACTGTGCTAGAGCTGCTGCCCCCGGCATGCCCCGGCACGGGGACTGCAGCAACGCACATGCTGTCGGAAACTCAGCGTGCGGTTACACGCTGCCTGGTCTAGTCTCCGAAGTGAGAAGCAGGTGGCTGCAATTTCCCCCACCTCCCATTTCTCATCCTGCAACGTTGCATCCTTCGCTCAGCACAGACACCTGGGTGTTGTGATAGCCAGCTTCCCAATAGGGGGCGCTGTTGGGTGATTACGCAGCGGGGCAGCGAGGCCTCTCCATTCAGTGAGGGCTTGCCGGGAGTGGGCAGCGTAGGTGGAAGGAAGGACTAAAGCCTGAATTTTACTCCGGCTTGGCTCTCGCTCCATGCTGGAGCCCAGACCAGCTGGGAACACCGCACATTGCGATGCAGCCCTGTTGCAGCGTATCACAGAACCACAGGCCTGCAAAAACCTTAGTAGCTGAGTCCACTTCCCAGCCTGTGCACAAAACACACCCGAAGTCCCAAGGGCTGGACTGTCCCCAGCCCAGCTCCCCTGAGCGTCATCCGAGTTATACCCACAAGTACCGTGTCAAATAACTCCTCCCCCGCGGTTTACACACGGCAGAGAGCAGTGGCCTTTTGCAAAGAGTCTGTGGAGCTGAACTTTTCATTTTGCCGGCTAGATCTGTCCCAGGACTCGGCTCCTTTCCCAGCTCCCCAAGCGGCCCCACCACCACGCTCCCCTTGAAATCAGCCTCCATTTTCTGCCCACGCGCCTAATCCTGCCGTGCGCCTTTGTGTGGTTTCATTCTCCTCGCCTCCTCCCAGCTCGCCTTGATCGGCGTGTGGGTCACTCCCAGTCCATTAGCAGAGATGTTATTCGAGGCCAGGCTAAGCCCATCGCCATGGCCACTCATCTCCCAGACAACACGGGGCTGGTCTGGGACGGTGGTCGACCCACTTTCCAGCCCACCTGACAGCGCCCCACCCCCACCCTGAGACCATCTGAATTAATGTTTCCGTTCACGTTTTCCTGAGAAATAAAGGGCCGGGCTCTGCACTCGGGTACCCCAGCGTAAGCCAGCAGGAACACCGCTAGAGTCAGCAGGGCAACGCAGGATCAGGTACATACAGCGTGAAATGAAATTCACTGAGGGCCGGCACACGCCCTGTTGGACACCAAAATCAGCAAAACAGGGACACAGGTGCCACCCAGGCCTGGCGAGGGGAGATCTTACCCTGTCTGCACCATGCTAGCACAACAGCAGTACCACAAACGGGGGCATGCAGTGTCCTGCTTCCTTGGCCAACGGCCCAGGCAGGAAACAAAGCTCTACGCCCTAGCAGCACAGGGTGGGGGCAACGAGGAGCCACGGCTGTACGGATTGCAGCCATTTGCACAGATTTGCACACCTGCCCAGTGGTACCAAGGGGCGAAGGGCCTGGCTGAGCCAGCGGGCATGCAGGGGCATGCGGGCATCATTACGGGACCTCATTTGCAATGGGGCTGTGGGCTGGCCTCCACTAGCGAGTGAACGCGAGTTATCACTTGAGTGTTCCCATTAACTCCAACCCTGTCCACATGCACAAACCCCACACGGGCGGAGTGGCGGCAATGCCAGGACTGCGCTGGCATGGCCGGGGTACAGCGACCGTCCCTCCTGCTCCCTCTAGTGTGGATGCAGGCTAGCGCCGTGGCACAACTGTTGAGGGCTGCAAACCCTCAAAGCCTTCCCACAACCCTCTAGGACTCCCGCCCCAGCCATCCACCTGCTCCTTGTCCACACAGCACCTACCCACTCTGCTCAGGCCCAGCTGAGTCCCAAGTGGCTTCCAGTACCAGGATGGGAGGGGCCCAAAGGGCAAACCCCTCCAGGGGAGAGAAGAGGCAGGGGCTGAAGAGGCCTGGGACTCTCCCTGGGTTGCATCCTATCGTCTACAGTAGCTCCTAGCAGCACCAACCCACGTCGGAGTCCTGTTGGGCCAGACCCTGTCTAACACAGTGAGAGACACTCTGCCCTGAAGAGCTCACGGTCTCAAGAGCGGAGGAGCAAGAGGGGAAACTGAGGCACAGAACGGGCAGTGACTCTGCAAAGGTTGCAGAGGTGGGAACAGAAGCCAGGTCACAGTGAGTTCCAGTGTGGTGCCCTGCCCGCTAGGCCATGTTGCCAGCCTGCGGATTCTCCCCAGCTGGCAAGTGACAAAGACACCCAGGACACAGGCGCCATGCAGTGTTCACCCAGCGACTGGTCAGAGGCGCTCACAATGATCTCAAATTGCTTGTGCAAATCCTGGCCCTGCCGAAACTTGTTGCATCCACTCACATCCCTCCTCTTTCCAGCTCAACCCCCACCCTGGCAGCAGGCCTCCTGGCCTGGGGTCCAACACCCCTGGGGCGATCGCAAAAGGCCATGTACATTTGGACAGCATCCACGTATCTGAGCAAGTGCAGAGCCAGTGAGCAGATCCCACAAACGGACCCGGGGGGTGGTGGGGGAGAGCAGGTCCCAGCCCATACAGGCACCAACACCAGCAGGTGGCTTAATTTGCAACAGGCTAGCGAGCCCTGCTCCAGGGCTCTGCACCTGCCCCCTCCTTTGCCAGCTCCGATCCTTCACTCGTGCTTTCTGCATTCGCCCTGGCTGGGGCTTGCAGATAAATCCACCCTGCCGGCTCCCCCAAGGCCCAAGTCGTTCTGTATTGCAGGGATGGGAAGGAAGGGCAGGGAAGCAGAAGCGCGCACTGCGCACCCTGTGTTGCAACAGCAGCCGGCACATCCTGCCAGTTCACCTTTCAACTACGTCAACTGGGAACCGGGCCTGTGCTCCCTTCCACGGGGTGCTGTGGGACTGGACACAGGGCTCCCCTCTAGGACTATCTCAGCTGCGGCCCACAGATGCCACTAGTTGCGTGCTCCAAACCCTAGCTGTCTGGCACGGAGGAATCCAACAGCCTTGCCCCACCGCATGGGCAGAGGGGGGACTAGCCAGAAGAACTGCGTCACCCCTCCCCCCTTCCGAGAGAGCCCACTCTTGGGCATCACCAGGTCCTAGGTGCCAGGACCAGTCTGGGCTCACCGCATTTCCACCCGCTGTCTGGTCCACCAGTCACAACGCTCGACTTGAGGAATGGCGGGAATGTTCCCTGTGCCACAATGCAATTCCCCCGCACTGCCCACAGCACCAAGCGGATCTGATTGGCACCAGAGAAACTGACTAGAATCCATTCCAGCAAGATCCAATGATCCTGGCCAGGATTTCCCTGTGCCCCAAGGGCACATGTTGGCTCAGAAAGAGGCTGGACACAGAAGGGATTGATGGATGTGCTAATGGCCCGGAGGTTAAAGAGGGGAAGGACCAGACCTGGATTGCTGAGCCCCTGGAATGGACTCTGGTGTAGCCCCTGGGAGGGGAAGAACCAGACCTGGATTCCCATGCCCCTGGAATGGACTCTGGACCCAGCTGCTACAGTGACCCCAAAGCACAAGACACAGGACCCCCAGCTTTAGGTTCAAGAAGGAAGGAGACAGTGTCTTACCTTTGAGGGAGAGCTGCACCCTCGGGGTGGCAAAGACGTAGTCCTTGGCATGGGCCACCCGCCAGCCCAGCGTCAGCAGGGTGACCCAGAGGACGACGCCAAGGAGGGGCATGGTGGGGTGGGTCTAAGTCCAGACAGAGTCCTTGGGAAGCCTAGCGGGCAGGAGAAAGCAGCGTTACTTGGGGGGCTAAGAACGGAGCAGCCTGCCCACTGAGGGGACGTGGTTCTCACCCCATCCGCCTCTCCTGTGGGGAGCACCATCCAGAGACACACCCCAGACCACTGCCAGGGCCACACCCAGCTCACACATACCTCCCAGGCTCCTTCCCACATAGTCCCCCTCGCATCAGAAGATGGACGAGAACTGGGGGTGGGGGGTGGGGGGAGGGAGCCAGTCTAGGAGTCCATAAGGGGTCTGATGGTCGGCACAAGCCCTATTGACTGTTCCTCAGACCCTGCAGTGGGGAGATGGGGCCCCAAGTCTTAGGGCCACCACTGGAGTAATTCCCCAGCCCCTGCCCAGCTCCCAGGGTGCACTGATCTGGGCTGACCTGTTAGACGAAGGGGGCACTACCTGGTGAACAAGGGGTTAACCACAGCTCAGCTTCCCTTCCCCTTGCACCAGTGCTCAGAGGAAGGGCTAGAAGCTGGGGAGACCGCTTTTGGGGAGGTGGGGCAGCCCCCCATGAGGGCTTGAGCAGACCAGACAGGATGCTTGGTCATTCCTTTCCACGTCTCTTGCTGTCTGGCCCATACAGAGGAGCCCGGGCAGTTGGCTCCTTCGTATCTTTCCCGTCATTTTGCCAGGTCCCCATTTATAAAAGCGGCCTTCAAACCCAGCTCTTCTCTGACCAGTCTGTCCCTAGCCATCTGGTGGGAGGGGTGCAAACTATTTTTGTTTGCAAACTCTTCACCCGCCGCTCATTGAACGTGGAACTAAGGGGAGGCGGGTGATGGGGCAGGTCCAAATGCTCGCCCCATGACCAGACGCTTTTCAGGAAGGGGTCCCCAGTCCCTGCAGGACAGTGGACTCTGCCAAGCAAGCCAGCATCCCCAGGTGCAGCACCGCTGTAATTAACCAGCTCACAGGCTGGCCTCATTTGCCAAAGCAAACGGGGTTTGACTGAGGGGCAGTAATCCAAGCGGCTGGTTCAGGACTGAACAGCCCCCTCCTGGCCCGACCCCACGGCAGTCACGGAAGGACCTGGCTGGCCCACTAGCTGGCAGCTGCTGGCCCAGATCATGATTGTTTCCTCCCCTTCACGCCCCCCACCGAGCAAAGAAGCACACGACCCAGGGAGCGGAGGGGAAATCTGGGCTTCATTATTTACAGAACAAAAAGAGACAAAAGGCACTTTGGAGAAAAAAAAAGAAGGTCCGTATGTGCCAGGTTGGCTGGGCACTGTGGGGATCCGGCAACACCATGAAGGGGAGAGCTGGGGGCCATGCACGAACCATCAGGCTCACATGGGATGTAGCTCCCAGGGGGTGTGGCGGGAATTGAAGCTGATCTATCTTAATGCGGCAGGGAGAGCATTTTAAATCCAGATGGGACCCTAGTGACCGACCAGGGCTCCTCCCGCGTTAGCCCTGTGCTGAGCCAGCAATGAGGGAGACTCCCCCACACTCCTCAGTCCACTGGCTAATTATCCTCACTGTCAGCAACGCCACTTACTGCCACTGGGAACTGGTCGAACGTCACCTGCCAACGCTGGCTACCTGTGCTCGAGGAGAGCTGCCTGCTACCAGAGATCTCCCCAGTGCGGTAGTCACAGCCCGTGCTCAGTCTTCCCCTTCTAGTTCGACCTGCAAATGTGGGCCATACCCCAACCCTCACTCACGGCCCCTGAACATGGCAACCTATCTGCTAGAAAGGAGGCAGCGCAGTCCGGCGAGCAGAGCACAGGCTGGGCAATCAGAACTCTAGTCCTGGCTCTGCCATGCACCTGCTGGGTGGGTCATGCTTTGCCTCAGTTTCCCCTTCTGTAGTGTATTTCTCCTCACACGCCCTCGGGGACCAAGCTGTTACCCCCATTGGGCAGGTGGGGAACCGAGGTACAGAGAGACCAGGTGACTCACCCATGGTCACACAGGGAGTCTGCCACAGTGCAGGGATTTGAACCCAGGTCTCCCAAGTCCTATGCTAGTGCCCCACCCATTAGGCCTCCCTGCTTCAGCAAGTGGCTGGAAGGAGGTGGGAGGGGCTCTCTAACAGGGTCACTGCCTCCAGAGCACCCCCTCATGCCATGGGGAAGGGGGGTTCCTGAAACATCGCTGCTTCAGTTTCCCCTCAGTGACTCAGGCCTTCAGCTAAGCCCACCTCTTCGAGGGTGTGAGTCCAAAATCAAACACAAAACACAGAGTCTTGCCAGGCTCCCCTCCATCTCTACCCTCAGCCTTCTTTGGGCTGCCTCCTGCCCTTTCCTCAGCAGCTGCCCCCCGGCCTTCCTCCCATTCTCCCCTCTTGCTCTCCATCTCCCCAGTAGCCAGCCCAGTCCCTCATCTAGTCCAGGGGGTCTGACTGGGTCACGTGACCATCTTCATCTCCCCTTCACCCCCAGGGAGGCACAGTGGCACAACTGGGCCAAGACCCACTGCCCCTTCAAGGACCAGCTGCATCCAACGTCTTGTGGATGGATCCCTGCTGAACGGGGTCAGCTGGTGGGAGAGGTGCTCGGCGAGGTGTCCTGGACAAGCAGGGTGGATCTGGTCTCGTCTGGGATAAGCAACAACGAAAAGGAACAGCCTGTGGGCACTGAACGAGTTGGGTTGGATCAGAGCTGCCCCGAGAGTGAGCGCATTGGCCCGCCCCCAAATCCTCCAGCTGGCGCATCCACAGTAGGCCTGAGAGGACTAGTTTGGAACTGACTGATCACTTGGCAGGCTCCTCATTGCAGTCTGGCCAAGACAGCGTGCTCAGTCAGGAGTCAGGCCCCAACCAATCAGGAGATATTGGCTTAAATCTCATGAGATTTAAGCCAATAAGAAAACGAGGTTCTTCCCCTTTGCCTTCTGATTTCTGAGGTGTTACGGTCACTCGCAGGTCATGTTTTCCAACTTTTCTCTGCAACCAGCAGGGCCAGAAACTTCCTTCTTTCCAATCTAAGAGGGAGGCTCTCAAATGCTCACATGAATCCAGGTGCTGGAGCTTTACGGACCCCAAATTCCGGGACATTTGCCGTAAATGCACGGGAGGTGGCGACACTGCCGGCGTCTGGGTATATCTGCTTTGCCAAGGGGGAGGGAAAGCGGGTTCGTTTCACAGCTCCGTGCTCTGCAGGCACCAGGTTATTAATTCTTCCCGGCTCAGAGATAGATCCAGCCATCTCCCTCCCACCACAGATCCCAAGGCCACATGTCGCACCAGGGAAATAGATGGTGGCAAAGCACTGTTGACAGGGGTATGGATGGAGAGATGGGGGGGGGGGGGGTGGGTCTCAGACATTTGCCCAAGGGCCTTGTCTCCACTGGGGTATTTGTTGGTCAATCAGCCCACCTGAGCCAGATGGATGAGGCCAGCAAGTGTGCATGGGGGAGGCAGAGTACCACAAATCATCACATGTGCCTGCACGAAACCCTCCTGGGCTGGGAGAGTGGAGGGGGGAAATCACATGAGCTGGTGCTTGTCCCCCACTGGGCAGCCACAGGTCCCCCTTTCTGCCAGTCCAGAGGCTGGCACAGCCCTGCTCAGGAGCTCTGGCTCTGCAGCAGGTCCCACATTGCGCTCTGAAGGTTCAAGCCCTAGGATGTGGCCATTGCACTATTCGTCTGAGGCCCTGATGTCTGGGGCAGGTGCTGAGGGTAGTAGGGCAGGGAGATGGCAGGTGAGCTGGCTGAGAGGGGCAGAACATGCCCTGACACTGCTTCTGGAGCAGCGGGGGACAGGGGGGCCTTCAGTGCTGCCCCCTGTGCCCAAGGAGCAAACTACAGGGAGCTGACGGGAGGAGACAGTCTAAATGGTGGAAACTAACTTTGGGGATTTGATAGGAAAATCCCACAAATTAGTCAGACGAATGGCTGGAAGGATGTTAGCAGTACAGGCTGAGCCCCTGGGAGTACAGAGCTTCTTTCAACTGTGGGCCCCACCATCACAGGAATTGCAGCTCCCCGCTCCCAGTCACTACTATATTGCTATTGCCTTTGGAGTTCGTAAATATTTGTCTCATCGATCTGTTTCCCCTCTCCCGCACACACAGCTCTCTCTGGAGTCTATTGTACTCTCGCTCATTTCCATGTCAGCGTCTCCCGGCTGAGATTCTGCACTTAGCACAATGCCATGTGTTTTGGAGCCGGGACGTCTAAAAACCAAATTACCCTGCGATATAAAAGCTACAGTCGGCTGCAGTTAAATAAACCCCCCTGCCGGCTTTGGGAAATAGTTCTGGCAGATCCTGCTATTTCATTTGGATGGAGCTGTGTGCGCGTCAGAGAGGGAGTGAAACGGCAAACAAAGGAAAAGGGGGAAGAGGAGAAAAGGAGGAGAAAGACGAGAATGGAAAGAAGGGGGAGGAGGAGGAGGAAAGAAAGAGGGATTGGGAAAAGGAATGAGAAATGAAAACAGGGTCCAAAGCTGGGAGGAAAACAAATGCCCAGAGAGAGCAGGGGGAATAGACCAATCTCCAAGTGCATCTTAGCGCTGCGATTCTTCTCTCCAATGTCGCTCACACTCAAATGTGGAAACTCAACTGCTCTGGACAGATTTGTTTCTCAACAAGAATCAGCCACCCTCCTCTCCTGGCACGGGCAGGCCAGGCGAAATTCAGAGACTGGGCATTCTAGATTGTTTTTATTTCATTATAAACAGCATAGCTATTTTCCCCATCCCCAAAATAAATCAAATAAAGATTAGCCAAAACGTTTGGGAGCCGAGGCAATTGGGCGGAAAGGGAAAGATCTCAGCTCTGCTGCTGAAATGCCCATTCGGAGGGGGTGGGAGCGGCTGGCCTGCGCCGTGCCTGGCTCTCGGTGTGCGTGTGTCCAAGAAAGGGGCTCCGAGAGCAGGAAGTGTTCCGGGAGAAAAAGAAAGCCGCAGGCTCAGGAGTCAAAAGGGACTTCTTAAGAACTCCGTAACTAAGACACGCACACAATGACATCAGCAAAACGCTGCAGCCCCTCGGACTGGACAGATAACTTCCCCCTACATAACTCCTCCACAGCCACATTTAACCCTCCGTTGCCTCTTCACGCCCCGTCCTCTCCCAAGAGGGGTCTCTTGGTGTGGCTCTGGTCCTTGGGGTCGGGCTATGGGATATTCCTCTCTCTTTTCAGCTGTCTGACCTGTGGTGGGAGGGGGCCGCCTTGGAGTCTGACAGTGGGTCAGGGCTGGGAGAAGGTTGGGAGAACAAAACATCCTCCTAGTACCCTCCCCCCACCCACCCACCCAGGAGAGCAGCACCATTCTAGCCCCATGTGCATGGAGCTTGGATCAGTCAGGTAGAAGAAGGGCTGCCACTGCGTTAGATCATTTCCAAGGGCTGACAGCCTGGGGGCACTTAGGAGACCAGGCCAGGTGGGCATCATAGGTTGGGTGGGTCAGCGGGGTCACCTGACTAAGGCACTTGTCCTGGGTTTGATGCTGTGCCCTTATACCTGAGACATTTGCTGTCCCAGGACCCTTTGCTCCCAGCGGAGAGGAACAGAGCAGGCAAGCTGCATGTGGCCCCCTCTGCTGATGGCCCCCAGCATCCTAACAGCATGGGCTGGCAGTGTGGGGGGGGCCTGTATTTCTGAAGAGGAAGCGCCCTGAGCCTGAACGAGGGGACGGTTGGAGGCTCCCCACTAGCACTCTGATCTGCGACCCCACTGCCCCACCCTCTGTCACTCCCCACCATAGCCATGCTCCGAGGGAGTCCACGGCACTCCGTGCCCTGCACAGTGGCACTGGCAGGAGCTGGGGCTGCCATGTGACTCCTGATTATTCCCCCAAGGTGAGATCGGCCTCCCTCCCGGCCTGGTGGGGAGGAGAGACACACACCTTCATCGCAGAGGGAGAAAGCAGAGTGAAGGGGAGGCAGAGGGGACTGGTGTTGAAAACCTGCCAGGATGAGCCAGGGCCCAACAATGAGCAGACACGGCAGTGAGCCCGGCAGGTCCCCAAGCCTGGACCCGCGGGAGCACTCTGCCCATCTCCAGGGCTACCCCTGCCACATTCCCAAACCAGCCATCTTGGGGCACCCAGCATACCCCAGGGTCAAGCACTGCTTTCTCCCCAATACACCATCCCCTGCCCTGGTGTTCTGCCGACCCAGATGTGAGTCGTCACCGCAGCCAACCCCTTGGCCCTCCAGCAGGACACAGCCAAGCTGCCCTCCCTACCTCCCCCCTGCTCATTAACAGTCTCCCGGTGCTCTGGGTCTGGGCACACTGGCTCCTCCAGGGTGAGACTGCCAAGGGCCTGGCATGTCTGTGCCCCTCCGTTCCCCATTGGCAGGTCCCTCTTTCCTCTCAGGGTCCCTTCTTTCCATCTGTCAGCCCTCTGACTCTCCCCTCGCTCCACGCCTCCCCCCAGGCAGATCCACCTCTCCCATGGATTCAGGAGCCTCCCTACCCAACATCCATTCTCTATGAGCCCCACAACTCAGGGACAACTGGACCACAGGCCATCCAGAGATGGACGAGGAGAGAGGTCCCTGCATGGGAGAAGGCAAAACAGGTTTCGACTGAGGCTGCACAAAGAAAGGAAGGGGACAGGAATTGGGGGATGCTGAAATAAATGCCAGCGGCTGTTGCTAACCCAAACAAGAGACATCCCCGATTCCAGGGCTTGGCTCCACAGTGTCCACACAGACACCTGATGCTCTGGCCCAAGGGCCCCAGCCCAAGCAACCTGCGCCAGCTGTTGGCAGGGACAGGGATGTCTCCAGCTGCACTGAGAGATCTGAGCCGCAGCAAAGGAGAACAAGGGGTTGGGGTTTTTGCCCTGTCTAACAAATTGACGCAATTAGCCAGGGCGGCCGCAGCTCCCCAGGCATGGCAATGTCTCCCACTAATTACCCAGCAGTTGTGTTTTCATTGGGGAAATGAAAGCCAAAGGGAAAACAAACAGGCTGATGTGGGAGTGAGGCTGGCAGCAGAACCTGGAAGAGCTCCTCTCCTCCCCGTCTGACAATGCACGCTGTAGGGAGATGATGGAGGTGGGGGACTGGTTAACCCTCTCCTACCGCCCCACCAGGGGCAGGGCAGAGAAGGGAACACACCGCTGCCCCTAGGCCCAGAACTTGGGAGAAGAATTCAAACAAGGGGGCGAGGAGGGAGCAGGGGGAGGAAAGAAGGGAGAATGGACGACAAATGCAGGGAACTCAAGAGCTGATAAAGGTGAAAGAGCCCGCAAGATCGCTCAGACCCAGGGGTTTCGCCTAGCTCTGTGCTGGGTCACTCCAGGCCCAAAGCAAAGGCCCTGGAGTGGCTGAGAGCAGAACCTCCCCCTGGGGCAGCGCCAAGGGGGCTGGGCAAAGCGGCCTGGGAAGGGGACAGAGAAACAAACCCCCTAAAGGTGCAAGCCAGCCTGCGGTTTGGAGGTAGCCCCTTCCTCGCACCAGCAGGAGACTTCGGAAAGGGAGACAGACTTTTCTGAGCTGCAGGGGTTGTGGGTGGCTATCCAGAGCCCTGCCCCACCAGGGCGCTGCGGGGAGCCAGGCCAGCCCTGGCACGCCATCCCTTTCCTTTTCCCACGCGGATCTGCCGTCCTACTCGACTCCCTCCCCGGCCAAGGGCAGCTCCCTCTAGCCAGCCACACAGAGCCGCTGAGCTTCCCCGGGGAGCCGGCGGACTCGGCAGGTCTAGCTTCCCCCACGGCTTTTTCGGCTGCTGGAGCTTCCCTGAGCCCTGCTAGCCCCTAGGAAGTCAGGACCCCTTTCCCCTCCTGTGCCCCCGCGGGCGCGGGACAGAACGACCCGACGACTTGCGCTGTCCTGGGGAGTTCAAACCAGCCCGAAGTTTGTAGGGAGCAGCGCTCGCCTGGATCTCTGCCTTCCCAGCCCCCCTCAGCCCCATCGGGACGGGAGGTCCCTGCCGGGGCCCGATCCCTGCCGACTCTCCGGAGGTGCAGCCCAACGGGCTTCCCCGGACCCTCACCTCGCAGCAGGGGAGGATGTTCTGCAGCCACAGCCGGCGCGAAAGCCTTGGCGAAGTTGGGGGGCCCGCGGGGCAGGGGCCCGAGCCCCAGGGACTGGGTCCCCACTCGCCCGACGCAGCCATGCCCGCACCCTGCTCCGCGCCGGATACGTACCTCTTCGGACCGCTCCGGGGCCCGAGCCCCCCGACGGGGCAGCAAGGACGCGCGGGGCTCCCAGCCGCGGCGAGCTGCGGGCTTGGAGCCGGCACCGATCCAGGCGCAGCCCCAGCCCGGAGGGGAGCGGGACCCTAGCGCCAGCCCAAGCGCATTTCAGCAGGGTGCCCGGCGGCACAGTCCCCGCGCCATCCCCGGGCGCCCCCAGAAGTCCCGCTGCGGGGTGCCGGCGCTCAGGGGCGAGCCGGCTCTGCCCCTCGAGCCATAGGCTCCCCGGGCCGGGCTGCGCTGCGCTGCCTTCCCCTGGCGGCTCGGTGCGCGGAGCGCTGGCTGCTGGCGAGGCGAGCAGAACTGCGCGCAGCGATGGCAGACTCCGGCCCCGTGCGCCCCCCGGCCCGCCCGGCTCCACAACTCGCACTGAGCCCGCGGCCCTGCCGCAGCCCATTGGCTTCTGCTGCCTGCGATTTGCATAGCCCCGCCCTCCCCCGCCCGGGGCGAGGGGCTAGATTGATAGGCTTCTCTTTCACCCCCACCCCCACCCCTTTCCACCTGTACCGCCCCTCCCCGCTGAAGTCGCTGGTGCCAGAGCCTCAGGAGGGCTTGGCAGAGGGAGCATTGCAGAGGAATGCTTGGAAGGGGATTGGTTTGGTCTCCTCCCCACCCCCGGATCAGTTTACATACCCCCCCAGCCCTGCCCAGCTCACCTCCAGCCTCACTCCCTCCACCCTCCCAGCCCTGCTCGGCTCCCCTGCTCCAGCCTTGGGGCCTGGGTTGGCTAGTGCGGCCCCTTACAAACCCTTGGTACCTTTCTTCACTTCCCACCGATTCTTTGGTGCCTGTTTTCTAGGGGGAGTGCCCAGAAAAGGGCGGGGTGGGGGGTGTCACCTAGCAAATCTAAATAAATAAAGCTAGTCCTTTGTCTGGCTTAGTTCTGCAGCCTATTGCACTGGAGCCTCCTGGCTCCCTGGGGTGGGTGGGGGAGAGAGAGAGGAGGAAGAGGAGTGTGAGTGACAGAGACAGAGAGAGAGAGAGAGAGAGAGAGAGAGAGAGAGGGAGGGAAGGGGGGGGAGGAAGGGGCCTTTGTGATATTGCAGAATCCAGCCAGCCAAATATCCTACAACAAAGAAAAACTCAGGCATAACTGACAGCAGCACCAAGCGTGTTCCCATCATTATCTCAGCTCCCGACCCCCCTCCTTCCTTGCATCAGCTCCCCAAGACAAGACAGGTTAACCCTTCGGGGGAGGAGGTTCGGAGCCGTCACCTACACGAGACAGAAGGCAAGCTCC
The DNA here is from genome assembly GCF_015237465.2 of Chelonia mydas. Lineage (NCBI taxonomy): Eukaryota > Metazoa > Chordata > Testudines > Cheloniidae > Chelonia > Chelonia mydas. The sequence goes on from NC_057853.1 coordinate 48,073,819, forward strand.
CAGGGAGGTGCGGGGTGAACCCCAATGTGGGGCTGGGGAAGTTGTTTGGAGTGGCAAGGCTTCAAAGTATCAGTGGAATCGGTGCTAGGGATCTCCAGCAAATTTCCGGGCCCCTGCCCTGCCTCAAAATTCAGTAGGTGGTGCTCTTTCCTCTGAGCAAGCCCGATGCTGATCCACATTTTTTGGCAGACTCTGCGCTACTGGAAGCCATGTCTTTCCGATGAGGTGTCAAACTATGGCTGCTGATCGCTTCCTCCCCAGAGGTGGCTGCATGTCAGTGGTGGGTGGGGTGATTTGTGTGGCCACCAGGGCATCTGGGGATCATTTGGGGCAAAAGGTGTTCTGCAAATGCCCAGGATTGTTCTCTGCACAGTAAAACTGAGCAACCTGCAGTCAGGATGAGACACAAGAGATTCTTGTGATTAATGCAGAGAGCTGGGAGCCTGGGTTGTCACAGACATTCCTCTTGGAGTTATCCCATATGATCCCAAAGCCAGGCTCAGGTCTGGTTGCGTCTTTTCCCTGCTCTCTCCCAGCCTGTGCTTTGGGTGAATCTGTGCTGCAAACATGTGTCTCATTCCTGAGATGATCCAGGGAGTGAGGAACCACTGTTGTGAAGGAAATGTCCAAATCACTTGCAACGGCTGTCCTGGGGGGCAGGGCAACCCTGGGCCGTCATTTCCCCAGGAAAGAACTAAAGCAAACAAGCAAAAGTATGCTTCCAAAGCAAATCGATGCATGGCCCAGCGCTCGGTGTGTGTTAGTGTGCTGGACCCACAGAGGACATGGGTCTAGTATAGCTGTCGGCTAGGGGATGTGCTGCTTTAGTGATTCACTCTAGATGTCTGTGATTCAGTCCCCCATGGTAACCAAGAGAAGAGCCCAATTCGCTAGCTGTGGTTGGTGTTTGGTGCAGTTGTTGGTTGTGGCCACAGACTAGGCTGGCCCTTTATGGGAATCCAGCTTGGCCCCCACCTGTGACTAGCAGGCTGGCTCCCAGTGAGGCCAAGGAGCAGGTGAGAGATGGATGATTCCCAGAAGAACCAGCATGAGCTCAGCTGAGCTGGAGAGCTGCAGGGAGCGCCTGGATCCTGGGAAAGAACCCAGTTCATGTATCAGCCTCTCAGGTGGCCTGCAGACAGCAGGTCAGACCCTGTATCAGGGGAAAGGATCCAGCTCTTAGCTGGCACCTGGCACGGGGCCTGGGGAGTTGGGAAGTGCAAGGAGTAGAAAGTTTCCTGCGGGTGTCCCTGAGGGTTTAAGGCAAAGGGCTGAAAGAGTGGAGAGAAAAGCCTCCAGAAACTGTAGCCAGATGGGGCAGAGGAGCTGCTTTATTTTGGCAGTTTGCCTAAGCATTTGGTTTAACCCCTAAATTGTGTTGTATGAGGCAAGGCCCTGACACAGACTCTGATGTGACGTTGACCCTCCCTGAGCTGGCGAGTTAGCCCCCGGCTTGCTGCTGTAGTGAGAGAGGGCTGAGTAAAGGGGTGGGTGCAGAAGGGTAGTCAAGGAGGCAATGGAAGGCTGGTGTGTCTACTAGGGCAGAGTTAAGGTTGTGATGAAGCAGGGCAGAGTTAAGGTTGTGATGAGTGGTGCTGCCAGTAGCTGTGGCAATGTGTGTTTGTGATGAAGGTGTAGGGGAGTAAGTTCACTTTTCATTGCCTTGCTTTTGTGGGTCTGTGCTGTGCGTGTGTTAATCCTGACTACTTTACAACAGAGATTGTTCTCTATTAACTCTTTGGGCTTTTTCTCAGTGTTTTGAGATGGGTGGACTTGTGGGGTTAGACGTGCAGTGGCTGAAAGAGAACGCTTTGTCTGCCAGCAGCCATGCATGAGTCCTTGTGTATCGGCAACTGCACGTGACTCATGGGATGTTGCCTGACAAAACCTGACCGGCAGTTGTAGCTCCTCATGGAGAAGATTTTTCTATGTGCCTGGTTTTCTATCAGCCAGGTTTGTGTGCACAGAACATGAACAGTGGCTGAAAATGACTCAAGAGCCAATGTTTTCTTTAACAAATCACTCCGTCTTGCATCAGATCTCGCTGGGCTTGGCCTTCCTGCTCCATTTTGTGCAGACAGGTGAAGTTTTAAAAGAGAGATAAATAAAAAGTAGGGCTCCCGAGGAAAAATTTCACCCCGAGCCCAAATTCAAACCCTTCCTATTAAAAATGTCTATGAAGAAAACCCAAGCAAAAATGATGGAGGATATTCAAAGGCATGAAAATGAACCCTAGGTGACATTTCCCACCCAGCGGCTGCCTACATTTAGAGGAAAAATAGGAATTTGGAGACCAATCTCAGATGCAGCCCTCCCTGGTGAGTTGCTGCCAGGCTCCTGCAATATGAAGGTGAGCTGTAGAGCTGGTTAACTACCATAGCGGAGCTGAAGCTCAGACATGATTAGGCCTGCCCAGGGTTGAAAGGCCGTGGGACTCTTCCGAGCTCCAGTCACACAGTGAGCTCTGCCCATGTGGGATGCCCCAATAAGACGCTGCGCACAGTAGATCATGGGGATGTTTAAAATCTGGGCTCAGGGAGGAAAACAGTATCTTCCAAACACCACCCACATGCAAACGAGATGTCTCTCGGAGGGCGCAGATATGGGACCTGCCCTCTCCTCTCTGCTGTGAGCCACGGAGCACTGAAATGATCAGCCCTGGTGGTCAGTCCTTGCTGACCGGGAAGTTCACACCTCTCCAAGCGACTGTTCCGGGCTCTGCAGACCCTTGCTGCAGCAAGTACGCCCGGGTCTCATTTTTCATGTTTTCTTTGCAGCCAGAATAACTAAAAACAAGACTTTTTATTCTACAGGAAAGCTGAGGTTCTGGAGAACAAGCCAGTAGGGTCAGAGACCTGATGGCATGGGGGGTAGGTGTGTAGTGGCTGTCTCCAAACCCTGGGCTGTGATATGGACTGGGAGGGAGGGGTATACATACTGGTAAGTGGGTGCGAGTCTAAGGAAAGGAATCTCAGCTGGGGTAGCACATCAAGGGTTCTGGGAGATGGTGCTAGTCATCACAATTTAAACTCACCCAGACTCATTTCATAATCTGGCTCACCACAGTCACAGCTCCTCTCTTCCCCTGGAGATGGTCTTGCCAGCTGAGGGGCACACCAGCAGGGAGCAGTTGTGTGTGGGGTGCTCGTATCCACGGGATAGGCTCCAGCTGACTGGATGCATTGCTCAGTCTGAACCCCCCATGAACAGGCTCTGGGCAATAGGGAGATGGCTTGGCTCCAGCACAACGGGAAGCGAAACAAGAAGGAAGGAAGCTACCACCCCGTCTCCTAGGAAACGCATTTTTAAACAACGCTGCTCTGATCTGTGGCTCCCTGGGCCATCAGCTGGAGCTGTGGGTGCTCAGCGCACCAGAGATGGTCTCCCTGCACCAAGGGGGCTATTGCAAATGAGCGCCCTACGAATGGGTTGATACCAGCATGGTCCCATGGAACTGCAGGCCACAGCAGAGCTTGTGGTGGGGGGACCTCATCTCGGGGTCACAGACCATCAACAGTCATTTAGTCCCTGTGGAAGGGGAATTTAGGCTCATAGGACAAATGGGAAGCAAAGTTGAGTATGTGACGTGGGTCAAAGCACCAAACCAGCGCCAGTGCAGGAAAGCCAGAACCTAGGTTGCCGGTTCTTTGTTCTCTTTGTACAGCACCTGGCACTATTGGGTCCTGATCTGGGACTGCGGCTCCTAGGTGAGACCGCAATTTTTCATATGCAGAGAGAGTAACTGGCCTAGGTCAGTGGAATGAGGAGAGGCCAATGAAAGAGAAGAGTCCAGCAGTTCTGTACTCACCCTGTTACGTGCATGGAGCACATGGCTAGCCACTGAACTTTGCAGGATCACTTTATTACAGGGGGCTGAATTTTTTTCAGTGAAAAAGGGGTCTCTTTTGCCAAAAAGAGGGGGTTTTACAGACAAAAGAACCCACACACACACCTGAAAAGTCTCTACAAAAGGAAGTGGAAACACAATAGTTTTTTCACTTATTTGGAATTTCCTCCAGCAAATACTTCCCATTTTCCAGCAAGCCCCACAAGACAGAGTCCCTTCATCCTGGAGGAGCTCAGACCACTTGACACTCATTCCATCCACTGGCTAAAACATAGCCACCTCTGAGGTAGAACATCCCCACCACTCTGCCCCTTGCTGCATCATTAAGTGAAGAATAACTTCTCAAGTGGAAACTCCAGGAGGAACGTTAGGTTGCAGAAGAATGGAATTACCTGCATTGGAATTGGAGCGGGACACTGGGGCTAATTATGTTGCCACTGAATCTTTTAATGACCATGAGGGGGGCAGAGTATTAGGCTTACATTTTGTCTGCAAGATAGCCCATGCCCTCTCACAGAGTGCAGGGTGTACATCTTCACAGAGAAGTGTGTCACCTACCGAATCACCAGGCTGCTTCTACACCAGCTGGTTTTTCCATAGAGCTGTCCTCTTCAGTCATGGACCAGATCAAATTGTGCTGTACAGAGAGGGCAATCTGGAAAATACCGTAACCTCGATGCACAAAATCAGCAATACATCTTCCCCTTTGTTAGTATGTTCACTTCGTCCCGAAAGAAGAGACTGCAGAAATATGTAATAGGGTGAGAGAGACGATGAAAACATTCTGCAGAAGGAGAGATGAAAGAGGCTAGGCCTAGGAGGAGATATGAGCAAGGAATATGAAATGATCAATGAGCTAAAGAGAGCCAGTCGTCTCTCCTGTTTACCTTTCTCCCTCACATCAGGACGTCCCCAGCAGGTGACTTTCCTAAAGAAAAGGAAGAGCTGGAGAGAATACCAATTAGCCCTTGTAGAAATTGTGGCCCATGTTTCACAGGCAGCGCGGCACAGAGGTGAGGATTATGACCAGGGGAGCTGAGCTACGCGCGTCTGCAGTCTGGCTGATTAAACGAAAGAGAAGGATCAGAACGTGCATGGCTCGGAGAAGCTTACGTGATAACAGCGGCAGAGGGAAATGATATATCTTGCCATCCCTAAAAGGCAGCCTTCACCCGGTGTTCCGGGTCTTCATATTGAATCAGCTGCTGGTGTGATTCGGGGAGGACTGGTAACTTTTATGTCACCTCTGGGACAGTACTGCCTTAGAATGCTGCCCTGGGGCTGCATAGGCGCCGACTCCGCGGGTGCTCCAGCACCCCCCAGTCACAGCTGTTTGGCGGCTTGGGGAAGGGTGGAGAGCAGCCAGTGGAGGGTGTGGGCATCGGGGAGGGGGCGTAGCGGGAAGAGTGAGGGCAGGGCCTCGGGAGGCAGGGCCTCGGGGGAGGGGGCAGAGCGAGGGCTGGGCATCAGGGGAAGGGGCAGAGTGGGAGCGGGGGAGCAGGGTGGAGCACCCCTTGGGGAAAACTAAAAGTCAGTCCCCATGCCATGGACATGAAATAGCTGTGTTGTTGTGAGGAGTTGCAGGGCTAGAAGTGGGGCTGTGGAGCTTGGGACAGCTGGGGCTGCCACATCGCCACTGGGAGGCCAGGCAGAGCCACCTCCAAGCAGCACTGTGGAGATTAGGCACCACAAGAAGTACTGCCCAAAGGGACCAGCACCCTGCAGCCCTCTGATTGGCCAATGCTCACTATTTAACCCTGGAAAATGGGCCAGGAAATTGTCCTGGACTGCTGTGAACTCCAGGTGTCACCTTGTTTTCTGGTCCAACCCAGCTTGGGACTCTTTCTGATCTCTGGTCTCCAACCCTGACCTGGCTCGGACCCTGACTTTCGCCTCTTGATCCCAGCTCCAGCCAACACCACTAGGCCAGACCACCTTTGCCCTGGTCACTTGCAGCCTCTAGGAGCCCCAGTCCCTAAGCAGCACCCCGGGATGCCAGGTGCCTTACAAACACAGGACAAAGGCAGTCCCTGGCCCAGTGTCATCCAGGGGATGGTAGAGAAGATGCACTCAGTAGTCATAGTTCCATTCAGGAGACTGATTATTAAGAACATAGGAATTGCTAGACTGGATCAGACCTGAAATCCATCCTATTAGACGTTCTGTCTCTGACCACAGCCAGTGCCAGATGCAAGAAACTCTGCAGGAGGCAGCTACGGAGTAACCTGACCCTAGGGAAATTTTCCTCCTATCCCCTATTAGTCAGAGGTTCTCTCTCTGTCTGGTGCTTCCATGACCCCAGAACCATGACCCTCTCTGAATCTTTAATGTATTTATCCTCACACCTCCATGAGGTGGGGCAGGGCTATTATCACAGTTGTATTGATGGGGCAATTGAGGCACAGAGACTGAGTGACTTGCAAGGAAATCTGTGGCAGGGACTTGAATGCTGGTATCCTGAGTCTCAGACTAGCCTGCAGTCACTGGGCTGTTCTTCCACAATGACTCATCCTTCCCTAATGGCTCAGCCCTCCTCATTGGCTTTGCCCTCATACATGCGGGCATAGAAAGCCCATCTAAAAGTCACATTTTGTTTTGTGTTAAATCCTTACTGTTGCAACTCTGGAAGCTTTTGTTTTTCCAGTCCTCTTTTGAGTCCTGCTAAACTCTAGACTTCAATGACACCTTGTAGCTGGGAGTCCCACAGGTTAACTGTGTTGCGTGAAAAAGCCCTTTCCTTTTATCAGTTGAAATTTCTAATTGTTGTGCCAATTAACTCCCCCACCTGTAATCTTCTAATCATGAGTGAAAATAAGCTGTGTGAAATGTAGGGGCTTCCTGAGATACAAGACTTTACATAGAGATGTTTCCCTTTTGAACCCGAAAAAGCCCCGAAAACCTTGTCTAAACACCAAACCTTAAAGGATCGTCATCCCCCGCAGAGGAGCCTGGTATCGAAATTCCAAATATTGTTTAATTCATGTGCTCTCAACAGCACATTAATGCACAGGATTCTTATTGGTTTCAGATGGCTGGCTCATTAACTCGAGAGTTATGAATATTTGCATTTCGGAATGCCGAGTTTGTTGCTCTCTCCGTAGCTGTTGCAGCGTTTATAAAGCCTGCACATACGAACTGCGGAGTCTGTAAACTCTACAGACCAGACAGTGGAGGTGCAGGACTCTGGCTTGCAGGCTATGGCTACAAAGGATTGTCGGAGTTCTGCCGACCCCATGTAGTGTACACCTTCTGACAGGCGAATAGCTTTGGCTCAAGGAGATTTACAATCTATGCACCAAATGACATTTAAAAAAAAAGTGGAGGGGAACTTCTGAAACCCCGCCTTCCCTCCAGCAAAGCTCTGATTGGCTGAAATCAAAATTGGGAGGAGCCAAAGGACTATAAATTCAATGCGGAATGGAAGTTAATATATGTCACACCTTGATTCTGGTTTGATCTCAAACTTGGCCTGAGATACAGGTGGGAGTGCTCTAGACTTGGGCAGCTTACCTTTAGAAGGAGGAAGGGTCTGTACAGATCTTGCCTGAATTTTTCTATTTCAACTCTTTGTAAGTCAACCTGATTTATTGTATGTGGGCTTTAAGATTAAGTGATCCTACTTTGAAGTCCATGATGCCCTCTTGAGTCACTTCTGTCCCGCTTCCCTTCAGTGATTTCAGATGATACCATCATCCACAATCCCATGCTGCAGCTGTAATGTGATAGGCGAGTGTCACAGTCTAGATGGGGAGACTATGGCACACTGTGGTTAATGTGACTTGCACAGGGTTAGCCAGAAAATCAGTAGCAGAGCCAAGACTCAAACCCAGATCTCAGGGCTCCCCATTCACTGCTTTGTTGAATGGATCTTTACAAATCGATTGATCGTGGAAGGCTTAACGGATCATAATTCCTTAAAATGGCTTTGCTCCATAAGCTTTTAAACCACGTTAAGTCACGAGCTGCCTTAAACCACCTTAAATCTCGAGTGGCTTAAACTCTTGAACTGCAACAGGGCATTAAACTGACTTAAACTTTAAACCACTGTAACTCCCTGCAGCAGCTAAAGAGCTTACGTTCCCCAGCTCTTAGACTGCTTTAGTGTGTTAGGGTGGGTTGCAGAATTAATGGCATCCCACTGAACCCCTAACTTTGTTTAAACGTTAGGGCTGAGACAAGGCAAATTGTCTGGCAGGTCTTATTAGCCAGACTGCTCTTCGGGCTTCGGCCGCACGGCTAACCTAGGGTTTGGTGGTATCCGACTGGAATGGTTTGTTCCCAAGTGCAGATCGCTATAAATCATCCTCCTATTTAACCTACATTTCCCCTGCTGCAGCTTAAACCCACTGTTTCCTGTCCTAATTCACTAATGAGATTAACTGGTCCCTGGCATCTTTAAAACACCCCTGAGGTCTCTGATGGAAACTTCTCTTGTCTCCCTCCTCAGATGATTGTTCCACTAGGCCTTATTATTCCTAGGTCTCAGCTATGGTTCCTAAGGCTTGACCTTCAGTGTGGATGGGGTTGGGGGGATGCCCAAAGTGGTGGTGCTTAGACCACTGGGGATCAGTTTTGGGGTGCAGCCAAGCACCATTTGGTGCAAAGCGTGGTAGGGGTGAGATGCGGGGGGACTGTGCTCCACCTTTTCTGGTAGTCTTCAGCTCCAGCGCAACATAGAGCAGCCTCAGGGTGGCTGTAACCTGCACCGGGCTCTCTGGGGGACCAAGCAGCCATCGCACTAGCCATGAATAACCAGAGTACAGCAGTTCTCTCACTGGGCCCTTTTGCTCCTGGCCACAAGCCCCTGCGCTGCAAGGGGTGCTATCAAGCTGTTGCGCTGGCTCTATGCTACACAGGGACTGCCCTGTCAGGGACCAGCCTGTGGGCAGCCAAGCCTCGCCTCATAGTTAGAGAAGGAGTTGGTAGCCAGGGTCAGAGCTGGTGCAGAGGCCGGATGCGAGAGCGGAGGTCAGAGCTGAAGTCAGGAGTCAGAGCTGGGTTCCCTGAAGTGAAGTGAGGTGAGGCAAGAGCAGGGCTGGGAACAAGCCGAGAGCAGGGCTGGAACAAGGCAGGAGCAGAAGATATCACAGCCCTGGGCAAATGGTTTGAGCAGCTGCTGAACTAAAAAAACAGGCTGCTGACTCTCCCGACCATTCAGGTGGCAAAGCCAATCAGGAAGCCTCCTCCAGACCAACAGTGCTCCTTAGGTTGCCCCAAGCCTGGCTCTGCCGCAGGCCCTGGCTCCTGACCTTCCCCCAGGCTAGCTGAATTCCCCAGTGGCTGGCTCCACCAGCCTGTGCACAGGCAGAGCTGTCACACAGGGACCGTGCGCTGGTGAGTCGGGCTTGCTATGCCTGTCAAAAGGCCATTGAAGGGGCCAGTGACTCTTGCTAGAGGTGCTGGAGCCGCTGTCTGCAATGAGGAGTTGTCGCTGAGCACGGCTACGCTGCAAACCCCCCCTGCAGCAGCAAGTCTCGGGATCACTCGCTGGGTTTTGGAGCCCAGGCTCCAGCCCGAGCAGCAACGTCTCCTCCGCTATTTCGAGCCGTGCAGCCCCAGGCCGAGCCAACTGCCCTGGGCTCTGATGCTCGGTACCGCGGAGCTGTTTTTGCTGTGTAGACGTGCCACTGCCACGGTCCGGGAGCTGCTGGGATCCTCTTGGTTCTGCTGGGGATGTTTTCCAGCACATCCCATCAAGGCCAGGTCCCCTGGGACTAGGTAGCTACCACACCCCATGACGTGAACACTCTTATCTACAGCTAATCTCAGAGCCACACCTGCCCTCCCTGCAGCTGACAGCCCCTGGCACCCGTCCAGCCTGAATTCTTCCTGTTAGCCACAGCTGTCACCAAGCAGCCCTGCCCTTCCCTTGCCCTGCCATCGCCTCCCAGCAGAGCACTCCTGACAAGCCGGGTGTGGACTGTATCCTGCTCCAGCTCTTAGGCCAGCCAGGCTGGAGTCCATTCCCTAGGAACATGGAAACCCAGTTCAGGCACTTCTCCCGGGGTGGTCCCTGGAATTTATTCCACAGGAGCCCAGCTCAGACTTTCACCCTGGGCCTGCACCCTGAATCTGCTCCAGGTGGATCCAGGAATTCCCCTGAGCTTCTTCCCCTTGGGCTGGCCCATATGCAGTAGGTCCTCTCCACTCCCCCTGCTCCAGCCTCCCATGACTGTAGCACCAAAGGCCTCTGGCCAGGCTACCACTGAGAGCTCTGATGCAGGCAAGCAATGTGCTCTGCCCCCCTGGCAGGAGCCTGTGCCATCCTGTCAGGAAGGTTTTACCTGGGCTGCTGGGATCTTCCCCGGGAAGAGTGAAGAAGCTGTTTCTGGGGCTTTCCCCCAAAGGATCTTCCATGCTCATGCTAGGAAATGCATGAGGGGCAGAGGAGGTGTTTGTCCGGGGGAGCCAGCACTGGGACAAAATCTGGTGCCATGCTCCCAACCCCAAACGCTTCTTTGGCCATTCTTTGTAGCACCCTTTCAGGAATAGGTAGGGTGTCCCGCGTCAGGACCTTCCCTCTGGAAATGGGCAGCTGCATCTGTCTGGTAGGGAACATCCCAGTCTGGAGCTGTGTTTAGAAGGAGAAGTGGGACTTCATGAATGTCTTGGTGTGAGCCAGTTGGGATGTCTCTGCCCCAGCCTGCCTCCAGAATGGAAACAGATGGAGGCACTTGGTCAATTGCCTGCCGCTATTCAAGGTTAAAGTAAAATCAACCAGCATTTAGCTCCTACCCTCCAGAGCCAAAAATCATTAACCAGCTCCTCTGCTCGGCCTCTTCCAATCTCTCTCTCTCGTGCAATTCAAAGGGGTTGCACAGAAAATACCTTTGCAGGCTCTGGGCCGCTCCCCCTCCCTGTCTTCCGCTGTGGTATTATTACAGCTGGAGAGGAAGTGACGACCTCTTTGCTGGCTCCTGAAATCTATACATAGTTTTAGAATGCGTCAACTTGCGAAACATACGCGCCGATTGCGAGGATTATTACACATTGGGTTTCGGCTGTTGGAGTGACTCACCCTCGCTAATGTTGGATCCAGCCTCATATTACCACAGTAATATCTATCTATCTATCTATCTATCTGTCTTCTCTTTGGTGCCCAGATGCCACAGTGCTAGGCATGGTATAAGAACATATGTGGGATTATAACTGTTGTGCCAATCAAGATCAGGGCAGGATCAGTGACAGGCAGTCCCTTCCCCAAAGAGAAGAGGGTTTCCACAGCCAGAAGATGGAAGAAAAGAAGGATCATTCTCCCCCATTACGGGGGGAACTGAGGCACAGGGAGTGGGCCAAGGCAGCCCAAGCTGTCTGTGGTGGAGCCAGGAATCAAAGTTGGATTTGCTGACTCCTAGCCTAGTGCTGTAACCGTAAGGCTACACTTCCTCTCCTAACCCCCTGCACACCCACATCTCCCTTTCTGCCTTCTTCCTTTCATCCCCAGTGCAGTGGTGGCTGCAGACAGTTGGCTGTTCGTGGAATGGGGTATAAGCTATTGAGATTCCTAGATCCCAAGACTAGATGGGACCATCTTGTGGGATCAAACAGCAGCTCCACTCCAATGACATTCCCATTCTTCATCCCCACCAGCCCCTTTGTGTGTTCTTCCACACCGCCCTGTGCACAGAGGAGTCCCCCAGTAAACCCCCCAACAGTAGCCTCATTGTCCTCTTCCCGACCCCCCTGACAACTCGCCTCTGCCGCATGGGCTGCAAAGAACTCGGTAGTGGTTAGGCAGCTGGTGAGCTGTGGCAGGCCCTCATGACACTGGTTGTAATAGCAGTGTGGGGCGCCCTGGCTCTTTGCTGGGCTCCTGGTTGTCTCCTGTCTCATTGGCAGATGTGAGCTCTTCGGGGCAGAGCTCTGGGTCCGTACAGCACCGAGTGCAAGGGGGTCCTGACTAATAATAAGCAAATCCCAGTCAGCTGGCATGATTGCAGAGGCCCTTGGATTTCATAGCTTAGACCAGGCTTAAATCCGACGGGTCGGCTTTAAACTCTGCTGTTCTGTCTCTGGCCCGCTGGGGCTTAAAGATGCTGAGAGCACCTGCGGGAGAGAGTCCTGCAAAGGTAGGTAAGATTCAGAGGGTTAATCTAATGTAATCATTAAGTAGTTCCCTGTTCCTGGGCATTCCTGGATAACAGCCCTGTTAATTGCCAGGTCAGTTGCAGTGCACTGGGGAGGGGAGGGGAGGCAGAACTAACTCACAAGTCCCTCCCGCCCCCCCCCCCGCGGAGCAGTGAGCCATTCCTTGCCCCACCCTCTCACAGCCTCTGGCTAGGAGCATGGGGGGCAGGGGAGTGTGTCACCTGAATGTGAACTGGCAGCGGCATGGGGGGGAGAGAGGGCAGAGCCTGGTTGGCCATGGGGAGATGGCTGCACGCCCTGCCTGCAGGGGGAGCTCAGGGATGGCTCCTCAGGGTTGTGAATTTGCCACCCAGGCCGGGTCAGTGTGCCGGGTCTTCCCTGTGAGCGAGATCCACTCAGCCGGGAGAGAAAGGGGCGTTGGGGAATGCCTGCGGCACCCTCTACCCTAGGCCTGCGCTGATCCCGGTGCCAGTGAGCATGAGAGCCGCAGCCAGGCTGCTCTATGTTATGCCACGGGGTCCCCTAGCTGAAGGAAGGTAAGGTCACCCTACCCTGCCCCTACCCTGCCAGGTGGGCTGTGCTGGGGGCTGGAGAGTTACCGTGGTAGCCAAGGACCAGCAGAGCGCAATGTCCATTAGCCAGAGGACTCCTGTCAACCACCCTCAGCCAGGCTGGATGGCCCTGCTCCAGCGAAAGGGGAACTGGCGAGTCCTGCAGCCCTGGGCTAGAGGAGGGAAGCACGGGCTAGAAGCCAGGGGCTGGGGGCCAGGCACTAGCTGCGACTTGGCCCCACTGTGCCCTGTGGCTGCAGGAAAATCACTCAGGCCAATGTTGTCATGAAGAGCCAGTGTGTGCGAATGCCTGGGATCTGGGGTGCGCAGAGGACTGGCCTTCGATGGGCAGTGGCGGTGGGCTGATCTTGGAGAATTGGGCCCAGAGCGCTTGGGCCCTCCCCAGGCAAATAGCTCAGCCCCTGTGCCTCTGGGCCAGCTGTTCGGAGGCCCAAAGCCTGCCCTCACTAGCCAGCCCTATGCTGCTCTGCCCTGGTCTCATCCCACAGGCTGAGAGCCCTGGGGAGAACTCAAGACTTCCCCCACAGGCTGCTCCTGTCACGGGGCCAATGTGGGGACAGGATTGGGGTGTGGAGCAAGGGCAGAGGATGTGAGGGCCTGATCCCTGTCTACATTACAGGTTCCATGGCTCAGCAGTGCAATGCCTCACCCGGTAGGCTGGCAGCCCAGGGGAATCCTTAGCCCCAGTGAGGTGCCTGGGCTCCCTGTGCCACACACAGGCAGAGCCAGGACTAAGCCAGGGAGCCTAGAAGCTGGGAAGCTGATCAGGGAGCGGCCTGTACTAGGTCAGAGTGAAATGGGGGGCAGAGGAGAGGGGCTTCCCTGGCTGATGGGCTGGTGAACAGCGTGCCCACCAGACAGCCCTGGGGAGCATGGCCGGGAGAGAGGAACAGGGGGCACCCGGGTCCCTCCAGGCGAATGTCCCAGCAGCTCCCAGAGGAACCTTCCTACTTTCCAAAGCACCCATTCCCTGCTGCTCCTCCCCAGCCTCAGAGGCCAGCATGCCCAGCAGGCACCAGGGAACGCTGCTTTCACCCCACATGTCTGCGGTGGCGTGGGTGCCAGGGCCCCTCCCCCATCCCCGCTGTTACCTGCCCTACTCGTTTCTTGCCCCATGGGTTGGAGAGTGGCAGGAGCGGGCTCCAGGCCTTTATTAAGGGAACTATTCACAGAGCTGCTGCAACTGGGTTTCTCTGCTAGCCACTGGGGAAATAAAGGGACGTGGGAAGGGGATAAGAACACCAGGAAGCCCTGAGCAAAGGGGGGATGCGGTGGGGCCACAGACCTGATGTAAGGACTGTTATTTGTTGGCCTTTCTGGTACCCTGGAAGGGATGGGACCAAAACGTCACCCAGCCAGAGGGCTGAGCTGTTAGATGAGTAGGGCCCTACCAAATTCATGGTCCATTTTGGTCAATTTCACGGTCATAGGAATTTAAAAATAATAAATTTCATTATTTCAGCTATTTAAATCTGAAATTTGATGGTGCTGTAATTGTAGGGGTCCTGAACCGAAAAGGAGTTGTGGGATGTCACAAGGTTATTGGGGGGGGGAGGCGGGTTGCGGTACTGCTACCCTTACTTCTGCTCTGCTGCTGGTGGTGGCGCTGCCTTCAGAGCTGGGCGGCTGGAGAGGGCAGCGGCTGGCCAGGAGCCCAGCTCTGAAGGCAGAGCCACCGCCAGCAGCAGCGCAGAAGTAAGGATGGCCTGGTATGGCATTGCCACCCTTACTTCTGCGCTGCTGGGCCCTCAGTCCCTAGCCACCACTCTCCAGCTGTCCCTGAAAGCAGCAGTGCATGAGTAAGGGTGGCATGGTATGGTATTGCCACTCTTACTCCTGCACTACTGCTGGTGGGGTGCTGCCTTCGGAGCTGGGCGCTCGGCCAATAGCCGCCACTCTCTGGCTGCCCAGCTCTGAAGGCAGCAGTGCAGAAGTAAGGGTGGCAATACTGCAACTCCTCTAAAATAACCTTGCAACTCCGCCTGCAACTCCCCAATTTGAGAAATGCGGGTTTCCCCCAGGAAAGCTGTATAGCATGGGGTAAAAACACACAAAAGACCAGATTTCACGGGGGCAGACCAGATTTCACAGTCCGTGAGGAGTTTTTCCTGGCCGTGACTTTGGTAGGGCCCTACAGATGAGGCAGAGCACTGTGGGACAGGAGTTACCATCAGCAGGGCGTGCTTCTCTGCCATACCCAGACACAAGGGGGCACACTCGCCCTGAGTCCACCCTTCTACCTTATTACCCTCTCACAGTCCTGATGGCAGGGGCCAGTTGGAAAACGCCGATTATTTCTCCATGTACATTTCCTTTTAAATCTTGTTTCCTTTTTGAAATTTTCCCTGTGGATTTTTCCATTTTATTTTTTTTTAACCAAAAAAAAAAAAAAATCTGGGTTTGAAAACCATTTTCATTCAATAGCTCTGTATAAACATTTACTTTTGGGGAAGAGTTTTGGTTTTCAAACCCCCCCGAGGGGAAGGTTTTTGCCCAGAACCTGTGTTTGAGTTGCTGGATTTTGGCCAAAAATTTTGACCAAAATGGAAACTAGCCCCAAGAATTCTTAGTTTGGCAGAATTTTTTTTTTGTTTTCATAGAATCATAGAATATTAGGGTTGGAAGAGACCTCAGGAGGTCATCTAGTCCAATCTCCTGCTCAAAGCAGGACCAACACCAACTAAATCATCACAACCAGGGCTTTGTCAGGCTGGGCCTTAAAAACCTCTAAGGATGGAGATTCCACCACCTCCCTAGGTAACCCATTCCAGTGCTTCACCAGCCTCCTAGTGAAATAGTGTTTCTTAATATCCAACCGAGACCTCCCCCACTGCAACTTGCGACCATTGCTCCTTGTTCTGTCATCTGCCACCACTGAGAACAGCTGAGCTCCATCCTCTTTGGTACCCCTCTTCAGGTAGTTGAAGGCTGCTATCAAATCCCCACTCACTCTTCTCTTCTGCAGACTAAATAATTCCAGTTCCCTCAGCCTCTCCTCGTAGGTCATGTGCCCCAGCCCCCAATCATTTTCGTTGCCCTCCGCTGGACTCTCTCCAATTTGTGCACAGCCCTTCTGTAGTGGGAGGACCAAAACTGGACACAATACTCCAGGTGTGGCCTTACCAATGCTGAATAGAGGGGAATGATCACTTCCCTCGATCTGCTGGCAATGCTCCTACTAATACAGTCCAATATAGATTCATAGATATTAAGGTCAGAAGGGACCATTATGATCATCTAGTCTGACCTCCTGCACAATGCAGGCCACAGAATCTCACCCACCCAGTCCTGCAATAAACCTCCCAAATATGTCTGAGCCATTGAAGTCCTCAAATCATGGTTTAAAGACTTCAAGGTGCAGAGAATCCTCCAGCAAGTGACCCGTGCCCCATGCTACAGAGGAAGGTGAAAAACCTCCAGTGCCTCTTCCAGTCTGCCCTGGAGGAAAATTCCTTCCCGACCCCAAATATGGCGATCAGCTAAACCCTGAGCATGTGGGCAAGATTCACCAGCCAGACACCCAGGAAACTGTCGTAACTCAGATCCCACCCCATCTAACATCCCATCACAGGCCATTGGGCCTATTTACCATGAATATTTAAAGATCAATTAATTGCCAAAATCATATTATCCCATCATACCATCTCCTCCATAAACTTATCGAGTTTAATCTTAAAGCCAGATAGGTCTTTTGCCTCCACTGCTTCCCTTGGAAGGCTATTTCACAACTTCACTCCTTTGATGGTTAGAAACCTTCATCTAATTTTAAGTCTAAACTTCCCGATGACCAGTTTATATCCATTTGTTCTTGTGTCCACATTGGTACTGAGCTTAAATAATTTCTCTCCCTCTCCGGTATTTATCCCTCTGATATATTTATAGAGATCAATCATATCTCCCCTCAACCCTCTTTTGGTTAGGCTAAACAAGCCAAGCTCCCTGAGTCTCCTTTCATAAGACAGGTTTTCCATTCCTCGGATCATCCTAGTAGCCCTTCTCTGTACCTGTTGCAGTTTGAATTCATCCTTCTTAAACATGGGAGACCAGAACTGCACACAGTATTTCAGGTGAGGTCTCACCAGTGCCTTGTATAATGGTACTAACACCTCCTTATCTCTACTGGAAATACCTTGCCTGATGCATCCCAAGACCGCATTAGCTTTTTTCACAGCCATATCACATTGGCAGCTCATAGTCATCCTGTGATCAACCAATACTCCAAGGTCCTTCTCCTCCTCCGTTACTTCTAATTGATGTGTCCCCAGTTTATAACTAAAATTCTTGTTATTAATCCCTAAATGCATGACCTTACACTTCTCAGTATTAAATTTCATCCTATTACTATCACTCCAATTTGGAAGGTCATCCAGATCTTCCTGTATGATATCCCGGTCTCTCTCTAAATTGGCAATACCTCCCAGCTTTGTATCATCCGCAAACTTTATTAGCACACTCCCACTTTTTGTGCCGAGGTAATAAAAAGATTAAGTAAGATTTGTCCCAAAACCAATCCCTGAGGAACTCCACTGGTAACCTCCCTCCAGCCTGACAGCTGACTCCTTCAGCAGACATTTTGCACTGACTCCAGCCGCTGTAGTCTCCCTGTTAACCAATTCCTTATCCACCTTTCAATTTTCATATTGATCCCCATCTTTTCCAATTTAACTAATAATTCCCCATGTGGCACAGTATCAAACGCCTTACTGAAATCTAGCCTTCTTGGCAACAAGGGCACACTGCTGACTCATGTCCATCTTCTTGTCCACTGTAATCCCCAGGTCCTTTTCTGCAGAACTGATGCTGACCCAGTCGGTCCCCAGCCTGTAGTGGTGCATGGGATTCTTCCTTCCTAAGTGCAGAACTCTTCACTTGTCCTTGTTGAACCTCATCAGATTTCTTTTGGCCCAATCCTCCAATTTGTCTAGGTCACTCTGGACCCTATCCCTACCCTCCAGCATATCTACCTCTCCCCCCAGTTTAGTGTCATCTGCGAACTTGCTGAGGGTGCAATTAATTCCATCATCCAGATCATTAATAAAGATGTTGAACAAAACCGGCCCCAGGACCGACCCCTGGGGCACTCCGCTTGATACCGGCTGCCAACTAGACATCAAGCCGTTGATCACTACCTGTTGAGCCTGACAATCTAGCCAGCTTTCTACCCACCTTATAGTCCATTCATCCAATCCACACTTTTTTAACTTGCTGGCAAGAATACTGTGGGATACTATATCAAAAGCTTTGCTAAAGTCAAGATATATCACATCCACCGCCTTCCCCTTATCCACAGAGCCTCATCACAGAAGGCAATCAGGTTGGTCAGGCATGACTTGCCCTTGGTGAATCCATGTTGACTTGTTTCTGATCACCTTCCTCTCCTCCAAGTGCTTCAAAATGGATTCCTAGAGGACCTGCTCCATGATTTTGCTGGGGACTGAAGTGAGGCTGTAGTTCTCCGGTTTCTCTTTTTTCCCTTTTTTAAAGATGGGCACTATATTTGCCTTTTTCCAGTCGTCCGGGACCTCTCCTGATCGCCATGAATTTTCAGAGATAATGGCCAATGACCAATGGCTCTGCAATCAAATTTCTTTTACTCCAACTCACGTTGTGGTGACAAAGTGTCCCTCACTCATGTGGCTCGGTGCCCCGACTGGGGTGATGGGTCCATCTGTGCCATGTTGTTTTCCATTGTGGTTGAGTGTATTGTGGCCATGTATGGGCATGAAGAGGTGTACCACCGGGCCTCCTGTCAGGCTCAGCCTTCTCCGTGCTGGGCAGGGTTTCTGCTGTGGGTGGTTTATTGGCACGGTATGAAGTGACCACTGCTCCCTCTCAGCAGCATCAGCCATGGCTTTGTGCCCAGGTTGGGATGCTCTCATCCAGCCCTGGCATGGCAGAGCTGTGTCCGCGTAGCGGATCTTCCCCCAGCTCAAACCCGCAGCAGGTGGGTTGTGGGTCCAGTAGACTAGGAGGGCATTGGTACAGTCTGGCAGCTCTCCTGAGGCAGGGACAAGAGCACCCAGAGGGCATGAATGGGGAGTGGCACATGGGGCCCTGTGCTGGGGGATGCCCCTGAGTGACCAGGGAGTTGGGAGCAAGGCAGACTGACGGTGCAGACACAGTTAGGAGGTTCTGTCTACAGTGGAATGACCTGCTTTCGGGTGTCATCTGGGCCCCTCACCATGGCTTCTGATACCCACGTTAGCCCTCACCCTCCCTGGTGAGGGAGGGACAGGCTGGCTCTGTTTTCCAGCTGGGGAACAGGGACATGCAATGACTTGCCCATGATCACAGGGCCGGGGTGGGGTTCAGCAGCAGAGCTAGGAATTGAACCTGTCTCTTGAATCCCAGGCCCATCTCTGACCCCACCCCCCACCCCCAGGTACCTCTCCCCCTACATCCCAGCCTGGCCTCTGGCCAGGTCAAAGCCCTGTTAGCTGCCACAGTCACTAATGGCCCAACAGGCCGGAGCCAGGCTTGGGGCCGTCTGCGTCTCTGGCTCTAAACTCAGTTCTGGGCTGTCGTGCAGACAGGGCCTGGAGCGGGTGCAGAAGTCACAGCCATAGGGCGATCTGGACACAGTGCCCAGGGGAAGCCCAGTGCCAAGGAGCATGGAGTTGGCCCCGTCCCTAGGCACCAGCAAACCAGGGGGACATTGGCCTGACTTGCTCGTCCCCTGCAAGACCAGCAGTGCTGTAACTCAGGGCTGGCATGCTGCCGTGGGGCTGTGCTCAGTGTCATGCTCTTGGCCTGCTCCGGTAGGAGTCGGAAAGTCTCCTCCCATTTCCACTCCCTGGACATTCTCACTGCTCAGCCATGCTCCCCTGCCCAGCCAGGAGCGCTAGGCACAGTCAGCGAAGAGGTGATGGCAAGGTCACTGCTCCATCTCTGGGAATTAGGGACCACTCTGGCAGCACAGGGCCTTCGGGATTAACCCTTCCTGCGCCACGGAGCAGCAGTGTGGTTGATTGCATGCAGAGATGGGCTTGCGGGGTTATTCATGTGGATTTAGTGCTCGGAAAGCCAGGTGATAAGACTGGGTACATTTCTTGACCCAGTTCTACTGATGCCCCTCACTCCTGACCTGCAGCCCCCTGCTATCCCATCCCTGGGCTCCCCCCGCACACAGCTCTGCGGATACCTTTCACTCCCGACACGCAGCCCTCCTTCAGCCTTTCCTAGGCAGCACTTACACCACTCAGCTTTGACAGATCCTTGGATTTGGACCCTGCTGCCCAGAAAGGCCTTGCCTCAAGTGAGCTGTGAGTGCAAATCTCCATGGACCGGGCTCTGCCGGGCCTCCCACTACCACTAGCTGCTCTGTGGCTACTGGAACTGGCAGGAGGACTTCATACGCCCCTACATGGAGAAACAACCGGACTGGCTGGCTCTGGTGTTCATCTCAGCGAAGCCCTTGAGGGCATTTCTGGTCTGGTCTCCAACCTGGCAGCCCTTTAGCCCTCCCTTTTCGTTTCAGGCACACGCCAGTGAGGAGAGCGATGAGAGGTCTGGGGGGCAGCTCCCTGCCCATCCAGCCAGGTGGGTAGCAAGCTGGGGCAGTAGAAATTCAGTCACTGTGCATTACCCTGCTGGCTCTCCCCACTGCCCGAGCTCCAGGGGCAGAACATTTCTGGCTCCGGCAGTAACCCCCATAATACAGTCCCAGCACTGTGCGGTGCTGCTGAGCCAGCAGGCTGAGAGCAAGCAATGCAGAGACTGTGAAATTCCCCACCCCCATTCATCCCCGCGGGGGACTAATGCGGGAGCCTAACTTAATGTGCTATTTCAATATGCTCCAAGTGTTAATTATCTTGCTGTCGATGCTCATCACAGAAACCTCCAGCTAATGGGCTTATCCCACTCAGGCCGCATTCCACCCAAGGTGACCTGTGAGGGGAATTTAGAGGGAGGGATCCGGGTATAGAAAACCAAAGGCCTGACTGCTTTGCTTTGAAAGTGGAGAGAGAAACTGAGGAAATTCTGTCCCCATCTGTGCTGTTATGCATGGGAGACTCCCTGGAGGAGTGGGGAACTGATCACATGGGCCAACCTGGTGCAGTTCTCTATCCCTCTCTAGTGGTCAGATCCTGTACAGGGGCTGCTGCCTCCATGCTTTACTCTCCTTGCGGTTCCTAGGCCCTCTCAGCAGCGGGATTCACCCGGGGCAGAAGCCTCGGAATCACGTGTGTCCCACTCACGCCCAGCAGGCACTCCAGGGGTGGGCACACCCAGCCCCTCCACCTGCGTGTGGCCCCATGGCTTGGTGTGGCAGCAAACGGATCCACCCTGCCCGTGCAGCATGAGGTGCTGACTCAGCATTCAGAAGAGGGCATCGCATCTGGCTGGGCTCCCGCGGCTCTGCTGAGAACGCGTCAGCCCGACGGCTGTGCCGGACGAGCCTCCTACGAGCAGCAGCATAAGAAGATTTGGGTTCCCCGCTGGTTTGCAGGAATTTCCTTTGGTGTCCCGCTGGGCTGGGAACGTTCCTGCTTTTTATCCCCTGGCCGCCTCTTGCTGCCTGCCTGCCCTTTGCCTGAGAGCCTTCGGCTGTGTTTACCGTGTCTAGACAACGGCTTGTAACTGAGCCTTTATCCATCTCTGAAAGGTGGGATGCCAGGCCTGGAATGCCAGCGGGGTAGAGGGCAGCATTGAGGGGCATCGGCAGAGCGGGGCAGGAGGGACACCAGGGCTGGGATAGCAGGGGGCTGCGGGCCAGGACTGAGGGCATCAGCAGAGCTGGTGGGGATGGAATAGCAGGGGGCTGTGAGTCAAGACTGAGGGGCACCAGCAGAGCTGGGGGACGGGGCAGCGGGCCATCAGCAGAATTTTGTTCAACCTTTAGAATTAATCTCTGATTATTAACCAAACCCAATCCCTTCCGCCCCATCCCACCCCCTGGCCCTGAAGGTTGTTTAACTGTGCTGTGTCCTCTGCTCTGCACAGACACAGCGACAAGGTCATGGCTCGCCCGGCCTTGCTGAGAGCTGGGAAAACCTTCCCACAGCTGCCAGGGAATGGGACTTTCAAACTGCAAAGGAGATTTCCTGTTCCCGATGGACTCCCTCACCCCTTCTCCTCTGTCCCCACATCTTCCCCTCCCCTTAGCCCCCAATTTCCCACCTTCTTCATCTTCCCTCTCCTAGCCTCTATTGGAACCTGTTACAACTCAGGACCTGCCGATGTGTCTGTGCATCTCCCCGGTGTCCGTCTGTCCTGGGCCCTGCTGGGCGATGCAGGGTGGGATGCTGGCTCATTATACGGGGTTAGAGCAAAGACAGGCTCTGGAGGGGAATGTGCTTTAGTGGTCACAGACCTGTCTGTCCCTGTCCCCCAGCCTCTCCTGTCCTCTTCTCCTCCCTCCCCATCCCCGCAGATCTGGCCTGTCCCCTCACCTGCTATGAGCCCTCCAGCCCAGCCCCTGCATTGCTCCTCCTGTCCGGTCCCTCGCCAACCTCCAGCTCTTGCCCATCCTCCCCCAGTCCCTGCTCCTCGGCTGCATTGGTGATACTGGCCCTTTAAGAAGGAGCAGGGTCAGGTCCCATAACTAATCAGCTGCCTCCTAACTGGGCTCCTAGGCCTGACAGACAAGACACCCAGACACCCAGTGGGGCCGAGCCAGCCTGAGTAGTAGGAGCCTAGCCTGGGCAGCTTGGGTAGCAGGAGCCGGGAGCAGAGCTCCAGGAAAGCCACAGGGCAGCACTTCCAGGGCTGTTGCTCACAGTAATGCAATGTGGAGCAGCTTCCCCGGGGCCTGGGAGACCCCGTGTGCCCCATGGCAGCAGGTTCCCCACTATGCCCCTTCCTCGACACGGGGGAACAGCACATTCCAGCACCCCCCAGCACCCCTGCTGGGCCTGTCTGATCCATCATCCCTGGACTTCAGAAAAGCAGACTTTGACAACCTCATGGACCTGATGGGCAGGATCCCCTGGGAGAACAACATGAGGGGGAAAGGAGTCCAGGAGAGCTGGCTGTATTTTAAAGAATCCTTATTGAGGTTACAGGGATAAACCATCCCGATGTGTAGAAAGAATAGTAAATATGGCAGGCAACCAGCTTGGCTTAACAGTGAAATCCTTGCTGATCTTGAACACAAAAAAGCAGCTTACAAGAAGTGGAAGATTGGACAAATGACCAGGGAAGACTATAAAAATATTGCTCGGGCATGCAGGAGTGAAATCAGGAAGGCCAAATCACACTTGGAGTTGCAGCTAGCAAGAGATGTTAAGAGTAACAAGAAGGGTTTCTTCAGGTATGTTAGCAACAAGAAGAAAGTCAAGGGAAGTGTGGGCCCCTTACTGAATGAGGGAGGCAACCTAGTGACAGAGGATGTGGAAAAAGCTAATGTACTCAATGCTTTTTTTTGCCTCTGTCTTCACGAGCAAGGTCAGCTCCCAGACTGCTGCACTGGGCAGCACAGCATGGGGGGAGGTGACCAGCCCTCTGTGGAGAAAGAAGTAGTTCGGGACTATTTAGAAAAGCTGGACGAGCACAAGTCCATGGGGCCGGATGCGCTGCATCCAAGAGTGCTAAAGGAGTTGGCGGATGTGATTGCAGAGCCATTGGCCATTATCTTTGAAAACTCATGGCGATCGGGGGAAGTCCCGGACAAATGGAGAAAGGCTAATGTAGTGCCCAACTTTAAAAAAGGGAAGAAGGAGGATCCTGGAAACTACAGGCCAGTCAGCCTCACCTCAGTCCCTGGAAAAATCATGGAGCAGGTCGGTCCTCAAGGAATCAATTCTGAAGCACTTAGAGGAGAGGAAAGTGATCAGGAACAGTCAGCATGGATTCACCAAGGGCAAGTCATGCCTGACTAATCTAATTGCCTTCTATGACGAGATAACTGGCCCTGTGGATGAGGGGAAAGCAGTGGACGTGTTATTCCTTGACTTTAGCAAAGCTTTTGACATGGTCTCCCACAGTATTCTTGCCAGCAAGTTAAAGAAGTATGGGCTGGATGAATGGATGATAAGGTGGATAGAAAGTTGGCTAGACTGTCGGTCTCAATGGGTAGTGCTCAATGGCACCATATCTAGTTGGCAGCCAGTATCAAGTGGAGTGCCCCAAGAGTCGGTCCTCGGGCCGGTTTTGTTCAATATCTTAATGAATGATCTGGAGGATGGTGTGGATTGCACCCTCAGCGACTTTGCAGATGACACTAAACTGGGAGGAGAGGTAGATACGCTGAAGGGTAGGGATAGGAAATAGAGAGACCTAGACAAATTAGAGGATTGGGCCAAAAGAATTCTGATAAGGTTCAACAAGGAGAAGTTCAGAGTCCTGCACTTAGGACGGAAGAATCCCATGCACCGCTACAGACTAGGGACCGAATGGCTCGGCAGCAGTTCTGCAGAAAAGGACCTAGGGGTTACAGTGGACGAGAAGCTGGACATGAGTCAGCAGTGTGCCCTTGTTGCCAAGAAGGCCAATGGCATTTTGGGATGTATAAGTAGGGACATTACCAGCAGATCAAGGGACGTGATCGTTCCCCTCTATTAGACATTGGTGAGGCCTCATCTGGAGTACGGAGTCCAGTTTTGGGCCCCACACTACAAGAAGGATGTGGAAAAACTGGAAAATGTCCAGCGGAGGGCAACAAAAATGATTAGGGGACTGGAACACATGACTTATGAGGAGAGGGTGAGGGAACTGGGATTGTTTAGTCTGTGGAAGAGAAGAATGAGGGGGGATTTGATAGCTGCTTTCAACTACCTGAAAGGGGGTTCCAAAGAGGATGGCTCTAGACTGTTCTCAGTGGTAGCAGATAACAGAACGAGGAGTAATGGTCTCAAGTTGCAGTGGGGGAGGTTTAGGTTGGATATTAGGAAAAACTTTTTCACTAGGAGGGTGGTGAAACACTGGAATGGGTTACCTAGGGAGGTGGTGGAATCTCCTTCCTTAGAAGTTTTTAAGGTCAGGCTTGACAAAGCCCTGGCTGGGATGATTGAGTTGGGGATTGGTCCTGCTTTGAGCAGGGGGTTGGACTAGATGACCTCCTGAGGTCCCTTCCAACCCTGATATTCTATGATTCTATGATCAGCGGCGCGGGTCTCCAGTCAGGTACCCAGAGCTGAACCATGGCCCCAGCCCGGTTCTGAGCACTCGCTGCCCCCATCCAGGCCATGGCCCCAGCCCGGTGCTGAGCCCCCTCCCCCTGCACTCACCACTGCTGGCAGGAGAGATCCCAGAAAGCTGTGCAAATGGCCAGTTAGTGCGGCTGCCGTCCCTGAGCACTGAGCTGCGCTATGGGGACGCACGGTACCTGCCTGGGCAGCATGAGAAGGTGTCTGAAGTTTTAAAATGGCTCCTCTATGACTAAAAAAAAAAGGGAAAAAAAGGAGCAGTTGGCCTCAGGCCAGGGAGCATGTGTTTCACAAGAAAGCCAGCCAATTTTCACAAATTTTGAAAATGAAAAAACATCCCAATTCCAATAATTCAGTGGAAAATGTCCCTTCCTACCCCTTTCACACCTGTCTGAGTTTAAAAAAGAAGTGAGTGTTCTGTGGTTGTGCTGACGGACTCGCTTGTGACCCACCAGGGAAGTGTGGCTCTCCCAGCCGGGCTGTCCAGCCAGCAGCAACGTACCCACATGTAACCGTTGCCTGATGGGGTTTGCCGTGTGGGAAACTGAACCCCAGAGCGACACCGGCCCCTCCCCGCCGGGGAAGGAGGGCACCAGGCCTCGTATAGAGAGTGGACTCGGGGGACCCAGCGGGCGGGACGTCCCCCCTAGTCCAGCATGCTTAGGGAACCCTCTGCCTGGCCCCATTGCTGACGTCAGGTCCCAGGGCGGCCTTCAGCTGAACGCAGCAGAGCCCACCATGGCCACACAGACTAGCGGGAGCAGCCAGTGGTGGAAGTGTCCCCCAAGGACCAGCGCCCTCCAGAGCTGAGGCCCAGCACTGGCTCAGGGAGCCCTGCAGAGAGAAGGCTGGGAACAGAGGGGAAAGGGGCCTGTGGCTGGGGCACAGACAGGTTGATTTCCAAACCCGCCTTCCTCCTCCTGAGTGGTTGCCGGGCGGGGGGCGCAGTGCTGGCCCTGCTGCCCCCAGCCTGCCCTTCCCCCACGTCTCCTCCTCTCCCATCATCAGGTACTGAGCAGCCTCTTCCCTGCACCAAGGGGGGCTGAAGAAAGGTCATGGACAAGGGGACCTGTCTGACCTGGCGATGGAACCCCCTGCTGGAGCCACCCTCTGGGGAACCATTGCACAGCTAAGCCCCCAGCCTCCTTTGAGTCAGACAGAGCGGGGTGGAGGTCCCAAGCGAAAGGGCAGGGGGTAGGTGATGCTGGGGACATGGGAGGAGCTGGAAATTGGGGACAAAGTGGGGCAGAGATTGGAGGAAAGGCAGGGCACAGGGGGGAGAATAAAGGAGGAGATGGGGGGCTCAGATTTTGGGGCAGGGGAGACAGTTCAGAGGGGTGACTGGGTAGGGGACAGAGGGTAACAAGTGACTCGGAGAGGGGAAAGAGGGAGAGGCAAGAGGGTGCTTTGAGGATGATGACGAGAGTTGCAGGGAAAGCCCTTTTCTTCCCAAACATTGTTCTGACAGAGCTGAGCACTCCAGCCCACTCCCCACTTCCTACTCCAACTCTGACCAGAGCTGGGGAAATTTTTCATCCAAAACTGTTGCCTGCAAAAAAACTGCAACATTCGTTGAACCCAAAGCACGGTGTGAATTCACCAAATTGTTTTGGTGGGGGGGAAATAAACCTATTACAAAATAAGTCCTCCAAAAAACGAGTGTTTCAAGTTTTCAGTTTGAACCAACTTTCCGTTTTGACAACTTTCTGTTTGGTCCTGTAGTTTTATTAAAAACAAACCTGAAACTGAATGCTCGAGATCGAAACAAATGTTTCAGTTTGGACAAAACGTTTCATCCAAAACAAACTGTCATTGACTTTTCGATCTGCAGCCTATCGCTTGTAGGTGTTTGCTCGGCAAGGCATAAGGTATACATTAGAACAAGAAGCTGACAGGCATCAGGCAAGAGTCTAGCCAGGTTGAAGCATAACACCCAGAAGTCTCAGCAGAAGCAGCTAAGCAGGAGTAATCCTGGGGCATAAGATATCATGAGACAGATGGCTGTAATAACCAAGTGCACCTGAGCTGTCAATGGGCCAGAATTCCAGTTTATGCTAGTTTGGGATATTCTAGGATATGAACATCAGCAGATGTTCAACCAGCTATGGTCACTTATTGGCATATAAAATAATGAGCTTGAGGTAAATGATGTATTAACCTTTAGGAAGAGAGCACTCCAAAAGTATTAGGGTGAGGGAGTTTAGATATGGACAGAGGAGGCAAGACAGCTTTCGGAATATTCACGCCTGCCGCATGTCCCGGTCAGAGAGCTAACTATGGCTTATGCCTTTGGGATCTTCTTGGCATGCCAGAGATCGGCCCACTGGGGGCTCATCAATTCTAGATGTCTCTAGGAGACGGTGTGACTATGTAGACAAGCACTCAGATGCCAGACCCCTGGACCATTTTGTATTGTTTTTGTCTACTTTGCTGGGTTGGAGTGGTTGTGGTTTTGCTAACTGTGCTAATAAAACCATTCCAAGGCCAGAAGACCTTTCCTAAATATGCTTGCGAGTCTTCCTGGCCAGCTCTCATTGCTTGAAGTAGCCTTAGTAGGAGGACCTCCATCTGGAGGGCATCTCCCATCCTTGGGCCTCCAGATGGGTTTTATCACTTCCTCCCATTGTCCCTTAATCCTAAATTCCTTAATTTCCCCAGGCTGGCTGTACCAACTCCTAACATTCTTGTACTGCTGCATGCAAGGCTTCTGCTCCTTGCTATGCTGCAGGCAAAGAGCTCATGGCCACTGGTTCCAAGCGTCTATATTATTCTCATTTGGTTCCTCCACTTGTTAAGGGCACGGGTAGATTTCCTTCTGTTGAGGGATCTCTCCTGCCTGGCGTGGCTGCATAACAGCTGCCATCTTGGCCTCCGCACCAGGCACTGAATCAGGGACCGCCAGAGCTAACAGCCCAACCTGCTGCAGCTAGAGTCAAGGCTCCTTAGGTGGGGCTGTAAGAGACTCCCAGGCACAGTGCAGGACACATGACACACACTGATCAGTGGGATACATTTGCTATGGAGGTTCTTCTCCCAGAGGTTTGAGCAGAGGTTTCTATTACCAAGTGTGGAGTGGTGCAATTAAGGTGACCAGACGTCCCGATTTTTAGTTCTTTGTCCTGCGTCCCAACTGATGAAAGGTCGGGATGCCATTTGTCTCCTGATATTGCGGCTTTAGCCGCTCTGGCGGGTTTTTTTTTTTTTTTGCTTCAGCAACTCCGCTCCAGCCACATTTTTTTTTTTGCTTCCCCCATGTGTCCCGATATTTTGTCTGTTTCATCTGGTCACCCTAGGTGCAATCCCAAGCATCGGCGGCCTTCTTCTTCTCCGGAGTGATGGCAGGGCAACCAGGGCTGTCCCTAGCTATTCTGGGGCCCTACGCTGCCCCTCCACGGGGTAGGGGGCGGCAGGCCTCCGAGGGGGGGGGCTAGCTTGGGGGGCATGGGGGAACCACCCCCCAGCACTCACCAGCAGCATGGCTGGGGCCAGGTTGCTGCACTTCCCGCCTCTGGTGAGTGCAAGTCCCGGCCCTGCTGCAGTCCTGCGGGGCTGGGGCGGAGCAGGGGTGGGAAAGGGCGGGGCAGGGGCAGAGCAGGGTGGGGGCTTTGGGGAAGGGGCGGAGTGGGGGCGGGGCTGGGGCGAAGCAGGGGCAGGGGCCCTGGCGAAGAGGCGGGGGAGGGGCTGGAGCAGCAAGCAGCTGTGCTGGGCACCAGGAAATGTGGTGCCCCAAATTTCCTGGTGCCCTATGCAGCTGTGTACTTTGCATAAAGGTAGGGACAGCCCTGAGGGCAACCCCTCTGCATTGCTTCCTCTCTCCAGCCAGGAACCTGAACTTCAGAGCCACAAGCTAGCCGTTTGTGGAAAGTGACATAGCAGGAGGGCCGGGAAACAGCCGTCAGGAGGAAAGGTGGCTAATTGAAAGCATCTGGCTCCCTCTTGCTGGAGTTTCCTGTGGTGGGGTGAAGGTGCGCTCTACACCCAGTGGTCGTGGGGTGGGGAAAGGAGAGCGGTGGACTCAGTTAGGCATCTCCCAGCCAATATTTGAATGTTTTGTTTCCACCTTGCCAAAAGAAAAAAAGCAAAACACCGGAGAAGAATTTCCCCCCAGGGAAACAGCTTTTTCATTGGCTCACCTGGGGATTTCGGGGTCGTCTCGGCCAATCTGGAAGGAAAGTGGCCAAGTGGCCAATGGGGGTGGTGGAGAGTAGAACATCTGCGATGGAGAGTCCAAAGAATGTAACTCCATCGGTGATAAATGAAGTGGGGGTAGGGGTAGCTCCTTTTTATGGACACTCAGCCACCCAGTTAGCTGTAAAATCTTGGTGTCTGTTATCTGTTTCCTTTACCTGTAAAGGGTTAACAAGCCCACAGGTAAAAGAAAAGGAGTGCGCACCTGCCCAAAAGAGCCAATGGGAAGGCTAGAACTTTTTAAAATGGAAAAAAAAACTTCCCTTTTTTCTGTTGTTCTCCGGAGAAGGAGACAGGGAACAGCAATGCTATAAGCAGGAATGCTATGTAAAGCTTAAACCAGGTATGAAAATTCATCTTCCATACCTAGAAAAAATCATTAGATAGGGAATGTTTAATTAGGCTTGATCAGGTTTATTTCTTTATTTTGGCTTGTGGATCTCCCCTGTGCTAACCCCAGGTGCTTTTGTTTGCTTGTAACTTTTAAGTTGGACCCCAAGAAAGCTATTCTTGGTACTTGATTTTTGGAATTGCTCTTTTAAAATCTAGCAAAAACCTATGTTCCAGATGTATTTTCTTCCTTTTTGTTTCTAATAAAATTTACCTTTTTTAAGAACAGGATTGGATTTTAGGTGTCCTTAGAGGTTTGTGAACGTTGTTTGATTAGCTGGTAGCAACAGCTAATTTCCTTTGTTTCCTTTCTCAGCTCTTCCCCGAGGGGGTGAAAGGTTTGAGGGTACCCCACTGGAAGGAATTCCCAAGTGCTCCTTCCTGTGGTCAAAGGGGTTTTTTTGGCATTTGGGTGGTGGCAGCATTTACCAAGCCAAAGTCAGAGAAAAGCAGTAACCTTGGGAGTGTAATACAAGCCTGGAGTGGCAAGTATTAATTTTTAAAATCCTTGTGGGCCTCCACCTTCTGCACTCGAAGTGCCAGAGTGGGGGTTCAGTCCTGACACCATCTCTCTCCTGGCTGGCCATGAAGAATGCAATTGATGATGCCTTGTGTCAATATTTAGCTCTAGTGGAGACTCATTTGAGCTATTTATGGGCTCTCGGCCCAGCTGTTGGGATACAAAAACAAAACAAACAACCCTCTGGATTGTTTTCAGCACTGGAGAACTCTTGAAAAGTCTTATCAGTTTAATATTTAATCCAAGAACAAGTATAAACCAAGCCATTATTCATAGTGAAAGAAAAACACAAATGATAGAGAGAGAGGGTGAAAAGGGAAACAGGGCAAATTTCTCTCCTCTAAAGAGGGGGCAGTGACCAGGAGTAGCTCAGCACCAGCTCCAAGCCCCATGTGTCACTGGCATGAGGTCCTTAATGGGATACTTTTTTCTACCTTGCTTTGTTAGCTTGTGCCCTGCGAGAGTGCCTGCCCCTTTAAATTCCAGCCCACCAGTGTCTGGCTCCTTGCAAAGCTGACAGCACCCCCTCGTGCAGATGCATCTGGGCTGTTTTACTCCTTTGCTGCAGTGACAAATGCCTTCTTAATGGGGGTTTATTATTGTAGGAAGCAGGAGGTGGCTCCAGCCAACTTGCTAATAACAGCTGGGCCAAAAAATGTAGGGAAAAAACACCATTAATCAGAGCTTCCTGGAGCCCAAACAGAGCTGCCCAACGGGCCCAGTGCCAGGGGATCTGGGTCCCCAGACAAGCAGCAAAGTAGATGCAGCACATTACCACCCAGCACCCAGTGTTCGTGGCAGCAGGCCCCAACAAGCGTCCTCCCCCCACTTCATGGCCTGCCCGGGAAGGGCTCAGGTAGCATCCTGTTCCCACTGGAGGAATTGGCACCTGAGTTTCAGGGGCAGGTTTAGGGGTCGATGTTGTTCCAAGAGCTTTTGGATCTATCCCAGAGGCCATCCTGCTGCGACCTTACCTGCCACCCACACGGTCCTGGATGTCTCAGGTATCCTCCCCATCCCCACCCAGCCTGGCCATCACCTAGATTCACCCATACAAGACACAGAGTTTTGCCATCTCCACCTGGACTGTCCCAATGGTCTTCTCCTGACGGAGCCCTTCTGGGGTTCTGGGGCTGTTGCAGAGGACGGGACAGGAGGTGAAGTATGGGGGAGGAAGTGGGATACTTTTCAGCATCTTACAACTCTGGCGCATCCCAGCCCCCTGGCATGCCCCCGTACCTCCTAGGCAGGAAGGCCAGCACAACAACCACCTGGGAACAGGGGTGCTGGAACAATTTGTACAGTGGGGGTACTGAGAGCCATTAGACCAAACTGTAAACCCTCTGTATGATGGAAACCACTTCAAGCCAGGCAGCAACCCCAGCACCCCTAGTTCTAGCTCCTGTGCTTGGGAAGCAGGAACCCTTGGAGATCCCAGCTTGAGGAATGGGTTGCTGAGGTGCCAGTTCATGTCTGGGAACCCCATGGCTGATCCGATTGTCCCTGCTGGCTCTCCATGGCTCCGACTTGCGTCCTCCCTGCTCTGAAATCAGGCAGGTTGTTCTGTGCTCCAAACTCCCTTCCAGCAGTGCTAGAAACAGAAAGGAAGAGTGGGAGAGGCTTGCTTGGGAGGTATACCAACCCCGGGACATCTACCCACGATGAGATGCTGTCAAGCTCCCCTGATTCCCCAGAAGTTGATTATCCCATGGAAACCTCTGCTTTTGCCAAACCCTAGATCCCCCCATATCCCATAAAGGAGCCTGTTCTGTCACTTGAAGATGCCACAGCACAGATTGGCTGATGGATGCACTGATGGATGGATGGCTCATGGGCTTGCCAGCTTTTGCTTCCTTGGCCTCTGCTCTGTTTGTCTTGGCGGCTGTGCGCTGTCATCCCATCAGCCGTCTTCTGCATGAAGTGATAGGAAAGCCACAGGGTGTTACTGCAAGTCTAACATTTAAACGACTCCCCTGTCAGGGGCTGATGGATCTGATGCTGGGCAAAGAGTGAGAATAAGGGAATGGCCAAGGGAAGAGAGGAAAACCAGACGCCCTAGGAGCAGTTAGAAGAGTTAAATCTGTCGAGCAGGGCCGAGCAACAATCAAGGCAGGACGGGCTCACACCTGGAAAACAGCTGTTGGGTATAATGCCACCAGGGAGGCAGTAGGCTTGCTTTGCATGGGAGTGAAATTAATAGGAGAATGGAGTTGTCTGAGGAAAATCTCTGACAGTGTGACCAACAAGACTATGGAATAGTAACACCCGTCCTGTTGCTCTGACAACTGACACCAGTGTCCTGTTCTGATACCAGGGACGTCGGAAAGTCCAGAAACTATTTTTGGAAAGAAAAGAAATTATACATGTGACTGCTCTCTGGCACAGGAGGGGGGACTGGGGCTTGGGTCTGCAGCAAGGGGTGGGTGTTATGGGGAGGGGGATAAATGGGGATGGGAAGAGGGGCTGGGGGGTCCAGTAAGTGGAAGGGGAGGGATTAGGGGGATGAAAGGAGCAGAGGGGAGGGTTGGAGAATCTGAAGGGTAGCAGAGGAAGTTGGGGGCTTGGCTTGGGGTGGGGCTTTCAGCCTGGAATCTCCCCTTCCATGTGTGGGCTGGGATCTGAAGGAGCCCCACCCCTCTTCTGGGGTCTGAGCCCCTCTCTCAGCCCCTCCATGTGAGCTGGGATCTGGGGTCGGGGGGACTGAAAACGATGCAGATTTAAATATCTGAAATGCAGAAAATGAATAGTTTCGATACATGTCCCCCTGTGTGGGGTGAGGAACTGCTCAGTGTGTGTGGGAGGGGCCTGGTTTGGAGAAGGGGCGGACTGGGTAGACCTGGGGCATAGCTGGGGAAGCCTTGATGAAACAGGGGCGGGAGTCCCAGCTGTGGGGGGCAGTGGGAATGAGGGGCCCAGCTCAGGATGCAGCTCAGGCTACGTAACCTAGGTAGCACATGGCCCTGCAATAGGCAGCTGCCTGTGACATGTGCATGCAGCTGCACAGGGCAACAGACAGCAAGGAGCAGCTTCTTACCTGTTACTGGCTTTTGCAGAGCGACTAATGGCTTAGTGGGGTGGGAAGGGCAGGGAGAGCTGTAAGTGTTGGTGTGGGGCTACAAGTTGTGGGACACAACAGGGTTGGGGGAGGAGGGAGACACACCTGTCTTCTCTCGCATACTTAAAGTTACTGTAACCCTCATGTAATAAAACACATTGCAAACAAGTCACAGCACGAGCATTATCCCCGTCCCACTACAGCAAAATGTACAGGAGCACTGAGGAATCACATAGCAACCAGGAGACCTACTGGAAAGACCTCTGGACTGGGACTATTCCTAGCTCTGTCACTGGCCTGCTGGGTGACCTTGTGCAAGTCACTTCATCACTCCGTGCCTCAGTTTCCCCATCAGCATGCCTGCCTAGAGTGCACCAGGGTGCAGAACCTCTTCTGGCTCCTCCAGAACCTCCTGCTGAGGTTCTGGTAGGTCTTCTCCTCACACCCACTCATTTATGCACACCCCTTCCATGACCCCACAATGTCATGAGACTTTCCATTCACCTTCCTCCTGGCACTGGCCTAGATTCTCATCCCTCAGTCCAGGAGGAGGTGTCAAAACAGGGACGTTCGCTGAGACTGTGGGGCTTGCTTTGGTTCCCTCATCATCTCACATATCTGGGCAGAGTTCCTGAGGGTGGCATCTTTCGGCTCCTTGAACTCCTTCGTGGAGCAGCAGGCACTGTCTGGGGTTCAACTCCGTGTTGATAAATGCAAAGTAATGAACACTGGTAAATATAATCCCAACTATACATATAAAATGATGGGTTCTAAATTAGCTGTTACCACTCGAGAAAGAGATCTTGGAGTCATCATGGATAGTTCTCTGAAAACATCCACTCAATGTGCAGTGGCAGTCAAAAACGCAAACAGAATGTTGGGAATCATTAAAAAAGGGATAGATAATAAGGCAGAAAATATCATAGTGCCTTCACATAAATCCACGGTATGCCTATATCTTAAATACTGTGTGCAGATGTGGTCATCACCCCATCTCAAAAAAGATATATTGGAATGGGAAAAGATTCTGAAAAGGGAAACAAAAATGATTAGGGGTATGGAAAGGCTGCCATATGAGGAGAAATTAATATGACTGGGACTTTACAGCTTGGAAAAGAGATGACTAAGGGGTGATATGATTGAGGTTTATAAAATCAAGACTGGTGTGGAGAAAGTAAATAAGGAAGTGTTATTTACTCCTTCTCATAACACAAGAACTAGGGGTCACCAAATGAAATTAATAGGCACAAGGTTTAAAACAAACACAAGGAAGTATTTTTTCACACAATCCTGCTTCTGACCTTGCCAGAGGATGTTGTGAAGGCCAAGATTATAACAGGGTGTGATGTTATTAACATAAACTGTGACCATATAGATAACTGTTGCAACCACTATTATATATTTGCAGCAATTATTGTACAAAGGTTGTTGTGTTAGGTCTCTATGGAAAAGTTATGATTTGTTGGTTATGATTATGTTGTCTGTATGTGTGTATCATTTTTGTAGTTGAAGTTATGAATATTGGCTATGTACTTGTATCTCAATGTGTTTTGATTCTAAGTAGCCTCAGTGAAGCATTTGATCAGCTTCTTGAGAAAGGACTATTCTCAGTAAGTGCCCAGTCAAGAAACCCTTAACTGACAATGAACTTTGGGAGACGCCAATCTGCATCTGAGCTTTCCTGGGAACATTCAAACTAACATGTAAACAATATAAAGAAGGCCTGTAAAGAACTGTGTCATGCATGGACATGGGACTTGCCCATGTGACTCAAAACTCCATCTTGCTGCTGTGATCTTCCACAGGGCAGAGGATATAAAAGACTCTGGAAATCCCTCCATTTGCTCGTCAATCCTGCTTCTGACCTCTGGAGGGACTTTGCTACAAACTGAAGCTCTGAACAAAGGACTGAATGACCCATCCCAGCTGTGGATGTACTCCAGAGACTTGATTTGAACCTGCAGTTTATTCTATCACTACTACAAGCCTGAACCAAGAATTTTGCCATTACTATATGTAATTACTTGTATATTGACCTGGGTCTGGGACTTGGTCTTTTGGGATCAGGAGAACCTTTTTCTTTTACTGGGGTATTGGTTTTCATAACCATTCGTCCCCATAACGAGTGGCACTGGTGGTGATACTGGGAAACTGGAGTGACTAAGGAAATTGCTTGTATGACTTCTGGATAGCCAGTGGGGTAAAACCGAAGTCTTCTCTGTTTGGCTGATTTGGTTTGCCTTGGTGTGCAAAGGAATCCCAGCCTTGGGCTGTAACTGCCCTACTCTAAGCAATTTTTCCTGAATTGATACTCTCAGAAGTGTCCCACCAAAGGCAGCACCATTTCACAGGGTTCAAAAAAGAGCTAGATAAATTCATGGAGGATAGGTCCTTCAATGGCTATTAGCCAGGATGGGCAGGGATGGTGTCCGTAGCCTCTGTTTGCCAGAAGCTGGGAATGGGTGACTAGGAATGGATCACTTGATGATTACCAGTTTGTTCATTCCCTTTAGGGCACCTGGCATTGGCCACTGTCAGAAGACAGGATACTGGGCTAGATGGACCTTTGGTATGACCCAGTATGGCCATTCTTATGTTCTCTGCTATGTGTCCCCATCTGGTGTTTTGAACCTTTGACCCTCATTCCTGGCTCTATTTTTCCATTTTCACTGTCCCATAATTTGTTGCATTCTGTACCCCTCCCTTCAGTTCAAGGGATGGCCTTTTGTTTTGGGGTCCTGGACCCACCCTCCCAGGATTCAAATAGGCCAGCACCTTCCATTGTTTCCACAATCCAAGCCAGAAATCAGTTCCCCTCCCACGAGTTATTATAAACTGAGCATTCCCCCAGGAACTCCTGATCTGCTGGCACAAACCTGATGCTGCAGGTATCTGGCATAACCTCACAGGTATTTAGGACAAAAGCCATCACACCACCCTCGAAGAAGTGCACCTGTACGGGACCCCCATGCTTCTGATGGGGAGGCTGCTAGAGAGACCCAGGTACCTATTAGAAATCCAAGCCTGTTAAGGGAAGAAATGGCCACTTAAGGCACCCGAACCCCTTAAGTCTGCCCTGCAACAGGGCCATGCAATAGCAACACAATTATGATTTAGGCATTTCAGTGTTTGTGCTTCCAATGAAATCAGTTTTTAAAAACACATTAGGTTTTTTTCACTGCAGGGCAGTGAAAGGTGCCTTAAATTGGCATGTCAGACCTTAACATGTTTGGATTTCTTTAGGGTTAAATTTAAGGGGAGATCAGATTGGATGATCCCAGTGGTCTTGTCTGGCTGAGGAATCTATGAAAAATAGCAATGTGTTTTTTGCAGAATTTTTATCCTAAAATTATCAGGGTTCCCCCCAGTACCCCCTTTATTTCCTCCTTTCTCCTCACAGGGTGAGCTTGGACTGTTAAGAGGGTCAGTTCAGCTCAGACACTGACCTAGATGAGTTAACTACTCCCAGGGCTACACGTACTTCTGGTTGAGAACTACTGATTTAGATAATACTTAGCCCTGCCTTGATTGAGTGCTGGGGACTGAACTAGATGATCTCTCAAGGTCCTTTCCAGTCGTACGATTCTATGAAGAAATACAGAGGGATTCAGAGCTGCTAGCAAAGCGTGCTGGGTATAAAAGACCTGCTGTCCTTAGGCTGAGGGAGATGGTGCTGAGAGTTTTCTGCCTAGATCAGCCCGGCCTGGCCGAGCCTGCTCCCTGCCAAAGGGAAAGGAGCTGAAAGCAGAATCCTGGGAGGCAGACTGGAGAAGAACTAAGTAAAGGACAGCATGGGAGCACTATGTGAAGAGGGGTGAACCCAGGAGGACAAAGGGAGATGTTCTCCTCAACCCTGCTGCGGGGCCACTGTTCCAAGAGTTCTCTGTGTTCCTTTTGCACTGTTGTTCCCCCCCTGGAAGGGGGAGGTTTTGGTTCAGAGGGTTAAACTACCCAACCAACAGGGGAAACTGAGGCACTGGCCCTTCCTGATGGTAAGTGGCATTGTGTCTCTGCCTTTTCTCCCCCCCCCCCCAATTTTGCCACTGAAAATGGGGAGGGAAAAACTGGAATTTGGGGAGGGGGTGTTAACTTTTTGTGTGTGGGGGGGAACAAAACTTTTTGAAAAATAACTTTTCCCCTAAAAAGGCTTTTTTTGGTTTGTTTTTCTACTGAGAAATTTGTGTTTGGAAAAACGCTGAGCAGGTCAAATGTATGCATGGCCACATTTGCTGCCTACCTGGGGGAGAAAAAACCCAGCCACTGTTTTAATGAACCCACTGAGCAAAACAAACCCTCGTTGAGCCTGATGATGATGAATCACTGGTCCCAGGAAAGCAAAGCACAAGGCTTGCAATGTCTTATTCCATCCCTCTGAGTGACAAGAGGGTGAGATCGGGCCTGGAGGATTTATATCTGATGAGAGACTTTTCCTGCAGTGTGCTGGAATATGAACTCCTTACTCTGACTTCCCCAGCCCTAGACGCACTGAAGCCAACAGATGGCTAACCCCAGTGACGGACAAGTCAGCAGGAGCATTGTGGTTTGACCAGGAGAAGGACCTGTTGCAGATTAGAGGGTTAATTGGTAACATGTCCTGTTAAGGAGCTCAGTGCCCCTGCTATCCTCTCCCTTCCCTTTACCCTAGACACCCGGCTGCTTGAATGGGTTGCTGTGACCCCTCTGGGGGTCAGAGGTTGAATCGTAGGAAACACTTTCTAACTCTCAGGGTGGTGCAGCTCCGGACCAGGCATCCAAGGGAGGTTGTGGAATCCCCATCAGTGGAGGGTTTTTAAGAGCAGGTTGGACAAACTTCTCTCAGCTCTGATCTAGGTTGACTTGGTCCTACCTCAGCACAGGGGGCTGGACGAGATGACCTCTCAAGGTCCCTTC
Source organism: Chelonia mydas (assembly GCF_015237465.2). Classification (NCBI taxonomy): domain Eukaryota; kingdom Metazoa; phylum Chordata; order Testudines; family Cheloniidae; genus Chelonia; species Chelonia mydas. The sequence goes on from NC_057853.1 coordinate 48,111,455, forward strand.
CAGCCCTGCATTGCTAGGATTTTCTGATCAATTCGGAACAGACCCCGAGTTTCCTCTCCGACTCAGGAACCAAATACGATGGCTGATTTTGGCCAATAGGTTCCTCACAGGCCTTCCACTCTGGCTCCTGCTTGCCCCACTGAGTTCAGCAGCTGGGCCGGTGAGCTCCAGAGTTGCATGGAGCTGCCTGTTCCCTGCCCCAGCCTTCCCCTGAACTGCCCAGCCCAGCTTCCCCTGGCCTCTCATACATGGCACTGGTTGCTCCCTGCATGGGACCCCCAGCATCTCGGCCAACCCCAGCGGTTGCTACCCTGAGCCCTGTGAGCTGCTGTTTTAAGATATCCCTCCCCACTGTGATTTGCCCCCCTGGCTCAGACAGAGAACTCTAACTTCCCCGCCAAGTTTGTCCAGCAAGTCTCGGTCAGATCCACCCCCTCAAGGGTCAATTCCATCCCCTGTAGGCGTTTCAGAGCAGCCGCTCCTCCCAGCGCTGCCAGACTGACTGAGCCAGTTCAGGCCAGACACGGTGGGTGGGGGTGGGAAGCACAGCAGCTGCCTGGGGACCCCCCAGGGGACAATTCCCTAAAGCAGCTATGGGGTGGGGGGGCAGTGGTTTGCACAGGCCTGGACACCCCTCTCCCACAGCTGCCTCCTGATGCCCTGCTCTCCCTCTGCCACCCCAGGCAAGGTGGGGTTGCCAGGTCCCCTCCATTCCTGGGCCTGCTCAGCCCCTCTCTGTCCTCCTCAGATTTCCCCCCAACCCCCCCCCAGGAAGTTCCCCTTCTGTTTTCACACAGTCCTTGCCCCTCCCCCAGTCTCTGCCCCCACTTTGTCCCCAATTTCCAACTCCTCCCGTGTCCCCAGCATCACCTGCCCTGGGGACACCTCACCCCACTCTGCCTGGTTCATGGGAGGCTGGGGTCTCAGCTGTGGAGTGGTTCCCCAGAGAGCGGCTCCAGCAGGGGGTTCCAGCGCCAGGTCAGACAGGGCCCCTTGGCAGTGATCTTTCCCCAGGCCACCTTGGTGCAGGGCAGAGGCTGCTCAGTGCCTGGTGATGAGAGAGGAGGAGATGCAGGGGAAGGGCAGGCTGGGAGCAGCAGGGCCAGCGCTGCGTCAGTGGCTGCTCGGGGGAGGAAGGCGGGTTTGGAAATCAACCTGTCTGTGCCCCAGCTTCCCCTCCGTTCCCAGCCTTCTCTCTGCAGGGCTCACTGGGCAAGTGCCAGGCCTTGCCCCTGGAGGGCGCTGGTCCTTGGGGGACGCTGCCACCACTGGCTGCTCCCCCTAGTCCGTGTGGCCATGGGGGGGCTCTGCTGCATTCGGCTGGAGGCCGCCCTGGGACCCGACGCCAGCGATGGGGCCAGGCAGAGTGTTCCCTAAGCAGGCTGGACTGTGGACTGTGTCCTGACGGCTGGATGCCCCATATTCAGTCTCTATCCAGGGCCTGGCACCCTTCCCAGCAGAGAGGGGCTAGTGTCATGCTGGGGTTTGGTTCCCTACATAGTAAACCCCATCGGCCAATGGTTACATATGGGTATCCAAAGCACAACTGCCCATGGCAATGACTGTGTCTGGCTCCCCCCCCCCCCAACTTTTTTTCTCTTTTACAACTTTCTAGTGACTTTTTTCTTTCATTTTCAAAAATTCTGAAAAATTGAACCATTTTTAATGTGCAAAACATGATCAGATGACTAAGTACAAACCATTCATTGCAATTTTTTTAAAACAGTTTGGAAACTTTGGGACCAAGGGCATGTGTGGCTGGGCTAGCCTTAACTTAAACTAGTTTATGTGCTCTATTCTGCCAGCAGTGGTGATGCGGAGTGTGTGGGGGTGGACTTCAGATCTAGGCAATGCTAGAGGAGTAGGGGGAAGAGGTGTTGGGACAGGGATGTGGGCAGGACCTTGGACTGGGAGAGGATGGGCAGAAGCCAGGTGTGTGGGGTGGAGGGTAGGTGTGGGGCTGGGGCTGGAGCTGGGGAAGGCAGGTGAGAGGACAGGGACAGGAGCTTGCAGTGGGGGTATAGGAGCAGCAAAAAGGGGCACTGGGTGGTTGGCTGGTTACAAATACAGCTGGATGGCAACATTTTTCAGCCAAAACTTTTTTTGGCAAACAAGTCAGATTCGGTGACAGCAAAATGCTTCGTGAATTGGGATCTGTTTCGACAAATTGTTCATCTTGTGGGGGCAGTGTGTGTGTGTGTGTGTGTGTGTGTGTGTGTGAAGCAAATAAAAATGGAAACGTTCTCTCTTTTTCAGAATTTCTGATTGGAACGACTTTGTCTCAGATTTTTCTTTAACTTTATTTAAACTGCCAAAAAGGCTTTAAAAGCTCAAACTAGAAACAATTTTTTTTTCAGCCTGCTGAAAATCCCACCAAACATTTGTTTGGTTTGGTTTTTCAGAACTGCCAGTGAACCAGAAAAGGTGTCATTCTCCTAGCTCTAGTTACAGGCGAGGCCATTGTCCGCTCTCCTAAAGACAATTACAAAAATAAGCCTCAGGAAATGTCTTTTCTCTAAGATGATGCAATGAGCAATAACCCAGTCCCTGCATTACCCTGGAGGGGCCAGGACAGGCGAACACAGGGAACGACTAACAGGAACATCATGGATTCCCAATCTTTAACAATCTCCCTCAAAGACAGTTCCTGGGGGGGATTCTCCGCTATGAACATGTGGGTTTGTTCCTCCTTGTCCAGCCCTGGGGGCGGGATCTGTGGGAAATCCCCTTCCCCCGGGCCTGCTCTTGGCCTCCCTCATGGAGGGTGGAGGGGAGCTGGACTGTTCTCATCCTTGTCTTTCCTGTGCTCTGCAGAGGCCTAAACCTGGATTGAGTCCCCTGAAGGTGTGGGGGAATGACACCTTTCCAGCATGTTGAGGTGCAGATGCTGGGGAGCCAGGTTGCTGACTCAACACAGATAAAGCTGGGTTGGTGCCTGGGGACAGAAATGTTCATTTCGCTCTGGCTGATACAGGCACTGTCCTGCCTGCCTCTTCCTCATCACTTCTCCTCTAGACCCTGATCTGCAAACACTCATGTGTCAGGCTGGCTGACACATCAGTGAGTTCAGCCCATTGGAGTCAGTGGGATGACACACAGGTGTCCAGTGAGCGTGTGCATAAGGGCTCATGGGACCAGGGCTCTTGTCCCTACACAAACACTGCCTGTGTGACAGATCAGGCTGCACAAATACAACCACCCCGACCCATACCCATCTGCTTATAATGGAGCGACACACAGGCCACGTGGATTTGCTTGTCATATGTAGCACCTTTGTCATTACTTCACTATGGACTTTCCAGTTCTTTAATACCTGGGCTGCTGGTGGTTGCACAATGTGATGTTTGTGCTGAAATACAGTTCACATTGCAAGGTCACAGCCTGCAATAAGTCCACATAAATCATATCAGCTGCCTTTCCTTTGGCCGCTACTCAGTTAACTCTGTTTTCTAGCAAGTTGGAGAAACTTTATTTTCCCCAATAGAAACTGTGCTGGGTTGGCTCTTCCTCCTGCTCCTCTATCTCTGCTGCTCGAATGATCATTTCAACTCATTTACCTGCTACTGGAGTGAGGTTTAACTGGTCCGTAACCCCTAGGACCACCTAGCACCACAATGCTGGTGATCCTCTCATCTTCGAGTAGTGCAGACGAGTTGAGTAGTAGATGGGGTCATGTTTTGTTAGTAGCTGTGGTGAAGACTGAAGCATAGATGTCCTGTGGTGTCCTCCTCATGGATCACTCCTGCTTGCCCTGCAGACCTAGCAGGCTTCCTCCTTCTGACCTGCTTAAAAAGTCCATTTTTGCTTGGAGCAGCCTATTTCCTATCTTCTCACTGACCTTCCTGACAGGCAGGTAAAGGACTGTTGGGGAAGCTAGACAAGATGGTAACAAGAGATTTTTTTTAGGACATCACTGACCTTCCTCACATCACATCCTGCCTGCTCAGAAGGCGTCCACCATTTCTTGGGCATGGAACCGGGGCATTGCTGGTGACCTTCGCCAGCCAGGAGGTCACTAGCCCACTGCCCAAGGGGTGGGTTTGAGACCACTAGTCACCCACTTGGAGCCTGGCAAGAGAGAACTCCTTCCTGCACTGATACAGTCATGCCACTGGGGGGCCAGACTGAAAAGCAGCTCTGTGGTTGGAGGGGGCTATCTCAGGCTGCAGATAGTCTAGCCTAGCATACCCATGCCCAGCCCAAAGCATCATCCTTGTGATGGAAGACACCAGAAACAGCTTTCTTGGCCTGTGTGAGAAGGTGTGAATATGTCCACATGGATTCCAAATAGAGTCCCCGATTAGACCCTCGGCCTCCTGTGATGCTCCTGTGTCCTGCCCAGCTGCTTCACCTCTCACAAGTAACCAATAACGCAGTGAGTCCTGCAAGGACAAGGTGGGTCAGCAGGGGGCTTTGGTATCTTGTCAGAGCTGGTGGACGGCAGATGACGATACAGCTCTGCCAGCTCGTCAGAAGAATTAACCATGGCAGGATGCACAGAACCTTCTCCATCTCTGCGGGAGTCACTCTGTGGCCAGACTGCGAAGGGGCATCCAATCATGGCCTCCACCTCTAGCTCTCCAGAGGGCTGACTACACAAGATGGAGATCCAGCCATGGCCAAAAGGACTTCCTGACCAAGAGAAGGCCAAGCCACGACTTCCCTGTTTGATGGGGTCTTCCCATGTTAACCTGAGACAGGAGAGTAGAAGCTTCAGCCTCCATAAACTCCTGGGCCCATGGAGATGGAATTGTCACATTTATGGGGTTTTAGTCTCTCACTGTCATGAGCCTGGCAGCTCCATCGCCAAAGGGGTGCAGCTTCTGCGTCTCTGCATCCAGAGCAGGCTGGGAAGAAGCGGAGCAGCAGGGAGTGCAGGTTGGACATGGGAACTATTTTTCAGGTTGCTGAACTAAAAGCAGCCAGACCCCTGAGGTACAAAGCCTGTTGTGAAGGGCCCTCCACCCTGAGAGCATGAGCAGATGAGGCTGGGAAGGTGGAGCACAGGACTGGGATGGACTCCAGAGCAGGGGGAAAAACCACACAGCCTCCTAGGTGAGACTCAGTTGCCCCTTTTAGATACCTCTCTTGCAAAATTTCCCACTCTGGAGGGGTCAACCAGAATCTGCCAGGATAGTGGTGGGACCCTTCATGGGGCCAGTGATTGTCTTTGGAAAGGGTTTTTAATGAATTTTAGGGGCCCTCTCATACTGCCTGCCATCATCAGGGCCAGGCTGGTCCTGGAGAACCCACCACCTCTTTGTGCCCCCCTGTCAGGAGCAATTAGTCTATCCTTGGTGACTCCCAAAGTGACCTAATGAGCTCTTAATGACCCAGCCCCTTGCCTCACTCCAGCAGGGAGGATGCTCTTTCATCTGGCATCTTCCCAAAGAGCCATGAGATTGCCGCAGGGGGAGCGGAGATGCCTCTGCTCTGACAGCTCCAGCAATGAGTGTGTCCCAGAGTGACACGCATATGGGGGACCCCCTAGCTTGCAGGGACAGTGGGTGGGATTGCGGGGAGTGCAAAGCCCCATGGATGAGGGATCATGGATAGGAACTTGGAATTGGGAGGAACTAAAATACAATGGGACATAGGAATCAGTAGTGCAGGGATTCTCAGCTGGAGGGGTGCAACCGTCCTGCCCTTCCCATAGTGGATGGAAGGGGAGGGCCAGCTGGATCCCAGTTAAAGGGGGTGGGGAGTAACTAGATCCCACCAGGGAGGGGGGCAGGACTAAGATAGCAGGGGGCTGCAGGTTGGGCTTGAGGGGCACTGACTGAGCTGTGTGTGAGCCAAGGACTGGAACAGTGGCGGGGGGGCTGCAGGTTTTGGCAGAGGTGCCATGACAGTGAGGGAGCCCAAGACTGGAATAACTGGGGGGGGGCCTCTGGATCAGCAGTGAGCTGTCCGGCAGAGGGGAGGGGCACCAGAGGTCTGGAGTCACAGGTGGGCACTGTGGGCTAGGCCGGAGGCTCACTAACCTCAGCCACTAACCCTAAGTCTGGAAATGAGCAAAGTGTCCTGGGTGCTCCTGGCCCTGTGCTGCCATGCAGGGGGAGAAAGGGGCAAAAGACCACCCCTTAGGCCAGCTACCAACACTGCAACTAACCGGGCAGAAGGACACAGCCTGTATGAGGCCATCATGCCCCATGCACCTATGGGTGGATCCACCCCATCCCAGTGCATCAGCCAACATTGCTTCTCTGGGGGGATCAGACCATGCCCAGAGTAGAGTGGGTACAGGGTACTACCTTTCTGCCCCACCCAGGGCATCACAGTGCCCCTTGTGCAGGGCAAAGCCACCCCTGCAACCTTTAACCTGTTAATTCCCTTATGGGCAAACAAATATTCAGTCTTTTGTAATAAGTTTCCCCACCACCAGTGCAGGCTAGAGACATGCAGCTCCCTGGAACAGGTACTTCCCCACTGCTAAAGTGTCTCACTGCCTCCTATTCTCTAATGGGCTGAGGCACAGGGGTATGTCTATGCAGAAAAAACACCCCCGGGATGGCAAATCTCACCAGGTACAGAGAAGGGCTACTAGGATGATCCGAGGAATGGAAAACTTGTCTTATGAAAGGAGACTCAGGAAGCTTGGCTTGTTTAGCCTAACTAAAAGAAGGTTGAGGGGAGATATGATTGCTCTCTATAAATATATCAGAGGGATAAATACCAGAGAGGGAGAGGAATTATTTAAACTCAGTACCAATGTGGACACAAGAACAAATGGATATAAACTGGCCACTAGGAAATTTAGATTAGAAATTAGACGAAGGTTTCTAACCATCAGAGGAGTGAAGTTTTGGAATAGCCTTCCGAGGGAAGTAGTGGGGGCAAAAGATCTATCTTGCTTTAAGATTAAACTCGATAAGTTTATGGAGGAGATGGTATGATGGGATAACATGGCTTTGGTAATTAAATATTCATGGTAAATAGGCCCAATGGCCTGTGATGGGTTTTAGATGGGGTAAGATCCAAGTTACCCGGGAAAGAATTTTCTGTAGTATCTGGCTGATGAATCTTGCCCATATGCTCAGGGTTTAGCTGATCGCCATATTTGGGGTCGGGAAGGAATTTTCCTCCAGGGCAGATTGGAAGGCCCTGGAGGTTTTTCGCCTTCCTCTGTAGCATGGGGCACGGATCACTTGCTGGAGGATTCTCTGCTCCTTGAGGTCTTTAAACTACAATTTGAGGACTTCAATAGCACAGATATAGGTGTGAGGTTTTTTTGTGGGAGTGGTGGGTGAAATTCTGTGGCCTGCATTGTGCAGGAGGTCAGACTAGATGATCATAATGGTCCCTTCTGACCTAAATATCTATGAATCTATGAATCTATGAAAACCATGTGGGTCAACTGGCTCACAGGGCTAGGCAGCGTAGCCACTTGGGTTGGAGTCCCAGCACTGAGCGCCTCCCCGGATTTCAGAGTCTAGTCTCCACTCCAAGCATTTGCTTTTACCCCTGCAGCATAAACGGCAGTCAGCCAGACCTGCTGCTGGGAGCCCTTTTGTGTTTGGCTGTGTAGATGTACACAGCCTGGCTAAGTAACTGGCCCCCATTCACACACAGAGTTGTTGGTGGAGCAAGGACCAGGTCTCCAGCATGCCAGGCCAGTACCCAAACCAATGGGCTTCCCCAGCTCGGCTGTTCTCAGTGGTGGCAGATGACAGAACAAGGAACAATGGTCTCAAATTGCTCTTGCTGGGTTTTCTGAATTTGGGGCAAAATCCCCTCGCCTCGAGGCCTAGGCACTACTTAGCTAAGTGTGTAAGTGGCACATCAGCGATGCCTAACTCTTGTGCTGGTGAATTTCACTCGTCTTCACCCTTGTCCTGCCTGGCCGCCGCCTTTGTCTCCTCCATTGCATTTGTACACACGCCTGGCTCGGTCTATATGGTCTTTCGGGCGCTGACTGCATTTCTTTCACATCAGCGTCCCACCTTGTGACATTGCAGTGCTATAAATATTAAACAGTAATAAGCCTGCATTGGCATCTGCAGCAACTCATTAGACTAGTCTGTGTAGCCCACGCTAGAAGAGTGCTGGTCTCTGTCCCCACTAGTGCCTGGGCCATAGAAGAGTTTAATCAGCCTGTTACAGGTGCTGGTCCAGGTACTTTGTCCTTAGCCTGGTCAACAGAGGTGCTTGTTTGTAGATTGCGGGTTCCAGCCCTATTGTCAAGCCAAGGGGGGTGGTTAAACAAGCAGCATGTTATTGTGGGGACTAGTCTTCAGACAGCTTCCAAAGCCCTGTGTGGGCAAACTAATTCCCAGACACCCGGTTGTGTTAAACCCAAATTAAGCCTGGTGCGTGGGATTTTCAGGAGCATGTGATGAAAATTTTCCCCCATTAAAACAAACTCCAACCCCATTGCAATCTCCAAGAGCCCGTACACCCGCCTTACTATACGTTGCTCGTCTCTTGCATGTTTCACGGTTTGAGATGCTCTTGTCTGGGCATCTCATGTTTGCATTCAGCTACAGACCGGATCCAGATGTTTGCA